>NC_134357.1:169730146-170930146 GCF_048569485.1 Anomaloglossus baeobatrachus | reverse complement strand
TGACTTGTTCATCTTGGTTCTTTTAGAAACACAGCGAGGGGACTCCAACCACAGTCTCCCTCGTTTCCACTAATTGGGCCACACACACCCCACTTGACTGACATCAGTTGACCCCTTTTTTGAAAAAGAAAAAGATGCTTTGCATGAAGCTCTCTCAAAAATACGCGTGCCTTTCCCGTCCCCTGGCTGACCCAGGGGAAGAAAAGTCCTCTGAGAGCCATGACTTGTTCATCTTGGTTCTTTTAGAAACACAGCGAGGGGACTCCAACCACAGTCTCCCTCGTTTCCACTAATTGGGCCACACACACCCCAATAGACTGGCATCACTTGATCCCCCTTTTCAAAATGAAACAGATGCTTTGCATGAAGCACTCTCAAAAATACGCGTGCCTTTCCCGTCCCCTGGCTGACCCAGGGGAAGAAAAGTCCTCTGAGAGCCATGACTTGTTCATCTTGGTTCTTTTAGAAACACAGCGAGGGGACTCCAACCACAGTCTCCCTCGTTTCCACTAATTGGGTCACACACACACCCCACTTGACTGGCATCAGTTGACCCAATTTTCAAGATGAAAAAGATGCTTTGCATGAAGCACTCTCAAAAATACGCGTGCCTTTCCCGTCCCCTGGCTGACCCAGGGGAAGAAAAGTCCTCTGAGAGCCATGACTTGTTCATCTTGGTTCTTTTAGAAACACAGCGAGGGGACTCCAACCACAGTCTCCCTTGTTTCCACTAACTGGGCCACACACACCCCACTTGACTGGCATCAGTTGACCCCCCTTTTGAAAAAGAAAAAGATGCTTTGCATGAAGCACTCTCCAAAATACGCGGGCCTTTCCTGTCCCCTGGCTGACCCAGGGGAAGAAAAGTCCTCTGAGAGCCATGACTTGTTCATCTTGGTTCTTTTAGAAACACAGCGAGGGGACTCCAACCACAGTCTCCCTCGTTTCCACTAATTGGGCCACACACACCCCAATAGACTGGCATCACTTGATCCCCCTTTTCAAAATGAAACAGATGCTTTGCATGAAGCACTCTCAAAAATACGCGTGCCTTTCCCGTCCCCTGGCTGACCCAGGGGAAGAAAAGTCCTCTGAGAGCCATGTCCACATTGTCAGTGGACAGACGCGTGTGCTTATCTGCCAGCAGACCCCCAGCAGCACTGAAGACAGGTTCCGAGAGAACGCTGACTGCAGGACACGACAAGATCCCCAAGGCGTACGTGGCAATCTTAGGCAATTTATCCAGATTGGAAGCCTAAAATGAGCAGGGCTCAAGTTGCACAGTAATGGCATCGATGTGTCCTCCTCTTTTTCCTTGTCCAGCTGTTTTGTTTTCGCATGAGTACATGTCCTTGTCACTTTCCCATGTGTTTGTGTTGTGTTGTGAATTGTTTATCACCTTTTGGACACCTTTGAGGGTGTTTTCTAGGTGTTTTTATGTGTTTGTGATTGCCTGCCATTGTTTCCTATGCAGTTCGAGTTTGGTTTGTCGAACGTTCGATGAACCGAACTCGAACGGGGCCTCCGTTCGGCGAACCGACCTCGAGCCGAACCGGGACCGGTTCGCTCATCTCTAGTGCTCACTGCCAGGTCCCCTATTAGCTGATGACATTATTCAATTCAGCAGAGGTTACACATGGGCTCCCCTGCTGCTCTCAGTGAAAGTGCTGCTATACTGTCGAATTCAGGGTCACAGCCATGACCCATAATTTGAAAGTCCGGTCTCACTTTCACTGAGAGCTGCGGGGGAGCCCAGATTTGACCTCCGTTGAACTGTCTGATGTCTCCAGCCAACAGAGGACCCAGCTGTGAGCAGGTGACTTCACTTATTTCAACGAAGGTCACACCCGGGCTCCACCACTGCTGTCAGTGTTTTCTGGAGCCTGCAGAAAGCAGACACGTTTTCTCTCTTTCCAGACTCTGGATGTAGCAATGCTGAGATTGTTGAGGGATTTTGGATGGATTACATTAGATCTGCAATAAAGCAATGAAAGGGTGTGTTATTCAATTCAGCAGAGGTTACACCTTGGCTCCCTTGATGCTCTAAGTGAAAGTGCTGCCATACTGTCAAATTCAAGGTCACAGCCTTGACCCATAATCCAGCAATCTAGTCTCACTTTCACTGAGAGCAGAGGGGGACCACGAATATGACCTCCGCTGAGCTGTCTGAAGTCACCAGCTAATGAGGGACCCAGCTGTGAGCAGGTGACTTCACTTATTTAAGCGGAGGTCACACCCGGGCTGCTACCGTCAATGTTTCCTAGAGCCTGCGGAGAGCAGATATGGGCTCACTCTTTCCAGACTCTGGATGTGCAATGCTAGGATTGTTGTGGGATTTCGTATGCATTACGTCAGATCTACAAGGGTGTTTTGGGGGTTAATAAAGCAATGAAAGAGGGTGTGTGTATTTTTTTTTAAATAAAAGATTTTTTTGGTGTTTGTGTTTTATTTCTTTCCACTTACAGGATTAGTAATGGGGGGGTCTCATACACAGACCTGAGAATAGACACATGGAAAATGTTGGGGATAGAGAAGGATGCTGAAAGCTGTAGCTTGTAGGACACAGCATTGATCTGCTGGAGCACCTCAAAGGGACCAATAAAATGGGAAATCAACTTGTAGGGCAGCATCTTGAGATGGACATATCTGGAACAGAGCCAAACCTTGTCTGGGCTAGAACACAGGAGGATCTAGGCATCTTTTATCCACATTAAACCAAAAAAGAGGATACAGATCCATATCATATCTGTGTTTATTTTTAAAGCAGATCACACTGATTAATACATATACCCCGACAAAGAAAGAGCGCTGCTCGTATAGAGATCATAATAATGTATCAAACACGTGTGATAATAAGATTTTTTTATTTTTTATATTATATTTCGTTTTATCAAAAGATAACAATACATAAAGTGCTGGTGCTCCCTACCCCATAAAACCATCCAAAAAACAACCTGGTGCGTTGTGGAACAATCATAATACAAATTACAATATAAATATATCTGGATATCAAAAATTCATAGTAAAACCTCAGATACCTCTCACAGCATAAATAAGGTGCATATGCATTCACTTCATGATATAAATAGCCAATACAACCCCACAACCTATGGTTTGTATAGTTAGCAGCAAAGTTAAACAATTAGTATTGCACAAAGTCAATATATCACCATATAGTATGACCCATGAGACTCATGGGGCAGGGTGTTTGGCTTAATACCTGGGTAACCAAGGAAGTTACCGATATAGCTGGAGGGTGAACAGAGGAGAAAAAAAAAATCTCAATGGTGGAAATCCAGAGTGGTGAACCACAACGCCCAGCACCTCGACGCACATTTCAGGTGAGACTGATAACACCGTATCATTCTAAATGGTCAGAAATGAAACAGGTGATCGAGAGATACTGGCCTATTCTACTATCAGATAGGGATCTAAAGTCTGTCCCATCGGATAGTAAGAGAATATGTCTGGCTCACTGTGTATAAACTAGGTGCCCAGAAAAAATAAGTCAATCAAATGGATAATAATTCTGGCACACTAAAAAACGAGCATGAAGAAATTTTGCTTGATTGTGGAATCAGTTTTATTAGTGCAAAAACAAGATCAATTCATCCGACGTTTCGACCGTTTTGGTCTTTATCAAGGATAGAATTATCTATATCGTAATGGGAGGATATGAATTCAATAGAGACTGGTCATCACCATTAGGTATGAGTGATCAGAAGGTTCCGATCCTATGTCTTTTGTGTTGGCCTGTGGTAACGAACAAAACAAAACTGGAGGCAATCTGTGATTATAGTTGTTTCTGGAATAGTACCAAATGATGGTAGTGTAAAATGAAATTCTCTCACTGAATGGTTCTCAGTTACCTCCAAGGTATGTATATGCCCAAAGCGTTGGTGAAAGGCAACCGAAAATTAGAGCTGAAGACAGTATGGAGATGTGTCTGGAACACAGAGTAATGACTGATGGCAGCACATTAAGATTCCCTCACTGACTGGTTCTCAGTTACCTCCAAGACAAGCAAAAACTTTAAAGTAACCAAGGCGTGAGCCATAAAGAGCTGTTGTCATAAGCAGGGGGATACCTATGTCCCTGGTGAGATAAACAGGGCAAAGCAGGCAAACTATCAGGCAGTGGGGTGCAGGATTCTTGTGGTGGTGGTATAGGGTATAGGCCCCTGGTTGACTTAACCAGGGGCCTATACCCTATACCACCACCACAAGAATCCTGCACCCCACTGCCTGATAGTTTGCCTGCTTTGCCCTGTTTATCTCACCAGGGACATAGGTATCCCCCTGCTTATGACAACAGCTCTTTATGGCTCACGCCTTGGTTACTTTAAAGTTTTTGCTTGTCTTGGAGGTAACTGAGAACCAGTCAGTGAGGGAATCTTAATGTGCTGCCATCAGTCATTACTCTGTGTTCCAGACACATCTCCATACTGTCTTCAGCTCTAATTTTCGGTTGCCTTTCACCAACGCTTTGGGCATATACATACCTTGGAGGTAACTGAGAACCATTCAGTGAGAGAATTTCATTTTCCACTACCATCATTTGGTACTATTCCAGAAACAACTATAATCACAGATTGCCTCCAGTTTTGTTTTGTTCGTTACCACAGGCCAACACAAAAGACATAGGATCGGAACCTTCTGATCACTCATACCTAATGGTGATGACCAGTCTCTATTGAATTCATATCCTCCCATTACGATATAGATAATTCTATCCTTGATAAAGACCAAAACGGTCGAAACGTCGGATGAATTGATCTTGTTTTTGCACTAATAAAACTGATTCCACAATCAAGCAAAATTTCTTCATGCTCGTTTTTTAGTGTGCCAGAATTATTATCCATTTGTCCCATCGGATAGACCCTCCATTACTCCGCGGAGATCTAAGACCCTTAAGGATATAATTGTGAAAAGCCACTATACACCTCCGCCCTCCAACCTTTTAGAGAGGACTAGGGGACCCAGATGGGGTTCTTCTTGCTGTGGGGATTGTGGGGCCTGCCTACAGATTGAGAGGACAACCACCTTCCACAACTCCACTAATGATAGAGAATTCAAAATAGTCCATAGTATCAATTGCAGGACGGCGTATGTGGTATATTGGGCTAAGTTCCCCCGTGGGCTCATTTATGTGGGCCTCACCTCTCGTGAGCTGAGGGTGAGGATCCTTGAGCACATCAGGGACATCAAGAGGGCTACTAAGATTGTAAAACCAGAGGAACTTGAAATGCTAAAGAACATTCCTAAGCATTTTAAGGAAAGCCATAATTGTAATTGGCGCCTTCTTAAGTTTCGAGGCATTGACAGGATCTACTTGAGCCCTAGGGGAGGTGATCCCAAGAAGATGCTTGCACAAAGGGAGGTTAAGTGGATCACGGTGTTGGAGACAGAAAAACCCAAAGGTTTGAATGATTTTATATCCTTTAAACTATTTTTATGAAGGTTCTTTCTTCTCCCTTTGATTACGTGGTCTGCTTCCCTCTTCCCCTGCTCTCCCCGCTTCATTTGGGTATGGTCCTTGGTACTTTGGTGGTTCGGTTAGTGTAAGCTTATAATGGAGGATACGTTGTTGAGGGTTATGTTTTTGGCATGTTGCTTGCCGCTGATTATCTCATCTTTTAATATGTTTTATGGTCACTCATTAATATTATGATAAATATATTCTTTTCATATAGAATCTCACATGTACCTATATCGAGCATCTGATGGGATGGAGTATCTATATGGAATATATGAACTAATTTGCGGAGCACGAAAAACTACTATGTGAAGACCATCAATCACAATAATGATATAGGGCTGAGACATGGATGAATTGTTCCTATGAGATATACCCTGTAATCTGATATGATACATATATGTCTGCATGTCCCTTACATTATGTGGATCCTTGCTCACTCTATATGTATGTTAATATTTTGGATCTGCAATATCTGACATTTTTCTTATTCTTATATGTGGGGACTTGCCCACTCATAGGGCAATTTTTCCGCTATTTAAATATGGCTCTGTGTTTATTACCCTCCTGTCTGTTTTGCTCGTTATATTTGCCATCATCCTTGCCCTTCTTTAAGATGGCCACGGTGCTGCACTGACGTCAGAGCGCGCTCTGCGCGTCGGAGCCCGCCTCTCCTCCTCGGCCGGCGCCCAATAGAGGGAGTTTTCCTTGCGCAGGATCTCCTTCGGGACGCCGGCTGTTTTGGATGACGCGGTTTCCGCCGCACGGTGTGCGCCATATGGACGTCAGGTGGGCTCTATGGTATATATGGGTGACCCCACTGCTACCCCAGCACCTCCTGACGAAGCGAGAGGCGAAACGCGCGTCGAGGTGCTGGGCGTTGTGGTTCACCACTCTGGATTTCCACCATTGATATTTTTTTTTTCTCCTCTGTTCACCCTCCAGCTATATCGGTAACTTCCTTGGTTACCCAGGTATTAAGCCAAACACCCTGCCCCATGAGTCCCATGGGTCATACTATATGGTGATTTATTGACTTTGTGCAATACTAATTGTTTAACTTTGCTGCTAACTATACAAACCATAGGTTGTGGGGTTGTATTGGCTATTTATATCATGAAGTGAATGCATATGCACCTTATTTATGCTGTGAGAGGTATCTGAGGTTTTACTATGAATTTTTGATATCCAGATATATTTATATTGTAATTTGTATTATGATTGTTCCACAACGCACCAGGTTGTTTTTTGGATGGTTTTATGGGGTAGGGATTTTTAATGGTTTGTGAGCACCAGCACTTTATGTATTGTTATCTTTTGATAAAACAAAATATAATATAAAAAATAAAAAAATCTTATTATCACACATGTGTTTGATACATTATTATGATCTCTATACGAGCAGCGCTCTTTCTTTGTCGGGGTATATCTTCTATTCACATGCCTTTTCATCCTGATGGAGGACTGCTGCAGAGAAGGTTTTGGTCTCCAATCTGATCGTGGAGAAACTCTTGATGAGAGCATTGGTTGCAGTATTGCCAGAGGTGATAGCCACACGGAAAGAGATTTTGGGCTTCTGTCCATATACTATGCAGAACAGAGAGTTAGAGGAGGACCCACGTGATTATTAGGCTCCCATGTCAGCACGGGTAAAATAACAGCTGCAGGCTGTCTTTGAGCTTTACCATGGCTGGATATCAAAATAGATATTTTTTATATCCACCACAATAAAACAGACAGGTGGGGGCTGTTATTTTCATGATTTAAGGAGGCATGGTTACTGACCCCAGCCTACAAATACCAGCCCGCAGCTGCTCACAAATTGCATCCATTAGATGTGACAATTCGTTTTACCAGGCTCATCCTGATTGTCCTGGTGCAGTGGCAATCAGGGTAATATAAGAACTTAATGACAGCTCAGCTGCCTTCAAGACCTGGATTAGAAATGGGAAGGGGTCTATGAGATCCCCTCATTACTAATCCTGTAAGTGAAAAGAAATAAAACACACTCACTGGAAAAATCCATTATTTGAAATTAAACACAGGCACCCTGTTTCACCCCTTTATTAACCCAAAAAACACCCTTGCAGAAATCCATACAAAGTGCCACAATGATCCCGGCTCTGCTATATACTGAAGTTGCAGCACGAAGGCATATTAGAGATCATAACTAATTGCTGCGGCTTCAGGCAGACACTAACTGAACTGCAGCTGTGAGCGGTGATGTCACCGAGTTTACCTGCAGTCACAGCTGGAGGTTCCCACGGTAGCCCATCTCTGACCGTAGGTAAACTCCCGTCAGGAAACCTCATTAAACTCATAGACCTCACCTCAGGTGAACTCATTGACTTGCATTTCTTGGCAGAAAACTATGTTGTTTTTGCCAAGAAAAGCAGATTTGGTGCTGGAATTTAAACAACAAATTCCTACACCAAATCTACATCTTTTGGCAAAAAAAAAACGTATCTAAAACCGATGCAATTTTGAGTTGATATTGATATCATTTTTTTGCCAGGAGTTTCATATTTAGTGCATGAATTTGGTGTATAAATTTAGCACCAAATCTACATTTTGCAGAAAATTGCACAAAAACCACGGTTATGATGCCTTTCTTGGTGCGGTTTTCTGCCAAAAGATGCAAATTAGGTGCAGAAATCTGGTGCAGACATTTCCGCACCACATGTGCATCTCCACTAAATCTGCACCTAAACTGAGTTTTTTTGCCAGGAGATGGAGATTTGGTGTGAAAATGTAAACAATTTCCTGCACCAAATCTGCATCTTCTGACAAAAAAAACACATCCAAATGCAATGCGGTTTTGATGCAGATTTTGCCAGGAGATGCAGATTTGGTGCAGAAAGTTGGTGTATAAATTCCAGCACCAAATCTGCATTTCTTGTAAAAAAAAAATTGCACAAAACCCACAATTTTTACCCTGTTTCGGTGCGATTTCTGCCAGGCGATGAAAATTTGGTGCAGAAATCTGGTGCAGACATGTCAGCTGTTGGCTTTATCATGGCTGAGTATAAAAAATTGGGTGACCGCACACCATTTTTTAAAGTTATTTATTTATATATTTAAAAAAGCCAAATACGGTCCCTCTTATTGTGATACATAGCCAAGATAAGGAAATGGCTGAGGGCTGCAGCCTGTAGCCGTATGCTTTATCTGTTTTTGGTTTCATAATATGGGGGGACCCTAAGCCAATTTATTTATTTATTTATTTTTACATCCCTAGAGAGGCACACACAGCACCTCTGATTGGCTGCAGTCAGACCTGCTGTCCCAAAGGATGGGGGCGCATCTGACTGCAACAGATCAGAAACATGGAGACTTCCGGTGGGCGGGGGAAGCAGTGCATATGTATGAGGTTAATGAGTGGCCCCAGAAGTAGTGTTAAAGATTTATGGGAAACTCGGTAAGTATAGCTTGCTTGCTCCAATTCTCCTATCCCTTCTACCATCATTTTAAAGCACTGGATTCTGGTCCTCACAGATTTATATGGGGTGTTGTGAATACGTTTTCCAGTTTGGGACTCCCTCTTGTGGTCGGTGCTGGTGATGCAGTTGATGTGTGGAATAAAAGCGACACACCTGCAGAGGACTGGCAATCAGGGTCAGATTGAGCTATTTAACTTAGTAGCTTTCTCTTGTTACTTGCCAGTGGTCAATTGCTGCTGTGTATTAAGGACTTAAGGACTGCTTAAGGACATTCTGTAACCAGCTCTCCTCACTTCCAGAACTACTCTCACATAAGTGGTCTTTGTACCTCTGCTGTTTGTTTTACCCTTTCTTGTTACTTTTTCTGCTTTGATACTAATGCATGATTCCTATTTTGTCTGTGTGGAGTTCGTGGTGGAATGGGATCATTCCACGCTGGGAGTCTGTATACTTAGCTCCATGAGTCTGCAAGGTTTGTGTTTGTCATGCTTGGTATTAATTCAGTCCCTTATCTGTATTAGAGTTTTGGAACCCAGTAACATCTGAGTGCTGGTACAGTGGAGGAGAGGTTGTGTGACTTCAGGATTTTTCCCATATCAGTAGTGCTGGTATATATTAAGGTTTTTACAGCTGCAGACAGTTGCTCTTTCCTATCCTTTCCTATGAAGATATTTTGGACCTCACCTTTGCTGGGTCTGTCTTTTCTGGCTTTGTGTTTTATTTTTCTATATCACCGTAGCCTTTACATGTGGGGGGCTATCTATCTATCTTTGGGGACTACTCCGAGGCAGATTAGCTTTCTTATATTTCTATCTGTGAGATTATTTAGTTCTCCAGCTTTGTCGAGGTGTCCAGGTCATCGTAGAGACTCCCCATGGCTACTGTTAGTTGTGTGTCAGGATTAGGTCTGCAGTCCGTTAAATTTCCAGCCACTCTGTTACCTTTTTAGGATTCTGCATTTTTTTATACTACTCGGTCCCTGAATCATAACAATGGGGACCGGCGTCAGGTCAGATATCCGGGATCAATTTAAACCCGCCAATCTAGGGTATCTGCAAGTCCCCCCATCACTAGTAGATATATGTCACGCTCCCTGGGTCCCAGCGCTGCCTGTCACTCACCGCTCCGGTCTCCGGTCCTCCTGCCCGTGGCAGTCCCTCTCACTCCCCCTCCTGTGCGTCATCCGTGCCTTCCGTCCGCCGGTCCCGGCATCTCCCTTCGACCCCGGACTCTCTGCCTGGCTCCCCTGCATCTCCTTCAGCTTGCTCTTTGCTTACTGCACTGGTCTCCGGCACTCGGGCCTCGCGCATGCCTCTTCTTAAAGGGCCAGCGTCCTGGGAACAGCAAATGGCTGATACAGGTACAGGGTATATAAGGCTTCCCTTTCCAGGTGGGCAGTGCCTGTTCAACGTGTTTCCATAGCTAGGTGTTAAGGTCCCTCTGTGCCTTGTCTCCAGAATAACACTGTCTCTTCCGCAGAGCCTGTCTGCCGTCCTGACCTGGTTCAGGTTGCCGATTCCTCAGGAAGTGTCCCGGTGTCTGTCTGCTGTGGATCCCGCCATCATCCGTCAGCCTGATCCCGTCACCGGTCCCCGATTCCACCTGGTAACTTTAGCCTGCACATCTCGTTGGATCCGGACCCCGTCTTGCTGGTTCTACTCGGCACATGAACCCGGTTCCAGACATCCGTCCTGCCTATGGTTCCCTTTGGACTAATAGACATTTCCTGTGCAGACCTCTGAAGGACTCCGTACCCCTATTGTTCTGGCTACTGTGCATCTAGGCCCTCTGGTGGGGTGATCGGACAGTCCCTGTATAGGGGTTAGCTCTGGGTTGCCTCTCTGGGGGAATCCGGTGCATGGTCCCGTGAATCCACCTCCAGGACATTACAACATATTAATGTTAGGCAAATGAAAAAAAATAAAAACATCATTTCCAAAACATTTTAATTCATTCAGTATTGAATATGAGTTCTATTTGCAGAAATCTATGCATTTGCACTCCTATGTTGCTTTTCATTAGATTAGTAATGATTTTCTGAGAAATGCTCTGCCAAGGTGAATGTTGCCAGTTGCCTTGAAATTTCAGACCAATGATGTCCCAGATGTGATCAAGGGGATACAAATCTGATGACGGGGTAGACTATGGTAGTAGGTTTAGGTCAAGCTGATCACAGTAGCTTCTTCATGGCATTGCCTACATGTTCTTGTCAGAATAAAAAAAAAATGAAGTGTAGCTGTGTATTCTGTATTGCAAGTGACAGATACCAGGTTGAACATGGAACACTCCTCATACTTTTGTACTCATATTCAATAAGGAATACATTTCAATGTTTTGTCATTTGCATATCATTTAAATGTCTACCCATCTTTTAATTTCTGTAGTTGCATTGTTTGTACTCAAAATTTCACATAATTTATTACAATGTTGATATTATAAGAAGCTAAACAGATGATGTAAAATGAAGAGTATCTTTATTGGTTTACAATTAAATGCCCCCAGAAGAAGCAGGATGAAACGCACGTGGGGGTGGAGGGACGTGGTGGCTGGCATGCTGCACATCATCATCTTAGCTCATTTAGATTTTACCTCACTTTATCTTACTATTGCAATACCTCTGCTGGGAATATGCAATAATATCTACTGTTTGCTTTACCATATGTGCTCCATTGTATTACTTACTTGTAACAAATTGTTTTGTGACTACTATATCAGTGTATGCATTAAGTATAGGGGTCCCCATACAGCAGTATAAATAGTCATACTGGGCATGAATTAGCCCAAATTGGTCAATAAGACCATTGCACAGACTCAAATTAACATGTTAAAGTAAGAGAACAAGAGTCATAAAATGCCAAAAAAGTGGGTGTATGGGGGAGCTCCTTTTCACATACTCAGGATTATGCACTGGCCACTTTAAATGCACTGGCCACTTTATTTTGTTATATAACTGTTCCTTTTTGTGATTTGTCCTGATTCTGTTTATCTATTGGGGGTGCTGGGATGGGCTTATTTATATGCATTTACTGTATATGCACTTGCACTTTATATATATATTGCCCTTGATAATCTGTCCCGACATTACCCCGCATGTTATGCTTATGTAATCGGTCATTTCTAAACATCATTGTCTGGCTATCCTGTTTATGTGCTTCACATCCCTTTGTTTTTATCCCCCTTTTTTGCTGGTTGCACTTAAAAAATTATAATAATAAAATTACACCCACTTTTTTGGCATTTTATGACTCTTGTTCTCTTACTTTAACAAATATATCAGTGTATGGTATTGATAATTCCCAGAACAGCGTACGATAACAATATTGCTGTTAATTTTGATATACTACCACTTTTTATCCTCTAGCATTGGCCTGAGGGTTATAAGCAAACAATATATGTTGCTAAATTTATATGGACCACTGTTATATTGCTATTTTACATGTTGCATTTTAGCATTTTGTATCCACACCACGTCGCCTGTTCTTACACTAATGCTGAAATTTTAACTTTGCTATTTTAATTGTAAAACAATAAAGATACATTTTATTTTACAGCATCTATTTGGCTTCTTATATTCTGAATTTACTGGATCTACCCAATGCAGGCTTACTAGATAGTATTCTGTGTTGGAGTTATGCTAATTTAAGAACTTTCCTATTGATTTATTATATTACTAGAAGGTGGCCCGATTCTAACGCATCGGGTATTCTAGAATTTATTGTGTAGTTAATGTATGTTTTTTGTTATATATATCGATGTTGTTGTGTGTAGTTGCCAGTGTTTGTGTAGGGCACTGTAAATGTTCTGGGTGTTGTCTGGGTGTGGGGGTGTGTGAGAGCGGTGTTGTATGTGTGTTGCGTTGTGTGTGTTGCGTTGTTTGTGGAGCGCTGTGTGTCTGCAGCATTGTGTGTGTGTGGTGCTGTGTGTGTTGCGCGGTTTGTGTGGGTGTGGAGTGCGTGTGTGTGTTTTGGGGGAGGTATGGTGTTTGTGTGTTGGGTGTTGTGTGTGTGCAGAGTTGTCTGTGTGTGGGTGTCTGTGTAGGGCGGTGTTTGTGGTTCCCAGTGTGTGTGTGGTGTGTTGTGCGGTGCGCGTGTGGCGGTGTGTGTGTGTTTTGGGGGGAGGTGTGCACCCCCATCGTGCTCCATCCCCCATGCTGCGCACCCCCAATCGTGCTCCATCCCCCATGCTGCGCACCCCCCATCGTGCTCCATCCCCCATGCTGCGCACCCCATCGTGCTCCATCCCCCATGCTGCGCACTCCCCATCGTGCTGCATCCCCCATGCTGCGCACCCCCCATTGTGCTCCATCCCCCATGCTGCGCACCCCCCATCGTGCTCCATCCCCCATGCTGCGCACTCCCATCATGCTCCATCCCCCATGCTGCGCACTCCCATTGTGCTCCATCCCCCATGCTGCGCACCCCCCATCATGCTCCATCCCCCATGATGCGCACCCCCCATCGTGCTCCATCCCCCATGCTGCGCACTTCCATCATGCTCCGCACTCCCATCATGCTCCATCCCCATGCTGCGTACTCCCATTATGCTCCATCCCCATACTGCACACTCCCCATCGTGCTCCATCCCCCATGCTGCGCACCCCCCATCATGATCCATCCCCCATGCTGCGCACCCCAATCATGCTCCATCCCCCATGCTGCGCACCCCCCATGCTGCGCACCCCCCATGGTGCTCCATCCCCCATGCTGCGCACCCCCCATCGTGCTCCATCCCCCATGCTGCGCACCCCCCATTGTGCTCCATCCCCATGCTGCGCACCCCCCATCATGCTCCATCCCCCATGCTGCGCACCCCCATCGTGCTCCATCCCCCATGCTGCGCACTCCCATCGTGCTCCATCCCCCATGCTGCGCACTCCCCATCATGCTCCATCCCCCATGCTGTGCACCCCCCATCATGCTCCATCCCCCATGCTGCGCACCCCCCATCGTGCTCCATCCCCCATGATGCGTACCCCCCATCGTGCTCCATCCCCCATGCTGCGCACCCCCATCATGCTCCATCCCCCATGCTGCGCACCCCCATCATGCTCCATCCCCCATGCTGCGCACTCCCATCGTGCTCCATCCCCCATGCTGCGCACTCCTTATCGTGCTCCATCCCCCATGCTGCGCACCCCCCATCCTGCTCCATCCCCCATGCTGCGCACCCCCCATGCTCCGCACCCCCCATCATGCTCCATCCCCCATGCTGCGCACTCCCCATCGTGCTCCATCCCCCATGCTGTGCACCCCCCATCATGCTCCATCCCCCATGCTGCGCACCCCCCATCGTGCTCCATCCCCCATGATGCGCACCCCCCATCGTGCTCCATCCCCCATGCTGCGCACCCCCCCATCATGCTCCATCCCCCATGCTGCGCACCCCCCATCATGCTCCATCCCCCATGCTGCGCACTCCCCATCGTGCTGCACAGTCACACATCAGACAGTATACACGCACACATCTGATCGCATACACTCACACCCCACTTCTCCCTGTGCCCTCCGGTGGGCAGTCCCAGCAGCTGTGCTGAACGCCGTGGTCCTCTGCCTTCTGCCGACACTCACAGATCCGATCGCATACACTCACACATCAGAACACCGCACACATCCGATCGAATACACGCACACATCCGATCGCATACACGCACACACACACTGACGATATCGCACATACGCGCTCACACACTCACAACATCCGGAGATACCACATGCTTCCGGCCATGTGATCCTCCGGCAGGTCCTGGAAGGTCACTGCACGCACAGTATCACCGCCGAGAAGTAAGCGATATCACTGGATGTTGTGAGTGTATGGATGCGATCTGATGTGTGTGAGGTGTGTGTGAGAGTAAGTGAGTGTGATTTGATGTGTGTGTGTCTGTTCTTATGTGTGTGCGTGTGTGTGTGTTCCACCACTGCAGGACCTTGATGCGCTCACCTGCTCCCGGTCGGCGTCTGATGAGTATGACTGCAGGGTCTTCTTTCTTCTGTCTTCTCTCTTCTGGGGGTGCCTGCTGCCTATAATGAAGTGTCTTGCAGTGTCTTTAACTCTTTCACTGCTGCATGACACTTCATTATTGACTGCAGCGTATGCCGGCTCCCTGCACATGTGTACCGGGAGCCGGTGTTCGCTGGTAACTATGATACACATCGGGTAACTAAGGGAAGCGCTTCCTATAGTTACGCGATGTGTATCATGGTTACCAGCGTACACCGGCTCCGTCACGATCCCAGCATCGCAAGGTTATGTTCGCCGGGGGCGGGGCCGAGTGTGCCAACGTGTGGCGGGGCGAGCGGGCGAGGCGTTAGCGTATGCCGGCTCCCTGCATATGTGTACCGGGAGCCGGTGTACGCTGGAGCGGGCGATGCGTGTGGAGGACCGGGGCGAGCGGCTAATCTATGCGGGGGGGGCGGGGCCAGGCCGAGGCGAGCAGCCAATCCGTGGGGGGGGCAGGGCCAGGCCAAGCCCAGCGGCCAATCCGACAGTTGTCACTGAAATGACACTGTCACGGTGACACAATTTTGGAGCAAGACAGACAGACAGAATAAGGCAATTATATATATAGATGATATTTAATATTAAAATTCTACAATTTAAACCCAAAAAAATGTTTACCACTAACAATGAGTAGAGATTTGGGAATAATAACATTTTTGGGTTCAGATTATTTGATCACAGCAGAAAAGAGGGCAACTAGTCCAGTTAACCCAGGCCAACACATCTAATGTACCAACAGGATGCAAAAAAACCTCTCAACATGATGGACACTTCACAGGTGCGAGGGAAATTGCACACTAGTGGCGCGCATAGGGCACTGTTCACACTTGTATGCGCATGGTGTCCAGCCAGCAACCTATTACCAGTGCAGTGAGTAGTCTCCAGGTAACCCGCCTAATCTAATAGAAGGGTGTGGTAATAGGTTGCTGGCTGGACACCATGTGCATATAAGTGTGAACAGCGCCCTATGCGCGCTACTAGTGTGCAATTTACCTTGCACCTGAGAAGTGTTCATCATGTTGAGAGGTTTGTCTGCATCCTGTTGGTGCATAGATGTGTTGGCCTGGGCTAACTGGACTGGTTGCCCTCTTTTCTGCTGTTAGTATATTACATTTTTGGGGGAGTTTTTATCTCCTCTTTTTGTTGCTATTTCAGATTATTTGAGATAAATGACATCTATTATTCGTGATTTCATACCGAATAACAAACCCAATGCAAATCAATGGGAAACTCAAATAATTTTCTGGAGGACCTTGGAAATAAGTCTGGGAGGGCTGTAAAACTACTGACATTTTTGGAAAAGAGCTAAAACTAATTAGGACTAGAGATGAGCGAACCGGTCCCGGTTCGGCTCGAGGTCGGTTCGCCGAACGGAGGTCCCGTTCGAGTTCGGCTCGTCGAACGTTCGACGAACCGAACTCGAACTGCATAGGAAACAATGGCAGGCAATCACAAACACATAAAAACACCTAGAAAACACCCTCAAAGGTGTCCAAAAGGTCAAAAACAACTCACAACACAACACAAACACATGGGAAAGTGACAAGGACATATACTTATGCAAAAACAAAAGAGCTGGACAAGGAAAAAGAGGAGGAGACACAGATATAGGCATGGCACGCCCTTCTAAAGTCATGTAAAACACCGCAAGGTGACTCCAAGTGGAGTCTCCCTTTTTTCCAAAAATTGGGCCCCACACACACCCACCCATTCAGTGGCAGCACTTGTGCCCCAGTTGTACACTTCACAGCTAGATTTGCATCAAGCACATTGAAAAATACGCCATAATTAACCGTCCCCAGGATGACACCGGGGTAGGTAGATAAAGTCTTTGCTGAACCATGACTGTTCATCTTGGCTTCTTTTAAAAACAATGTAAGCAAGGGTTACTCCAAGCGGAGTCTCCCTTTTTTTCCAAAAATTGTGCCCCACGCACACCCACCCATTCAGTGGCAGCACTTGTGCCCTAGTTGTACACTTCACAGCTAGATTTGCATCAAGCACATTCAAAAATATGCCATAATTAACCGTCCCCAGGATGACACCAGGGTAGGTAGCAAAGTCTTTCCTGATCCCAGCTCTGTTCATCTTGGCTTCTTTTAAAAACACAGCAAGCAAGGGTTACTCCAAGCGGAGTCTCCCTTTTTTTCCAAAACTTGTGCCCCACACACACCCACCCATTCAGTGGCAGCACTTGTGCCCTAGTTGTACACTTCACAGCTAGATTTGCATCAAGCACATTCAAAAATACGCCATAATTAACCGTCCCCAGGATGACACCAGGGTAGGTAGCAAAGTCTTTCCTGATCCCAGCTCTGTTCATCTTGGCTTCTTTTAAAAACACAGCAAGCAAGGGTTACTCCAAGCGGAGTCTCCCTTTTTTCCAAAAATTGGGCCACACAGACACCCACCCCATCAGTGGCAGCACTTGGGCCCTAGTTGCAAACAGGATGTTTTGATTTGCATCAAGCACATTCAAAAATACGCCATAATTAACCGTCCCCAGGATGACACCAGGGTAGGTAGAAAAGTCTTTCCTGATCCCAGCTCTGTTCATCTTGGCTTCTTTTAAAAACACAGCAAGCAAGGGTTACTCCAAGCGGAGTCTCCCTTTTTTCCCAAAATTGGGCCACACAGACACCCACCCCATCAGTGGCAGCACTTGGGCCCTAGTTGCAAACAGGATGTTTTGATTTGCATCAAGCACATTGAAAAATACGCCATAATTAACCGTCCCCAGGATGACACCGGGGTAGGTAGATAAAGTCTTTGCTGAACCATGACTTGTTCATCTTGGCTTCTTTTAAAAACAATGTAAGCAAGGGTTACTCCAAGCGGAGTCTCCCTTTTTTTCCAAAAATTGTGCCCCACACACACCCACCCATTCAGTGGCAGCACTTGTGCCCTAGTTGTACACTTCACAGCTAGATTTGCATCACGCACATTCCAAATCCACAAGCAATTACTCTCCCCAGGATGACACAGGGGTTGTAAATTCCTTCTGGATCCATGACTTGTTCATTTTGATGAACGTCAGTCTGTCCACATTGTCACTGGACAGACGCGTGCGCTTATCTGTCAGCACACACCCAGCAGCACTGAAGACACGTTCAGAGACAACGCTGGCAGCTGGACACGACAAAATCTCCAAGGCGTAAGTTGAGAGCTCTGGCCATTTTTCTAGGTTTGAAGCCCAAAAGGAGCAAGGCTCCATTTGCAAAGTCATGGCATCGATGTTCATTTGGAGATACTCCTGTATCATCCTCTCCAGCCGTTGACTATGTGTCAGACTTGTTGTCTCTGGTGGCCTTGCAAAGGAGGGTCTAAAAAAATTATGAAAAGATTCCATAAAATTGCTGTTACCAGCACCAGATACGGTCCTACTGGTATGTGTAGACTGTTGAAGATGACGAGACCGTCCCATGTTTGTCAAGTTACAACTGGGAGATTCACTCCCTGCACCTGCACGGTTGTTTGGTGGAAAAGCGGATCTAAGATCGAGTAACAGCTTCTGCTGATACTCCTGCATACGTGCGTCCCTTTCTATGGCTGGAATTATGTCACAAAATTTGGACTTGTACCGGGGATCTAATAGTGTGGCAAGCCAGTAGTCATCATCACTTCTAATTTTGACAATACGAGGGTCATGTTGGAGGTAGTGCAACAAGAAGGCACTCATGTGTCTTGCGCAGCCATGCGGACCAAGTCCACGCTGTGTTTGTGGCATAGAGGTGCTAACCGTTCTTTCTTCCTCTGACATCTCCCCCCAACCTTTTTCAACTGAAATTTGACCAAGGTCTCCCTCATCTGCTGAGTCTTCCATGTCCATGGACAGTTCGTCCTCCATTTCTTCATGTCCTCCTGCACCTTCCTCAACATCTCGCCTGCTACCATGCGCCCTTGTTGATCCCTGTCCCCCATGCTGCCATGCCTGGCGCCTTGGTGATGATGAACGTCTGGACCTTGGTGATGTTGTTGTGTCTTGCGCATATGAATCCTCCTGTAGTTCATCCCCTTCCTGTTGTCCCACCCCTTGACTCCGAATAGTGTTTAGCGTGTGTTCCAGCATGCAAATGACTGGAATCGTCATGCTGATAATGGCATTGTCAGCGCTAAACATATTCGTCGCCATGTCGAAACTGTGCAGAAGGGTGCATAGGTCCTTGATCTGAGACCACTCCATCAGGGTGATCTGCCCCACCTCTGCATCTCGTTGGCCCAGGCTATACGTCATGACGTATTGCACCAGGGTACGGCGGTGCTGCCACAGTCGCTGTAACATGTGGAGAGTTGAATTCCAGCGTGTCGCCACATCGCATTTCAGGCGATGAACCGGCAGGCCGAAAGACTTCTGGAGCGATGCAAGTCGCTCAGCTGCGGCGCTTGAACGGCGGAAGTGAGCAGACAGTTTTCGTGCCCTGTTCAGAAGGCCATCTAGGCCGGGATACTGTGTTAAAAATTGCTGCATGACAAGGTTCAACACGTGAGCCATACAAGGTACGTGTGTCACCTTGCCCAGGCGAAGGGCCGCACCCAGGTTTGCAGCATTGTCGCACACGGCCTTACCAGGCTGCAGGTTGAGTGGAGACAACCATTTATTAAACTCGGACCGCAGAGCTGACCACAACTCCTCAGCTGTGTGACTCTTATTCCCAAGACATGTCAAGCTAAAGACCGCCTGATGCCGTTGCGCTCTGCTGCCAGCATAGTAATGAGGGGTGCGTGATTCCTTCTGCGCAGTGAGAACGCTGGTGGCCTGACCAGGCAGGCTTGGGGCGGAGGTGGAGGACCCAGATGAGGTGCAGGATGCAGAAGCAGTGGCGGAACTTGGACAGACAGAGGATTGACACACAAGTCGTGGGGACGGCAAGACTTGTGCAGCAGACCCTTCACCATCTATCACCATAGTTACCCAGTGCCCAGTGAGCGACATGTAACGTCCCTGTCCATGCTTACTGGTCCAAGTATCGGTGGTGAAATGCACCCGTTCACACACAGAGTTTCTCAATGAAGCGGTGATGTTGTGTGCGACATGCTGGTGTAGCGCGGGCACACCTTTCTTAGAAAAGTAGTGGCGACTAGGCATCTGGTACTGGGGCACAGCGACAGACATAAGGTCTCTAAAATCCTGTGTGCCCACTAGGCGGAAAGGCAGCATTTCTGTAGCCAACAGCTTACAGAGGGATAGAGTCAACCTCTTAGCTTTGTCATGGGTCGCAGGAAATGGCCTTTTATTTGTCCACATCTGAGGGACAGAGATCTGGCTGCTGTGTGTAGACGGTGATGAGTAGGGTGTCCCTGGAAAAATGCAGGTTTGTGAGGAAAGTGCAGGCGGAGACATGATGTTGCCTTCATCCAAAGTTGCTGCTATCGATGTCTGAGAGAGCTGTACACACTCACTTGTTTCCCCTTCCAAAACAACTGACGACCTACCAAGCAAACTGCCTGTTGCGGTTACAGTGGTGGAAGTTGTGGGTGGAAAAACAGGTGTGACAGCTGTCCCCACAGTCCTAGAAGATGACGAGCGCGCGGATGCACTGGAAGGGGCAGGCGGTGGATGGTTCGCTCCGCTAGGCCGCATTGCAGCACGGTGAGCTTCCCACCGGGCCATATGATATTTATTCATGTGACGATTCATGGAAGAAGTTGTCAAACTGCTGAGGTTTTGACCTCTACTAAGAGAACCATGACAAATTTTACAGATCACATAATTTGGGCGATCTTTTTCTATGTCAAAAAAGGACCAGGCTAGGCAAGGCTTAGAGGCCATGCGACCTGTTGATCCACCCCGAATAATGCTCATAGGCAGAGTGGTGGCTGAGGATGCAGTTGTAGACGTGCTACCAGTACTCCGACTCTGTCCAGGAAGGCGCAAGGTAACTTCGTCATCAGTTGCATCCTCCTCCACCACCTCTGTTGACCTCCTCGAGTGCCTGACTGTGGGTTGACAGTAGGTGGGATCTAGAACTTCATCATCAATTGTTGTGTTTGCACTCCCCTCCCCCTCTGACCGAGCCTCTTCTTGCCCTGACCGAATATTTAAGTTGTCATCCCAATCGGGTATCTGAGTCTCATCTTCATCAGTATGTTCCTCATTGTCTATAACCACAGGTGTTACAGTTTGTGACAAAGGGTCAACATTATGCTCCGAAACTTGGTCCTCACGGCCTGAATCAGAGTCACAAAGGTTCTGGGCATCACTGCAGACCATTTCCTGTTCTGTACTCACTGTAGCTTGGGAGCAGACCTCTGATTCCCAGGCTATAGTGTGACTGAACAGCTCTGCAGACTCAGCCATCTCAGTTCCACCATACTGTGCAGGGCTGATGGAGACTTCAGAGCTGGGAGAAATCAAGTTTGATTGGGATGACAACTCAGAGGACTGGTGTTTTTTGGATGCGGTACTTGAAGTGGCTGAGAGGGCACTTGTTGGACCACTTGAGATCCATTCAAGCATTTTCCTTTTTTGCCCATCATCTACCTTTGTTCCTTTTGTTCGTGTCCGTAAAAAAGGGAGCACATCGGATTGTCCACGGTAAGTAGTAGACATCTTACTTTTGCTGGTAGATGGTCTATGTTCAGCAGATGATAATGGAGCTTTGCCACCATCCCCACGGACAAAACCTTTTTTGCCTTTTCCACCACGCCTCTTCCCCTTTCCACCAGCATCTGTCATTTTGCCACTCATGTTGATTGCGACAAGATTGTGGACTGAAAATGTGGTAGTAAAAATTGAGAGGTGGTGTAGATTGCAGTGGTGGTCTAGCTTTATTAACAGCAGAATAATAAAGAATAAATATCCCTGACAATGCAACTACGGCCCTTAAACTGGCAGCAAAAATTGCTAGTATAATGGCTTAGTTATAATGAGTTGGAGTGTGCAATGCAGGCAGACGTGCTCTGCAAATGTCTTTGCACTAGTGGGACTATAGCAAAGTCCAATAGCCACGTTTAGGATGCCACTAGGTACACTGAGTGTTTGCTAGTATAATGGCTTAGTTATAATGAGTTGGAGTGTGCAATGCAGGCAGACGTGCTCTGCAAATGTCTTTGCACTAGTGGGACTATAGCAAAGTCCAATAGCCACGTTTAGGATGCCACTAGGTACACTGAGTGTTTGCTAGTATAATGGCTTAGTTATAATGAGTTGGAGTGTGCAATGCAGGCAGACGCGCTCTGCAAATGTCTTTGCACTAGTGGGACTATAGCAAAGTCCAATAGCCACGTTTAGGATGCCACTAGGTACACTGAGTGTTTGCTAGTATAATGGCTTAGTTATAATGAGTTGGAGTGTGCAATGCAGGCAGACGTGCTCTGCAAATGTCTTTGCACTAGTGGGACTACAGCAAAGTCCAATAGCCACATTTAGGATGCCACTAGGTACACTGAGTGTTTGCTAGTATAATGGCTTAGTTATAATGAGTTGGAGTGTGCAATGCAGGCAGACGTGCTCTGCAAATGTCTTTGCACTGGTGGGACTATAGCAAAGTCCAATAGCCACGTTTAGGATGCCACTAGGTACACTGAGTGTTTGCTAGTATAATGGCTTAGTTATAATGAGTTGGAGTGTGCAATGCAGGCAGACGCGCTCTGCAAATGTCTTTGCACTAGTGGGACTATAGCAAAGTCCAATAGCCACGTTTAGGATGCCACTAGGTACACTGAGTGTTTGCTAGTATAATGGCTTAGTTATAATGAGTTGGAGTGTGCAATGCAGGCAGACGTGCTCTGCAAATGTCTTTGCACTAGTGGGACTATAGCAAAGTCCAATAGCCACGTTTAGGATGCCACTAGGTACACTGAGTGTTTGCTAGTATAATGGCTTAGTTATAATGAGTTGGAGTGTGCAATGCAGGCAGACGTGCTCTGCAAATGTCTTTGCACTAGTGGGACTACAGCAAAGTCCAATAGCCACATTTAGGATGCCACTAGGTACACTGAGTGTTTGCTAGTATAATGGCTTAGTTATAATGAGTTGGAGTGTGCAATGCAGGCAGACGTGCTCTGCAAATGTCTTTGCACTGGTGGGACTATAGCAAAGTCCAATAGCCACGTTTAGGATGCCACTAGGTACACTGAGTGTTTGCTAGTATAATGGCTTAGTTATAATGAGTTGGAGTGTGCAATGCAGGCAGACGCGCTCTGCAAATGTCTTTGCACTAGTGGGACTATAGCAAAGTCCAATAGCCACGTTTAGGATGCCACTAGGTACACTGAGTGTTTGCTAGTATAATGGCTTAGTTATAATGAGTTGGAGTTTGCAATGCAGGCAGACGTGCTCTGCAAATGTCTTTGCACTAGTGGGACTATAGCAAAGTCCAATAGCCACGTTTAGGATGCCACTAGGTACACTGAGTGTTTGCTAGTATAATGGCTTAGTTATAATGAGTTGGAGTGTGCAATGCAGGCAGACGTGCTCTGCAAATGTCTTTGCACTAATGGGACTATAGGAAAGTCCAATAGCCACGTTTAGGATGCCACTAGGTACACTGAGTGTTTGCTAGTATAATGGCTTAGTTATAATGAGTTGGAGTGTGCAATGCAGGCAGACGCGCTCTGCAAATGTCTTTGCACTAGTGGGACTATAGCAAAGTCCAATAGCCACGTTTAGGATGCCACTAGGTACACTGAGTGTTTGCTAGTATAATGGCTTAGTTATAATGAGTTGGAGTGTGCAATGCAGGCAGACGTGCTCTGCAAATGTCTTTGCACTAGTGGGACTATAGCAAAGTCCAATAGCCACGTTTAGGATGCCACTAGGTACACTGAGTGTTTGCTAGTATAATGGCTTAGTTATAATGAGTTGGAGTGTGCAATGCAGGCAGACGCGCTCTGCAAATGTCTTTGCACTAGTGGGACTATAGCAAAGTCCAATAGCCACGTTTAGGATGCCACTAGGTACACTGAGTGTTTGCTAGTATAATGGCTTAGTTATAATGAGTTGGAGTGTGCAATGCAGGCAGACGTGCTCTGCAAATGTCTTTGCACTAGTGGGACTATAGCAAAGTCCAATAGCCACGTTTAGGATGCCACTAGGTACACTGAGTGTTTGCTAGTATAATGGCTTAGTTATAATGAGTTGGAGTGTGCAATGCAGGCAGACGCGCTCTGCAAATGTCTTTGCACTAGTGGGACTATAGCAAAGTCCAATAGCCACGTTTAGGATGCCACTAGGTACACTGAGTGTTTGCTAGTATAATGGCTTAGTTATAATGAGTTGGAGTGTGCAATGCAGGCAGACGCGCTCTGCAAATGTCTTTGCACTAGTGGGACTATAGCAAAGTCCAATAGCCACGTATAGGATGCCACTAGGTACACTGAGTGTTTGCTAGTATAATGGCTTAGTTATAATGAGTTGGAGTGTGCAGAGGACAGGAGGGTACAGTGCCAGGATTGTGGGGCTCTGGGTAGAGGAATGGAAACCTGCCTTTCTATTCCCTCCTAATAGGGAAATGCAGGGAGGAAATCCCTGACCTTGGCTACACAGACGCTGTCGCTGTTTTCAGGACCTGTCACCTTAACTCTGACCCTGCCGGTTTGAGCCCTTAAAAGGACTGCTAGAAAGTGCTCTCCCTAAGCTGTCCAGCGCTGTGTATGGAGCGCATACAGCTGTATCAGCGATAGGACAAAGGACGGAGCTGCGACAGTGATGTCTGACACCAAAGACGCAGAAGAGATAATGGCGTCCTGGAGGAAAATGTCCGGTTTTATAATGCAGGGACATGTGACATGGACATCCTATCACACATGCCGTTGCTTCTCTGGCTAAAAGTCCACTTAGCTGTGTGTGTGTCTGGGATTGGCTGACATGCTGGCCCGCCCCACTACACGCGCGCGCTTAGGGAAGGAAGACAAGGAAAAAAAAAAAAAAAATGGCGATCGCCATTATAGAAACAGCAGTGATCTGAAGGCGCTGTTCACGCACACTATACACTGAAATGTCATAATAGTGTGATTCACAGAGTGACTTACACTATTACAGCGGAAACCAAGCTAGGATTTAGCTGGTTTTTTGCTGCTAGAACCGTTCTCGAACGTTTCTAGAACTATCGAGCTTTTGCAAAAAGCTCGAGTTCTAGTTCGATCTAGAACAGGGCCCAAAATCACTCGAGCCTAGAACTGGAGAACCTCGAACCACGAACCGCGCTCAACTCTAATTAGGACCAGCATGAGGAAGATGCCTGGATGCATTTCTGACCCACATTTGGTGTCTGGCAATATTATTGTCAGAGTATTAAATGAAATAAAGCAGGAATATTACTGTTACTGAGATTCCTGTGGCTGTCACACATTCTTCAGGGTCCGATCATTAAATCTCATGTATATATACTGCTTCCCCTGCCCACCCTCTGTGATAGTGTCTGGGACTGGTTACAGTCAGACTGCCGCTGTTCCAGCATCTGTGATTAGTTGCCTTCACAGTAGCTGTCTGGGGAAGAACGTGGCGTGTAAAAATAAATAAATAATTTGAAAAAAATGTCACAGGGTCCCCCGTTTTTTGATACACAGTGCAGAGAAAGCAGACAGCTACAGGCTGCAGCCCCCAGCAGTGCGCAATATCTTGGCTGGTTATCAAAATACGAAGGATAAAATGCAGCTTTCTTTTTTCAATTATTTAAATACATAAATAATTTAATAAACACTGAGTGCGGTCCACTGCAATTTTGATACACAGCAATGATAAAGTAAAGACCTGGGGTCTGTTTTTCTCAGGCTAGGAAGGCCCATGGTTATTGGGCCCTCCACAACTTAAGACAAAGCAGCCCACAGCTGCCCCAGGATTTTCACATTTATTAGATACCCCAGCTGTGACCTCAGGTGAACAAACCTGAAGTGAACTCAATGATCTCAGTGACCTAGCCTCTGGTGCACTCATTGAAGTCAGTGACCTCACCTTAGGTGAAGTTATGAAACTCAATGCCAGATTACTGAATTAAGCAATGTGTGGACATTGAGTATTTGGTTGAAGACATTTCTACACCAAATATGCATCTCCTGGTAGAAAAACGCGCCAAAACCGCAATGCGATCGTGACACGTTTTTCTGCCAGGAGATGCAGATTTGTTTCCAAAATTTGTTGCATATATTTCTGCACCAAATCTGCATCTGCTCGTAGAAAAATGCATGGAAAACACATAAAAATTGCTTGCAGCTTAGGTGCGTTTTTTGTCAGGAGAGGCAAATTTGGTGCTGAATGTCTGCACCCAAATACTAAGGCGTACTTTACACACTCCGACATCACTGCTGATATATCGTCGGAGTCACATCGTTAGTGACACACATCCGGCACCGGTAGCGACATCGCAGCGTGTGACACAAATGAGCAACGATCAACGAGCGCAAAAACGTGCAAAATCGTTGCTTGTTGACACGTCGTTCATTTCCAAAATATCAGTGCTGCTGCAGGTACAATGTTGTTTGTCGTTCCTGCGGCTGCACACATTGCTGTGTGTGACGCCGCTGGAACGACAAACCTCTCCTTACCTGCGTGCACCGGAAAAGGAGGAAGGAAAGAGGTGGGCAGCATGTTCCGGCCACTCATCTCCTTCTTTTCTATTGGGCGGCGGTTCAGTGACTCTGCTGTGACGTCGCTGTGACACTAAACAAACTGCTCCCTCAGAAAGGAGGCGGTTCGCCAGTTACAGCGACGTCGCAGAGCAGGTATGTGCGTGTAATGCTGCTGCTGCAATAATGTTTGCTACGGCAGCGATCACCACATATCGGCCGTACGATGGGGGCGGGTGCAATCGCGCTCGACATCGTCAGCAAATGCTAGCGATGTCGCAGCATGTAAAGCACCCCTTAGTGTGCACACATTGTCTAATTGTCTAATCTTGTAATCCAGCATTGAAAAATGGCTTCTTCTGGGGTCACAGCAGGGGTTCCCATCATACTAAGTGTGACCACTGGTGAACCCCCTGCCGGTTTGCTGGACTTCCGGATTGCTGGACATGGCTGCACAGCAGCCCGGCAATCCATCAGTTAAGTCACTGGAGTTCACCTGCAGGCTGTGAATTCTGGTAACAGTTCAAAGCCTCCAAATATCCCAGCAGCTGGGAACTCAAGGATCGTTAAAGGTTCTCTTAAAGGCTCCCTTAAATTTACTGGATTGACAGCTGCTGCAAGATTCGGTGACTGTGAGCTCCGGTAACCTAAAAGTCTAACGGAGCTCATAGCCACAAGATCTCCCTGTTGAGAGGCAAGGAAACCTTAAAGGAGTTTTTAAGACAACCTTTAACATTCCTTGAGCAGTGTGACAGGGAAACTCGGTAAGTATAATTCTCCTACTTTAATGACAGGAAGTCATTTATTCATTTTTTTTCACTACAAATCCCAATCACAGTGAATCCAGTAGCAAAGATGGCTACAGCATTACTGTGATTGGCAAGCAATCCCACCATGTTTAGTGGCTGAAAATTAGGCACCAAACAAGCTGGGAGGGGTCTCGAAACTCACGAAGCGAGGAACAAAATACTCGATGATGAATGGATATCGCAATTATCTTAATATTTGTGCTATTAACAAATAGTGCGGGGTATATTTGATCGTCACTAACAATGAACCCAGTAGATGTGCATACTCTAATGCTTTGTTCACATTTGTAACATTAACCATAACATATGTTCTTGAAGTGCACACAGAGAACATAAAATCAGTTGCTTATGTTTCTTCACTAGGCACTTAGTACATAAACGATTGTGTGAACTGAAGGTTTGAAGCTCAACATTTCACTATGACAGCATGTTAATGACATCATCTGATCTTTCAGTCTCATTTGACTTCCATTTTCTCAAGTCATGGTAAACAAACAAGACTGATTATTTCGGAGGTGCATGTGCTGTGATGAAGGTCAAAATAGCACTTTTTGCATTATCACTCTCTCTTCGCCACATACAACCCTGCAGAGAAGAATTTAAATGTCTCTCTGTTGTTAGCCTGAAAATGTCAGGAGGAAAATGGAAACTAGCAGATATTTCCTAGAGCTCTGATGCCAGGTCTTCTTTTAAGTTTAAAAATGTCACATTTGCTTTTTGATGTGAAAACATTCTGGTTCTTAATATACTGGAGAAAAAGAAACAAATTAAAAAACAATAAATTAAAGTATACCTTAGAATTAAATTTCCCCCCAAAATCCCAATGCCTTGGTTGGCACCTGTTAATGTATACATGATAGTGCAGTCTGAAATGCTGTGTCTTACCACTATACTTTAGATATGGAGGTATGGTGGCTCAGTAGTTAGCACTGTGGCTCTGCAGTGCTTTGGTACTGGGCTCAAGTCCCACCAAGAAAGACATCTACAAGGTTTTTGTATGCTCTCCTATGATTGTGTGGGTGTCCTCCTGGTTCTCCTTCCTTCCACACTCCAAAGACATATTGATAGGGATCTTAGATTGTGAGCCCAAATAGGGACATTGATGGTGTCTGTCACATGCTGTGGAAGTTAAAGGTGCAATATATCTTAAGTGAGAAAATTAGATAGTTTTACTTCCCTAAACTGGTTTGTAAAAATTATTATGTATACTGGGTAGACAAGCTCTTTCTGATGATTAATCATAGCTGTACTATATTCTGTAAAATCACATTTTCCTAACTGGACCTCTGCAGTTCCTTCTAACACCTACCAATGGATAGGAAAAGTAAGGCACCTTAAATATGTAATGACGGTTTTGCATTATGTCCATAAAGCCAGCTGTTGCACGTGTCACACTGTCCATTTTGGACATCTGTATGGCCATCCATGTGTTTGTCACCCGTGTGTTATCCAGGTGACATCCGTATGCCATCCATGTGTCCATGTGACACGTCTATGGGACATCTGTGTGACCCATACCAGAAAAAAATGAATGATAAATACTAAATAAATAGATAGATAGATAGATAGATTCTACATTTTCTACAGCTATCAAGCAGAGTTAATAAATAATTTAAGAAAACAAACGACTTGAGGTTCCCCCTTATTTTCATAACCAGCATAGGTACTTCATGCGAGAACCGCAGTGGACAGTGAACTAAGTTGAACTCATGACATCACTGCTCATTACTGCCCACAGTAGGTCATATGCTACCGTGTGCCCCACATGCTGTGACCTGTGGTGACCTCATGATGTCATCACAGATGATTGCCCTGGCTCTCACACAGCAGTGTGTTAGCCTGCAGTGGCTGCTGTCCCAGTCAATGGGGAACATTCTGTTCTTCATTGTTTGGGACACTGAGTCTGTGAACGTTGTAGGACCTCATTATGGATTACAGCAGACCTAAATTAGGGATTTTGCTAGGAAATAAATTGTGTCTCTTGTCTTTATTTCTCTACTAATTTTCTCTTTTTATGTCTTTCAGGTTCCCTATTGGGGAACATCATGGGACTTCGATATGAATTGCGGAGCACCTTTTCTTGCTAAAATTTTAAATAAGTTGATGAATGGGGCTGTAGTTAGAGGGTGTTAATTTTTTTTATATTTCCAACTGCTGGATTAGTAATGGGGTGTCTGCTAGACACCTACTCATTACTAATAACAGGGCATGATGCCAGCTGTCAATTCACAGCTGGCATCAACCTCATATATTACACCTTTTGCCACCGCACTAGGGCAACCGAAAGAGCAGAATACAGCGCCAGAATTGGTGCATCTCATGGATGTGCCACTGCTGGGGTGACAGCTGGCTGCTATTTTTAGACTGGCAAGGGCCAAATAACCATGGCCCATCCCATCCTACTAATATCAGTTCTCAGCTGTCTGGTGTCCTTTGGCTGGTTTTGAAAAATTGGCAGGGACCCTACGGCCATTTTTTTAAGTTATTTTTAAAATAATTAAAAAAAATCAGAGTGGCATCCACTCTAATTTTCAAAAACAGCTAAGGTACAGCTGACAGCTTACAGTTGCAGCAACCAGCTGCTGCTGTACCTGTGCTGGTTATGAAAATTAGAGGGAGCACCAAGTCATTTTGTTTTTAAATTATCTATTAACTCTGCTAAATAGTTGTACAAGCTATCTATCCATCTATCTATCTATCTATCTATCTATCTAGATTGGATTAGAAACTACAGACCAGTCTGTAATCTCCTTTCATCTCCAAACTCCTGGAATGCTTGGTCCACTCCCATTTAATCCGCTATCTGTCAGATAACTCTCTCCTCGACCCTCTACAATCCAGTTTCCGCTCCTTACACTCTACTGAAACTGCTCTTACTAAAGTCTCTAATGATCAACTAACAGAAAAATCTAATGGTCACTACTCCCTCCTGATTTTCCTGGATCTCTCTGCTGCATTTGATACTGTGGATCACCAGCTCCTCCTCACTATGCTCCGCTCTGTTGGGCTCAAGGACACCATTTTCTCTTGGTTCTCCTCCGATCTCTCTGTCTGCTCCTTCACTGTATCTTTTGCCGTCTCCTCTTCCCCGCCTCTTCTCTTTACAGTTGGGGTTCCTCAGGGTTCAGTCCTTGACTCCCCTTCTTTTCTCTCTATACACAGCCCCTATTGGACAAACCATCAGCAGATTTGGTTTTCAGTAACATTTCTATGCTGATGACACCCAACTGTACACATAGTCTCCTGACATTAGCCCTGCATTATTACAAAACACTAGTGATTGTCCGCTGTCTCCAACATCATGTCTTCTATCTAAAACTGATCCTGTCAAAAACTGAACTTCTCATGTTTCCCTTTCCCAACCTTCCCAAATCCAATATTACCATTTCTGTTTGTGGTTCTATCATTTCTCCCCAGCAGCATGCCTGCTATATTGGGGTTATATTTGACTTCGATCTCTCATTTGCTCCCCACATTCATTCACTCACTCGCTCATGTCACCTCCACCTCAAAAACATCTCTAGAATTCGACCTTTTCTTACCATTGACTCGGCAAAAACTCTTACTGTCGCTCTCATTCATTCTCACCTGGATTACTGTAATTCTTTACTAATTGGTCTCCCTGTTACTAAATTCTCCCCTCTCCAACCCATTCAGAATGCCGCAGCCAGGATAATTTTCCTCTCCAACCACTTCACTGATGCCTCTGCTCTGGTTCAATCATTGCACTGGTTGCCTATCTGCTACAGAGTCCAATACAAACTTATCACTCTGACCCACAAAGCACTCCACAGTTCCGCACCACCCTACATCACCTCTCTCATCTCTGTCTATCACCCCACCCATGCCCTCTATTCTGCTAATGACCTAAGACTGGCATCCTCAATAATTCGAACCTCCAACTCCAATCTTCATGATTTCTTACGAGCTGCACTAATGCTCTGGAACACACTGCCAAGAACAATTTGATTAATTCCCAACATCCACACCTTTAAGTGAGCCCTAAAAATGCATTTCGTTAGACTAGCCTATCACCTCACTTCTCTTATAATCTGTTCCCATTCTGCCCTTCATAAAATTTACTTCCAATTCCTGTCCCCTGTATCTTCTGATTGCATTCCTCTTCAAGTACTTTTTTACACTCTGTATTATAAATTCTGGCTGGCGACCGGTCCACACATCTGGTTTTGAATCCCCTATTAAATCGATGGCTGGACCATGACCATATATGACAAGCTTTTATTCCCCCCCATTCACCTTTTGTGCCTCCCCTATTTCCTCATAGACTGTAAGCTTGCGAGCAGGGCCCTCACTCTTCTTGGTATCTGAATTTTGTTATTTTGTATTGTCTCATATGGTCTGTACATGTCCCCTCTGAATTGTAAAGCACTGCAGAATATGTTGGTGCTATATAAATAAAAATTATTATTATTATCTGTCTATCTCTCTATTTATCCCTCTATACAGCTATCTATTTATTATCTATCTGTGCCATCCCCACGTCAGTAGTAGCTGGGCTGCTCGGACCCAGATCTGCAGTGGCTCGAAGGATTTGCGGACCCGGGGGTCGCGCGGACACTCAAATAAAATGGGGACGTATATGTACGGGATTGTTGCAAGTACTTCGTGATGCCATCCACGGTGTGTGGTGAGATGTAGCACCACCGCTGCAGTTAGGGAGCACCCAGTGGCGATGGGATGGCAGCTGGATGTTAGAAATCCGCTCACGGTGTTTTGTGTACCTGAGGAGCCATTTCCCGCGAACACTGACCCTTGGGATTTCAGTGGGTGATTTTGGATACCCTATCCCCCACGGTGGGCTGCCGGTCCGCTCTATCTGGGCTGAACTTCTGGAGCTAGGCCTGAAACCTGCTCCTGGCCTGGTGAATTAGAGAAGGGACTTGCAACTGTGTTCTAACTAGGGTCCAGGTACCCCGCCTGTGCACGGTTTCCGGACCGGAACTCCGCTGTCGGTACCGGTGGGCTCCAACCCTGTCCCGGTCCACTCTGGTTTTCTCGCGACTGTAATCCCATCGCCTTTGGACATGGTCCACTGCTTGCCACCTAGCCAGTAGACCAGGGCCACTACCCTGTCCACCCTCACTAGGCTCAGCTTTCCTCCTGACAGTCCGTCACTGTCACATCTTTCAACTTCAAATTCTAACCTTAGACTAACTTGTTCCCGTCCCCGGATCCTCAAGACCCCTAGGTGGGCGCTCCCAATCCGACTGGTCCTGCCCACTGGTATATCCTTCTTACCCTGAGGGGGGTGACTAGGATATTGTGGCTGATGGAACCCTTGTGTGGGAAGGTGTTATGTGGGGTGCAGTTTACCTCTGTGTCCACCTGGCGGCGTCAGGGCGACACATATCTATCTATCTCTCTCCAGCTATCAATTAGCTTTAATTTTTCTAGCTTTTACACTAAGCAAACCATTCATTTTAGAAATATTCATTTTTTTCTGGTACGTGTCTCTTGGATATCACACGGATCGGATGCCATCCGTGTTATGTCCATATTTGATCCATGCTCCCAGAAAAAACTGACTGTCACCCCTGAGAATCACTCAGGCACATGGTTGTTTCACATGGACACATGGTGTGAAGATCTCTATTGACTTTAATTAGTATGTGTGAACGTGACTCCGATACATGTGAAAATAGACACCACTTATACAGGAGACACAGAGTTGTGAAGGATGCCTCAAGTTGACGTATGTTGTAGGTGAAACAGGTGGGTCTAGGTCATCAGCTAGCAATCTCATACCCCTTGTTACATCCTAGAGAGTCTTGAAGGAATTTTTCCCTTTCAGTCAATGAATATTCTTGACTGCAGGTTATAAAGAAACATGTGTTGTAATTGACGCACCCACGGGGTCTGGGGGAGTTACTCGTCACCGGGCCAGTGTAGGGGGTGGGATGTCACAGCGGCCAGGCTCGGTTCCGTGACCCCGGCAGTGTCAATAAAGATGGAGGGGTTATTTACAGGGGAGTAGAGTTTGTATTCATGACACCACCTGTGGTTTGCGGCTAATTTGGAGCCGCCGCTGCAAAAGGTTTCCTCTGAGGTCAGATGGTAGTGCAGATAGATTGGTACAGCTCTCCACAGGCAGAGCTCAGGCCCCCAGGGAAGTTGGGAATAATAGTTCACTCTAGTAAAGGTGCACAGGGTGTGTGAAGGATTGGATGACACAGAGGTTACAGTTAAAGTTCTTTACTCACTGAGATGTCACAGCCTTTGGACTGCCAGACTCCGCTGTCATGGGCTCCAGACGATCCCGGATAGTTCAGAGGCTAGAACCGGTGTTTCTCTATGTGAGTCCTTCCTCCTTGCACTGTGTTGTGTGAGTCCCTGCGACTTAAAGCTACGCTGGGACCTGAGTCCTTGGATGGGCTCCGTTCCTGTCCTATATGGCAGGCAGCACGAGTCTGTTCTCTTTTCTCACGACTCCTGGCTGTTGTTGCTGCTGTTCCCCGGGCACTTTGTGTGTGCCAGAAGACTTGAAATCCTCTGCCCGGCAGATTCTGCTGGGAGGACGTCCAGTGCCCACCAGCCTAGGGCTTTGCACCCTGTTCTGTGTGCTTGGTCTTGAGGAAGCTATGACGCAGCTCTCCCTTCAGCGACCATGTTCTCCCCACGTCTCACTTGTTCCCTTGTTGCTGACTGTCACTGACTTAATGTCTGAGTGTGCATGTCGCCTTGCTCCCCGTTCTGTAACTCCACCCCCCGGAATCCTGAACTAGTGGGTGGGAAGTCCCATACCTTGTGGTGACCATCCAAATGACCCTACCCTATCCCAGTCCCGGTGATAGGGAGACGAACTGTGTGTTTTGGTGGGTTTTGGTGATTTACCGACAATGACATCCTTTGTACCTGAAATGAATACTGTACCTCTGGTGAGGTGCAGCACCCTGTGTTGACTGAAGCCTCAGGGGCGCCACATAATCACCTTTCCCAGGTCCACTGTTTATGTGTTTTGAATTTCTTACAGCGAGACTCACAAATAGATTAGTGCAAGGTGAGTCCTGTGTAGTTTGTTTATTTATAATAACCTGAAGCAGGGGACATTCATTTCCTGAAAGTAATTAACCCTTTAAAGCCAGGACTCCCAGTGGGGCACATTTTGCATGGCAGAATCGTTTTCCAGCTCCAGAGTCATGGGTAAGTCTCTCTATTCTGTAGAGTGTAAACTCTTATGTCAGCAGGGTTCTCTCTCTCTGACCTGTAGTGTGTAACCTTTCATGATCTGTGGGGTCATCTGTTTTTCTCTTTCTCATTCTTCTCTCTTGACTTCTATTTTCCAAGTAATTACGTTTACACTATTGATCTTCGTGCAAATTTATTTGCCAAAAATCTTTGGGAAAATTCGATGAAGCAGGTGATTTGGAATTTATAGAGATCTGATCATGTCTAGAAGCCACCACTAGATGGGCAAGGTTTTCCAAAGCAAAAGTGAGCATAGAGACTTGCTAGCGTATAAAACAGTACAGTTGAATGTTTTTACATGCATACTAATAGTCTGCATGTACAAAATCGCAGCATGTACTGCTCTGATCTAACTTTTTGATTGACACTTGCTCATTATATTCAATGGGTGCATTAGCAAAAAATTGTTACATGGATTCTACCTGTACGGCACAAATTTTAATGGATCTATTGCAATTTTTAACATAAGAAACTGTATTTGGAATTATGAAAAGTATTCAAACAAATTAAATACTTGTTATTATATAAGTAGTGATGAGTGAACTGGTGGATATTCGTTTGCTGAACCAGTACGGAAAAAAAATCAGGATCGGCAAGCAAACTGGACTCTGAACTTGCCCCCCGAACAACTAACCCCATACAAGTCAATGGGAACTAGACGTTCAGAGCTTTAAATTGGCCGTAGTAAGTGCTAGGGGGCTACAAATAGAAGTTAAATGGTAGAAAGAGCAGTACAGTTATTCATACCATGTTTCCCAGTGTTTCCTGGAGGATCACGCTGCAGTCAGACTCACTTCCTGGCCCCCTAATTAAGGTTAATCAATATTCACTGCTTCCCCCACCCACCCTCTGTGCCAGTGTCTGTGACTGGTTGCGGACTGCTACACACGCTCCACACCCTTTGTCTGCATATGTGACTGGTTGAAGTGAGTTTGCTGTATAGTAGTGTAAAAAGAAAGAAAATATCATTTAAAAAAAATTATGTACGCTCCCGCCATATTTTGGTAGCCACTGCGGGTAAAACAATAGCTGTAAATAGTGTGAAAAATAAAGATGTAGGGCTGCCACCAATTTTTATATCCAGCCACATTAAAACAGATAGGTATGAGGCTGGTATTAACAGGATGAGAGGAGAAATGGATATCGGCCCTCCAGCCTAAAAATACAGACCCCCAGCTGCTCAAAATTGTTACATTAGTTTAGATGTGCCAAACCTGATGTGACTCATCCCAATTGCCCTGATGCAGTGGCAATCGGGCTAATGTAAGGAGTTAATGACAGCTGTGATTTATCAATAAATGACAGCTACCATCGAGCCCTAGATTATTAATAGGAGGCATCTATGAGACACCCACTATTACTAATCCTGTAAGTAAACTGAAATAAATCACAAACACCAAAAAAATATTTATTTTAAATAAAATACACACACTCTCTTTCACCCTTTTAACTCCAAAAACACCCTTGCAGATTTTTCCTAATCCATATGAAGTCTCACTATCCTCAGCTCTGCTATAGCTGTAACCTCCAGGTAGTGAAAACATGTCCACTTTCTGCAGGCTCCAGGAATCACTGACAGGGGGGGATCCGGCTGTGAGCAGGTGATGTCACTCAGTTCAGAGAAGGTCATATCCAGGCTCCCCTGCTGCCATCAGTGAAAATTAAAGCTGTTGCCGTACTATTGGATTGTAGGTCTGCAGCCTTTCACTCAGCATTTTCACTGAATGGAGCTGGGAAGCTTGTGTGTGACTTCCACTGAATTGAGTGATGTCACCAGCTAACAGCCAGGTGCCACCACTGCTGCCAGTGTTTCCAGTAGCCTGCAGAGAGCTGACCACAGATGTAGTAGAGCTTTGATCCTCGTGAAACCTCGTGTGGATTATGGTGGACCTACAAGGGTGTTTTGGGGTTAATACATTGGATAAAGACTATTTGTTTTTTAAATAAACAATTGTTCTATGTGTTTTGTTTCTTTATTTTGACTTACAGCTTTAGTAATGGGGGTCTCATAGACGCCTCCCCATTACTAACCTTGGGCTTGCTGAGAGCTGTTGTTTTTTGACAAATCATACCTGTCATTAACGCCTTATATTACCCTGATTGCTAACACACCAGGGCAATCGTGATGAGCCGGGTAAAGTGCCAGAATAGTTGCATCTAATGGATGCAACAATTCCGGAATGGTTGCTGGCTGGTATTTTTAGGCTGGGGGGGACCAATAAGCATGGGTCTCCCCAGTCTGGGAATACCAGTCCCTGCATTTAGTTCCTCGTATTTTGATACACAGCCAAAACAATGTGCATAGCCGGGGGCTGCAGCTTGTAGCTATCTGCTTTATTTGCACTGGGCATCAAAATATGGGGGACCTTATGTCATTTTTTTCCAATTATTTATTTACTTTTACACTCCACAAACAATCACAGATGCTGACATGCCAGAAGTTTGACTGCAATTAATCACAGTTGCTGTCACAGAGGGTGACCAGGAAAGCAATTAATATGCATGAGAGATAATGAGCGGACCTGGAAGCAGTGTGTCAGCAGCATGGGAGACTCGGTTAGTATGACTGTCCTATTTTAATCTCTCTTTTGCTTCCTTTCAACTTTTAATGCTCAAATGCAGAATTTCAGAGCAGGACCTATATGTCACAGGCAGACTGTGACGAAAATGGGCTGCAAAAACTATGCTAATGAAGTGCAGAGGCATAGCTATCTTCCAGGCAGCAAACGCCCCGTAGCCTGGAAGAACTCATTAACATAAAGCGATAAAAAAGGATATTTCAACAGCAAGGCATCTACTATGAGGCATACAGGTTAGACTATTTCCAGCATTCTATTACCTCCATGTCCATATTTTTTTTTAAACTCGTTTTATTGAAGGTTAAGTAAATCATTACAATAAAAGATAATTCAGCAATTTGTACAATAAAAATATGTGTAAATTGGCTAGATTAATAATGCATCAACAATCAGGTCAACATCTATTGCTTTCAGCATGACATTAGTACAGTAGATATTTCAAAGGTGTCAGCTCGCGAGCCATATCCAACCTGGGGCAAAAAGCCCATATTGACAAGGAATGTACAACCCAGGTGTCAGGGACCACGTCACATTACTGATACAGAGTTTCATGGATTACATATTTCTCCTCTCCCATCACTGGAGCAATATCGAGTATTACTGCGATAGTAATGACTGTAGGTTATCGGTCAGGAAACCGGGTGATCCTCCGGTCAAGGGCGAACCCAACCATCTACCCCATATTTTGTCAAATTTATGTAAAGAACCTCTCGTCTTATATACAAATTGTTCTAATGGAATTATAGCATTTACCAATGCAATCCAAGAGGCTCTAGTTGGGGGATGAGTGCTCATCCAATTTAGTATAATGCCCTTCCGGGCCAAAAACAGGACCTTTTTTTATTAATATATTCTCATCTTGGGACCAGGAGTGTACATCCACCACCCCGAATAAACACAGGATTGGGCTTATAGCAACCGCTTTTTGAAGTATGGTGGAAAGAGTCGCTACAACCTCACCCCAATAGGAGAGAATGACCCGGCAATCCCATATCATGTGCCAGAAATCAGCACCATCTCTCCCGCATCTCGGAAAACCCACCCCCACCAAATTATTCATCTTTTTCATCTTTTTCAGTCTCTGGGGAGTGATATAACTCTGGTGTATTATATATAATTGGATCAGTCTATTATTAATTGCGGGAGAGACCAAAGTGTGGGATTCGACAATGTCATCCCACACTACATCATCAATTTCAGAGATCCTGGCACTCCAATTCTCCCAGACAGAAAGAGGACTGTTCATGGCTTTGGCCCGAATGAGGGAGGAGTATAGTTTGGAAATAAGACCGCCAGGGCCCTGTGATCTGATAATTCCAATGACTGGGAAGGAAGAGAATCTAGCCCCACGACCAGAGAACTGAGCCCGAAAGGCGTGCCTGATCTGGAGATACTGAAACCCATGAGATTCCGGCAGATCGAATTCCGCACGCAGTTGCGTGAAAGGGCGGAGTTCCCCATCACGGACAATTGAACCCAGGGAGACTATTCCTCGATTCCTCCATTCACCAAACCCCGGCAACCCACAAAAGTGTGGAAGGTCCAGGTTATCCCATAAGGGGGTCTCAATTGGTATGTCATGAAATCCGAATATGGCTTTAGCTTCTTTCCAGATCCTGGCCCCTAGTTTGTGTATCAGGAGGACACGGCCCTCAGGGGCTCTCTTGTGATCTGTCAACAGTGGCCATAGGAGATCCACACCCGTGAACTCTGCCAAGAGTCCCTCCGGAGAACCCCTCACCCCAGGAAGTGTCCATTGACCCAGATATTTGAATTGTCCGGCCAGGTAATATATATAAAGATCAGGAAGGGCCATACCCCCCAGGTCTTTGGGTCTCTGTAATTTGGCCAAATGGACTTTCGATCTGGAGGCACCCCAGACAAAGGTGATCATTAAGGATTCCAGGGTCCGAAAGAAGGAGCGGGGGATCTGCACAAATACATGCTGGGTAATATAAAGACACTTTGGTTGCACTATCATTTTAAGGAGGTTAATCCTTCCCGCCACTGAGAGCGGGAGCTGGCTCCATCTATTAAATTTCTCCCCGAGGTGTGAAAACAGGGGGGCAATATTTCTTGCTATCATCTCCGAAGGGCTTCTTGCCAGTATAATCCCAAGGAATTTAAAGTGATCCACTACTGGAACCCTACATATGTGGGTGTTCGCCATTTCCTCTCTGTCCCGAGACAGAAAGAGGAGGTACGACTTTGACCAGTTTATTGACAGACCCGAGAACTCCCCGAATCGGTCAATTAGATCCACAGCTCTAGGAATGGAGGAATCCGGATCAGATGCAAACAATAACAAGTCGTCTGCATACAGAGACAAGCATTCATCTCCCTTACGGTGCCTTACTCCTCGGTAAATTGGGTCCGCCCGAATGCGCACCGCCAACGGTTCCATGGCCAGGGCGACCAGGAGAGGGGATAGGGGACATCCCTGTCTGGTTCCCCTCCCCAAAGGAAAAGTTTCCGACACCCCGCCACCCACCTGAATGTTAGCAGATGGTGCTTTATATATAATCTCAATCCATCTAATGAATTTGTTGCCGAAACCAAATGCCCGCAGCACCTCCAGCAGGTATGGCCACTCTATAGAGTCAAAGGCCTTGGCTACATCCAGTGAGACCAGAGCCCAATCCTCCTCTAACTTGGTGCCCATCTGTAAGAACACCTGCGCCCTCCTCAGGTTATCCGAGGTACTCCTACCCGGAATGAATCCAGACTGGTCTTCATGTATTATGGAGGAGATTACTTTGTTGAGTCTAGTTGCTAGTATTTTGGTAAGAATTTTATAGTCAGCGTTCAACAAAGAGATCGGTCTGTACGAGCCACAATCCAATGGGTCCTTATCTGGTTTCAACAGCAGAATGATGGTTGCCTCATAGAAAGAGTCAGGCAATCGTCCCCTGCGGAACGAAGCCTCAAACCGTTTCCAGGAGGGCTGGAGCCAGCCCCCCCTGATATTTGTCAAATATTTCAATCGGGAGTCCGTCCAGGCCGGATGCCCTACCCCTATTAAGGGCCCCCATCGCCTCTACCATCTCCTCCATACTAATGGGCTCATCCAAGGCCGATCTCTGGGCCGAAGTCAATCTGGGAAACTCCAGATCTCGTAAATAATCAGCGATCTCCTCCCTTGACACTGTCAGTCTGGATTCATATAGGTTCCTATAGAAGTCCAAGAACACCTCCAGAATGCCATTGACGGAAGTGACTGGTTCGCCGCTAGGGTCTCTAATCTTAAGGACCGCAGGTGAACTATTGGATTGGTGCACCAAGAACACTAGTAAACTACTAGATTGGTTCCCTTGCTCAAAATACCTCTGGTTTGTGAAGAAGACATGTCTCTTAGCCTTATCTTGCAAGTACAAAAGATATTTCCTCCCAGCCTGTAGCCATTGAGATCTGTTTTCCTCAGAGGTAAATCTATGTTCTAGCACTCTATTTTGAGTGGCCAATTCCTCCTCCTCTCTGGCCGCCTGTTTCTTGAGATAGGAGATAGAGGAGTGACAACATCCCCTCAAATACGCCTTAACTGCATCCCAATAGGCTGAGTGATTCTCTTCCACGGAGTTCGTCTCAGTATATGCCCTGATTTGATCAGGAATCCTATCATTGGTTCCAAAGAGTGAAAGCCACCAAGGGTTAATCTTCCGTGATAGTTTACGTGATTTACATCGCTCCCATTTAATGCCTACAAATACCGGGGAGTGATCTGATACTGATCTGGGCAAGTGACATACCGATTGTATATGGGCAAAGACTCTTTCGTTTCCACAGATGTAGTCAATTTGAGATAGAGAATTTTTCCCGGGAGTATAACATGTATATTCTCTCAGTACTGGGTTATAAAACCGCCACATGTCGCACCATCCCACCTCCTGTAGGAATGCACTCAGTCTAGTTTGTATCGTAGGGGAGATCGGGACCTGTCGGGTGCTGAATCTATCCAGTCCTGGGATATTAATCAAATTAAAGTCCCCCATGCAGAGCACCAAAGCTTGTGGGAATTGTGAGGCAAACTTAGCCGCCTCATACAGTATCGAGATTCCCATCGCAGGGGGGATGTATATGGCTAGGATCACTATCATTACCCCATCGATATGAGCCTGGATAAACACATACCTCCCATCATTATCCTTTATAATCTTACCCGGGTCCCAACGCAGTGTTTTGTGGATTAGCACTGATATATAGAATATGAGGAATGAACAGAATGAGCTGACCATTGAACCCAAGGCTTCTGAAGCACTCTAGTGGTCTCCAACAATAAATGGGTCTCTTGTAAACATATAATCTGAGCTTTGGATCTTTTGATATGTGCGAATACTGACGTCCTTTTCCTGGATGTGCCCAGTCCCCGAACATTCCATGTCATCAAGCTTAAAGCCATTGAAAGATACCACTTACTAGATTGAATGGAAAATGTCAAAAACTTAACCTACAGTAGAACTTGGGTAAACGTACCCTTAAATACAAACAATCGGCTGCACTCACGCAGCCAACAAGAACTGGTCCAGTAGTGTGACCAGGAGAGATTTTCCCTAGCAACGACTAGGGTGAACCAACGTGGCTAGATGGTGTACTTGGTACGGGGGTGTCCTCAAACAAGGACTTAAGCGTCTCCTGCAGTCCAATAACTTGAAATTTGTTAATTACCCTGCTACATAGCCTTTAACATGCATAAATAAAAGGACCAAGAATAGAGGGGTATAGAAATAAGGGAAAGAAGAAGGAGGGAGAAGGAAAGAAGTAAAGAAGAAAGAGGGCAGGGGAAGGAGAGAAAGAGAGAGAGAAGAAAAGAGATGAGAGAGAGGAAGAGAGAGAGAGAGAAAAAAAAAAGGGGGGGAGGAGGAGGGGGAAGGGAGAATATAGAAATGTGAGGAAGGAAAAGAGGTAGCGGAGGGAGAACATGGGAGGAAACTGGGGGGGGAGGGGGAGGGAGGGGGGTGAAGGGGGAAGCTGGAGAGAAGAGCAAGGAGGAGACCTAAAGAGGGGAGGAGGGATGAGGGGACAAGGGGGTGGTAAGGGGGGGGAAGAGGGGGGATGAGGGGTTAAGCAAAAGGGGGGAGGGGGAGAGAAGGGATGGAAGTGTGAAAGAAATGAGAGGAATATTTGCAGGTAGCCTTAGGTTATAAGATACTATGATACATGGTAATCTAAGAGACTTAATACAGCTCTAAAATAGAAATCAACATTATGAACTTAAGTGCGTTGCCAAATGTTGCGAACCCAAAATAGAGTCCCATATTGGATCGAGAGATACAGGATGGCATGAGTTTGCTTGAAAGTGTTCTTGGTGCCGCAACAGCGGTCTGGCCCAAGTCCCGCCTGACTTCGCCTCGGTCCGGTCCCACAAGCGACGCACCTGCGACAGAGTAATCTGGAGCTCAAGCTGAACTTAGCAGTGATCGCAGGCCACGTCACATCCAAAGACTCGACCTCCAGCTAACCAGACGCGAGGGGGCCGACCAGGAAACCGGCTCAATGGAAGGCCAATAATGATCACACCCAGTAGCTCACATGCTTCCGGAGGGCTACAAGCGCACCAGCGCATCCTGATAAGATCATCAGCTTCTCAGCGATCTGCAACCAGGAGATCAGGGAACGGGTGCAACAGCGATCCCGAGCCCCGCTCCACTCACATGACAGAAGAGGAGGAGAAAACAAAAATATTTCGCGCCTTCAGTAACAAGGGACGCCGAATACCAGCAGTGGAGGATCATAAAGCGATCGCAACAGCGATTTCAGACACGACGTCCCAGGAATTAGAATCGCATTACCGACCTCACTCCGGAGAAGAAGAAATAAGTGGGTTGAAACCGCGACGCCAGCACAACAACGACCTTCCGGACATCGCCCGTAACTGCAGCGCATCAGCGTTTCCTTTTCAGTGAGTTGATCCAGTCATCCGTTTCCGCAGGAGAGGTGAAAAACAGGGAGCGCTCTTGATGAACCACTCTGAGACGAGCTGGGAAGATCATAGAGTAGGCAATTTGGTGTTCTCTAAGGCTTTTTTTCACTTGGATGAAGGATGCCCTTGTTTTCTGGAGAGACGCAGAGAAGTCAGGGAAGATCAATATGGAAGAGTTGTTATGTGAGATCGGGCCCTTGCGTCTCGCCGCACCAAGGATCGCGTCTCTATTCCTGCTGCTCAACAGTCGGGCCAGGAGGGGTCTGGGCTGCACTCCTGGAGGAGGAGGTCTGGCTGGCACCCGGTGGGCTCTTTCTATGGCGAAGGCCGCTGACAACGTCGCATCAGGGAAAGTTTCGGAGAGCCATGTTTCCATGAACTTACATGGGTCGCTCTCTTCTGTTCTCTCCGGCATCCCTAGGATTCTTAAATTGTTGCGACGCAGGTGATTTTCCAGATCATCAGCCCTCTGTGCCCAGTTGTTTGCCGCGCTTTCCAAAGAGGATAGTCTGCCCGGCGTCGCTCTTGCGTCGTCCTCCAGCGTGGAGATACGCTGCTCCATCTCCTTTACCCGCTCTCTTAGATTTTGAAAATCCAGCCTGAGGAGACCCACATCAATCTTAACCTCCTCAATTTTACCCGTCAGCGACACTTTTGAATCCTGGATCGCTGCAAGTAATTGCGTAGTGACTTGCTGCAAGGTCAGCTCCTGCGATCCCTTGGATCCGGCCTCCATGTCCTCCTCCTCCTCCGCCTCACTGGCTTCCCGCTCTGCCTGTTTACCGGCGCCATCTTGCTGGGAGTCTTGGGCAAATTTCTTCAGCTTCTCAGCCGCCGCAGCACTGCGACCTCTACTCATATTACCGGTCAGAATGATCACCGCACCACAGGTAATCCGGAGTTGTATTTAGGCACCAATTTCGGCAGGATTAATAGGATATATCAGCGTTGGACTGCGGAGCTGCTCTCAAATGCGACCGCTCATGCTGCCTGCTGGCCATGCCCCCACCTCCATGTCCATATTAACAGATTAAAAAGGTAAAAGTGGTGACAGATTCCCTTTAATTCCTGTAAAGTACCTAAAGGGTTAATATACTTCTTAAATATGGATTAAAAAAATACAGTTTTTAAAATGGTACATTTGAGGGTATTTTCTGTCACACAGTCCCCGCAAAGTCACTTCAAATATGTTGTGGTCCCTAAAAAAATTGGTTTTGCAAATTTTGTTGGAAATTGAAAAATTGCAAAAAAAAAAATGTTTAAAAAATGGTGTTGATGTAAAGTGGAATGGTGCAAGTTTATGTTTTACCTTTTCGTGAGATAAAACTGTCTGGTTTAAAGGCAAAGAAATTCAATGTTTGGAAATTGTAAAGTTTTCACATTTTTTGTCACATTTTTGATACAGTATGTATATAAATTTTTCGGATGATAGAAAGTATAGTTGTTTGATTGGACTGCTTATTTTATTATGAGCTAAATAATTTCAATGAAATGTAAATGCACTGGTCTCATTTCATGCTTGCTCCAAGGTCTATGTGGGACAAACATCCCAAGAGCTCAGAAATCGGATCCAAAAGCACATTTCTGCAATTAATTTAGCTGTATCCGATCTGAAGAAGGGCAAGACTTTAACCTCGATAGCCTCCCATTTTTTGCAATACCATTCAGGCTCCTATAGGGACATGCGTATTTGTGGTTCGCAGAAACTGCATGAGACTGGTAGAGGAGGCTCACTACATAAAGCCTTAATACTGAGTCCAGATGGATTTTCTATCTTGATTCCCTTACCCCTCATGGGGTAAATGAGGAATTATTATACACTGGTTTCCTGGGCTAAAATAGACAAATATCCCCTTCTCTTCTCCTCATGATTCCTTATGGAACATTCAGTCCCATAACTGATTGTTTCTTTTGTTCATCAATTCTCTTTTTTCCGCCCTCACAGTTGATTACATGTGAATCCATTGTATGAGAAATCGGTGGTCATGGATCTTTTTGTCCCCTTATGGATTTTCCAGTGAATGTCGGGCCCCTTTGTGTGGCGGGAGAGAATGAAAGAGGAGAGAAGGAGGGGAAGTAATTGAGGGAGTCTGCATTGACTTACCACACTGCCTGTATGGACCCCATCTTTGATAATACAACCCATCTTGGTCGGGGCGGCTATCTTTCTAAACATGGACTTCGGAAGATATTGCACCTTCTGTATGGGACTTTTGTTCTGAGATTTATATCTCACAGTTACAACCGTTATGATAATGGAGATGGGTATAGGGTTATTCCATATGTATATTTCTATCACTGTATGGGCACGACTTAGGGCTATACAAATTGTGATAAACCTGTACATCATTTGATATTATGCACTAAGTCTGCACTCTTGTTCTATCTGTGCTACCATATGATTTTGCAGATCTTATGATTCCAGGTTTTGCATTTACAGCAATGATTATCATGACTCTTGATTAGAGATGTGTGGCTTTCCTAGGTCTGAGCCTTTGATTCTTTTTTATGTCTCACCATATGACTCCGGAATAGTTAACCCTTAACGACTCTGTATGACATTTATTATTATGCATTAAGCCTATATGTGTCATACGGCCTCGTCCTTTAGGAACTTTGTTGTATTAATGTCACTATTTGAACATACAAGTGATTGCCCACTATATCTGGGTGTACAAGTGACATTTTTCCACTTACATCTTGTCCTCTATTAAAAATCATTATTATGCAGATGGTTACTTCCGTTCTCTCATATTTATGATCGATTGTAGGTATGTCCTTATTCTGCCTGCCATACCTCTCCTAATTCTCACTAAGTGTGTGAATATCTGATATGATATAGGGGTTTTGGGAAACTTATCCAACATATGTTCTGTTCCTCCATAATGTGTCTCAATTATGTAATTCTGGGTAAACTTTATCATCAGTCTGTATTTGTAACAAGCGTATTACTCCTCCATGCTATGTTACAACTATACATGCGTTCCGTATTCACAGCAAAAGCACTCTTGTCAGGTCTGCATACGTGACCACATCGTTGAGTGATGCGTGTATATATAGGTTGATACAGACTCACTAACTGTGGACCTTTCATTCTGAATATGGGAATTAGGTTTTTTGTTTCTTTGGGTCTGAATCTTGATTGTTTTCTATGGTTCTACCATATGATTGATTGATAACTCTGACGACTCTGTGTGACAAGCCAACATATGTCATACGGCCTCGTCCCCCAGGAATCATGCTATACGAATGTCGCCATTAGAATGCACAAGTGGTTGTCCTTTGCATTGGTGTATGTAAGTGACTTATTTGCCACTTAAATCTTGACCTTTATTAAAAAAATCGTAACTATGCAAATTGACATATCTGCTCTCTATTTATAATCAATTGTAGGTCTGTCTCATACTCTAACTGCCATATCCTCCTTGTCTTTCTCCTATATGTGTATATGTATATTTATATATAGATATGTGTATGTATGTTATCTAATCCTCACCAAAGTAAAATAACTGATGTGATATAAGGGGCTCTGGGAGATCTACCCAGATTTCCATATCTATACATCTACTCAATATCTACTTAACATATGTTCTGTCCTTTTACTAAAGGTCCTGGTTATGTGATCTTGGTTAAATCCTACCATCAGGTTGTATTTCTGACTAGCATATTCCTCTTTCATGTTATGCTTTAACCACACATGTACTCCCTTATTTGTAAAATGCAATTTCCTTTTATGTCCGCACACGTGATCATATGTATTGAGTCACGTGAATGCAGACTAGCACAGATGCATTAAGTATGGATCTCTTATTTTGAGTACTGGCCTCCCATGCATGCTTGTATAGTGAGCACTTATCTCTATACACTAAATCCTGTGACTCCGTCACTTTAATGTGATACTGTGCGTTTATTCATTATCGAACCACTAAACATATATCTGTGCATGCGTCCTTATCTCTCTGCCTGGGCAATGGTATCTACTCATCTCCATGCATGTGATTGCCTGCGTGTCTATTATGATGAATGAAGGTCTGCACTGATAAGACTCCCTGCTCTGTGCTCTGATCCTCCCACATTTCTTTATATGGTCAGTACTTCCGCCTTTCATGCCACTGCAGCGATTCCCAGCACTAATGGTCTAATAGGCAAGTGATTACTAAATTAGCTGCACCTATATATACATGGGTACCAGGTCACATGGATTACCTCCCCTGATGAAGCTGCTAGTCAGCGTAACGCGTGGGGCTCTCCCCACAGCCTTGCTTACAGCATACCTTGCTTTTTTGCTCCTTGATATTCTCCCTATATCTTTTTGCATGCAGTTCTACTTATACACTGGGCCCGGTTGGTAATTATACTTCTCTGATGAGACTTTCTCGGTCCTTTTCGACCATGTGTGTATATTTGGTATTTTTGGGTGATCTATATCTGGTGTTTATGCAGCCAGCAGGTATCTAGGCAGTTAGGTGGCAGCTCTTCAGTATTGCATTAATAACTTTCTGCTGGTCACACCATCACCCTGATAGAGTGCTGTTTCCTAGAGCTAAATACCGATGGTTTCTCAGGTATTATTTACTTAGCAATCTCTGCTATTATTTTTTATATACAAGCTCTATATAGTTGATATGCACTTGTATGATTAATTCACACTGCTATATTGTTGCCAATTAATTGTTCCTGGTATTGGTTATACCTCCATTGTCTTTTGATATGGTCATTTATAAGACAGTACACATACGATAGTGTCATACTTCGTATCTATATACGACTATCTACCTCACCAGTAGAGTTTATTTTCTGCATGCAAGTAATCACTATTTACCTTAGATCTGTGGTTTGGAGAATCAATTGATGTACAATTTTGGTAATATTATATCTGTCTTATATTGACTAGGTTTATTATCTCGTAGTCACTTTATAGAGGCCGTGTCTTGTATTGTATGGTTTTAAATGATTTTATTGTGTGTGTTTTTCATGGACCCAATAAACTGTTTTTTCTTATAAAAATAAAATATATATGATTACAATATTCTTTGATGTGTGCCTGAATCATGTGTGCTCTTTTTCTCCTCTGTGCATCATTTCATGGATCAAGAAATTTTAAGAATACCATTAAAAATTTGGGTCAAGCATGAAAAATTTTGCACAATAAAAAAATTATAGAATGTGATAAAATGTTCTTGTGAAGATAGCTAATAACCTAAAAGAAGACAAATGAGATTTAATGTTGATAAATGTAAAGTAATGCACCTAGGACGGAGTAATCCTATAACTGCGTATACATTAAATGGAAGTAAACTCGGGACTACAGAACAGGAGAAGGACTTGGGTATTCTCATTACAAATAAGCTGAGCAGCAGCACTCAATGTCAAGCAGCAGCTGCTAAAGCAAACAAGATTTTAGGGTGTATAAAAAGAGAGATTAGATCCCGTGATCCCAACGTATTGTTACCCCTCTATAAATCACTTGTAAGGCCACATCTGGAATACGAGATCCAGTTTTGGGCTCCACATTTTAAAAAGGACATTCAGAAGTTAGAGTCAGTTCAAAGGCGGGCAACTAGACTATTGCAAGGAATGGAAGGCCTCCCATATGATGACAGGTTGAAAAAGTTAGATATGTTTAGCTTAGAAAAAAGACGTCTCAGAGGAGATCTCATTTATATGTATAAATACATGTGTGGTCAATATAAAGGACTGGCACATGACTTATTTCTTCCAAAGACAGTACTAAGGACCAGGGGGCACTCACTGCGAGTGGAAGAAAAGCGATTCCGACACCTAAATAGGAAAGGGTTCTTTACAGTTAGAGCGGTCAGACTGTGGAATACACTACCACAAGAGGTAGTAATGGCAGATACTATAACAGCTTTTAAAAAAGGGCTGGATGATTTCCTCAGTACACACAACATTGTTGGTTATAAATGACTTAGTGACTAAATGTAGAACTGGTGGAGGAAGGTTGAACTAGATGGAGCTAGGTCTTTTTTCAACCTAAGTAACTATGTAACTATGTAAGACTTTTTAAATGCCAAGGCAAATCTGCTTAGCAGAAGGATATACATAGGTAATTTGAATAGTGATATATAGTTCAGTTTTAACTCAAATACATCATTTCATTTTCTAAGCTTTGTTTTGGAAACATTGAAAAAAAGTTTGCAAATCTCTTTAACTTAAAAAAGATTGAGCATGTTTTTCCTTAATTTTTATGTGAGTAATTGTCTTTTAATTCTAACTAGATGGACAAGGAACTTGTGTGATGGACAGAAACCTATCTGAAATGTAGAAAGCTCCTCAGCCATATAATTGTGTTCCCATACTTAGACTTTACTGGTCAAAGATTAAAAAATTGTGTTCTTTAATTATAGATTTTTTCCACAACATAGACAAGCCCATCAATAATTGATTATTTTTATCATTTAGCAACTTTTTCCATCAGCCAATAGAATTGGTCTTACAAATTTCCATCAATGTTTATCCAACATTGTAGATTGACACTTGAATGGGACTAAAAGTTTTGGCAAAAGTTAAATTGACTCAGATAATGCAGCAATAGGATACTATAAAGAGCACTTGCTAGCGATGTCGCTCGTGAAAGCACCCGCCCCCTGTCGTTTGTGCGTCACGGGCCAATCGCTGCCCGTGGCATACAAAATCGCTAGTACCCGTCACACGTACTTACCTTCCTAGCGACATCGCTGTGGCCAGCAAACAGCCTCTTTTCTATGGGGGCGGTTCGTGCGGCATCACAGCGACGTCACATGGCAGGCGTCCAATAGAAGCGGAGGGGTGTAGAGAAGCTCGTAGCCGGAGGATGCAGGTACGGTGTTGTTCGTCGTTCCTGGGGTGTCACACATAGCGATGCGTGCTGCCTCAGGAACGATGAACAACCTGCACGAGCAATGACATTTGGGAAAAGGAAGACGTGTCAACAATCAACGATTTGGTGTGTATTTTGCATCGTTAGTGGTTGCTCGTACGTGTCACATGCAATGACGTCGCTAACGAAGCCGGATGTGCGTCATGAATTCCGTGACATAAACATCTCGTTAGCAATGTCGTTGCATGTAACGTGGCCTTAACACTTGCATTCCTGAACTGCCCCGCTTCTCCGCCCTTCTCCTGTTACCGTGTTTAGAGAGTGCACGTATGCTCCCTGCTTCTTAACTGGGCAGTGAATGCACTCTGGAAATGTCCCCAGTCTATGGCTGGGAGGCACTGGCACTTTAAGGCACCCTCTCCTGTAGTCTGAACAACTTTAGTGTCCAGTAGTGATGAGCGAACCCATGGAAATTTGGGTCTGCTGAACCAGCACAGGAAAAAATAATCATGATCGGCAAACTTAACCCCGAATAATGAACCTCATACAAGTTAATGGCGACAAGACGTTCAGGGCTGTAAAATTGCTATAAAATGGCCATAGTAAGTGCTATGGGACTGTGGTGGAAGTTAAATGGTAGTATGGGCAAGATAGTTATACATACTGTGTTTACCGGTGTTTTCTGGAGGATCATGCTGCAGTCTGACTCTCTTCTCTAATTAAGGTTCATGAATATTCACTTCCCCCATCCTGTGTCTGTGTCTGTGATTGGTTGCAGTCAATTTTCTGTACAGTAATGTAAAAATAAATAAAATAATTTTAAAAAATGACGTAGGCTCCCACCATATTTTGATAACCAGTGAGTATAATACTACAACGGCAGGCTGTAGCCCCCACCTGTGAGCTTTACCGTAGCTGATTATTAAAATAGAGGGGGAAAAAGACGTAGGTTCTCCGCCATTTTTAATATCCAGCCCCAGTAAAGCAGACAGGTGGGGGCTGATATTATTAGGATGTGAGGTGCCATGGATATTGGCCCTCTTAGCCTAAAATTACCAGCCCACAGCTGCCCAGAATTGTAGCACTCATTAAAAGCGACAATTCTGGGCTTTACCTGGCTCATTTGGATTGCCCTGGTGTGGGTCTAATGACAGCTGTGACTTATCAGGTATCATCAAGCTCTAGATTAGTAAAGGGAGGTATTTTTGAGACACCCCTATTACTAATCTCTAAGTGAAAAGAAATAAAACACAAACACTGAAAAATCCTTTAGTTTAAATAAAATGCACACATCCTCTTTCACCCCTTTATTAACCCCCAAAACATCAATTGAAGATACAACCCTACGTGTCACACGTAGCGATGTGTGCTGCTTCGGGAACGACGAACAACCTGCGTCCTCTACAATCAACGATGTTTCGTGTCAACGATGGACGATATTGTGAGTATTTTCAATCGTTAACGGTTGTTCCTTGCTGTCACATGGAACGACTTCGCTAACGATGCCGGATGTGCGTCACGGAATCCGTGACCCCGGCGATATATCGTTAGATACGTCGTTGCGTGTAACGGGGCCTTTAGTCTAGCAGTGAGTTTACCTTATAGCCTTACATACTGGTATTTTCCCTCATTTCTATTTTAACTGTGTCCCCTGCACCTTTGGTTTGCATAATATGCATTAGACTTTAAGTCCCTTATATCCTTTTGCTCTAGTTAGCTTTGCTATCCATAGTCTGCGGCGTTCAATCTGTTTGTTTGCATAGGCACTTTCACTGGGTTAGGTGCAATAGCAATGCTTTATAATTGATTGGGATACATCCTATCCTACACATAGGGTAATTCCTCAATTATCCCAGCTGGTTATATTAGCTGTGCACTTTATCTTTCTATGCTGGGTTCTTTGCAATAATCATATCTAATACCTCATAATCACATACCGCATATATGAAATTGTGAAAAAGGAGCCAGCACGATCTGAAATTGGCATGCATCATATAAAAAGTGAAAATTCACAGATTTATTCCAACTGTACTATAATAAAAAAAGAAAATGAGATTTTTAGCAAATAATTGATCAATTCTTTGAGCCACCCCTGCCAACGTCACGGCAAATCTCAATAGGGGGGTCCTAACCTATATTACGTATTTCATGTGCCATGCGGCCTCCTAGATAAAGTTAAAAGCAGAACCATAATGGAGCACACATACCTGTAACCTGTGTATAGCCGCTTCCATGTTGCAAAAAAGGCAATTGTGGATAGAGACCAGCCCAGGTCCCAGCATGTGGAGCAAGCTCTACACATACCAGGACTATATCAGAACTCAGCCTCCCAGTGCCAAACAGCAACCATTGATAAAGGCGGACCAGATCCAAGAATGGTGCTTAATTAGCATTGCCTGTGGAAAGGGGTGAGGTAACTGAATCTGAACAGCTACCAACAGGAGGAATACATTGCAAACCAAAATCAGGTGTGCATGCTATGGTGATGGTCAGTCACCAGAAATTGTAGCGTAACTACAGTCATAACAGAGAAAAAGGAGCCAGCACGATCTGAAATTGGCATGCATCATATAAAAAGTGAAAATTCACAGATTTATTCCAACTGTACTATAATAAAAAAAAATGAGATTTTTAGCAAATAATTGATCAATTCTTTGAGCCACCCCTGCCAAAGTCACGGCAAATCTTAATAGGGGGGTCCTAACCTATATTACGTATTTCATGTGCCATGCGGCCTCCTAGATAAAGTTAAAAGCAGAACCATAATGGAGCACACATACCTGTAACCTGTGTATAGCCGCTTCCATGTTGCAAAAAAGGCAATTGTGGATAGAGACCAGCCCAGGTCCCAGCATGTGGAGCAAGCTCTACACATACCAGGACTATATCAGAACTCAGCCTCCCAGTGCCAAACAGCAACCATTGATAAAGGCGGACCAGATCCAAGAATGGTGCTTAATTAGCATTGCCTGTGGAAAGGGGTGAGGTAACTGAATCTGAACAGCTACCAACAGGAGGAATACATTGCAAACCAAAATCAGGTGTGCATGCTATGGTGATGGTCAGTCACCAGAAATTGTAGCGTAACTACAGTCATAACAGAGAAAAAGGAGCCAGCACGATCTGAAATTGGCATGCATCATATAAAAAGTGAAAATTCACAGATTTATTCCAACTGTACTATAATAAAAAAAAATGAGATTTTTAGCAAATAATTGATCAATTCTTTGAGCCACCCCTGCCAAAGTCACGGCAAATCTTAATAGGGGGGTCCTAACCTATATTACGTATTTCATGTGCCATGCGGCCTCCTAGATAAAGTTAAACGCAGAACCATAATGGAGCACAGATACCTGTAACCTGTATATAGCCGCTTCCATGTTGCAAAAAAGGCAATTGTGGATAGAGACCAGCCTGTTGGTAGCTGTACACATTCAGTTTCATATATATGTATATTTCATATTTTTGTATGCTAGCCAGGTATAGCAGGCAGGTGCTGGAAGAGTTGGATACAGCGCCAGAAGATGGCGCTTCTATGAAAGTGCCATTTTCTGAGGCGGCTGCAGACTGCAATTCGCAGCAGTGGGGCCCAGAAAGCTCAGGCCAACCTGTGCTGCGGATTCCAATCCCCAGCTGCCTAGTTGTACCTGGCTGGACACAAAAATGGGGCGAAGCCTACGTCATTTGTTTTCTAATTATTTCATGAAATTCATGAAATAATAAAAAAAGGGCTTCCCTTTATTTTTGGTTCCCAGCCGGGTACAAATAGGCAACTGGGGATTGGGGGCAGCCGTACCTGCCTGCTGTACCTGGCTAGCATACAAAAATATGGCGAAGCCCACATAATTTTTTCAGAGGGCAGAAAACGTCTGCATACTGTCCTGGATGGAGTATGCTTAGCCTTGTAGTTCTGCAGCTGTTGTCTGTCTGTATGGAGAAGAGCAGACAGCAGCTGCAGAACTACAAGGCTCAGCATACTCCATTTAGGACTGTATGCAGAAGTTTTTTGCCCACCAAAAAAATGACGTGGGCTTCGCCATATTTTTGTATGCTAGCCAAGTACAGCAGGCAGCCACGGGCTGCCTCCAACCCCCAGTTGCCTATTTGTCCCCGGCTGGGAACCAAAAATATAGGGAAGCCCGATTTTTTTAATTATTTCACTTATTTCATGAAATAATTAAAAAACAAATGACGTGGGCTTCGCCCCATTTTTGTGTCCAGCCAGGTACAACTAGGCAGCTGATAATTGGAATCCCAGCACAGGTTAGCCCGAGGTTTCTGGGCGCCTCTGCTGCGAATTGCAGTCTGCAGCCGCCCCAGAAAATGGCGCTCTCATAGAAGCGCCATCATCTGGCGCTGTATCCAACTCTTCCAACAGCCCTGGAGCCGGGTGGCTTGTTGGGTAATCATGAGTTAATACTGGCTTTGTTTTACTAGCTAGTATTAAGCCAGAGATTCTTAATGTCAGGCACGTTTGACCCGGCCATTAAGAATCTCCAATAAAGGGTTAAAAAAAGATACCACACAGAGAAAAAATACTTTTATAGAAATAAATACACAGACACATTAGAGACTCCATCTTTATTACCCCCTGTCAGCCCTCCACGATCCATGGTCTTCTGTCTTTCTCGTTCAACAAATGCAGCTCTGCTACATCTCTGCTGAATGGGGGAAGACGCTGCTTCCCGTGCAGCCTTCACTCCGTGAAGGCTGCACGGGAAGCAGCGTGCAGCCTTCACTCCGTGAGAGATCAGTGCTGCTGGCTACTGGCGGTGACAGACGCGTTACCATAGCAACAGGGCTCCGATCATGTGATTCCCGGAGCCGCGGTTAGCGGTGACGTCACCACTAACTGCGTTGCTATGGCAACGGTGATCTCCGTTAATGACCGGCTGTGTCAGCCAGTCCCTAACGGAACGGGGAGTCGACCATGTGCTAGAGCATGTCGCCGGTACACGGCGATACACAATTGTGCACCGTGTACCGGAGAGATGCACTCACAGGTCCTATATGACGCGTCATAGTCATGTGACCAGTCTGTAGCCAATGAGATAATAGCCACGTGACTGATCACATGGCTATTTTGATGTCACGATAGGTCCTGCATCACTGCTGGCAATGCTGGTCACCGGGAGGATTCAGTGATCATTGGATGGAATAGCTGCAGGAGACAGAGTGCAGGAGGGATCGCAGGGACCGGTAAGTGTTATGGCAATGTTTATTAACTGTATGTGTACATTTATAATGCGTTTTTACGTGTTTGTGATTGCCTCCCATTATATCCTATTGGTTCGAGTTCGGTTTGGCGAACGTTCGCCGAACCGAACTCGAACGAGACCTCCGTTCGGCGAAGCGAACTCGAGCCGAACCACGGCCAGTTCGCTCATCTCTACTCGTTTACCCTACACCCCTTTTCCCAGAAGGATAAACTACTCTTATGGGGAGACGGTTACCGTTATTCCACGTAATACTTTTATGTGGTCTCCAGGTGTCACACCACACACAATATTTTGATTTTTTAAGTCACCTTAATTACACTGGCCTTGTACAGCGCAGGTCTTATTTATCCTGCACTCTATGCTGAGCGTTTACCCATGGTATTACATGTAAATCTCTGAAAAACGTGATTTTGACAAAGAAAAAAGGGGTACTCTGAGGCAATTGATGAAACGCTCTTGGTGTCTGCCCCTAATTTTTGGAAATGTGGAGACTCCTACTTAGGTCTCCAAGTCTGTAATGGCAGGGTTTTAAGAACAAAAGAGGCCTACACCAGTCACTCATCAACCTACTTCTTCATTTGAAAAATAAAAATGCTGGGCCACAACTTGTGTGGTGCAAGGCCAATGCTGAGTGCTGTACAAAAACAGTATGGATACTGTGGGGCATTTGATGTCACTGTCGTGCTGTCAGCCATAATTTTTGAAAATGTGGAAACTCCAAGATGGGAATCTAAGTTTTTTGTCTTGTCTGTAGTGGAAGGAATATCAGAACAACAGTCCTACTCAGTCACTCATCCATCCACCCATCTCTTGATGTGAAAGTTGTAAATACTGGGCCATACTCTGTGTGGTGCATGGTCCATACATGACTGCAGCACTAAGACACTATGGGTACTTTGGGCCAATTGATACCATTGTCCTGCTGTCTACCTCTAATTTTTGGAAATGTAGAGACTCCAAGATGTGTCTCCAAGTTCTATCTTATCTGTAATGGCAGGGTTCTCAGAGCAAGAGGCCTACTCCTGTCACTCATCCAATATTTCTTATGTTAATAGTCTAGTAAGTTATTGGCTTTGATTTAACAGTTTGGCTCCACGGTAATATGGTTTTGAGCTATTTTGGTAGCTTTTAGGCCCCCTAAATGTGCTGTCAATGTCTTTTCTTTTGCCTCCCATTGAACATAATGTGTTTTTTAGGTTCATTGAACCGTTCGGTGAGGAAAGGGGAGATCGGTGAATCCAAACTTAACAGTTCCTCGGCCGATTGGCTCATTTCTAGTGCAGAGGTCATTCATTTGTGCCCACTCCACAAGCATGAATTTCCACAACACCATACTGTGTAGGATCATGCTATTGGTCATGGCATACTGCATCAGCGCTTATCTCTGCTGACACAGTCACAACAACAAGTGCATTGTGGAATTCCACTATGTCAGCACACTGGACATCAACCAGTTAACTGATGGGCCAAAAGACCTCTGTAGCAATGCTAGTTGATGAACCATGGGGTTTGACGGGTGGAATTGAGCAAACAGCGATTATACCTTCTGCAGCAGTGAATGGCAATGCTGTTTTGATGCGTTATTCATGCATTTTTATTTTTGCCAGGAGATACAGATTTGGTGCAGGAATATGGTGTATATAATTCAGTACCAAATCTGTATTTCTTGTCAAAAACCACAAAAATGGATTTGACGCCATTTCGGTGCAGTTTTTTTGAATTAGTTATCTTGTGCTTAGTGGCATTTAATAGATGGGTATTGAAAATAGGGGACAGCGCATGCTATTTTTAAATTATTTATTAAAAAAAAAAAAAGCCGCATAGCCGTCTTATTTTGATACACAGCTAAGATGAGCACACAGCTGGGGGATGCAGCCTGTAGACATATACGTTAACTGTGCTGGGTATCAGTGTGACAGTGTGTGATTAAAAGCAGTCAGACATGATGTCAGACAGGGTGGTTGCTTGGTCTAACAGCAAATCATCAGACATGCAGGGTCTGTCTGCCGGTGGCCGGGGGAAGCAGTGAATATGTATGAGGATAATGAGTAGCCTCGTAGGTAGCGTTACAGCTGCATGTGAGACTCAGTACTTGTGCACCTCAGGAATCTGAGTCTCATCATGATCACCTCAATCCTGGGGCTTAACATCTGTTAAAGAGGATCTGGATTGTGCTTGGACCCTACTTCATCCAGCCCCGGATCCAACTGACAAAGATTTTGGCCATCAGTGCAGACGCTTTGAACTTCTTGAGCCTGTGAATCTTTGAAGCAGACCTCTGATGCTTATGGAATAGATTGTGTGAACCGCTCTGCAGACTCATCCAACTGTAGTTCTCCACAGTCAGTTGGGCAGTTGGAGAACTGTGAAGTGGGGGGAAACCAAGATAATTGGGGTGCCACCTCTGAGAACTGTATTGTGTGTGAAGGAAGAGGAGGCAAGGCTACTTGATGCAGCTTATTTATGTAATGAAAACAAATATTTGATTTTTTTTTTCCTTTTTGTCTTTCAGGATTCACTGCCGATTTGTCTTGTCTTTTGTACAGAAGATAACACTGTATACAGTTTTAATGTTTTGATCTACAACAGATCATTATTATGAATGTCCATAGACAATGTCTTTAAGTTATGTTATCTGTATTATCTAGCAGAGCAGTCACCACTCATTTACCCTACACCCATTTCCCAGAATGGTAAACTCCACTTATGGGGAGATGAGTACCATTATTCCACCTGCTGCTTTTATCTGGTCTCCTGCTGTCACACCACACATAATATTTAGATTTTTCTGTCACCTTCTTAACTAGCCTCATGTTTAGTGTACCCTTCATTTCAGCACAAGAAGACTCTCAGACTAACGCTGATTGGGTCTACTTGTTGTGTATTGCATAAAGCAGGAGGGCTCCCAAGTAGGCATGCATCTACCTTTCACTCATCCACCTCTGTTACTATCCTTAAATGTGTCTAGCAATAACAGTTTATGAAGCTAATATTGCTGCTACCTGACTGTGGCTGAGCATAAAAACAGTTTTAGCTGTTGCATGAGGTGTGAGGGCTTGAACCGACCACTCTTTCGGGGCCCTTTGTATAACCAGTACTTACGTAGATACCGGTTCCTCAGATAGTTTAAACTCAGCCACCTTCTCTTGTAGGAAGGCTCCAGGATAAGAGGATTACTTTAAACTTTAAATCTTGTATTATGAAGAAGATAGCAGCAGGTGAAAATAAATAATTTCTCCAGAGTGTATGTGCACGATGCTTCCAGATGGAGGTACAGTTACAAAATGGAGAATAGGGGAGGAAACAAACATACATCACAGGACTACGGGGAGTGAGTTGGGACAAAATACAGGGGCAAAGGCAACTTCTGCCTAACAACAGGGATACAATACAAGGCAATGCAAAACTTTAAGGAGTAGGTGCAGCGTCAGGTCGGGAGGGATGGAACGCTTGTACATGGTCCTCACTGTCACACTCCATACACTTGATTGTAGTTTTTGCAGTCTTTAGCAAAGTGTTCAGTAGAAGCACAAAATCTGAAGCACACCCCAAACATCTTTAGAAGCTCCTTGCATTCTTGGAGCGGTTTCTTTCTGAAGACGATGCACTTCTTTAAGGGATGTGGATTCTTAAGGATAGGACACTCAATATTTGGGCTCTCTACCTTTTCACCCTTGTTGCTCTTGTCTGGAGCTGATGATGGTGAGGGAAGAATATCAGTCTTCTTCACTGACACTGGACCCCTATAGTTTCTGTCATTGGAGCTTGCACTTACGTATTTAGAAGGAGTTGAAGGTGGGCCAGTGGGTTCTCCATAGGAAAAGCTTGACTCGTTCTTACACTCTGCAATGTCTTTTATAAACTCACAGAAATAGGAGAATAGAGGAAACAACACCTTATGTTCTGCCTTGTATTTTGACCCTAGTGTGGTCCACTCCTCTTGTACATTATATGGTAGCTTAGAGACAATGGGATTTACCCCACAGGCAGTATCCAGGCAGCTGAGGTCAGGTAGGTGGGTGTCTACCTTGGCCAGCTAAAGCTCTAACAGCAGGTCACTGAGGTCTAGGAATTTTGAGCTGTCCTTGCTTGAAATCTTTGGGAAACTCTGTAGTTGCTTCAACAGTGCATCCTCTATGGCTTCTGGACTGCCAAAGTTCCTCTCTAGTCTTTCCCACGCAGCCATGAGACCAGCAGTTAGATTACTGATATGTACAGACCTGAGTCTCTTGACACACTCTGTGGATTGTGGTCCTAACCATCTGATCGGCAGGTCCAGCTCTTCGGCAGCAGTGATGCCGAGGTCAATAGTTATGGTTCTAAAGGCACTTTTTCAACCTCTGTAATTTTCAGGTTGGTCGTCTCCATTTTTGAGACCGATTTTAGTAAGTTCACGGTGAATCATGTACCTTGCGAAGTTGGACATGTCTGTTCTTTCTGACTTAGGATGCTTAATTGCAGGTTGGGTAGTGCTATACATAGGAGTGGTAGCGTCTTGACCTTGAAACTTGGAGAAGTATGGAGGGACATAGGCATTTAGTCCAGCAACAGGTTTGGTGAAAATAGTCTCTGCGGCATGCAGAGTTGGGACTGTGCAGTTGTCCAGAGTATGGTGACCCACTGGCATATTGGATTGCGTATAGGCATTAGTGTGTGGAGTTTGGTGAGATGCAGGGTCTTGGTGCATTCTGGGGTATGAAAGAAGTTCAAGGTTGGGAGTTGGTGGAGCATTGTACTGGCCTTCAATACAGAGTTCTGTAAGAAAATTGGCATCCTGTTGTCCTTGGAGAAGCATCAGCGCTGTCAAGAATGTTCATGATGGTCTGCGGTTCGTCGCCTTGTCTTAGCACGTAATCTCTTGCTCGTTCAAGGGAGTTTATGTCTTCAGTTCCCCCACAAATTGACACTGTCTCTTTGACTTCCACTCATAGCTTGCTCCAGGATCTTTAACTCTGCCATGGATGTAGCATGTTCACATTCCTTCTCTAGAGCCTTAATTTCTGCTTTCTTGCGTGCTATGTCTGCATATATTTCTGCTTTCCTGCTTGCTGCATCTACTTCCTTACATGTTGTGTCTGCATCTAATTCTGCCTTCTTTTGCACAATGGCGGCTTGTATCTTAGTTGTTTCTACTTTAGCACGTGCTCTTATAAGTTGCTCACTGAGGGTAGAATATTTTGATGAACTTGACCTAGAAGAGCGTTTTGAGTGCTTGGTGGATTATGATGAGCGAGTTGATGCATCTGGTGTCCGTGCAATTCTAGTCTCTATCTTGGCCTTAATGTCACATACAATACAGTTTTTATCAGAATTAAGCTGTTGGAAACTTTGTAATTATTTATAGTCTCTGGCAGATTCAGTTTTTTCAGGAGAGTAATGTATTTGTCACTCTTCTCCATGTTCATTTGGTATGCTGTGCATAATTGTTCTAGGGCTCCCTCTAGAGGTAACTCATGAGAAACAGACCCTGTTACAGTGTCTATATGACTCAGCACTTTTTCCCATAATTGAGATACATCACAGTATAATTCCCATTTTTAGGCTCTAAATTCTCCCTAACCTTCCAAGTGGGTTTGATTGTACATTTTCCCCTTTCACGAGATGGTGAATGGGGGTCTAAATCTCTTTCCTCTGCTTGTAAGACTAGTTACACATATCAGTTTTTTTGCCGAGAGAGAGAGACTTTTTTTGTGACCAGAAGTGAATTTACACATCGTCTGGGCAAGCGCAGAAACAAAAACCTTATCCGCCGCCTGATTCTGCCATTTGACAGATGAGGACGGATCCAGCACCCATAGGCATCCATTGTAAAAAAAATGGACGTTGCTTTCCGTTTTTTCGCCAGTCACAAAAAGCTTTGCTTTTGACGTTGCTTCCGGCGGCCGCACACACAATGTTTGCTGGATCCATTGTATGACGGAAGAAATGTGAGGCCATGCGTCACAATCTGGCGCTTATAAAAGTCGATGAGAAAAAAGTGGATCAGGCGCTGGTAGGGACATTGTATTCCTTGCTTCAGACATGGTATGGTCTCAGGCAGGAAGAGTGGATGATGAGGATTATATTCCTCGCTGTCCAGCAGCACCTCGTCCACAGAGCCTCTGCAGGAAATACTTTGTTGCTACTGCAGGTGGCAGCTGCAGCTATGTAGATTCTATGTGAGCTGGGTCTGGCTCTATCTGGAAAATATCCTTTTCTCTGGGATTTAAGCACAGACCATGAGTTACTGTCTCTGAAGGAAGGTTATTTCTTTTCACTATTCTGATTCATGGGTATGTGCTACGTTATAGTGCTTGAACCGACCGCTCTTTCCGGGCCCTTCATATGACCAGTACTTATGTAGATACCAATTCCTCAGATAGTTTAAATTCAGCCACCATCTCTTGTAAGAAGACTACAGGAAAAGAGGATTGCTTTAAACTGAAAATTCTGTATTATGAAGAAGATAGCAGCAGGGAAAATAAATAATTTTTCCAGAGAGCATGAACACGATGCTTGCAGATGGAGGTACAGTTACACAGGTAGATGAACATAACAGTTCTTGTGTATGCCCCTAATTTTGGGAAATGGGGATGGGGACACCTAGCTGGGTGTACTTGTGTAATGCCTTAAGCAGTAGTGCTTCCAGACTGGCAGTCATGCAGCTAATATTCACTCATCTACCTCTCTTACTATCCTTAAATGTGTCTAGCAATAACAGTCTACGAAGTTAATACTACAGCCACCTTAGTGTTGCTGAGCAGAAAATCAGTTTGAGCTGTTGCATGAGGCCCACCAAGCCTATACCTGTCACTCATACACCTCAGTATTTCTTATGTTAATAGTCTAGTTAGCTAATGATTGTGCCACAATAGTGTGGCTCCACTGTAAAATAGTTTTAGCTGTTTTGGCAGCCATTGGGCCCCCTAAAGGTGTTGCCTATGCCTTTGTTTTTGCCTCCCGTTGAATTCAATGGAGATCACTCATCTCTACATCTAACGTCACTATTTAAGTTTATTTATTTATCTTTACACTTTACTCTGGCAGATAGACAGCCTCTTTGAGAGCAACCAATCAGAGACTCCGGTATTCTGGCAGTCTAACTGCAGCCAATCGCATACGCTGTCATAGATGGTGGGTGAGGGAAGCAGTGAATATGCATGAGGGATATTGAGCGGACCCAGTATAAGTGTTGCAGCCCCACAACGGAGACTGCTAACTATGCTCTGCTTTAACCATTTTGCTTCCTTATAAAAAAAAACCCTTAAAGCTTGCTTATTGGCTGCTCTGCAATCTTCCAACAAGTTTTATTCAGGTGAAAAATACAATCAGGAACCGGACGTACAGTCAAACGTGTCTGTTCAGTGTTCAAAACTGAACACAAGGTGCTCAGAATGGACACCGAACTTATCCCTAGTATCTAACTCATTTCTTCACCAGCCTGTCACTGTTTCTGAATCCATCGTGCCTGTGCCTGAACCTATCCTGTCTGTTCCCGAACCAACACCTGTCCTGCCAGTATCTGAAGTTGAATCCATCCTGTCTGTACCATAACCAAAACCCAACCTGACTGTATCTGAACCTGTCCTGTCTGTGTCAGAACCTAAACTGAACCCATCCTGCCTAGCTCCAGCTTCAAATAGATCCTGTTCATTACCTGTACTGACTCCCACCTGCAGATCCATCACCATCCTGTCTTTACACCTGTACCTGTGTCCTTGACTTTTGAAGTCAGCTGTTGCAGGACCGGTGAGACCTGCAAGTCCGACCTCACACTCAGGAGCTCTGGTGAAAGCCTGTAGATTCGTAAGGGTGCTTTACACATTGCGACATCTCTAACGATATATCGTTGGGGTCACGTCGTTAGTGACGCACATCCGGCGCCATTAGCGACATCGCAGTGTGTGACACCAAGGAACGACGATCAACGATCGCTAAAAGTGTCAAAAATCGTTGATCGTTGACACGTCGCTTCTTTTCATAATATCGTTGCTGCTGCAGGTACGCTGTTGTTTGTCATTCCTGCGGCATCACACATCACTATGTGTGACGCCGCAGGAACGACGAACATTTCCTTACCTGCGTCCACCGGCAATGAGGAAGGAAGGAGATGGGCGGCATGTTCCGGCCGCTCATCTCCGCCCCTCCTCTGCTATTGGGCGGCCGCTTAGTGACGCCACAGTGACATCGCTATGACGCCGAATGCACCTCCCCCTTAAAGGAGGGATTGATCGGCGGTCACAGCAACGTCGCTGAAAAGGTATGTGCTTCTGACGCTGCAATTGCGATAATGTTCGCTAAGGCAGCGATCACCAAATGCCGCACGAACGACGGGGGCGGGTGCTATCACGCACGATATCGCTATCTATCGCTAGCGATGCCACAGCATGTAAATCACCCTTTAGTCATGCCTCTTCAGCATAAACCCGTGCCATGTGCATGACAGATATGACTCCTAACTTGACATTGGCTTGTGCAATGTTAAAATGGTGTTCTGATACATATAATGCACTTTATAGATATTTAGCTCTAAGCCCTAAGCCTAACTTTCATATTTTGGTTTATTATAAAATTCCCCACTATTCTCCTTATACAGCTAATACCTATACCTGTCATTTTTTTCTCCACTTCCTTTAATGTGTCATTTGATGGGAGTCTCAAGTACTGATCTTTTATTAGAGCTTCTGATTCCCCATCATCATTGTTTAATTTATTTTTTTTTGTGTGTGTGTTTTGTTTACCGCGTAAATCTCATATTGAATTGAACCATATTGAATATTTTTCCCTTTTTTTTCTCTACATTATAAATGATCTAGTGAATAAAGCATATATGGCTGAGCTCTGTAAAATGGCTGTCATCTTGACATAAATCTGCTCTGATGGTTGCTATGGAAATATAATAGTAGTTTGAGGCCTTTCCTTTCCAAATGCCTGCAGAGAGCAAAAAAGTTCCAAAAAACAGTACAAGCTTTGACATTAAGAGTGAACATTTGTAATTCAATAAATATTTAGGAGCATTAAAGATTTAAACACTCTTAATTGCATTTGTGTTCCATGAAAAACAGTATTGTAGAAGTGTCTGAGATTTGGCTGGAATACGTTCTTTCACTTCAGAGTCAGATGAAAGGTGTTCACCTTTAAATTGCAGGATTGTAGAAGAGGAAGGAAAAGGAATAAACCATACAAGCATAGCTCACAGATTGACTTGCAAATTCACGTTGCCTCTGCAATACTCGTTCCCGCGTGAATCCCATGCTATTTCTCCTTTGCCTTAGTAGTTGTGGGCTCTGAATATTAGATGTACCATTCTCAGTCCCAGCTGGACACACTGCTGTATGCAATGGCATTATGCATTCTGAGCCTCTGCCCAATATCTTTGTCGTTTAATAGAACATGGAATGTCTTCTGTAATTTAGGCGATAGCATAAGAGAGTTCCAGATGTAGCCTCTTTTTAAAAACCTTTCTATTCTCTTTGATGGTTCTTTGGTCACATCATTTTATTACATAACTGCAAAACGTAAATGTAAAACCCATGTAAAGTTAAGAGCTTAAACTGGTGCTTGCCTTGCTACATTGTTGGATTTAATACTAATTATTTTCTTAATCACTTCTATCCCCTTATCAAATGTTATGAAACAGAGATGAGCGTATTAAAAAATTCATTGCTATTATGCCTTGATTTTTTTGCTTTATGAGAAAACAATTTTTTCCACATTACTCAGTAAAAGTCACATTGACAATTGTGCGCTGAGAAAAAATCATCACCTTGGACAAGCATTACGTGAGATGCATTTCAGATATTCATTTTACTATAATAAAGGAGTGCTAAATTTCTGTGAATGAAATGTTATTGGATTCAAAGGTTATGCTGGAAAAAATGGTATATATTAGACTTCCTTTATAAATACACATCTCTGGTATGTGAGGTGTTAATTGTCACAAATACCGGAGACAGGTTCCCAACCATGCCAATTAAAATCAATGGGTATCTTCACACCTCTGTGTTTTCACATGAACATGTGTCTGTCTGATCCACCTGCGTGTCCGTGTGTTCCACATAGACACGTGTCTGTTTTTTTTCTGGCAGCACAGATAAAATACGGACATCACACAGATAATACTGAAATTAGTGTTTTTTATGTGTGAATAATGTGCAAAGCTAGAAAAATGATAGATAAAAGGTAGATATATAGATACATACATACATACATAGTTTGTACAGCTATTTAGCAAAAATAAATAAATATAAATAATGTGGGATCCCCCCTATTTTTCATAACCAGTACAGGAAAAGCAGGAGCTGCGGGCTGCAATTCTTAGCTCTCAGGCTTACCTTGGCTGTTTATAAAACATAGAGGGGATCCCACACTGTTTCTTTAAATTATTTTAATAAATAATTTGAAAAAACGGGTTTGGGTCCCCCCATTTGTCATAACTAAAATCAACTGCTGTGAACTGCGGTGACCTCATGACATCGCTGCTCTTCACTTGATCACACAGAAGGTAGCGTGAGAACCCCTGGCATAAACCCCGTAAACCATTGCTCTTATAGCCACCACACTAGGGCAATAAGTAAGAACCTGCTACAGTGCCAAAATTGGTGCATCTAAAAGATGCACCAATTCTGAGGTGGTTGCGGGCTGCTATTTTAAGGCTGGAAAAAGCCCACTAACCTTGGGCCTTCCCACCCTGATGATACCAGCCCCCAGCTGTCTGGTGTACCTTGACTGATTGTGATAAATGGGAGGGACCCATGCCTTTTTTTAAAATATTTTTTTAATAATTTTTAAAAAAGTGTGGGATTCCATCTATTTTTCATAACCAGCCAAGTTACAGCTGACAGCAGAGGGTTGCAGCCCGCAGCAGCTGATTTCTTTCTATCTATCTATCTATCTATCTAATTTATCTATCTATCTATCTATCTATCTATCTATCTATTTAACCCAGGAAGAAGTGCAGAACCGACTTAGTAACATTAACATTGACAAATCACCAGGCCCTGATGGCATTCACCTTTGGGTATTAAGGGAGTTAAGTAATGTGATAGACAGACCTCTATTCCTTATATTTAAAGACTCTATTAAAACTGGGTCTATTCCACTGGATTGGCGGCTAGCAAATGTGGTACCAATATTCAAAAAAGGGTGTAAAAGGGAACCTGGAAACTATAGGCCGATAAGCTTAACATCTGTTGTGGGTAAAATGTTTGAAGGGTTTTTAAGGGATACTATTATGGAATGTCTCAATGTTAATAATTGTTTAACTCCATATCAACATGGATTTATGAAGGATCGCTCCTGTCAAACTAACCTGATCAGCTTCTATGAGGATGTAAGCTCTCACATGGACCGAGGAGAATCATTGGATGTCATTTATCTCGACTTCGGTAAAGCATTTGACACTGTCCCACATAAAAGACTGCTAAGTAAAATGAGAAAGCTTGGGCTCGGGGAAAATGTGTGTAAATGGGTAGGTAGCTGGCTTAGTGGTAGAAAACAAAGAGTGGTTATTAATGGCGCATACTCAGATTGGCCCAGGGTTACTAGTGGGGTGCCACAGGGGTCTGTATTGGGCCCCCTACTATTTAATATATTTATTAATGATCTGGTGGATGGTTTACAGAGTAAAATATCAGTATTTGCAGATGATACAAAACTATGTAAGGTAGTTAACACAAAGGAGGACAGTTTGCAACTACAGATGGATTTCAGTAAATTGGAGAATTGGGCTGAAAAATGACAAATGAAGTTTAACACAGATAAGTGTAAGGTTATGCACATGGGAAGGAGAAACAGATGCTACGATTACTTACTAAATGGGAAACTGCTGGGGAAATCAGACATGGAAAAAGACTTAGGCATCTTAGTCAATAAGAATCTAAATTGAAGTGCCCAGTGTCAGGCAGCAGCCACCAAAGCAAATAGGGTGATGGGATGCATTAGAAGAGGTCTGGGGGCACGAGATGAAAACATCATTCTCCCTCTGTACAAATCACTCGCCAGACCACACTTGGAGTATTGTGTGCAATTATGGGCGCCAGTGCTCAAGAAAGACATTACTGAACTTGAAAGGGTTCAGAGGCGGGCTACTAAAATAATAAATGGAGTGGGTGCATTACAATACATGGAAAGGTTATCAAAATTAGGTCTATTTACTCTAGAAAAGAGAAGACTTAGGGGAGACCTAATAAATATGTACAGATATATCAGAGGGCCATATAGAGATCTCTCCCATGATCTGTTTGTACCAAGGACTATGACAAGAACAAGGGGGCATTCTCTTCGATTGGAGGAAAGAAAATTCCTACATCAGCATAGAAGAGGGTTCTTCACAGTAAGAGCAGTGAGGCTCTGGAACTCTCTTCCTGAGGAAGTGGTGATGGCCAACTCACTGAATGAATTTAAGAGAGGAATGGATGCTTTTCTTGATAGCAAAAGTATAGAAGGTTATAAATAGCATAATCTTACAGGTAGATAGAAGAGCGACCAAGATTATTAGAGGAACGGGTGGGCTGCAACACTAAGACAGGTTATTAAACTTGGGGTTATTTAGTTTGGAAAAACAAAGGCTTAGGGGGATCGAATCACAATGTATAAACATATGAGGGGACAGTAGAGAGATCTTTCCAAAGATCTCTTTACACCTAGGCCTGCGACTGGAACACGGGAGCATCCGCTTTGTCTTGAGGAAAGAAGGTTTAATCATAATCACAGACGAGGATTCTTTACTGTACGAGCAGTGAGACTATGGAACTCTCTGCCGCATAATGTTGTAATGAGTGATTCCCTACTAACATTTAAGCAGAGCCTGGACGCCTTTCTTGAAAAATATAATATTACCAGTTATGTATATTAGATTTTATGACAGGGTGTTGATCCAGGGAACTAGTCTGATTGCCGTATGTGGAGTCAGGAAGGAATTTTTTTCCCCCATTGGAGCTTGTTTGACACATTGGGTTTTTTTTGCCTTCCCCTGGATCAACATGTTAGGCTACGGATTGAACTAGATGGACTTAGGCGGGCTTTGCACACTACGACATCGCAGGTGCGATGTCGGTGGGGTCAAATTGAAAGTGACGCACATCCGGCATCGCATGCGACATCGCAGTGTGTAAAGCCTAGATGATACGATTAACGAGCGCAAAAGCATCGTAATCGTATCATCGGTGCAGCGTCGGCGTAATCCATAATTACGTTGACGCAACGGTCCGATGTTGTTCCTCGCTCCTGCGGCAGCACACATCGCTGTGTGTGAAGTCGCAGGAGCGATGAACATCTCCTACCGGCGTCACCGCGGCTTCCGTAAGTTATGCGGAGGGAAGGAGGTGGGCGGGATGTTTACATCCTGCTCATCTCCGCCCCTCCGCTCCTATTGGCCGCCTGCCATGTGACGTCGCAGTGACGCTGCATGACCCGCCCCCTTAATAAGGAGGCAGGTCGCCGGCCAGAGCGACGGTCGCAGGGCAGGTGAGTGCATGTGAAGCCGGCGTAGCGATAATTTTCGCTACGCCAGCTTTCACAAGATATTGTACCTGCGACGGGGGCGGGGACTATCGCGTGCGACATCACAGCATCGGCTTGCAATGTCGCAACGTGCAAAGCCCGCCTTAGAGTCTCCCTTCAACCTTAAAAACTATGAAACTATGAAACTATGAATCTATCTATCTATCTATCTATCTATCTATCTATCTAGTTAGCTAGCATGTATCTATCTTTGCACATCTTTTACACATAAAAAACCATTAATTTCAATATCATGCGTTTTTTTTCTGGTTCCTGTGACACAGATGTCACATGACTGACACAGACGACAGATGGACGACACATACAAAAATGGGCAGTACAATACATGGATTTTTAAAATGGACATGTGAAGAGGGCCCTAGATAGCGTTTTGTTCCCAGAACTTTTTTCTCTTGAATTCTAAGTTTACAATTCAACAGTAATGTACATAGCATTAAAAAAATAGTGTTGGCTCTGATTTATTCTTTTTGTATGAGGGTATGTTCTATCAGTACATATTAGACTTTTGCAGAAATGAAAGCAAATGCTTTTTTGTGGTGTTTTCATGGACATTTTTATTAATTGGACTAAAAAAAAAATCTGTGGTGTAATTTTACTTTAACCCCTTCACGATCGCTAGCAGTAAAGTTACGTCCTATTTTTACGTGACTTAACGACCAGGGACGTAACTTTACTGACTAAAGTTCATTTGATTGCCATTGCCTTAGGAACGCTTTCAAATGATGTCAACTGCTGTTTCTTACAGCAGGAGACCTTTGCTTGACCCCGGGCTGAACCGCCAACCACATCGATCGCACTGGTTTCAGCTAAAACAATGCCTGAATCAGAATGATCCTGTGAGATCCTGCTATGAGGTGCTGCAGCAGCTGCAGCAGATCATAGCAGTAGATCAAACATGGCACCCCCCAGCCCCTGCAGCACTAATTGGAGCGATTGTGCTATGACGCACAATTGCTCCAATCAGTGTGCAGTGGGGCGGTCTGATCTGGAGGTTACCGCCCTCCCAAGGCTTGTGTTGGCCTGGGGAGCCCTCCCCCAGCATGTCTGTGGCGTAAACAGGCTGGTACTTGTAGTACCATGCCGCCGCTTCTGCCGCCGCTGCTGCTGCTTTCTAGTTGCCACTATTGTGGCACCCTTGACATGGTCAGGCACTACTGAGTACTGCACCCATGCTGGGTGAGTACAAACAGGTAATCCCAAAGGCTGATTAGGGTGAGTACGCACAGACACGTAGTACCCAGGACACACACACAGCTCAGAGGGGACCCCTGGGCAGACCCAGGAGGAGGCGGAGCCCTCGTGTCTCAGCTAGTGGTGGAGTAGTGGGACTGGAAGCAAGAGAGTGTGCAGTGGCAGTCAAAGGAGTAGGAGTGGAGCAGCCGAGTCTGCAGTGCAGACGCAAGTGAGCGGACACTAGTCAGACCCTGCCCCTGTAGTGTCTGCTGGCGAGGGAGTACAGTCACCAGAAGTTGGATGGAAAGACGCTGGGGAAATCAGCTAGTCTGGAGGACACTGAGGGAACCAGCTGGTCGTCTACGGAGACTTCTGGAGGGCTAGGCACGCAGGGGAAACAGGTTCCCGAAGTAGGCTCAAGTTTAACTACCTACTACTGTAAACCTGCTGGTGGGGTGGACAATAAGTCCCACACCAACCATCACAGAGCCCGAGCATCAGCAGCAATGAGGGGGCCCATAAGGAGGATTGAGCCTGGAGCCATCTTAACCTTTGTCCACGCTGCCAGCAAATAGGTCATAAAGGAGAGGAAGGCAGCTGCGACTTCCCTGGATGAATCCCATGGTACTCTAAGTCAGGGGTTGTCCGAAACAAGCAGTGCTAGGAAGGCGAGTCAGCAGTCACCCCTATGTCGGCCAGAAGGATACTTGGTTCCACCTGGTTCATCATAGCATCGCCCGGGTTGCTTCACTCTACAACCAGAAAGTGAGTAAAAACCGAATATTCCACACCAGGATGGATTAAATGCTTGCAAAATTTTCCTGGAAAATACAGGAACTGATGCCAATTCTGTGGTGAAGCTTACAAAATTTATCCTCACCCATAATTACTTTGAATTTGACAATGACCTATATCTACAGGAGACTGGGACTGCAATGGGAAGCAAAATGGCACCACAATATGCAAATCTTTTCATGGCCAAGCTTGAGAGTGACTTTTTATCCTCTTGTCCTATCAGGCCTCTGGCCTACTACCGTTACATTGATGATATTTTAATCATCTGGACAGAGTCTGAGGAGCAGCTGAAGACCTTCCATGAACAATTTAATCAGTTTCATCCCACCATCAACCTAACACTCAACTACTCCTGCACGGAAATCAACTTCTTGGACACCATCATTAAACTACGGAACAATGAAATACAGACATCCCTGTACAAGAAGCCAATTGACCGTCCAACATACCTGAAATGGGACAGTTTTCATCCAAAACACATAAAAAACTCTATTGTATACAGCCAGGCTATCAGGTACAATCGGATATGTTCCAACAGTACAGATAGAGACAATCACCTTGAGGGCCTCAGAAAAACCTTTTTGAATCAAGGCTACCACCCAAGAACAATTGAAAACCAGATTATAAGAGCCACCAGAATATCAAGAAACCATCTTCTACATTATAAAACCAAAGAAGAGAACAACCGGGTCCCTCTTGTAGTCACCTACAATCCACATCTGGAGGTGTTTAGAGGAGCTGCACGGAAACTACAACCATTACTGCAAAAAGATGCCCGGTTAAAATCTATTTTTCCAGACCCCCCACTTCTGTGTTTTAGACAGCCCCCAAATCTAAGAAGCATCATTGTCAGAAGCTCCCTGTCCTCTCCAACATCAACAGGAACATTTCCCTGCAACCAGAAAAAATGCAAGACCTGTCCATTAATATTGACAACGGACAAGATAAAGATTCCCAGATCACATCAGGACTACAAGATCCCAGGTACGTTCAGCTGCACCACAACCAATGTGGTGTACTTAATTATATGTACCAAATGTCCAACTGGGGGTCTGTATGTAGGGGAGACAGGACAACAGCTCAGGACAAGGATGAATTCTCACCGCCACACAATTAGAGAAAAAAGGATGGATCTACCTGTGGCCAAACATTTTTGTAACCCAGACCACAGCATCATGGACATGAAATTGCTGGTATTGAAAGGAAACTTCAAGTCCCAGAGAGACAGGAGACTATGGGAGTACAAACTTATGATGACCTTTGACACATTCAGAGAAGGAATGAATGTGTCTCATGGATTCATGTCTTTTTACATCAGTTAAAAGATGTGCTCCTCTGACCATCCGAGCGTGTCCCAGCCCTGGACCAGACCCTTATCAAAGGACAATAAAACTTTCACACTGAACTGCAGCAGTATTTATGGCTAGAACAGCTTGTCCCCCTGCCATAGAGATAGTTCTGTTTCATATAACTTGTTCTTTTTTTTTTTTTTTTTTTTTTTTTTTTTTTTTTCTTTTTACTGCACTATTCTAAGTCCTGTTGTGTATAAATACGTGACTCTTCAGATTTTGTGTTATACCATGCCTGATGAAGAGACCTGAGTAGTCTCGAAAGCTTGCAATTATTACCATCTTTTCAGTTAGCCATTAAAAGGTATCAACCACTGAGGACTCTCTGTTCTTTTAAACAATTTTTTTAGTAAAAACCCTGAAAGACATTTCTGAACTGTGTGTGAGTTCTTCTGCGACCTGTGGTGCTACACACTTGCACCCTGGCCCCTGGGGCCAGCCTCACTCTCGGGAGGCCATAACACCAGACTGCAGACATCATCAGCCCCAGACGCTCGTTAAACTGCAGTGGCGGTCACCCCTCATCCTGACCGCAAATACCAAGAGGGGCGTCACGACTAGATATGAAGAAAACCTGACTGACCTGACTGACCTGAAGTACCAACAAGGTGTGTCCCTGCGGCGTCCCTGCAAGTGGATAGATGTCCTGGGGAGCGGTGGGCGACACACTATTGCTCCCCCTGTGAGTATTGCGCGCTCTCCCTGATGGCCCCTGCGCGCTCCTGTGATTAGTCCCAGCATGCTCCCGTGATGCCCCTGCCCGTGTCGGTGTGTCCCCCTGCCGATGTGCCCCCTTCGATCTTCTCCTCTACAATATGACCCCCTGCGATCTTTCCCCCCATGATCTCTATTCTGCTCCCATTCTTCTGCCTCTGCTTCTCCAGTCTCCCCCTCCCTCTCTCCATCTGCTGTCCCTCCGATGTCCCCTACCTGCCTTCACCGGGTTATCCGAGCTCTTCATTGGTCCAATCACATCTGCCTCCATCGCTGGGTCCTTCCTGGGTCCTTCCTGGGTCCTCACACATAAGCTGTCCAACGTCCTGCTTGCTTTCCCTGTAATAAGCTGTCCACTTGCTGCCTTCTATTCCTCCTGCAGTTCCTCAGGTCAGTTATCCTCCTGCTAATCCTGTGGGTACTCTGAGTATAATTTTTTTTTTCTGTATCCCCTGTCCCTTTTTACATCTCATCTGTCCGTGCGTTTTTGGGTTTTTTTGTCCGTATCTTGCATTTTTTTTTTGCACCTCATCCGTGCGTGCATCCTGCAGCGGCCAGGCGCTGATCAGGGATGCACATAACAGATCGGCATCCGTGCTCAATTTTCGAAGTGACTTTTTATTCCGTATCCGTGTCACTTTTTGCATCTCATCCGTCCGTGCATCCTGCAGCGGCCGATCAGTGATGCACGGCGTCTGTGCATTTAAAAAGTTAAATGGCGCTCCTTATCTTCCAAGCCCTCCCGTGTGCCCAAACAATTGATTTCCACCACATATGAGGTATCTGCGTACTCAGGAAAAATTGCACTATAAATTTTATGGTGCATTTTTCCTGATACCCTTGTAAAAAAAAAAGCTACCTGGTTGAAGCAAACACTTTGTGGTAAAAAAAAAAATAATAATTTACATGGCTCAACATTATCAACTTCTGTTGAGCCCCTGGGGGCTCAAGGGGCTCACCAAACATCTAGATAAATTCCATTAAGGGTCTAGTTCCAAAATGGGGTCACTTGTGGGGGAGCGCCACTGTTTAGGCACCATAGGGGGTCTCCAAACGTGACATGGCGTCCGCTAATGATTCCATCCAATTTTGCTGTCAAATGGCGCTCCTTCCCTTCTGAGCCCTGCCATGCGCCCAAACAATTACTTTCCACCACATATGACGTATCTGCATACTCAGGAGAAATTGCACAGTACGTTTTATGGTGCATTTTTTCCTGATACCCTTGTGAAAAAAAGCTACCTGTTCAAGTAACAGTTTTGTGGTAAAAAAAAAAATATATGTATTCATGACTCAACATTATCAACTTCTGTGGAACCCCTGGGGGCTCAATGAGCTCACCAAACATCAAGATAGATTCATTGAGGGGTCTAGTTTCCAAAATGGGGTCACTTGTGGGGGAGCTCCACTGTTTAGGCACCTCAGGGGGGTCTCCAAATGCAACATAATGTCCGCTTATGATTTCAACCAATTTTGCTGTCAATTGGCACTCCTTCCCTTCTGAGCCCTGCCATGCGCACAAACAATTACTTTCCACCACATATGATGTATCTGCGCACTCAGGAGAAATTGCACAATACGTTTTATGGTGCATTTTGTCATGATACCCTTGTGAAAAAAAAGCTACCTGGTTCAAGTAGCAGTTTTGTGGTAAAAAAATATATATATTTTCACGGGTCAAATGTTATCAACTTCTGTGAAGCCCCCAGGGGTTCAAAAGGCTCTCCAAACATCTAGATAAAATTCTTGATGATTCTAGTTTCCAAAATGGGGTCACTAGTGGGGGAGCTCCATTGTTTAGGTACCTTAAAGGGTCTCCAATCCCGACATGGTGTCCACTAATAAGTCCAGCTAATTTTGCGTTCAAAAATTCGAATGCTGCTCCTTCCCTTCAGAGCCCTGCCATGTGCCCAAACAATTGATTTTTACCACATATAGGGTATTGTCGTACTCAGGAGAAATCACACAATAAATTGTATGGTGCATTTTTGCCTGATACCCTTGTGAAAAATATGCTAACTGGTTGAAGCAACAGTCTTGTGGTAATTTTTTTTTTCTTTTCGCGGCTCAACATTATAAACTTCTGTGAAGCCCCCAGGGGTTCAAAGTGCTCAACAAACATCTAGATACATTCCTTGAGGGGTCTAGTTTCCAAAATGGGGTTACTTGTGGTGGAGCTCCATTGTTTAAGCACCTCAAGGGGTCACCAAACCTGACATGGCATCCGCTAATGAGTCCACCTAATATTGTGTTCAAAAATTCTAATGGCGCTCCTTACCTTCCGAGCTCTGCCGTGCGCCCAAACCATTGATTTTTCCCACATATGAGGTATAAGCGTACTCTGGAGAAATCACACAATCAATTGTATGGTGCACCTTCTCTTTTCTTCCTTGTGAAAATGTAAAGTTTTATGGCTAAAGTAAATTTTTTGTGTAAAAAAGTAAAATTTTCATTTTTTCCTTCCACATGGCTTTGGTTCCTGTGAAGCACCTAAAGGGTTGCACTCAAATGACATGCGATGTTTCACATGCACCTATAGATTTGTATGGGTAAGTGTGATGTGAGACCCATTACCAAATGCAGCATGCTGTGATTCTGTTCTCATGCCAATATGCTGATGTGAGACTCTGCCTGATATTTTATTGGATTACACTCGTTCATGTAAAATGCAAATGGAACCAAGGCCTTACAATGTAAGCAATAGCTAGCGATGTCGTGCGCGATAGCACCCGCCCCCGTCGTTTGTGCGACATTTGTTGATTGTTGCCGTAGCGAACATTATCGCTAAGGCAGCGTCACACGCACCTACCTTCTCACCGATGTTGCTGTGACCGCTGAACAATCCCTCCTTCAAGGGGGAGGTGCGTTCAGCGTCATAGCAACGTCACTGCAGCGTCAATAAGCGGCCGCCCAATAGCAGAGGAGGGGCGGAGATGAGAGGGCAGAATATCCTACCCACCTACTTCCTTCCTCATTGCCGGTGGACGCAGGTAAGGAGATGTTCGTTGTTCCTGCGGTGTCACACATAGCGATGTGTGATGCCGCAGGAACGACGAACAACATCGTACCTGCAGCAGCAATGATATTATGAAAAGAAGTGACGTGTTAACGATCAACGATTTTTGACGCTTTTGCGATCGTTGATCGTTGCTCCTTGGTGTCACACGCTGCGATGTCGCTAATGGCACTGGATGTGCGTCACTAACGATGTGATCCTGACGATATATCGTTAGCGATGTCGCAGCGTGTAAAGCACCCTTAAGTCTAACAAAACGAGGCCCTATAGACTTTCATTACAAAAGAGACTTCTGGCTCATGCAGAGAGCATATAATGAAAATGATAATCGCAATAGTAGTCATGTCACTGAGAAGCAGAGAAGAAAGATGCTGGACACCGGAAAGAGCAGCAGGAGGTGAGTAGATGAATAAGACTACATTACATGCATATAATCACACATTTAATTAATCCAAATCTTAGTGGGAGGCTTCATTAAGAACATACTGGGAGTTGGAGGCTTATGTGTTACAAGTGTATGGGCAGCTCAACTAACATTGTAATTGATCACTGTACTAAACTTTGTGCAGTTTTCATATACTGATGATATTTCTGCTGTTGAGTTGATGTGCTGGCAATGGTTATTTTGTGTAGGCATGTAGCAATCTATAACTCATCAGAGGTCATCACCTGGTTGAGGGGATCAACTTTTTGCCACTGTCACTCTACTGGGGACGTCAACCTGCTGAGTCCATCACTTTCTTCCACAATCACTATGCTGCACCTATCACCCTCCTGCTGAAGAGGGAAAGGTAAGCACCTTGTGGAGACAAAGGTTATAGGGACCTTTTATTGTATACAAGGGATGTTAATGTGATGGCACAGTATCATGGGGGCAGTATGGAGAGGAGGGAAAGTGTGATTCCCATGGTTCTGGTGCTGTATTCATCTACAGACGGTAGTAATGGCACTGCCTTCATCTAAGGACGGTGGTTCTGGTGCTGTATTCATATATGGACGGTGTTTCTGGTGCTGTATTCATTTACCGATGGTAGTTCTGGCACAACAATCATGTACAGACAGTAGTTCTGATCTTGTATACATGTAACAATCCAAAACATGCGTTATGGATATGTTAAAACTTAAAAATCCTCAAAACTTAGAGTTTTGAGATTTTAAGGAGGAAGTGGTGAAGTTTTGCTATAAAAAGATATTGTATGGTCACACTTATTTTTTTATTGTAGAAAACTAGATTATAATCTCTCCAAATCCTTCTCAATTACTCAAAGCTTGGTTCTTGTCATATATTAATGTACTGATGGTGGTTCTGCTGATCTATTCATATAAGTATGTCTTTACATTTTTTGCATCCCCATACATTCCTTCTTCCCTCCCCCAGTGGGGATGTTGACTATTTCACCTGTCTAGACCTACTGCGGTGGCTGTCCTGTCCATGTTGCTGTCTTTCAGAGCCTGTTTGCACAGGCTTCCTGGCTTTGCCTTAAGGTTGGGTGCGAAGCCATTCCCCTTTTCTTAAAGTGCCAGAGCACCCTAACCCTGAATTTGTGCTCAAGTCAACTGAGAGGCTGCAGGTACGTATGGCATCCTTTCCCTATGAGAGATGTCTAGGCAGCAAATTAGTCATATTGCTAGTTTCCAGATCCCTTAAGGGGGCTTTACACGCTACAACATCGCTAATGCAAAGTCGTTGGGGTCACGGAATTGGTGACGCACATCCGGCCGCATTAGCGATGCTGTTGCGTGTGACACCTATGAGCGATTTTGCATCGTCGCAAAAACGTGCAAAATCGCTCATCGGTGACATGGGACTCCATTCTCAAATATCGTTACTGCAGCAGTAACGAAGTTGTTCCTTGTTCCTGCGGCAGCACACATCGCTCCGTGTGACACCGCAGGAACGAGGAAGCTCTCCTTACCTGCCTCCCGGCCGCTATGCGGAAGGAAGAAGGTGGGCGGGATGTTACGTCCCGCTCATCTCCGCCCCTCCGCTTCTATTGGGCGGTGGTTCAGTGACGCAGCTGTGACACTGAACGAACTGCCCCCTTAGAAAGGAGGTGGTTCGCCAGTCACAGCGACGTCGCCGGGCAGGTAAGTACGTGTGAGGGGTCTGGGCGATGTTGTGCAGCACGGGCAGCGATTTGCCCATGTCACACAACAGATGGGGGTGGAAACGCACGCTAGCGATATCGGTACCGATATCGCAGCGTGTAAAGCAGCCTTTAGTGTTGCTGCTGATATTGAACTGCTGATCCCCTAGAGCTGACCTTAGCTGGCTGCTTACCATGTGCGTGTACCTGCTGCAACCTCCGGTGGTAGTAGTGAACACTCAGTGGCCAGTCCAGTTCACTGCCTCAGGAAAGTTAATGGTACCTTTGGTCCAGTGGACCAACTACTACAGAGCTCGGCCCGCGAGCATAATAGTTTCCCCAGGCCATGGATCCCAGTGGCGTCAATGCTGCCCAAATAGACAGAGTCCAACAGGAGCTTGTCTGTCAGTGTGAGACACAGACCCAGATGCTGGCCTTTATGAAATCTGTAGAAGCCTGCCTATACAGTCTGTAAGTCACCATCTCTCTGACTCCCATTCAGGCCGTAGTTCCAGGTATGGTGGTCAGTCCTGCCTCGCTTCCATACTCCGTTTTGGGGCTCCCCCTTAGTATAATAGAGACCCAAAAATATGGTGAGGGTTCCTGAATCAATGCTTACTCCATTTCAAGTCTCTCCCTCACCACTTTGCTTTGGATCAAGCCAAATTAGCCTTCCTTATGTCTCACCTGGAGGGAGAGGCTTTAGCCTGGATGAAGCCATTGTGGGAGAGAGATGACCCAGTTATCTCCAACCTACCAGTTTTCTTGGAGACATTCCACAAGATGTTTGACATGCCAGGTTAGGTCTCTTTAGCCGCATCGTTGCTGTTTAGACTCCATCAAGGGAGCCTTACTGTAGATTCTACAAATGTCAATATTTAGTGTTTTGGTAGATTCTGCAATGTTATTATTTAGTATTTTGGTAGATTCTGCAATTATTATTTAGTATTTTGGTAGATTCTGCAATTATTATTTAGTATTTTGGTAGATTCTGCAAAGATTTTGCACAGCTTCAGCCTTACTGTAGGCCAATAGGCTGTCCAGTTTTGCACCCTGTCCTCTGAGCTGGGCTGGGACAACGAAGTGGCTATCTTCCAGGAAGGTCTGTCAGGAAGAATAAAGGATGAGCTGGAGGGCTGTGATGTGCCATCTTCTCTACACGACCTGGTATCACTGGCCATTTTATGCCTCCCTCTACAGACAAGCTTTTTGGAGATGGAAATTTCATTTTCCGGCAGGACTTGGCACCTGTCAACACCGCCAAAAGTACCAATACCTGGTTTAATAACCACCATAAATGTAATTTTGGCGTTTGGAATTTTTTTTGCCTCTATGCCGTTAACCGATCAGATTAATTGATTTTATATTTTCATAGATTGGGCATTTCTGAATGCGGCAATACCAAATGTGCGTATATTTTTTTTTTTTTAACTCTTTGAGTTTCAATGGGGCGAAAGGGGGGTGATTTGAACTTTTAGTTTTTTTGTTTTTTTTAATTTCTTAAAACTTTTTTTAAAGTTTTTTATTATTTTACTAGCTCCCCTAGGGGACTAAAATATTAAGCAGTCTGATCGCTCTTCCATATCTCCCGATCAGAGCAGCACCGCTTAGAAAGGGAGAAATGATCATCTCTTGTAATAAGCAGCACTCAGCTGTTTCTTACAGACCTGAGTCATTTAAATCAGCAGGAGAAATGCAGGATTAGAATACCGCGCCAAACCACAAGAGTCCAGGTGAAGATAGTAAAACTCTTTTCTTTATTTTCCCAGGTCTACGCGTTTCAAGGACATATCCGTCCTCTTCCTCAGGACAAATGTGCAGAGAATACTACTCTTGATAGTATTCTCTGCACATTTGTCCTGAGGAAGAGGATGGATATGTCCTTGAAACGCGTAGACCTGTGAAAATAAAGAAAAGAGTTTTACTATCTTCACCTGGACTCTTGTGGTTTGGTGCGGTATTCTAATCCTGCATTTCTCCTGCTGATTTAAACTACTCCTTGCTGCGGGACCGCTGTCGTCCATGTTATCTACATGCTTTCAAAGGAGTTGTGACTGTCACAACCCCACCAGGTGAGTGTTTCTCTTGACATTCACCACCCTTTGTCATACCGGGTAAGACCCTATTGCGCCTTATCTTTCCACAGCTTTGAAGGACCTGAGTCATGTGAGCACAGGAGTCATCATATGACCCTGTGCTACCATGGCAACCACCGGAGCCATGTGATCACAGCACGTAACTTCCGGTATCGACCTCTGAGTAAAGTTTGTGCGCGATCGCTATTATAATGGTGCATTCACATATTGACAGCGCCATTTAAGGGGTTAAAAGGCACGGGCAGATAGCGATTCCACTCATGGCTAGCAGGCATGTAAGCTGTATAATTCATCTGAGATTAACACTATGACCGCTAGGACGTAAGATTACTGCCTGCGGTCATTAAGGGGTTAAAATATATGCATTTTCCTTTTTGCATTGAATTACTGAAACAAATTAACTTTTTGATGATATTCTAATTTATTGAGATGCACTTGTATATAGCTACATAAGTTGAAAGAAGGTTGAAAAAAGTCCTAGGGGCATCTAGTTCAGTCTTCCTCCACCAATTATACATTTTGTCATTAAATTATTTATAACCAGCAATGTTCTGTGTACTGAGGAAATCACCTTTTTTAAAGTTGTTTTAGTATCTGTCATTACTACCTCTTGTGGTAGGGCATTCCTCAATCTGCCTACTATAACTGTAAAGAACCCTTTCCTATTTAGCTGATGGAATTGCCTTTCTTCCACTCACAGTGAGTGTCCCCTGGTCCTTAGTATTGTGTTTGAAGGAATAAGTCATGTTATCAGAAGAAAACTTCTCCTGCAAACTCACCATAAAATCCAGTATCAAATGTTTGTAAAAGAATATAATAACAAGTTGATGCATTTTGGAAATAAGTCATGTGGTTTAATGAGGTTTAAATAGAACCCTTTGGCCACAATTTTCAAAGGTATTTGTGGAGAAAAAAGGGCCCAGAATTTCAGGACAAAAATCTTGCCAACCATTAAGCATGGGTGGTTCAGTTATGCTTTGGGGTTGTGTTGCAGCCAAGGAAATGGGGAATATTTCTTGGGTAGAGGGAATAATGGATTCAAACAAATTTAAACTAATTCTTGATGCAAACATAACACTATCTGTAAAAAAGCTAAAGTTGAAGAGATGATGGCTTCTACAAATGGATAAGGATCCTCTATGCATGTCAAAACCCACAACCGACTACCTCAAAAGGTACACATTTTCCCAGGGCCCTCACAGTATCCTTATCTGAACATCATTGAAAATTTGTAGCTAGACCTCAAAAGAGCTATGCATGCAAATCAACCCAGGAATCTAACAAATCTGGAAGACTTTTCCAAGAAAAAATGGATGAAAATCCCTCAAACAAGAATTTAAAGACTCTTGGATGGCTACAAAAAGTGTTTACAAGCTGTAATACTTGCCAAAAGGTGAGCTACTAGGTACTAACCATGTAGGACGCCCAAACTTTTTCATTTTCCAATTTTCCTTTTTTGTTCATTTTAAGATGGATTATATATTTTTTTTTTTTTGCCTATAATACAAAGGAAATGTGTCACCTTTAACCCCTTCCCGACCTATGATGCACAGGGTATGTTATGGCGAATGTGGGGGTCTCTTCACTGGAGTCCCGCGATCGCCGCTTGGTGTCTGGCTGATGTTACAGCGGGGACTCAGCTCTCACTGCCATGAGCTGTCCCCACGCTGCTTCCAGCAGTTTAATCCCCTAAATGTTGTGATCAATGCGATTGCAGCATCCAGGAGGCAGGGCGAGGAAACGCTTACCTCTCCCTGGCGATCACGTCTCTGTAATGCAATAACGTGGAGACCCCATCGCTTCCATGGCAACCCTGGGTGATCACCCTGATGACCCCGGATCACACAGCTACGGATTGGTTCACAGACCATCCCAAATGCATGAGGTGTGAGGCGAAGTGTCAGTGCTGCTGCTCTGAAACTTGAAACCCACTGCAGTCATCAAGCACTGCAGTGGGTTATATCAGTGATCAGATTACTAAAACTTAGTGTCCCATGAAGGGACTAAGTAAAAAAGTAAAAATAAAGTTTAAAAACATAGTAAAAATATAACAAAAATCTCAAAACTAAACAATAATAATAAAAAAAATGCCAATAAATATCTATATTTATGAAAAAAATAAAATAAACAAGAAAAGTACACGTATTTGGTGTCGCCACGTCCATAACAACCTGAGCTATAAAACTATCACACTAGTTAATCTCCTCAGTGAACACCGTAAAAAAAAATACATAAAAAATGTAGCAAAAATTATATATATTTATCATACAGTTGACAAAAAAGTGGAATAAAACGCAAACAAAAAGTCATATATAAATAAAAATGGTACCACTAAAAACATCATTTTGTCCCGCAAAAAACAAGCCACCATACACCTCCATCAGCAAAAAAATAAAAAAGCTACAGCTCTGATAATAAGGCAATGCAAAAACTATTTTTTTTCCATAAAATTGTTTTTATGGTGTAAAAGCAGCAAAAAAAACCCCCAAAAAACCAAACAACTATATAAAAGGGGTATCACTGTAATCGTACTGACTAGAGGAATAAAGCTGTCTTATCCCTTTTATGACACAGTGAATGGTGTTAAAGAAAAAATACTTCATGAATTGAAATTTCTTCATGATTCTGCCTCACAAAGACCGGAATATAAAGCAATCAAAAAAATATTTTATGGCCCAAAATAGTACCAATAAAAACTCCAACTAAACCCACAGAAAACAAGTCCTCACATCAATCTGTCGGCACAAAAAATAAAAAAGCTATATACTTCAAGATCCGGTGATGCAAAAAACCCTCTACTTTAAAAAAAAGTGATTTTAGTATGATACAGTAGTCGTCAAACCTAAAAAAATATATATAAACCTGGTATTACGGTAATCATACTGACCAGAGAAATAATGTCGTAGTATCAGTTATACTAAATGGTGAACAGCATAAAAAATAAATAAATAAATAAATAAATACAATTCTTTACCTGCTCTTGATTTTCTCATTCTGCCTCTAAAAGATCGCAGTACGGTGCAACCCATATTTATTTGGCGCTCTACACCGAACGCTTGCATCGGGGATCACATCTAATACTCTGAAAAATGTGATTCAGTCAAAATTCCCAATGGAAAATTCACTGTAATGAGGCACATGGGGTCATTTCCATTACCTATTTGGTCTGTGGTCTGGCGATGTCCACCTTTTTATGCCTCTTTTCAAATGTGTGCAAAAGTGCAGTCATCAACATGGAGCCCGCAGTAACTCTGCTGCCTCATTAGTGAATGGATCCATTGAGGGTTTCACCTGAATCACGTATTTCGGAGATGTAGATGAAAACCCTGATGTAAGTGCTCAGCATAGAGCACAAGATAATTGTGAACAGGTCTAAAATGTTCTATACCAAAATCGCCAGCAAATAGCATTGAACTAAACCCACAAAAACACCACCCACAAGTCCCCACTCAGGTCCATCATCTATTAATGGAATTATAGGAGACTTTCACATTACTGGTAGCACAAAGGCTCTGGAAAAACACTATAGTTCCTCTTCACAAAAAAGAAATTCAGAAAAATCTGTGCTCCTAAATCCAAATGCAACCCTATCATCTGAGACCCACAATGTGCCTAAACCACAGTTAGCATCCACATGTTTGGCATTGTTTTAGTGAGGAGAACCCACTTTATTTATGGGGTGCAGGTTTCCAGAAGCATGAGCTGAGCACAATGTACAGGCACTACAATGTACTCGGCATGAAAAGGACTTATTTGCAATTTTTTATTCTGCAACATTCATTGTATTTGACACCATGTGTGTTTTCCACAGACTAAATTATCACCAGACACATAGATAAACTTCCAGAGGCGTGCAATTTCCAAAATGTGGTCACTTGAGAGGGTTTATGTTGTTCTTGCATTTGAAGGCTCTGGTATCCACAAACTGTTCTAGGAAAATCTGTGCTCCAAAAATGAAATGGTGCTCTTTCCCTCCTGAGCCCTGTGGTGCAGCCAAACAGTACTGTAGTCACATGTTGGGTATTGCCACGTTCAGGAGAAATAGTATAACACATTATGGGGCCTTTTTTTACCTATTCCCATTGTGATAGGAAACAACATTTTACTGGTAAAAATGTAATTATTTTTTGTTCACCGTCCAATAGTATAACATTTTATGATACACCTATAGTGTCAATATGCTCACTGCATCCCTGCATGAATTTATTGAGGGGTGCTGTTTGTTAAATTGGGTCACTTGTGGGGAATTCCTGCTTTTCTGGCAACCTCAGAAGTTTTGCCAATGTGACATGGCACCTGCAAACCATTCCAATTAAATCTGCACTCCTTCCCTTCCTTACTTTGTATTGTGCCATAAAAGTAGTTTTTGACCACATATGGGGTACTGTTGTACTCAGGAGACAATGGACCAAACAATTTGTTGTGCAATTTCATTTGTTTCTACTGTCTTGAGGTTAATAATTTATTTTTTCATTTTCACAGCTCAACGTTATAAAATGCTTCTAAAGCCCCTGGGGGTTCCAGGTGCTCACCAAACATCTAGATAAATTCCTTGAGGGGTCTAGTTTTAAAAATAGGGTCACTTCTGGGGAGCTCCACTGTTTAGTCACATCAGTAGATCTACAAATGCGGCATGGCGTCCACTAATGATTCCAGACAAGTCTGCAGTCAAATAGTGGCTCCTTCCCTTCCAAGCCCTGCCATGCACCCAAAGAGTTGATTTTCACCACATATGAGGTATCTGCGTTCTCAGGAGAAATTGCACAATCCATTTGTTGGTGCATTTTTTCCCTGATACCCTTGTGAAAAAAAGCTATCTGGTTCAAGTAACACTTTTGTGGTAAAAATGTATTTTTTTATTTTCATGGCTCAACGTTATAAACTTCTGTGAAGCCCCTGAGACTTCATAGTGCTCATTAAACATCTAGATAAATACCTTGAGGGGTCTAGTTTCCAAAATAGGGTCACTTGTGGGGGAACTCTCCTGTTTTGGCACCTCAGAGGGTCTCCAAATGCGAAATGGCATCAACTAATGATTCCAGCTATTTTTCCTTTAAAAAATTCAAATGACGCTGATACCCTTCCGAGCCCTGCCAATCGTCCAAACTGTTGATTCCACGACATATGAGGCATCAGCATACTCAGGAGAAATTTCACAAAAAATTTTATGGTGCATTTTTTCCTGACAACCTTGTAAAAATGCAAACTTTTATGGATAAAATAACATTTTTTATGGAAAAAAATGAAAGGTTCATTTTTTCCTACACGTTACTTTGGTTCCGGTGAAGCACCTAAAGGGTAAATAAACATCTTAAATGTGGTTTTGAGCAGTTTGAGGGGTGCAGTTTTTAGAATGGTGTCAATTTTGGGTATTTTCTGTGACCTAGGCTTCTCAAAATCGCTTCAAATGTGGTGTGGTCACTAAAAAATGGTTTTGTAGATTTTGTTGGAAAAAACAAGAGATCACTGATGAAATCGGAACCCTTCTAACTCCCTAACAAAAAATATATGTTTAAAAAATTGTGTTGATGTAGAGCAGATATTTGGGAAATGTTACTTAGTAAATATTTTTTGTGACATAGCTCTCGGATTTATGGCCATAACATTTCAAAGTTTGAAAATTGCTAAATTTTAAAAATTTTCGCCAAATTTCCTATATTTTGACAAATATACTCACAAATATCAACCTACATTTACAACTATCATGAAGTACAATATGTCACGAAAAAAATGTCAGAATCAGCAGGATCCGTTAAAGTGTTCCAGAGTTATAATCTGACACTGGTCAGAATTGCAAAAAATGGGTTAAATTTATGTCATTTAGAGATCATTACATCTTCAACTTCCTGAACTCTTGACATTAATATTAATTTTAACCAGGGGTAACCAAAATTTACATGCCACTGTTGGCCTCTCAATGACACTTCAAACTGAATTGGTTTATAAAGAGGATTTGTATGATCCCTTAAAAAAACAATAAATTGGCACATTTTAATCATTTTAACATCCTAATGAAATAAATGTAAGTTTAACTCCTCCACCTAAGGCCCCCTTCACACGCCCACGAAAATCACACACATGTTTCACGGACGTGTCAAAGGTGCGTTTTCCCCTCCGTGTGCCGTGTTTATGGCACTACGTGTGTTCTCCATGTGTTATCCGTGATAACACACGGAGAACGGGAACTTTCAACTCACCTGTCCCTGGCGTCGCTGTCTGTGGTGCTGATCTTCCGTCTCCAGCCCTGCCGACTCACCGCTGCTGCAGCTTCCGCCGCAGTGAAGTGAATATTAAATGAGTATAATGAGCGGCGGTCGGCAGCAAGTGCTAGCAGCGGCAGAGACAGGAGGGCAGGAGAAGGTGAGTAAAGATTTGTTATTTTTTTCTCTGACATGTGAGTTTTCTCCGGTGCGTGTCACACGGGTCCGCATCCACACTACATCCATGTGGTACGGGTGTGGGCCGTGTGACACCCGTGCTGCTGGAGAAAAACTGACATGCATCCGTGTGGAGCACACGGGCTCATGTCTGCTCCACACAGAGGCACAGGCCAATGGCTGCACACGTGCGTGCACATAAACCAATTGATTTTAATGGGTTTATGTTTGCCCGTGTCTCCGGTACACACGGGCATGGGCCTAGCATGTACCGGAGACACCTGCATGTGAAGGGGGCCTAAGGGAGATTTTCCATTTTTCATTTGTGTTTTTTCCTCCCCTTCTTCCAAGACCCATAACTTTTTTATTTTTTTGTTTATATAGCCATATGAGGGCTTATTTGTTGTCGTATGAGTTGTACTTTTGAATGACATCATTCATTTAACCTTATGGCTCTGCATAAATGTTGATCTCTTCTGAATGCTGGCACTCAGCCAGCATTAACAGGAAATTCATCATGACAGTGATAGAGTTCATCAGCTGACGCAAGATTTCATTACAATCTATCAGCACCCGGTGATCATGTCATGAGGTTGCCGATGGGAGCGGGAAATGATGCACTTCACACCAGCGTATGTTAGTTCACGCTGTCAGAGAGATCTAACTAGTTAATGAATCTCTGATGCACCCTTGCCTGTTAGCTGCACATGTAGCCTGATCAGATCAGCGGGATCTCACATCAAAATCTGGGACATAACCAAGGACGTACTGGTTGGGGTTAAAAAATTATACTGACACAAAGTAGACATATGAGAAAAATTGTTGCAAAAAGTTGCAAAGCCACAATCCTAGAAACACTGGGAAATATTAAAGCATTCCTAGTTGTTATTACATAAAAAGTAACACATATCAATTTTGAAAATGGAGTTTGGTCTTTAAGATCCAAATTGTAACAATCACTAAGGGTTTAACAGCACAGAAAGTGTTTTTAACAAATATTCCTGTAAATATATAAATTATTCCTATTTGGAGAGATGCCACTAAACATATGGCATCAGAAAGTGCATGTCACAATGCTTTTTCTTGATAAACACTCTAACAAAGATAAATTGACTTTGAGATCACATAAAACAAAGACTTTTTCCTGACTGTTAGCATGGAGATGTATGGGTCTGCATAAGTGTACCACCCCCCGTGTCAGCGGGCGAGCCGCTCAGATCCGGAACCGCAGTGGCTCAAGGGTTCTCTGGACCTGGGGGTTCACGCGGTCACTCGAGTTTGAAAAGGGGGGTATGTACCGGGGAGTTAGAAGTTCGTGACGCCACCCATGGTGCGTGGTAAGATGGGTTACCACTGCTGCTGTTGGTGGGGTAGCACGGTGGTGGTGGTATGGCAGCAAGGTGTTTGACCCCATCCGTTGATAGGGGGTTTGTGCCCCGGGGCCCGGTGGCGGTGCTGGGGGTGCCGGTGGGGAGAGGAAGGGTCTTTGTGTACTCACTCAGTCCAAGAACACTGACACCAACAGCTTGTAAACCAGAGTTCTGAGCACCGCTGCAGCAAGGAGGAAGCACGCTTGGGTCCGTGCCCTTGGTGTTGCTTGTTAGACTGTTGCCTTTTCCATGGCACTTTCTCACTTGTTGGACCCTAGAGTCTTGAACTAATTGGGTCCCGCTCACCCGTATGGCTAATGGAGTGAGTTTGCTCTCAGGGTTCACGCTCGGGATTTTCTGGACTGTGTATGGGAAAGTCCTATCCCATCGGTGCACTAGTACCCTGATTTTGGAGCGGGTGAGGGATGAATCTTGAAGACTTCACCCCCGTCGGGTAAAGTACCAGGACGCTTGAAGCTACTTCCCGGCCTAGGGTCCGCGTACACCGTCGTGCCCTGGCCCCTGCCCGGAGATGGCTCAAGGCCGCCGGCTGCCCTCCTCGGTAATCCGTGCCCCTTGACACAATCCCCTGCGACCGGGGTTCCAGCTCCTACCAGGCCCAAACCAACGTCTGCCACCTAGTAGACTCAAGGAGCCCTGCTCCTGACCTCCTCTCTCTCTCCTCTACACGACAACTCTCTTTTCACTTTTTCACTTTCCCCTAGCAACCCCCAAAGTGGGCGGCCCTATTCCCTTCAGGCCCCCAATGGTGTGTCTGGTGGGACAAGGACCAGGATCCTTAACCAAGGAGGATTAGATACTGTGCAGAAGTGCATGGTTGCACAATACCCTGTGATGACCTGATAGGCCAGGGCGTCACATAAGCGCTGTATACAAAAAACAATTCAGTTGCTTTTAAATTTTGTTTTATTTTCATTTTAGTTATATTGGAAAAATAAAAAATGATTGGAAAGTTAGCCATCATTTAAAAATTTGCCGCACAACTTAATAAATGGAAATCTGTGTGATTCTGTGCTTAATGTTTAAACCTCTTTTTGCAATTTAACTGGGTTAATTTACATTTATATTTACTTTCATAAATCTACAGAATTATTCTATTGGTGCAGCAACTGACCTGACAAAAAGTGTGCTTGTTTATGCTATCCTATTTGATTTGAAATAGATGATTGTTTCTGTAAACCTTCAATTTTTTTTATTTTAGAATTAAGATGTTTTACAATTCTAATTGGTTTGATCATATTGCATCAACATCTTAAATGTAGTTATGATTTGCTGATGCTCAGTGACGTGTAATGATATAAGGAAAAAACAATACTGCCACTCATGGAGGGAGGGAGATGAATGCCTATTTGTTTTTAAATAGAGTACTGTACATGTCTAATGAGCTTAGAACAATAAAAATCATTTTGGTCTTGAACAAACAATGGAAGCAAAGATTACTGGGCAATAATCTTGCAATTAAGTGATATTTTTTTTTATATTATTAATACAAAAAAATTAACTAAAATCTGTAACTTAAAGTTTTATACTTACATGTTATTTATTATCAAGCAACTATTAAACCTAGGCATATAAATATTTTTGCACTCTAAATTGCTCACTTTTTATGTTGATGCTTGGGCCAAACTGGACCAAACTGAAAGTGAGGGAATTATAAATGAAGTCACGTACTTCAATATCAAATAACATACCTCTTGGTTTTGCAAGGAGCTGTACCTTTTAAGACATGGCAATATGAGCTTTTTTGCTTAACTGAGGCAAAAATGTAATTGGTGCCCTTCCCTACATTTCAATATAAACGTTGAATGAACAAATGCAGTCTTGTCATTTTTTGGGCTTTGCTTCTGTAATTGTAATACTATTGTATGAACTGAGGACTTCGATTGCGTTAGGGCAATGACAACCAGAGACGGGTTCTTGGTGCAAAGACGTTTTATAATATGCAACCAACAATATGTACACAGAACAGAACATAAACACAGTAGAACATAAACACAGTAAATACCTGCCAGGTTCGGAACAAAGGGGAATTCCCGGGGCCGCACACCAGACTCCCCCAGGGAGACCACCAGGAGCAAACTCCTATACAGGGGCTGTCTGGCGATCACCCCAGAAGGCCTAAATGCGCAGCAGCCGGGACACGAAAGGGCAACAGGTATAGTCCAAAAATGTCCGTACGTGATGTGAGTCCTAGGGTGGATATGAAACGGAAGGAACCGGGCGGAAGTGCTGACCAGAGACGGCAGACGGAGTCCGGGACCATCGAGGGCACAGCTTGCTGAGACCTGGTGAAGTCCAGAGCCGGTGTCGGGTGTTTCAACAGGATCCAAAATAGCAATCAGGAACCAAGAGCAGCAGGGCAGGAGTAGACAGGAAGCAGTATACTCAAGCAACTAGACTAAGCTTAGGGGCGGGCTTTTAAACAGATGAACAGGAAGTAGGGCAACAGAACAGAAAACTCCATGTTAACAAAGGGCAAGATCCTTCAGAAGCAAACTGGAAATCCCAGAACTCTGACAGTACTCCCCCCCCCAGAAACGGCCTCAGGACGAACCAGGGCCAGGCTTGTCCGGGTACCTCCGATGAAACTGAGCAACCTTCCGGGGCGCTCGGATGTTACCCACAGGTTCCCAGGAATCGTCCTCGGGGGAGTACCCCTGCCAACGATCCAGATACTGAAGCCGATGCCGATGGAGCCGGAAGTCAATAATGTCCTCAACCACATACTGCTCCTGGCCATCAACCATCACCGGTGGAGGAGGAGGCATGATACGTCCCTGAAACGAATTAGGGGAAACCGGTTTCAGCAGGGAAACGTGAAAGACCGAGTGTACCTTCAAATTTCGTGGTAGCTTCAGCCGACAGGCCACAGAGCTCACTATCCCGGTGATCTTGAATGGACCAATGAATTTCTGCCCCAGCTTCTGCGAAGGAACACCCAGTTTTAGATTCTTGGTGGATAACCACACTGAGTCCCCTACCTTATACATGGGTGCCTGTTTCCGGTGAGTGTCTGCCGACTTCTTGTAACGCTCCTGAGCCGAAGCCAAAGAGTTCTTCAAAACCTCCAGATTTTGCTGTAGCTCCGTCAATCTGTCCTCCACTGGGGGCACCGAAACTGCTACCGGTGACCTAGGCAAAATACTCGGATGATAACCCAAGTTAGTGAAAAAGGGCGTTACCGTAGTGGAGCTGCTCTGAGTGTTGTTATACGAGAACTCCGCCAAAGGAAGCAGCTTCAACCAATCGTCCTGCAGATGTCTGACATAACATCGCAGGTACTGCTCCAGGGTTTGATTAGTCCGTTCTGTTCGCCCATTTGTCTGGGGATGGTATGCAGAAGACAAACAGACATCAATATGGAGTGCCGAACAAAACCCTTTCCAGAACTTAGAAGTGAACTGCACGCCCCGGTCAGAGATGATCCGGTATCCCATGCAATAGAAATATATTCTGGATAACCAAATCCACTGTCTCTGCGGCTGAGGGAAGACCGGTATATGGAATAAAGTGAGCAGCCTTTGTCAACCGATCCACTACCATCAAAATGGTATTGTTACCGCCCGAGACGGGCAACTCCACAATAAAATCTATTGAGATGGATCCCCCAGGGCAAGATGGCATGGGTAACGGTTGAAGGAGTCCCGTAGGAGCCACACGAGGGACCTTGCACCGGGCACAAACCACACACGAGTGGACATAGTCTTTTACATCCTTCAAACAGGTAGGCCACCAGAAAAAACGACTCAGAAATTCCTGCGTCTTCTGTACCCCCCTATGACCTGCCAACACGGAGTCATGGATCAACTTAAGAACCCGAAGTCTTACAGCCTCCGGGACATAAATACGTCGCTCTCTCAACCACACACCATTCCGAAGGACTAGAGTCACATCATTCGGGGGGGCAGCAAGAAATACGTCACCATCATAGGCCAGCTTGATGTCCTTCCACAAATCCTGTTCCCGGATTACTCCAACAAAATTGGCATCTAATAAAACGGTCTGAGACGGGGTTCCAGGCACGGAGTCCATGGCATGGATTCGGGATAAGGAATCGGCTTTTCCATTACGTGACCCTGGACGGTACGTGACGATAAAATTGAACTGGTTAAGGAACAGGCTACAACGGGCTTGCCGTGGAGACAGGCACCTAGCAGATTTAAGGAATTCCAGGTTACGATGGTCTGTGAGAACTAGAGTTGAGCGCGGTTCGAGGTTCGAGGTTCTCCAGTTCTAGGCTCGAGTGATTTTGGGGCCTGTTCTAGATCGAACTAGAACTCGAGCTTTTTGCAAAAGCTCGATAGTTCTAGAAACGTTCGAGAACGGTTCTAGCAGCAAAAAAGACAGCTAATTCCTAGCTGGCTTTCCGCTGTAATAGTGTAAGTCACTCTGTGACTCACACTATTATGAAATTTCAGTGTATAGTGTGCGGGAACAGCGCCTTCAGATCACTGCTGTTTGTATAATGGCGATCGCCATTTTTTTTTTTTTTCCTTGTCTTCCTTCCCTAAGCGCGCGCATGTAGTGGGGAGGGCCATTATGTCAGCCAATCCCAGACACACACAAAGCTAAGTGGACTTTTAGCCAGAGAAGCAACGGCATATGTGATAGGATGTCCATGTCACATGTCCCTGCATTATAAAACCGGACATTTTCCTCCAGGACGCCATTATCTGCCTTCTGCGTCCTTGGTGTCAGACATCACTGGCGCAGCTCCGTCCTGAGTCCTATCGCTGATACAGCTGTATGCGCTCCATAAACAGCGCTGGACAGCATAGGGATAGCACTTTCCATCAGTCCTTTTAAGGGCTCGTACCGGCAGGGTCAGAGCCATAGGTGACAGGTCCTGAAAACAGAGACAGCGTCTGTGTAGCTAAGGTCAGGGATTTCGTCGCTGCATTTCCCCATTAGGAGGGAATAGAAAGGCAGGCTTCCATTCCTCTACCCAGAGCCCCACAAACCTGGCACTGTACCCTCCTGTCCTCTGCACACTCCAACTCATTATAACTAAGCCATTATACTAGCAAACACTCAGTGTACCTAGTGGCATCCTAAACGTGGCTATTGGACTTTGCTATAGTCCCACTAGTGCAAAGATATTTGCAGCACCTCTGCCTGCATTGCACACTCCAACTCATTATAACTAAGCCATTATACTAGCAAACACTCAGTGTACCTAGTGGCATCCTAAACGTGGCTATTGGACTTTTGTCTAGTCACACTAGTGCAAAGACATTTGCAGCACCTCTACCTGCATTGCACACTCCAACTCATTATAACTAAGCCATTATACTAGAAAACACTCAGTGTATCTAGTGGCATCCTAAACGTGGCTATTGGACTTTGCTATAGTCTCACTAGTGCAAAGATATTTGCAGCACCTCTGCCTGCATTGCACACTCCAACTCATTATAACTAAGCCATTATACTAGCAAACACTCAGTGTACCTAGTGGCATCCTAAACGTGGCTATTGGACTTTGCTATAGTCCCACTAGTGCAAAGATATTTGCAGCACCTCTGCCTGCATTGCACATTCCAACTCATTATAACTAAGCCATTATACTAGCAAACACTCAGTGTACCTAGTGGCATCCTAAACGTGGCTATTGGACTTTTGTCTAGTCACACTAGTGCAAAGACATTTGCAGCACCTCTGCCTGCATTGCACAATCCAACTCATTATAACTAAGCCATTACACTAGCAAACACTCAGTGTACCTAGTGGCATCCTAAACGTGGCTATTGGACTTTGCTATAGTCCCACTAGTGCAAAGATATTTGCAGCACCTCTGCCTGCATTGCACACTCCAACTCATTATAACTAAGCCATTATACTAGCAAACACTCAGTGTACCTAGTGGCATCCTAAACGTGGCTATTGGACTTTTGTCTAGTCACACTAGTGCAAAGACATTTGCAGCACCTCTACCTGCATTGCACACTCCAACTCATTATAACTAAGCCATTATACTAGAAAACACTCAGTGTACCTAGTGGCATCCTAAACGTGGCTATTGGACTTTTGTCTAGTCACACTAGTGCAAAGACATTTGCAGCACCTCTACCTGCATTGCACACTCCAACTCATTATAACTAAGCCATTATATTAGCAAACACTCAGTGTACCTAGTGGCATCCTAAACGTGGCCATTGGACTTTGCTATAGTCTCACTAGTGCAAAGATATTTGCAGCACCTCTGCCTGCATTGCACACTCCAACTCATTATAACTAAGCCATTATACTAGCAAACACTCAGTGTACCTAGTGGCATCCTAAACATGGCTATTGGACTTTGCTATAGTCCCACTAGTGCAAAGATATTTGCAGCACCTCTGCCTGCATTGCACATTCCAACTCATTATAACTAAGCCATTATACTAGCAAACACTCAGTGTACCTAGTGGCATCCTAAACGTGGCTATTGGACTTTGCTATAGTCCCACTAGTGCAAAGATATTTGCAGCACCTCTGCCTGCATTGCACACTCCAACTCATTATAACTAAGCCATTATACTAGCAAACACTCAGTGTACCTAGTGGCATCCTAAACGTGGCTATTGGACTTTGCTATAGTCCCACTAGTGCAAAGATATTTGCAGCACCTCTGCCTGCATTGCACACTCCAACTCATTATATCTAAGCCATTATACTAGCAAACACTCAGTGTACCTAGTGGCATCCTAAACGTGGCTATTGGACTTTTGTCTAGTCACACTAGTGCAAAGACATTTGCAGCACCTCTACCTGCATTGCACACTCCAACTCATTATAACTAAGCCATTATACTAGCAAACACTCAGTGTACCTAGTGGCATCCTAAACGTGGCTATTGGACTTTGCTATAGTCCCACTAGTGCAAAGATATTTGCAGCACCTCTGCCTGCATTGCACACTCCAACTCATTATAACTAAGCCATTATACTAGCAAACACTCAGTGTACCTAGTGGCATCCTAAACGTGGCTATTGGACTTTGCTATAGTCCCACTAGTGCAAAGATATTTGCAGCACCTCTGCCTGCATTGCACACTCCAACTCATTATAACTAAGCCATTATACTAGCAAACACTCAGTGTACCTAGTGGCATCCTAAACGTGGCTATTGGACTTTGCTATAGTCCCACTAGTGCAAAGATATTTGCAGCACCTCTGCCTGCATTGCACATTCCAACTCATTATAACTAAGCCATTATACTAGCAAACACTCAGTGTACCTAGTGGCATCCTAAACGTGGCTATTGGACTTTGCTATAGTCCCACTAGTGCAAAGATATTTGCAGCACCTCTGCCTGCATTGCACACTCCAACTCATTATAACTAAGCCATTATACTAGCAAACACTCAGTGTACCTAGTGGCATCCTAAACGTGGCTATTGGACTTTGCTATAGTCCCACTAGTGCAAAGATATTTGCAGCACCTCTGCCTGCATTGCACACTCCAACTCATTATATCTAAGCCATTACACTAGCAAACACTCAGTGTACCTAGTGGCATCCTAAATGTGGCTATTGGACTTTTGTCTAGTCACACTAGTGCAAAGACATTTGCAGCACCTCTACCTGCATTGCACACTCCAACTCATTATAACTAAGCCATTATACTAGCAAACACTCAGTGTACCTAGTGGCATCCTAAACGTGGCTATTGGACTTTGCTATAGTCCCACTAGTGCAAAGATATTTGCAGCACCTCTGCCTGCATTGCACACTCCAACTCATTATAACTAAGCCATTATACTAGCAAACACTCAGTGTACCTAGTGGCATCCTAAACGTGGCTATTGGACTTTGCTATAGTCCCACTAGTGCAAAGATATTTGCAGCACCTCTGCCTGCATTGCACACTCCAACTCATTATAACTAAGCCATTATACTAGCAAACACTCAGTGTACCTAGTGGCATCCTAAACGTGGCTATTGGACTTTTGTCTAGTCACACTAGTGCAAAGACATTTGCAGCACCTCTACCTGCATTGCACACTCCAACTCATTATAACTAAGCCATTATACTAGCAATTGATGCTACCAGTTTAAGGGCAGTAGTTGCATTGTCAGGGATATTTATTCTTTATTATTCTGTTGTTAATTCTAGACCACCGCTGCAATCTACACCACCTCTCAATTTTTACTACCACATTTTCAGTGCACAATCTTGTCGCAATCAACATGAGTGGCAAAATGACAGATGCTGGTGGAAAGGGGAAGAGGCGTGGTGGAAAAGGAAAAAGAGGGTTTGTCCGTGGGGAAGGTGGCAAAGCTCCATTAACATCTGCTGAAGATAGACCATCTACCAGCAAAAGTAAGATGTCTACTACTTACCGTGGACAATCCGATGTGCTCCCTTTTTTACGGACACGAACAACAGGAACAAAGGTAGATGATGGCCAAAAAAGGAAAATGCTTGAATGGATCTCAAGTGGTCCAACAAGTGCCCTCTCAGCCACTTCAAGTACTACATCCAAAAAACACCAGTCCTCTGAGTTGTCATCCCAATCAAACTTGCTTTCTCCCAGCTCTGAAGTCTCCATCAGCCCTGCACAGTATGGTGGAACTGAGATGGCTGAGTCTGCAGAGCTGTTCAGTCACACTATAGCCTGGGAATCAGAGGTCTGCTCCCAAGCTACAGTGAGTACAGAACAGGAAATGGTCTGCAGTGATGCCCAGAACCTTTGTGACTCTGATTCAGGCCGTGAGGACCAAGTTTCTGAGCATAATGTTGACCCTTTGTCACAAACTGTAACACCTGTGGTTATAGACAATGAGGAACATACTGACGAAGATGAGACGCAGATACCCGATTGGGATGACAACTTAAATATTCGGTCAGGGCAAGAAGAGGCTCGGTCTGAGGGGGAGGGGAGTGCAAACACAACAATTGATGATGAAGTTCTAGATCCCACCTACTGTCAACCCACAGTCAGGCACTCGAGGAGGTCAACAGAGGTGGTGGAGGAGGATGCAACTGATGACGAAGTTACCTTGCGCCTTCCTGGACACAGTCGGAGTACTGGTAGCACGTCTACAACTGCATCCTCAGGCACCACTCTGCCTCTGAGCATTATTCGGGGTGGATCAACAGGTCGCATGGCCTCTAAGCCTTGCCTAGCCTGGTCCTTTTTTGAAATAGAAAAAGATCGCCCAAATTATGTGATCTGTAAAATTTGTCATGGTTCTCTTAGTAGAGGTCAAAACCTCAGCAGTTTGACAACTTCTTCCATGAATCGTCACATGAATAAATATCATATGTCCCGGTGGGAAGCTCACCGTGCTGCAATGCGGCCTAGCGGAGCGAACCATCCACCGCCTGCCCCTTCCAGTGCATCCGCGCGCTCGTCATCTTCTAGGATTGTGGGGACAGCTGTCACACCTGTTTTTCCACCCACAACTTCCACCACTGTAACCGCAACAGGCAGTTTGCTTGGTAGGTCGTCAGTTGGTTTGGAAGGGGAAACAAGTGAGTGTGTACAGCTCTCTCAGACATCGATAGCACCAACGTTGGATGAAGGCAACATCATGTCTCCGCCTGCACTTTCCTCACAAACCTGCATTTTTCCAGGGACACCCTACTCAACACCGTCTACACACAGCAGCCAGATCTCTGTCCCTCAGATGTGGTCAAATAAAAGGCCACTTCCTGCGACCCATGACAAAGCTAAGAGGTTGACTCTATCCCTCTGTAAGCTGTTGGCTACCGAAATGCTGCCTTTCCGCCTAGTGGACACACAGGATTTTAGAGACCTTATGTCTGTCGCTGTGCCCCAGTACCAGATGCCTAGTCGCCACTACTTCTCTAAGAAAGGTGTGCCCGCGCTACACCAGCATGTCGCACACAACATCACCGCTTCCTTGAGAAACTCTGTGTGTGAACGAGTGCATTTCACCACCGATACTTGGACCAGTAAGCATGGACAGGGACATTACATGTCGCTGACTGGGCACTGGGTAACTATGGTGATAGATGGTGAAGTGTCTGCTGCACAAGTCTTGCCGTCCCCACGACTTGTGTGTCAATCCTCTGTCTGTCCAAGTTCCGCCACTGCTTCTGCATCCTCCACCTCATCTGGGTCCTCCACCTCCGCCCCAAGCCTGCCTGGTCAGGCCACCAGCGTTCTCACTGCGCAGAAGGAATCATGCACCCCTCATTACTATGCTGGCAGCAGAGCGCAACGGCATCAGGCGGTCTTTAGCTTGACATGTCTTGGGAATAAGAGTCACACAGCTGAGGAGTTGTGGTCAGCTCTGCGGTCCGAGTTTAATAAATGGTTGTCTCCACACAACCTGCAGCCTGGTAAGGCCGTGTGCGACAATGCTGCAAACATGGGTGTGGCCCTTCGCCTGGGCAAGGTGACACACATACCTTGTATGGCTCACGTGTTGAACCTTGTCGTCCAGCAATTTTTAACACACTATCCCGGGCTAGATGGCCTTCTGAACAGGGCACGAAAACTGTCTGCTCACTTCCGCCGTTCAAGCGCCGCAGCTGAGCGACTTGCATCGCTCCAGAAGTCTTTCGGCCTGCCGGTTCATCGCCTGAAATGCGATGTGGCGACACGCTGGAATTCAACTCTCCACATGTTACAGCGACTGTGGCAGCACCGCCGAGCCCTGGTGCAATACGTCATGACATATAGCCTGGGCAAACGAGATGCAGAGGTGGGTCAGATCACCCTGATGGAGTGGTCTTAGATAAAGGACCTATGTTACATCTCGTGGCTCTCCTGAGGCAAGGACTGAGGCAGTCTCCCATTCCTTGCCTGCCACGAGCACTACTGCTCAGCAGCGCCGAAGGTCTGCCAGACTGCGCAGTGTGCAGGAGATACCTTCTCAGAGAGGCAGCAGAAGGGTGACACCTAGTGGTTCTCCTGTTACAAGGAGTGAAGCGGTCTCCCATTCCTGGCCTGCCGCAGACTCTCCTGCTCAGCGGCCCCGAAGGTCTGCGAGGCTGCGCAATGTGCAGAGGTTTACTGCTCAGGGAAGCAGTGAGATTCCCGTTATCTCTCCAAATTGTGAGACCAAGGATCCCACCTCTATTTCCCAGAAGCAGGAGGGTGAGCATGTGCAATGCGTGGTGGGTCCTGATTCGCTCACTGACGTCACACGGCTTGATGACAAGGCTGGTGACGTGGTGAATCCTGACTGGCCAGGCTGGGACGTCGTGGACCCTGATTGGGTCAAGTCCGTCATCTCCGCCTCGCGCCCGCCCTCGGGTGGAGCTGCACCTCCTTAAAAGCTCCCCCTGCCATCATGGCGGCGCGCGACCGTCCTTCTATGTTTGGATGTCTGGCAGCGTGCTGCCACGCCACTGCTCAGGCATTACTGTCTCTTGTGGGCTTGGCCCTTGCTGCTCCGGCAGTACCTCGTTTGCAGGCCGTGTTACTGCCTTGCTGCTCCGGCAGTACCCCCGTCAACAGGCCGTGTTCCTGTCCCAGGTAAGCTCCTCAAGTCTCCATTGGACTCACCTGGTTATTGAAAGCACACGTGCGTGGGCACCTCTGTGCTACCCTAGTGCCATATTCTCGTGACTTCCACTGGCACACGTGCGTGGGCACCTCTGTGCTTCCCCGTGCAACAGGTACACCGAGCCGTGAGATCTGTGCCATACAACCCTCACGGGTTAGGGCAGATCGGTGTACATAGATCGTCTGTGACATTCCAGACGATCGCTAGCAGCAACCCGCTCACTCTTCACCCACCATAGCGGCGGTCCCTTACACCGCACAGTGGACCTTGACTGGCGGAAGCAGTCCATTTCCCATCTTGGCACGCTTCCCCGGGTCCCCCTCGTAACATTACGGTCGCGCCAAAGGTCTGGCTATGGCTGAAGAGCAGCAGCAGTTGCTGCGTTATGTGCAGCAGTTGGAGTCACGATTGGCAGCAGTGGAGCAGTCTTCCTCCGATAAGACTACTCTGACGACAGTCGCCACCCAGGCGGCTACCCAGGCTGTGCTATTGGGCGGAAGGTCTCCTCGCCTTGTGCTTCCAGAGCGCTTTAGCGGCAACAGCTCTGAGTGCCGTGGTTTTATAAACCAGGTTACCACCTACTTAGAGCTGTCCGCGACTCTTTACGCTACCGAGAAGGCGAAGGTAGCCTTCGTCCAGTCCCTGCTCACAGGGAGAGCGCTGAAGTGGTCCACGCCGTTGTGGGAGCGCGGAGATCGTGTGGTGAATAACTTAGCAGCTTATCTTGGGGCCATGAGAATGGTGTTCCTCGGGCCTCAAGTCACCCACGATTCCGTGCTGCGCCTCCTACGACTTCGGCAAGGGTCTGCTTCAGTCGGGGACTTTGCTGTACACTTTAGGACACTGGCCGCAGAGCTGGACTGGCCGGATAAGGTCCTTGTCCCTGTGTTTTGGGAGGGCCTGGCAGGGTTTGTCAAAGACGCACTGGCCACACGTGAGGTGCCTGCCACTTTAGAGTCCTTGATTCAGGTTGCCTCTCGCATAGACATCCGCCAGGCGGAGCGAAGGCTCGAGGTCTCTTCAGCACCCACGTCTTCTCGGCCTAAAAAGCATCTGACTCCCGTCTTCCATCAGACAGGTCCCCCAGCCAGTCCTGTAGGCGACTCCGTGGAGTCAATGGAGGTGTCCAAGGTGGTCTCCTCTGCCCCAGGTTCTCGGTCTTGTGTCATCTGCTTTTCCTGTGGGCAGAGGGGACACATAGCTACCCTATGTCCCAAACCGTCGGGAAAAGACAGCGTCTAGTTTCTATCAGAGGGGGGACTCTAGACGCTACTTCTCCCTCTAGGTTGACTATCAGCGCCCAGTTGCAGTTCGGCACTACTCTCTTCTCTGCCCTGGCTTGCTTGGACTCAGGCGCTGAAGGCAATTTCATCTCGACCTCCCTGGCAACCCGATACTCAGTTCCCCTGGTTCTGTTGCCCAAGCCACTCAGGGTCCGGGTAGTCGACGGGTCCATACTACTCGATCCTATCACCCAGATCACCATCCCTCTCAGGATGGATGTACCACCGGGACACCATGAGCAGGTGTCCTTCCTGGTGCTTCCAGGGGGGACGGATGAGATCCTACTGGGCCTTCCCTGGTTGAGACAGCATGCTCCTATACTCAACTGGGCAACAGGGGAGATCTCATCCTGGGCAGGATCCTGTAGAGAGCACCTCGTGACTACCGAACCACCCGCTACCATTAGGTCGGTTGGGTCCTCAGGGAATACTGAGGGGCCGGGTTTACCGACACCTTATGAGGCCTACAGGGATGTCTTTTCCAAAAGGGCCGCAGATACTCTTCCTCCCCACCGGCCATATGATTGCCGAATAGACCTGAAGCCAGGCTCCGAGCCCCCTAGGGGCACAGTGTATCCACTCTCTGCTCCAGAGACGGAGGCTATGTCCAAATATATTCAGGACAGCCTGGCGAAGGGGTTCATTCGCAAGTCTATTTCACCGGCTGGTGCAGGGTTCTTTTTTGTGCAGAAGAAGGAAGGGGATCTGCGCCCCTGTATCGATTACAGGGGATTAAATGCAATCACAATCAAGAACAAATACCCTTTGCCCCTCATTACTGAGCTATTTGATCGATTCCGCGGGGCAAAGGTCTTCACAAAGCTGGATCTACGCGGGGCGTATAATCTAGTGCGAGTCCGAAAGGGCGATGAGTGGAAGACCGCCTTTAACACCAGGGACGGTCACTACGAGTATCTAGTAATGCCCTTCGGACTCTGCAATGCCCCCGCCGTATTTCAAGACTTTGTGAATGACATTTTCCGGGATTTGTATCTTTCCGTGGTTGCATACCTGGATGACATTCTTATCTTCTCCCCCGATCTTACCACCCATCGGAGGGATGTCATCCGAGTACTTAAGAGGCTCCGCACCCATTCGTTATATGCTAAGCTGGAAAAGTGCGTTTTTGAACAGGAATCCTTGCCGTTCCTGGGGTACATAGTGTCCAGTCAGGGGTTAGCAATGGATCCGGGGAAGTTGGAGACAGTGATGAACTGGCCTGAGCCCCGCTCGCTGAAGGCGATCCAGCGATTCTTGGGGTTTATCAATTATTATCGCCAGTTCATTCCCAACTTCTCGACGGTGGCAGCACCCATCATTGCCCTTACCCGCAAGGGCGCTAATCCCAAAGCATGGACACGGGAAACGGTAGAGGCATTTCACACTCTCAAAACTCACTTCTCCAGAGCTCCCATCCTTCATCGTCCAGACATCTCCAAACCCTTCCTACTGGAGGTAGACGCCTCTTCGGTCGGTGCAGGTGCAGTCCTGTACCAGAAAAACGAACGAGGAAGGAAACATCCGTGTTTCTTTTTCTCCAAGACCTTTTCTCCGGCCGAGAGGAACTACTCCATAGGGGATAGGGAGTTACTGGCGATGAAACTAGCATTCCAGGAATGGCGGCATCTCCTGGAGGGTGCGAAGCATCCATTTGAGGTTTTTTCTGACCACAAAAACCTCACATACCTCCAGACAGCACAACGCCTGAACCCAAGGCAGGCCCGTTGGTCTTTATTCTTCTTCCGGTTCCGCTTTATTATCCGCCACCTGGCCGGTGAGAAGAACGTACGGGCCGATGCCTTGTCACGTTGTATGGTTGTGTTGGAGGAGGACGAGGAGGAGCCTCGTCTTATACTACCCCCGGACAGCTTGAGGATGGTCACTCCCACTTCTTTGGACCAGGTGCCACCTGGCAAAACCCTCGTTCCCCCTGAACTACGGAACGAGGTGCTATCGTGGGCCCATGCCTCCAAGGTCGGGGGTCACTTCGGGGTCAAAAGGACCAGAGACCTGGTGACCAGGCATTATTGGTGGCCGAGACTACCCCAGGACATACAGGAATATGTGGGAGCCTGTATGTCGTGTGCTCGGAATAAGCCGTCCCGGCAGAGACCGGCAGGTCTTCTTCACCCACTGCCAGTGCCGGATCGTCCCTGATAAGTGGTGGGGATGGACTTCCTGGGAGATCTGCCCAAGTCAGCAGGGCACAGGGTCGTATGGGTCATCACGGACCACTTCTCTAAAATGGTCCACTTGGTGCCTCTCCCACGACTCCCGACGTCACGTGCTCTCGCCACCTTGTTCATTCGGCATGTATTTAGGTTGCATGGCATGCCTGACAAGGTGGTGAGCGACCGGGGTCCCCAGTTCGCGTCTCGCTTCTGGAGAGAGCTCTGTAAGCTCCTGCAGATAGAGCTGAACATCTCCTCCGCATACCATCCCGAGACCAATGGACTAGTGGAGAGGACTAATCAGACCTTGGTAACTTACCTCCGCCATTTTATATCCGCGCACCACGACAACTGGGCTAACCTCCTTCCTTGGGCCGAATTTGCCATTAACAATTCGGTCCATGAATCCTCTGGCCAGACTCCGTTCCTACTCAATAACGGACAACATCCCAGAATCCCGGTTCCGATGCCCATTACGTCACCCGATACTAGAGTGGAGAATTGGGCGACCAAGGCCCGGGAGATCTGGGATGACACCCAAGAGGCTCTTAAAAGGGCTAAAGACCGGATGGTGACAACGGCTGATGTTCGCCGCCGCCCTGCACCATCCTTCGCCCCTGGTGACCTAGTATGGCTGTCCTCTAAGAATGTTAACCTACGGGTACAGGCAGCCAAATTCGCCCCTAGGTATCTGGGTCCGTTTAAAGTACTGCAGCAGGTAAACCCAGTGGCATATCGACTCCAGCTCCCTCCACGCTGGGCTATAGCCAACACCTTTCACGTGTCCCTCCTGAAACCTGTACGACTTAATAAATTCTCGGGGTCCCTGCCGGCTCAAACCGACTCCCCGTCCGACGACCCTGAGGTGGCAAAACTTGTGGAGACAAAAGTCATACAGGGCAAGAGGTACTACCTCGTGGAGTGGGCCGGCCGTGGTCCGGAGCATAGATCCTGGGAGTTGGAGGATCATATCCGCGCCCCGGGTTTGATAGCGGCCTTCGAGCACGGACAGGGGGGGGGGCCTAGACGGGGGGGTAATGTTACATCTCGTGGCTCTCCTGAGGCAAGGACTGAGGCAGTCTCCCATTCCTTGCCTGCCACGAGCACTACTGCTCAGCAGCGCCGAAGGTCTGCCAGACTGCGCAGTGTGCAGGAGATACCTTCTCAGAGAGGCAGCAGAAGGGTGACACCTAGTGGTTCTCCTGTTACAAGGAGTGAAGCGGTCTCCCATTCTTGGCCTGCCGCAGACTCTCCTGCTCAGCGGCCCCGAAGGTCTGCGAGGCTGCGCAATGTGCAGAGGTTTACTGCTCAGGGAAGCAGTGAGATTCCCGTTATCTCTCCACATTGTGAGACCGAGGATCCCACCTCTATTTCCCAGAAGCAGGAGGGTGAGCATGTGCAATGCGTGGTGGGTCCTGATTCGCTCACTGACGTCACACGGCTTGATGACAAGGCTGGTGACGTGGTGAATCCTGACTGGCCAGGCTGGGACGTCGTGGACCCTGATTGGGTCAAGTCCGTCATCTCCGCCTCGCGCCCGCCCTCGGGTGGAGCTGCACCTCCTTAAAAGCTCCCCCTGCCATCATGGCGGCGCGCGACCGTCCTTCTATGTTTGGATGTCTGGCAGCGTGCTGCCACGCCACTGCTCAGGCATTACTGTCTCTTGTGGGCTTGGCCCTTGCTGCTCCGGCAGTACCTCGTTTGCAGGCCGTGTTCCTGCCTTGCTGCTCCGGCAGTACCCCCGTCAACAGGCCGTGTTCCTGTCCCAGGTGAGCTCCTCAAGTCTCCATTGGACTCACCTGGTTATTGAAAGCACACGTGCGTGGGCACCTCTGTGCTACCCTCGTGCCATATTCTCGTGACTTCCACTGGCACACGTGCGTGGGCACCTCTGTGCTTCCCCGTGCAACAGGTACACCGAGCCGTGAGATCTGTGCCATACAACCCTCACGGGTTAGGGCAGATCGGTGTACATAGATCGTCTGTGACATTCCAGACGATCGCTAGCAGCAACCCGCTCACTCTTCACCCACCATAGCGGCGGTCCCTTACACCGCACAGTGGACCTTGACCGGCGGAAGCAGTCCATTTCCCATCTTGGCACGCTTCCCCGGGTCCCCCTCGTAACAGACCTATGCACCCTTCTGCACAGTTTCGACATGGCGACGAATATGTTTAGCGCTGACAATGCCATTATCAGCATGACGATTCCAGTCATTTACATGCTGGAGCACACGCTAAACACTATTCGGAGTCAGGGGGTGAGACAACAGGAAGGGGAGGAACTACAGGAGGATTCATATGCGCAAGGGACAACAACATCACCAAGGTCCAGACGTTCATCATCACCAACGCGGCAGGCATGGGACCATGGGGGACAGGGATCAACAAGGGCGCATAGTAGCAGGCTAAATGTTGAGGAAGGTGCAGGAGAACATGAAGAAATGGAGGACGAACTGTCCATGGACATGGAAGACTCAGCAGATGAGGGAGACCTTGGTCAAATTTCAGTTGAAAGAGGTTGGGGGGAGATGTCAGAGGAAGAAAGAACGGTTAGCACCTCTATGCCACAAACACAGCGTGGACTTGGTCCGCATGGCTGCGCAAGACACATGAGTGCCTTCTTGTTGGACTACCTCCAACATGACCCTCGTATTGTCAAAATTAGAAGTGATGATGACTACTGGCTTGCCACACTATTAGATCCCCGGTACAAGTCCAAATTTTGTGACATAATTCCAGCCATAGAAAGGGACGCACGTATGCAGGAGTATCAGCAGAAGCTGTTACTCGATCTTAGCTCGGCTTTTCCACCAAACAACCGTGCAGGTGCAGGGAGTGATTCTCCCAGTTGTAACTTGCCAAACATGGGACGGTCTCGTCATCTTCAACAGTCTACCCGTACCAGTAGGACCGTATCTGGTGCTGGTAACAGCAATTTTATGGAATCTTTTAATAATTTTTTTAGACCCTCTTTTGCAAGGCCACCAGAGAACACAAGTCTGACACATAGTCAACGGCTGGAGAGGATGATACAGGAGTATCTCCAAATGAACATCGATGCCATGACTTTGCAAATGGAGCCTTGCTCCTTTTGGGCTTCAAATCTAGAAAAATGGCCAGAGCTCTCCAGTTACGCCTTGGAGATTTTGTCGTGTCCAGCTGCCAGCGTTGTCTCTGAACGTGTCTTCAGTGCTGCTGGGTGTGTGCTGACAGATAAGCGCACGCGTCTGTCCAGTGACAATGTGGACAGACTGACGTTCATCAAAAAGAACAAGTCATGGATCCAGAAGGAATTTACTACCCCTGTGTCATCCTGGGGAGAGTAAATGCTTGTGGATTTGGAATGTGCTTGATGCAAATCAAAACATCCTGTTTGCAACTAGGGCACAACTGCTGCCACTGAAGGGGTGGGTGTGTGTGTGGCCCAATTTTTTGAAAAAAGTGAGACTCCGCTTGGAGTAACCCTTGCTTGCTGTGTTTTTTAAAAATGATCCAAGATGAACAGAGCTGGGATAAGGAAAGACTTTGCTACCTACCCCGGTGTCATCCTGGGGACGGTTAATTATGGCGTATTTTTCAATGTGCTTGATGCAAATCTAGCTGTGAAGTGTACAACTGGGGCACAACTGCTGCCACTGAAGGGGTGGGTGTGTGTGGGGCACAATTTTTGGAAAAAAAGGGAGACTCCGCTTGGAGTAACCCTTGCTTACATTGTTTTTAAAAGAAGCCAAGATGAACAGAGCTGGGATCAGGAAAGACTTTGCTACCTACCCCGGTGTCATCCTGGGGACGGTTAATTATGGCGTATTTTTGAATGTGCTTGATGCAAATCTAGCTGTGAAGTGTACAACTGGGGCACAACTGCTGCCACTGAAGAGGGGGTGTGTGTGGGGGGCACAATTTTTGGAAAAAAAGGGAGACTCCGCTTGGAGTAACCCTTGCTTGCTGTGTTTTTTAAAAATGATCCAAGATGAACAGAGCTGAGATTAGGAAAGACTTTGCTACCTACCCCGGTGTCATCCTGGGGACGGTTAAGTATGGCGTATTTTTGAATGTGCTTGATGCAAATCTAGCTGTGAAGTGTACAACTGGGGCACAACTGCTGCCACTGAAGGGGTGGGTGTGTGTGGGGCCCAATTTTTGGAAAAAAGGAAGACTCCGCTTGGAGTAACCCTTGCTTACATTGTTTTTAAAAGAAGCCAAGATGAACAGAGCTGGGATCAGGAAAGACTTTGCTACCTACCCCGGTGTCATCCTGGGGACGGTTAATTATGGCGTATTTTTGAATGTACTTGATGCAAATCTAGCTGTGAAGTGTACAACTGGGGCACAACTGCTGCCACTGAAGGGGTGGGTGTGTGTGGGGCACAATTTTTGGAAAAAAGGGAGACTCCGCTTGGAGTAACCCTTGCTTGCTGTGTTTTTTAAAAATGATCCAAGATGAACAGAGCTGGGATCAGGAAAGACTTTGCTACCTACCCCGGTGTCATCCTGGGGACAGTTAATTATGGTGTATTTTTGAATGTGCTTGATGCAAATCTAGCTGTGAAGTGTACAACTGGGGCACAACTGCTGCCACTGAAGGGGTGGGTGTGTGTGGGGCACAATTTTTGGAAAAAAAGGGAGACTCCGCTTGGAGTAACCCTTGCCTGCCGTGTTTTTTAAAAATGATCCAAGATGAACAGAGCTGGGATCAGGAAAGACTTTGCTACCTACCCCGGTGTCATCCTGGGGACGGTTAAGTATGGCGTATTTTTGAATGTGCTTGATGCAAATCTAGCTGTGAAGTGTACAACTGGGGCATAACTGCTGCCACTGAAGGGGTGGGTGTGTGTGGGGCCCAATTTTTGGAAAAAAGGAAGACTCCGCTTGGAGTAACCCTTGCTTACATTGTTTTTAAAAGAAGCCAAGATGAACAGAGCTGGGATCAGGAAAGACTTTGCTACCTACACCGGTGTCATCCTGGGGACGGTTAATTATGGCGTATTTTTGAATGTGCTTGATGCAAATCTAGCTGTGAAGTGTACAACTGGGGCACAACTGCTGCCACTGAAGGGGTGGGTGTGTGTGGGGGGCACAATTTTTGGAAAAAAAGGGAGACTCCGCTTAGAGTAACCCTTGCTTGCTGTGTTTTTTAAAAATGATCCAAGATGAACAGAGCTGGGATCAGGAAAGACTTTGCTACCTACCCCGGTGTCATCCTGGGGATGGTTAATTATGGCGTATTTTTGAATGTGCTTGATGCAAATCTAGCTGTGAAGTGTACAACTGGGGCACAAGTGCTGCCACTGAAGGGGTGGGTGTGTGTGGAGCCCAATTTTTGGAAAAAAGGGAGACTCCGCTTGGAGTCACCTTGCGGTGTTTTACATGATTTTAGAAGGGCGTGCCATGCCTATATCTGTGTGTCCTCCACTTTTTCCTTGTCCTGCTCTTTTTTGTTCGCATGAGTATATGTCCTTGTCACTTTCCCATGTGTTTGTGTTGTGTTGTGAGTTGTTTGTCACCTTTTGGACACCTTTGAGGTTGTTTTCTAGGTGTTTTTATGTGTTTCTGAATGCCTGCCATTGTTTCCTATGCAGTTCGAGTTCGGTTCGTCGAACGTTCGACGAACCGAACTCGAACGGGACTTCCGTTCGGCGAACCGACCTCGAGCCGAACCGGGACCGGTTCGCTCATCTCTAGTGAGAACTACTACTTGTTGCTCAGCTCCCTGTAAGTGGTGTCTCTATTCTTTAAAAGCAGAAATAATCGCCAACAATTCCTTGACCGCAATGTCATAGTTCTTTTCTGCAGGGGACACCGGCGAGAAAAGAAGGCACACGGGTGCAAGAGACTCTTGTCCCCAGTCCTCTGTGAAAGGATAGCCCCTAATGCATAATCGGAAGCATCGACTTCCACAATAAAAGGGAGTGTGGGATTCGGGTGTATTAGTCTTGGCGCTGAGGTAAAACAAACCTTGAGACGATTGGAAGCTTCCTGGGCCTGGGCGGACCACACGAACTTCTGCCCCTTTTTCGTTAACAGGATGATAGGACGGATGATCTCTGAAAAGTTGCGGATAAAGCGTCTGTAAAAATTAGCAAAACCGACATAGCGTTATACCTCCTTGATGTTTCCCGGTTCCGGCCAGTCTAGAATTGCCCGTATCTTGCCAGACTCCATGTTGAGTCCCTGAGGAGAGATGACATATCCTAAAAATTGTATCTTTGAGCAATGGAATTCGCACTTCTCCAGTTTAATATACAGGTGGTTATCCCTCAGACGGGTAAGTACGGTCTTGATGTGCTCCTGGTGTTCCTGTAGGGAATCAGAAAAGATCAAGATATCATCCAGGTAAATCACCATGAACTGGTCCATTATATCCCTAAAAATATCGTTGACTAGGTGTTGGAAAGCCGCAGGAGCGTTACAGAGTCCGAAGGGCATCACTAGATACTCATAATGTCCATACCGACATCTGAACGCTTTTTTCCACTCATCCCCGGGACGTATGCGGAGTAGATTATATGCCCCACGGAGATCCAATTTAGTAAATATTTTGGCCTGTTGTACTCTCTCCAATAGTTTGGGAATCAACGGCAACGGATACCGGTTCCGGATGGTTATCTTATTTAGTTCCTGGTAGTCGATACAAGGTCTCAGAGTCCCCTCTTTCTTCTTCACGAAAAAGATGGGTGCCCCCGCTGGTGAGGTAGAAGGTCGAATAAATCCCTTGGCTAGGTTTTCATCGATATAATCTTTTAGTGCTTGTAACTCTGGTGCCGCCAACGGGTAGACATGACCAAACGGGATCTCTGCCCCTGGGAGTAATTCTATGGGACAATCATACGGTCTATGCGGGGGAAGCCGATCTGCTTTTTTTTTGTTGCATATATCTGCGAATTCATTATAAACCGGGGGTAGAACAGGTACCTGTACAGTGCCCTCCGCGTTCTGTGTTACCGGAACCAGTACAGTTGGACTAATGGTCAGACCACTCTGAGGTGGGAAGGATATTTCTTTAGTCTCCCAATCGATGACTGGATTTGTAGACCGCAGCCAAGGAATTCCTAAAATTATCGAAAAATGGGGAGAAGAAATCAACATGAAAACAAGGGTCTCCTGCTGACCTGGTTTCATCACACATTCAAGGGGTACTGTCTCCCGATCAACTGGTCCGGAAACTAATGGAGAACCGTCTACCATCTCCATGGTAACCGGTGAGGATCTTTGTTGAGTCTGGATACCGTGTTTCCTGGCAAAAGAAGAGTCCATGAAATTTCCCCTGCCCCAGAGTCTATCATAGCAGATGTAGGAATTAACTGTCCTTCCCACCGTATCTGAATGGGAAGCGAGCAATGGGTGTATTTCCCTTCCGGGTCCTTAGGTGAAGTTGACATCAATGTCGAGGGAAATACCGCATCCAGGTGTGAACTAGCTTCAGAGACTTCAGACTCTGCGTCCGTGTTGTCACACTCTGCCACTGCTGCCAGTACCTTATTCGGGCGATTGGGACGTTTTGGACAGTCAATCAGAAAACGGTCCGATTGCCAAAATAGAGACACAAACGCTCACGGAGCCGATGTTCATGACGTTCGTTGGTCTCTCGCTTTTGCAGAGAGTCCACTTGCATAGAAACATCCTCGGCCTCTCGTGGCATCTTGTGAGCGGGTTCCCTAGAAGTCAAAGCAAGGTTGGTTACCCGGTTTACAGCTGCCCATTTTTCCTGTCTGCGTTCCGTCAAGCGGGTATCGATACGCACACAGTGATGGAGAAACAGTTCAAAATCCCGTGGGGATTCGGCACGAGCTAACTCGTCCTTGATGGTACCCGACAGACCCTTTCTGAACACTGACAATAGCGCATTATTTCCCCAGTCGGTGTCTACCACTAACCTTTTGAACTCAGTGGCGTATTCGACGACAGACCGCTTTCCCTGACGTAAGGAAAGCAGAGTCGATTCAGCGGTAGCACGACGATTAGGATCATCAAACATTTGCGCCATTGCTGTTAAAAAGTCATCCAGGTTATCAAAACGGATATCACGATTCTCAATCATAGGATTAGCCCAAGCCAGTGCTCGTGAGGTTAACAACATGATTATACATAACACTTTTTACCGATCAGACCGGTAATAATCAGCATGTACATCAAAAAACAGTATACACTGATTAACAAACCCACGGAACTGACTTTGATCGCCACCGAAACGAAATGGAGGTAACCTAGGCATACCGGCAGCTAATACGGATATAGTTGGGGTGGATTCCTGAGCCTTTACTCTAGCTTGCAACTCCTGAATAGCCGGACCCAGTACCTGATGATTGTGGCCCAGCTGTACCTCCACCTCTCTAAGCTTAGTTTGCACCACCTCCATCTCCTGCTGCAAGGAGTTAATCATGGAGAAAAGTTGATCTACTCATGTCTCCGTCATTGCCCCAGCGAAATCCTCTTAGTTGGCTTGAGTATAATGTAATACTATTGTATGAACTGAGGATTTTGATTGCGTTAGGGCAATGACAACCAGAGACGGGTTCTTGGTGCAAAGACGTTTTATAATATGCAACCAACAATATGTACACAGAACAGAACATAAACACAGTAGAACATAAACACAGTAAGTACCTGCCAGGTTCGGAACAAAGGGGAATTCCTGGGGCCCCAGGGAGACCACCAGGAGCAAACTCCTATACAGGGGCTGTCTGGCGATCACCCCAGAAGGCCTAAATGCGCAGCAGCCGGGACACGAAAGGGCAACAGGTATAGTCCAAAAATGTCCGTACATGATGTGAGTCCTAGGGTGGATATGAAACGGAAGGAACCGGGCGGAAGTGCCGACCAGAGACGGCAGACGGAGTCCGGGACCAGCGAGGGCACAGCTTTCTGAGACCTGGTGAAGTCCAGAGCCGGTGTCGGGTGTTTCAACAGGATCCAAAATAGTAATCAGGAACCAAGAGCAGCAGGGCAGGAGTAGACAGGAAGCAGTATACTCAAGCAACTAGACTAAGCTTAGGGGCAGGCTTTTAAATAGATGAACAGGAAGTAGGGCAACAGAACAGAAAACTCTATGTTAACAAAGGGCAAGATCCTTCAGAAGCAAACTGGAAATCCCGGAACTCTGACAGTAATATTCATTCATTATTATTTAGTTCCCTAAAGAGACTTGAACCTGTGATCGTCTGTTCAGCTAATATATACTGCAATACTTTAGAACAAAGGACTGTCTCCTATGAAAGACTACAGCATCAGAACCATCAACAGTACACAAATTAATCACCAAAACAATCATCAATTTATTAATACATCACCAGAGCTACCATCTGTATATGAGCATAGCATGTGAAGCACAATTAATACATAAATACAGCACCAGAACCATCAACAGAACAGAAATATATGACCAAAAACACCATCTGTACATAAATTCAGCACCAGAATCACCATCAGTACTTGAGCACATCCCAGTATTAACATCAGTGCATGACTACATCATCAAGCTTAGTGCAGTAATCAACTAAACTATCAGGACAGCCCCAACAATGTATATTTCTACAACCTGAATCTACAACTCCTAGTATGTCATTAACAATTGTCAAATGATTTTGGGAGTTGTTGTACCTGCCATTATTGGAGTTGGACCATACAGGAACACTGTTATGGTGGGCTGTCTGATAATAAAACCCAAAGGCATATCAGACAGTCAGGGTCCACCGTGCAAAGACTCTGCTGCAGACTATGGCCGAGGATAAGGGGTATATAAGTGTGCCACTGTAAATAGTAATAGCACAAGTGCAGAGTGCAATACCTCTGTTAAACTCACAGAGGAATATAATTAGGAAATAAAGCAATTCCTCCCTTACTTGGAGGGTGTGTGGTATGGTCTCTGTTAATGGTCACAGAGACAAAAGCAGTGAGTGTGAAATGGCACCTACCTAGGTCCGTTCCTCTAGCGGTGCCAGGAGACGGACAGCAGCGTAAGCCACACAAAGCTCCTACCTGCATTTGCTCCACTAGTGTGCGAGGACACGAACCACTAGATATGGCACCTGCTTAGGTCCGCTCCACTAGTGGTGCAAAAGAGACGGACAGCAGCATAAGCCGCACAAAGCTCCTACCTATGTTCGCTCCCCTAGTGTGCGAGGATATGAACAACTGCCAGACGCAGTATAAGGAACTTTACCCTAGCGGCAACGTCCACCTACGAGTAGAATCACAAGCCCCAGCCAAACCATGTGCCTCAGACACCTGCCTATGTCCGCTCCACTAAGATGTAAGGATACGGACCGCAGCCGAAGCTGTAAGGTATAAGAACGCTACCCTGCCGGTAGCGCTCACCTAGCAAAGACAGAGAGATGCCTAGAGGGACGTGCACAGAGCGTCTACTCTCATGCATGAACCAAGAGGACTGAGCGCCGGGCGGCGTGCGTCAGGGTCTTATATAGACTCTGTGCCTCATCCAAGATGGAGGACACCAGAGCCAATCCGTTGGCAGAACGACAGCAATGATGTCACGCTGGCCTATCACCAAGCAAAGCGTCACAAGCACATGACCAGCGACCAATCGGCATAGAAGATGTCAGAGACATGTGACCACGTGCCACAAGCACATGACCAGCGGCCAATCAGCTTAGAAGGTGTCAAAGACATGTGACCTCGTGTCAGTGATGATGTCACTCGCACATGTGCAATGGCTCCAAGATAGTCTCCAGTGCTTGCACATGTGCAGTAGCAAGAAATCCGATCATAGTCTCCAGTGCCACAGAAACCGTAACAATACCTCCCCCTCAAGGACCCCCCTCCCGGCGACGTAGGTAATCGGCAACTAAGTCGGGAGCATGGATAGCCTCCTCAGGCTCCCAAGAGCGATGTTCTGGCCCGTAGCCCTCCCAATCTATCAAGAAGAACCTACGCCCTCTAACCATCTTAGAACTAACTATGGCTCGTACCTCATAGCTAGAGCGAGAGGAATCAGAGGCAGGAGAGTGCACTTCACGAGCGTGAGGTAAAATAGCCGGCTTTAGCAGTGAGACATGGAATTTGTCATGGATCCTAAGATGGACGGGTAACTTCAATTGGTAGATTACAGGATTTACCTGTCGAAGAACCTCATAAGGACCCAGGAAGCGAGGACCAAATTTGACAGAGCTCACTCTAAGTTTCATTTGTTTTGCAGAGAGCCAAACATAGTCCCCCGGAGAAAAGACAGGAGCCGGGCGATGAAACCGATCGGACACCGTCTTCATACGGTCCTTAGCTGCTTGGATCGACTCTTGAGTCCGATCCCAAACCTCTCTGGCATTAGTTGCCCAGTCGGCCACAAGAGGAGGAGGTACAGCAGTGGGAAATGGTACCGGTACTCTAGGGTGTTGCCCATTATTGAGTACGAACAGTGTCTGCCCAGTGGCCTCAGCCAGCGAATTGTTAAGGGCAAATTCTGCCCAGGGTAGGAGGGAGGACAAGTTATCGTGGTTCTCAGCAACAAAGTATCGAAGGTATATAATCATGGATTGATTGGTACGCTCAACCAAACCATTGGTCTCCGGATGGTATGCCGAAGAGAGATTCAACTCAATTTGCAGAAGGCTACAAAGATCTCGCCAGAAACGGGAAGCAAATTGCGGGCCTCTATCACAAATTATACGATCTGGCATCCCGTGAAGCCTAAAGACATGCTTGAGGAATAGTTTGGCTAGTACCCTGGAAGATGGGATTCTCGATAACGGTACAAGATGAACCATCCGGGAGAAATGGTCCGTAATGACCCACACAAATCTATGTCCCTGTGAACACGGAAGATCACCCACAAAGTCCATGCCTACCACCTCCCATGGTCTATCTGGCACTGGTAAAGGATGCAAGAGCCCAGCCGGTCTCTGCCATAACGGACGGTTGCGAGCACACGAGTAGCAGGAACCGACATATCTCTTGACGTGGCTGGCTAAGTGTGGCCACCAATACCACCTCTCGAGTAACTCTCGTGTCCGTCTAATACCAAAATGCCCACCCACCTTTGAGGTGTGGGCCCACGACAGTATATCATTCTGTCGATCCGGCAGAACAAAGGTCTTGCCCGGTGGGATTTGGTCTAACGTCACAGGGGAGAGCGTATGAAAAACCCTGGAAGGAAGGATAAGATGAGGTTCATCAATCTCTTCCTGGGTAGAAACCATAGAGCAAGACAGGGCGCCTGCCTTGTTATTCTTACTCCCAGACAGATAGTTGATGGAGAAGTGAAAGCGGGAGAAAAACAAGGACCAGCGGGCTTGGCGAGGATTCAGACGCTGAGCGGTTTGTAAGTACGTCAGATTCTTATGGTCTGTATAGACCTGGAAAAGATGTTTCGCTCCTTCTAGCAAGTGATGCCACTCCTATAAGGCTAATCTCAGGGCGAGCAGTTCCCTATCCCCAATGGTATAGTTTCTCTCTGCCGGTGAAAAGGTTTCAGCAAAGAAGAAACACGGCCTTTTTCTACCTACACCGTTCTTTTGATACAAGACCGCACCAGCACCCACATCAACCTCCAAGAGGAAGGGCTTATTCTCATCGGGTCTTTGAAGAATGGGAGCAGTTGAAAAGTGTCTTTTTACTGCCTCAAAAGCCTGGGATGTCTCAGTGGACCAGACTTTTGGATTAGCACCTTTCTTAGTCAAGGACACCAAAGGGGCTACCAAAGTGGAGAAATGGGGTATGAACTGCCGGTAATAATTTATGAATCCTAAGAAGCGTTGCACCGCCTTCAAGGAATGAGGTTCACACCATTCCAGGACAGCAGAGAGCTTCGCAGGATCCATAGCCAGACCCTCTTGTGAGATAATGTAACCCAAAAAAGGCAAGGATGACTGCTTGAATACACACTTTTTAAGTTTAGCAAACAATGAGTGCTCCCTTAAACGGGAAAGGACACGAACGACATCCTGATGATGAGTCTCCAGATCAGGAGAAAAAATCAGGATGTCGTCCAGATACACCACGAAGGAGGATAACAGTAAATCCCTGAACACATCGTTTACGAAGTCCTGAAATACTGCATGTGCATGACATAAACCAAAAGGCATGACGAGGTATTCATAGTGACCGTCTCTGGTGTTAAAAGCGGTCTTCCATTTGTCACCCTCTCGAATTCGTACCAAGTTATACGCACCCCGCAGATCCAACTTCGTAAAAACCTGAGCTCCCCTCAGTCTGTCAAAGAGCTCCGAATTAAAGGTAATGGGTATTTGTTCTTTATTGTGATTGCGCTGAGACCCCTGTAATCTATGCAGGGACGCAAATCACCCTCTTTCTTCCGAACAAAGAAAAACCCAGCTCCCGCGGGAGAGACAGACTTACGAATGAACCCCTTCTCTAAACTCTCTCTTATATAGATCGACATGGCCTCCGACTCAGGTATTGACAGGGGGTAAACCCTGCCCTTAGGTGGAACCGAACCAGGGATAAGGTCTATGGCACAGTCATACGGCCTATGGGGTGGAAGAACCTCAGCACCCTGTTTGGAGAACACGTCAGCGAAATCCAAATAGGGTGTAGGTATGGGAGAGAGATCAGTTGATGCAACCTCAATGACCTTAGGTGGTAAGGGAAGCATCGGGACTGACATTTCGAACCCCAACTAATAATGCTGTCGGACTCCCAGTCAATTAGAAGAGCATAGGTCCGAAGCCATGGGAGACCCAGAAGAACGTCGTCTATACCCTCAGGCAAAATAAGAAAAGAAATTTCCTCTATGTGACCCTGAGACAGGGAAAGGCGCAAGGGAACTGTCCTCAATGTAATGGAGTCAGACAACATAGTCCCATTAACAACACGGACAGGAATAGGCGCCTCTAACATGATAGAGGGAATATTGTGTCTCTTTACAAATCCTGAGGACACAAAAGTCCTGTCAGCTCCGGAATCCACAAAAGCCATAATAGGCCATGTATTCTCAGAGAATGAGAGCTGACCTGGGATACTACACTTAAAGGCTGCAGAAGACGTCTCTAGTAACCCCCCTCTAATGGTTACTAGGCCTGGGAGTTTCCCTGATGGCTAAGACACTTGTTGGCATAGTGCCCAGCCTGACGACATACGTAACATATAGGAGGACCAGACCTGCATAGTTTGAATGACGTATGACCTAACTCCATAGGAGTGGGAGATGTTTCAGATGCTGAGGAAGATGGTAGTGGACCCTCAACAACTGGAATAGCCCGATGCTTAGGGCGTGAGGAAGAGACTTCGATTCTATGTTCCTTATGGCGTACATCGATCCTTGTTGCTACAGTGATTAAGTCCTCCAGAGAAGCAGGGACCTCACGAGTAGCAAGGGCATCCTTGACATAGCCTGCCAACCCTCTCCAGAAGATAGGAATCAACACCTTTTCTGGCCAATCTAGTTCTGCCACCAGAGTTCTAAAAGCAATGGCACAAGAACTAGTGGATAACGAACCCTGAGATAGATCTAACAGTCTCAGGGCCGCATCATGGGTAACCTGCGGACCCATGAATACCGCTTTAAGAGCTTCAAGAAAGTCTTGATGTCTCAGAGTAACCACATCAGAGCGCTCCCATAGGGGAGTCGCCCATTCTAAGGCTTTGTCCTGAAGTAAGGATATGATAAAGCCTACTCTGGACCTCTCCGTAGAGAAGCGAGAAGAGTTGACCTCTAGGTGTATCTGACACTGACTAATGAAACCACGACATGATCTGGCATCGCCAGAATACCTGTTTGGCAGAGCAAGTCGAGGATCATGTGCAGATGTCACCATGGTCTGAGGTTTATCCTCAATAGTCTTGAGCCGCGACTCAAGTACTTGTATGTAACGGTGTAACTGCTGATATTCTGCCATAACTGCCAGACCCTTGGCTCAGTCCTAATGTTACCGGGGGCTGTCTGATAATAAAACCCAAAGGAATATCAGACAATCAGGGTCCACCATGCAAAGACTCTGCTGCAGACTATGGCAGAGGATAAGGGGTATATAAGTGTGCCACTGTAAATAGTAATAGCACAAGTGCAGAGTGCAATACCTCTGTTAAACTCACAGAGAAATATAATTAGGAAATAAAGCAATTCCTCCCTTACTTGGAGGGTGTGTGGTATGGTCTCTGTTAATGGTCACAGAGACAAAAGCAGTGAGTGTGAAATGGCACCTACCTAGGTTCGTTCCTCTAGAGGTGCCAGGAGACGGACAGCAGCGTTAGCCGCACAAAGCTCCTACCTGCGTTCGCTCCACTAGTGTGCGAGGACACGAACCACTAGATATGGCACCTGCCTAGGTCCGCTCCACTAGTGGTGCAAAAGAGACGGACAGCAGCATAAGCCGCACAAAGCTCCTACCTATGTTCGCTCCCCTAGTGTGCGAGGATACGAACAACTGCCAGACGCAGTATAAGGAACGTTACCCTAGCGGCAACGTCCACCTACGAGTAGAATCACAAGGCCCAGCCGGTCCATGTGCCTCAGGCACCTGCCTATGTCCTCTCCACTAAGATGTAAGGATACGGACCGCAGCCGAAGCTGTAAGGTATAAGAATGCTACCCTGCTGGTAGCGCTCACCTAGCATTGACAGAGAGATGCCTAGAGGGACGTGCACAGAGCGTCTACTCTCATGCATGAACCAAGAGGACTGAGCGCCGGGCGGCGTGCGTCAGGGTCTTATATAGACTCTGTGCCTCATCCAAGATGGAGGACACCAGAGCCAATCTGCTGCCAGAACGACAGCAATGATGTCACGCTGGCCTATCACCGAGCAAAGCGTCACAAGCACATGACCAGCGACCAATCGGCATAGAAGGTGTCAGATACATGTGACCACGTGTCACAAGCACATGACCAGCGGCCAATCAGCTTAGAAGGTGTCAGAGACATGTGACCTCGTGTCAGTGATGATGTCACTCGCACATGTGCAATGGCTCCAAGATAGGACTTAGTCTCCAGCGCTTGCACATGTGCAGTAGCAAGAAATCCGAACATAGTCTCCAGTGCCACAGCAACCGTAACAAACCCCAGCGCTGATTATGTAAAGAGAGTATTACAAATCAAACTACACTCAGATACCTTATGGCTGCATTTTCTCTGACTGGAGTCTATCTACTCTCTTTAATATCCATGAAGATCAGATGCTATGTTGGCTTTAGACATCCACAAGCTTATCTCCGCAAACGTCTCTCTTCTGCAGCATATTCTAACATGGTATACTTAAAAATATCAGTGCCATTATAATGCTACTAAACAAAAATATTTGCCCATGTGATGTCCCTGAAATATAACTGTCCCTTACTGTGCTTCTTCTATAAAATATGTCCCCTACACTGTCCATTTTATTTTACATAGCCTCCACACTGTCCTTTTCTATTACATATTATCTTCACACCATCTTTATGAACTAAAGCACTCCTTATTACCCTATTATGAACTATAACAGACCATCACACCTTATGAACAGTATCCTCCATACAGTCTCCTCTTATGAACTATAACCTCCACACCATTCCCACTTAAGAAGTATAACCTCCTCGCCATCCACCTTTATGAAATATAACTGTTAAACTGTCTTCCTTTTGAACTATAGCCTCAGCACTCTCCGCCCTCTAAACTGTGATAGCGTTCCATCACCCGTTATGACCCATGACCTCCACATTGTCTGTTTTAATAAAGTATAACTATCAAAATGTTACCCTTATTAACTAATCTTCCTCATTGTCTGCCTTATGAACTAGTAACTCCACACTGTGTGTCTTTATGAACTATAATAAAACTCCATCATCCCTTATCTTCAGTATAGATTCTATTCTGTCCCTTCTTATAAACTATAACCACCGCACTGTCATCAATTCAAGCTGTCTATCACAATATTGTACTCTCGCTATAATTTACCCTCATAGTAAATGTTCATTGAATCTATAGCTCTATTAACCCCTTTATGACAAAGGACGCACCTGTACATCCTTGTCCGTGTCTGTCTCTTTAACGCAGGCTCGCTGCACAAGCCCCCAAGATTCCTCACATACAGTTAGGTCCAGAAATATTTGGACAGTGACACAATTTTCGCGAGTTGGGCTCTGCATGCCACCACATTGGATTTGAAATGAAACCTCTACAACAGAATTCAAGTGCAGATTGTAATGTTTAATTTGAAGGTTTGAACAAAAATATCTGATAGAAATTGTAGGAATTGTACACATTTCTTTACAAACACTCCACATTTTAGGAGGTCAAAAGTAATTGGACAAATAAACCAAACCCAAAAAAAAAAATTTTATTTTCAATATTTTGTTGCAAATCCTTTGGAGGAAATCACTGCCTTAAGTCTGGAACCCATGAACATCACCAAACGCTGGGTTTCCTCCTTCTTAATGCATTGCCAGGCCTTTACAGCCGCAGCCTTCAGGTCTTGCTTGTTTGTGGGTCTTTCCGTCTTAAGTCTGGATTTGAGCAAGTGAAATGCATGCTCAATTGGGTTAAGATCTTGTGATTGACTTGGCCATTGCAGAATGTTCCACTTTTTTGCACTCATGAACTCCTGGGTAGCTTTGGCTGTATGCTTGGGGTCATTGTCCATCTGTACTATGAAGCGCCGTCCGATCAACTTTGCGGCATTTGGCTAAATCTGGGCTGAAAGTATATCCCTGTACACTTCAGAATTCATCCGGCTACTCTTGTCTGCTGTTATGTCATCAATAAACACAAGTGACCCAGTGCCATTGAAAGCCATGCATGCCCATGCCATCATGTTGCCTCCACCATGTTTTACAGAGGATTTGGTGTGCCTTGGATCATGTGCCGTTCCAAACTTTTTACTTCCCATCATTCTGGTACAGGTTGATCTTTGTCTCATCTGTCCATAGAATACTTTTCCAGAACTGAGCTGGCTTCATGAGGTGTTTTTCAGCAAATTTAACTCTGGCCTGTCTATTTTTGGAATTGATGAATGGTTTGCATCTAGATGTGAACCCTTTGTATTTACTTTCATGGAGTCTTCTATTTACTGTTGACTTAGAGACAGATACACCTACTTCACTGAGAGTGTTCTGGACTTCAGTTGATGTTGTGAACGGATTCTTCTTCACCAAAGAAAGTATGCGGCGATTATCCACCACTGTTGTCATCCGTGGACGCCCAGGTCTTTTTGAGTTCCCAAGCTCACCAGTCAATTCCTTTTTTCTCAGAATGTACCCGACTGTTGATTTTGCTACTCCAAGCATGTCTGCTATCTCTCTGATGGATTTTTTCTTTTTATTCAGCCTCAGGATGTTCTGCTTCACCTCAATTGAGAGTTCCTTAGACCGCATGTTGTCTGGTCACAGCAACAGCTTCCAAATGCAAAACCACACACCTGTAATCAACCCCAGACCTTTTAACTACTTCATTGATTACAGGTTAACGAGGGAGACGCCTTCAGAGTTAATTGCAGCCCTTAGAGTCCCTTGTCCAATTACTTTTGGTCCCTTGAAAAAGAGGAGGCTATGCATTACAGAGCTATGATTCCTAAACCCTTTCTCCGATTTGGATGTGAAAACACTCATATTGCAGCTGGGAGTGTGCACTTTCAGCCCATATTATATATATAATTGTATTTCTGAACATGTTTTTGTAAACTGCTAAAATAACAAAACTTGTGTCACTGTCCAAATATTTCTGGCCCTGACTGTAGCAATCCTAAAAGTCAAAAGTGACCCTTTAATGAGCCTTATTATAGGACTAAGGATTTATGGCCGATCAGAACCTCAATTTGCAGACAGTGTTTTGGGATGCTTCCTCCTTAAACCCAGTCTTACCCTCTCATATAGCCAGATCAGATCCCATACTTTGCACTGACAAGGGACAACAATCCTGAAACACCGTGTCTGTAAATTGATGTTTTGTTCTGGCTTGAATCCTAAGTCATATGACAAAGCTTATTAAATGGTCACTTTTGACTTTTAGGATAGCTACCTCCAATAGGTGGCACTAGAGTTTGTCTTCTTCCTCACTGAAGAGACAATTAGAATATTTCCCAGAGGAGCATTGTGGCTTAAAGTCTCCTCACCACTGGCATGCTGGATTGGTGTGTCAGTCCCCTTAGCCCCTGTTTTAGCCTTTCATATAACGAGAATGAATCTCTTACTTTGCATTGATGAGTTTCAACCATCCTGAAACACAGTGTCTGAAAATTGAGGGTCTGATCTGGCAGAAATCCTACGTCATATTTCAAAGCTCGTTAAAGGATCAATTTTGACTTTTAGGATTGCTATCTCTAATAGGTTGCAATAGAGTTTGTCTACTTCCTCACTGAAGAGACAATGTGCATATTTCGCAAAGGAGCATTGCGGCTTAAAGTCTCCTCACCATTAGCATGCATGCTAGATTGGTGTGTCAGTCTCCTCAAGGAGAATAGCTTCTCCCTTGGACACCATCTTTGACTCTCAAACAGCCAGATCGAATCCCATACTTTGCATTGATGAGTGACAACCACCCCGAAACACTGTAATTGACAATTGACGTTCTGATCTGGCAGAAATCCTAAGTCATATGACAAGGCTTGTTAAATGTCATTTTTGACTTTTAGAATTGCTACCTACAAAAGGTGGCATTAGAGTTTGTCTACTTCCTCACTGAAGACACAATTTTCAAATAAAGAGATTGAAAGTGGTTCAATAAAGTTCTTACAGACCTAAGAGTGTTGTACACATCTTTTTCAGGCAATTATAAGGCATTGCACATAATGATTTGCGCTATGCAGTTAAATCATTTGCTGTACAATGATTTTTTGGGAAAAAAATTATTTAAATCTGGCAAATTTGAATTTATAAAGATTCCAGTGATAATCATAATAAGGGATGACAGAGTATGTAATATGGAATAATGCACATAATACTCTGCTATTTTGTCAGATCAGTGCTCTATTTGAAGGGGCTGGCTTATAATTTTAATAGCAAACCACCCCTTCTGTAATTTTACTAATTACATGTGATGTTTATAGCATCCTTCATCATGTTGTATAGTATCATACTCTTTGTTCTACTGTTGCAATTTGCTTTATATAATGGGGCATGAATTGGGTTTTTTTAACATTATTTTTTATTATATTAGAACATGGAAATGAATTACATTCAGCATTTGCATTTCTATAACAATTTAGTTGTAAATCATATAAGGCTCCAATTTTTTTAACACTAAAACAAAAGCCTTCAAATATCCCCTTGCCCGTATGATGAATTTTGCTCGTTTTCTTTACTTATCCTTAAAATGAAATTTATGACTCTTTTGAAATGTCTGTGTCTAATAAAGCCATTGTAAGATATTGAGTGGCCACAAGGCCACGGATGTCTCTGAAACGCGTAGACCTGTATGAACAATAAAGGAATTGTATTAATATACCATTGAGTATCAGCGCGGTATATACCCGATTTCTATCTACGTCCTCTACATTTTGGGGCTGCAGCGGATACTATTACTAAGTGTGGTACATAGGGGTTGTGACAACCTGAGAAGGTGAGTGTACCGTGATCCTTTTGTGTCTCATTTCCCTACTGGGTAAGACCCCTTTGCGCTCTCTCCTCCAAAACATCATTTAGTGGCAATCAGGTGGGAAAGGGTTAGTTGCAGGGAAGTTTGTAGGGTATAAAAGGGCCAAGTAAGAGGAAGAAAGTAGGAGAATTCCCAGGAAGGTGAAAGAACAAAGAAGCCCCAAAGAGATTGATTATTGCTGACCATCAGGGTCGAACCACAGCAGCTCTGAAGATATTGCGTTCCCCGCTTGGATAGTAGTCCAAATGGAGGGAGTGGAGCTGTACCCTGGAAACAATTCCCAATGATTCCCCTTCTGCAAGTTTATGGTCAGTGTAACCCTATAATAGGGTGGGAGCCAATGTGGAAACAGAGAGCGAGCCTGCCACGAATGGCGAAGTCAGAGCAGGGGATGAGGGGCCTAGAGAAGCTTACTGAGTCCCAGGTGCCAGGGGAGTGGTCGACCAGAAAATTACAAGAAGTAGTGAAGACTAAAGAGGACCCCACTTGGGTCAGAATCGGTGCAATTAGTGTGCGGAACAATGATGGTGTTGATGGTGTACCGAAGTTTTCAAGTAAAGTTGTTGGAAAGAAATCCCCTGTGTCCAAGTTATTGACTCTGCAAATGCATGGACTGGTGAATGTACTGTTATACAGTCCCTGACAGAAGTTCTGTCACTTATCCATGTTATGTAAATAAAGCTTATAACATGACTTTAAATTCATCCATTGGTTTCATAAATTACTCTTTTGAAAGCTGAAACCCTCCCAAATTTGGTTTAGGCTATGAACATAAAGTTGCTGAAATATAGATCATATAATGAACAAAGAAAGGTCAGATTTTGGCAAGACAAAAGTTTTGTCGCCTTGTCATATAATACACCCAATCCTAGTTTCCATCCTCACCTGTGCTCACTAAATGATCGGTAAATTAGTGGGTGTGTATAAGAAGAAACCCAGCACCCCAGACCTTCATTTGAACTGCAACCTGACCTCTGACAACATGCCAAAAATCCACCCTGCGACCAAAGCCTTCATTATCAAGAGGCTGAAGACCAGATCCACTGTAGAGGTGGCTGGCACCTTTAATGTGTCTAAGCATTAGAGATGAGCGAACCGGCCGTGGTTCGGCTCGAGTTCGGTTCGTCGAACGGATGTCCCGTTCGAGTTCGGTTCGGCGAACGTTCGGCGAACCAAACTCGAACCTATAGGATAAAATGGGAGACAATCACAAACACATAAAAATGAATTATAAATGTACACATACAGTTAATAAACATTGCCATAACACTTACCGGTCCCCGCGATCCGTCCTGCACTCTGTCTCCTGCCGCTATTCCATCCGATGATTGCTGAATCCTCCCGGTGACCAGCACTGCCAGCAGTGATGCAGGACCTATCGTGACGTCAAAATAGCCATGTGACCAGTCACGTGGCTATTATCTCATTGGCTACAGACTGGTCAAATGACTATGACGCGTCATGTAGGACCTGCGAGTGCATCTCTCCCGTACACGGTGCACATTTGTGTATCGCCGTGTACCAGCGACATGCTCTAGCACACGGTCGACTCCCCGTTCCGTTAGGGCCCGGCTGACACAGCCGGTCATTAACGGAGATCACCGTTGCCATAGCAACACAGTTAGCGGTGACGTCACCGCTAACTGCGGCTTCGGGAGCACCGTTGCTATGGTAACGCGTCTGTCAGCGTTACCGCTGTTACCGCTAGCAGCACTGATCTCTCACGGAGTGAAGGCTGCACGCTGCTTCCCGTGGAGCCTTCACGGAGTGAAGGCTCCACGGGAAGCAGCGTCTTCCCCCATGCAGCAGTGATGTAGCAGAGCTGCATTTCTTGAATGAGAAAGACAGAAGACCATGGATCGTGGAGGGCTGACAGGGGGTAATAAAGATGGAGACTCTAATGTGTCTGTGTATTTATTTCTATAAAAGTATTTTTTCTCTGTGTGGTGTCTTTTTTTAACCCTTTATTGGAGATTCTTAATGGCCGGGTCAAACGTACCTGACATTAAGAATCTCTGGCTTAATACTGGCTTGTAAAACAAAGCCAGTATTAACTCATGATTACCCAACAAGCCACCCAGCTCCAGGGCTGTTGGAAGAGTTGGATACAGCGCCAGATGATGGCGCTTCTACTTGAGCGCCATTTTCTGGGACGGCTGCGGACTGAAATTCACAGCAGAGGAGCCCAGAAACCTCGGGCTAACCTGTGCTGCGGATTCCAATCTCCAGCTGCCTAGTTGTACCTGGCTGGACACAAAAATGAGGCGAAGCCCACGTCATTTGTTTTTTAATTATTTCATGAAATAAGTGAAATAATTAAAAAAAACGGGCTTCCCTATATTTTTGGCTCCCAGCCGGGTACAAATAGGCAACTGGGGGTTGGAGGCAGCCCGTGGCTGCCTGCTGTACCTGGCTAGCATACAAAATTGGCGAAGCCCACGTCATTTTTTTGGTGGGCAAAAAATTTCTGCATACAGTCCTGGATGGAGTATGCTGAGCCTTGTAGTTCTGCAGCTGCTGTCTGCTTTTCTCCATACAGACAGACAGCAGCTACAGAACTACAAGGCTCAGCATACTCCATCCAGGACTGTATGCAGAAGTTTTTTGCCCCCTGAAAAAATTATGTGAGCTTCGCCATATTTTTGTATGCTAGCCAGGTACAGCAGGCAGGTACGGCTGCCCCCAACCCCCAGTTGCCTATTTGTACCCGGCTGGGAACCAAAAATAAAGGGAAGCCCTTTTTTTATTATTTCATGAATTTCATGAAATAATTAGAAAACAAATGACGTAGGCTTCGCCCCATTTTTCTGTCCAGCCAGGTACAACTAGGCAGCTGGGGATTGGAATCCGCAGCACAGGTTGGCCTGAGCTTTCTGGACTCCACTGCTGCGAATTGCAGTCTGCAGCCACCTCAGAAAATGGCATTTTCATAGAAGCGCCATCTTCTGGCGCTGTATCCAACTCTTCCAGCACCTGCCTGCTATACCTGGCTAGCATACAAAAATATGGCGAAGCTCACGTCCTTTTTTTGTAGTTTTTTGGCAAAAAAACTAAAAAATGCTTCCCTGGATTTTACATTGCCAGTGAAGGTAACACCAAGCAGTGGGGGTTAGCAGCCAGTAGCTGTTGGATTACCCTTAGCTAGCAATACAAAAAATGCAGCGGGAGCCCATATATATTTTTTTTAATTATTTATTTAAATAACTAAAAACAAAATGGGCTTCCCTGTATTTTGATTGCTGGACATCACAGTGCTGTAAAAATAAATCTTTAAAAAAAATGATGTAGTGCTCCGTGGTATTTTTGATTCTCAGCGCAGATAAAGCAGACAGCTATGGGTTGCCACCCACATCTGCCTGCCGTTACCTTGGTTGGCAATCAAAATACAGGGAAGCCCATTAATTTTTTCTATTTAAAAAATAGTTTAAAAAAAAATGACGTTGGGCCCCCCCATTTTTGATAGCCAGCTAGGGTAAAGCAGACGGCTGTAGCCTGAAAACCACAGCTGACAGCTTTACCGTGGTTGGGGATCCAATGTGGAGGTCCCCTCAGGCTCTTTTTTTATAATTATTTTATAAATATTAATAATTACACAGTAAAAGTAGGGTCCCCCCCAAATTGGATCACCAGCCAAGGTAAAGCGGACAGCTGTGGTCTGGTATTCTCAGGGTGGGAAGGTCCATAGTTATTGGGCCTTCACAGCCTAAAAATAGCAGGCCGCAGGCACCCCAGACGTGGCGCATCCACTAGATGCGCCAATCCTGGCGCTTCAGCCCAGCTCATCCCGTGCCCTGGTGCAGTGGCAAGCAGGGTAATAAATCGGGTTGATACTAGCTGTAAAGTCACCTGAGATCAAGCCCAGCAGTTTTTGATGTCATGGCGTCTATTAGATAGATACCCAACATCATAAACTGTCAGTACTAACAAAAAAAAATCGACAAAAGTAATTTATTTGAAAAAACAGTCCCCGAAACATTTCCTCTTTCACCAATTTATTCTAAGAAAAAAAAAAAAGGGGTCCCACGACGACTCTGGACCGTCTAGAATATGGGGGGAAGACACTCAGGGAATGTATCCCCTGTTTTCTAGGAGTGCGGACCCTTCATGTGAGGAGTGTGGGTGCAATGAAGCTGCAGTCACTCTCCCCGGGTCCACAGCAGCAGAGTCCATGTCGTAATGGTTGCTAGCAAAGCTGCAATGCCCTGCTCATGACGTAAGGGCATGCCTAATCAGGAGAACTATTCTACATTTCCAAATATTGGTATTTGCTGATATTATTGCTATTCCACCTACTATATATTGGGGATAGGACCTTGGAGATGGAATACCCCTTTAAGTCCAGTTATCCAGCTGAATGAATACTTAACAACAGAGCTCGCTATTTAGATGTGTTTTCTTGTGGCGTATAACGCACTCTCATGTTTGGTAGTCGTTCAGCATGGAAACTATAAAAGCAAATCCCTCCATTTGGAAATGTAGTATATAGCTCTCCTGATCAATTATGTTCCTTACCTCATGAGCAGGGCATTGCAGTAATAATAATAATTTATTCATTTACATAGCGTTATTAATTCCATAGCGCTGTATGTCTTTGGAGTGTGGGAGGAAACCGGAGTACCCGGAGGAAACCCACGCAAACACAGGGAGAACATACAAACTCCTTGCAGATGGTGTCCTTGGTGAGAATTGAACCCAGGACCTCAGCGCTGCAAGACTGCAGTGCTAACCACTGAGCCACCGTGCCGCCCATTTAGCTTACAGATGCCTAACCACCACTCACTGTGTCTGAACACAGGAAGCTGAGCTGACAGCCGCTCTGTGCATGCGGCAGCGTCTATTGTGAAGGAGACGGCCGTGGGGGGGATCAACGCTGCACAGGTACCGTGGGACACCGGGGAACACCGGTGGGGTTATAGGGGGTGACCTGGCAGGGCCTGGGGAGGAGTTTTCTGTCGCATGTGTCATGGCACATGCGACAGAAATCAGAGGAGTAGGGTGAATGGAGCCGGCGCGCTGCTGTGCACGCGGCCATCTTGGATTTCTGGGAGGGCATCAGGGGGGGCACTTTGGCGACACCAGGGGACCGGAGGGGACCGGGGAGGAGATTTATCATGTTTGTTCATGCCCGATGGGAGATAAATACATTTTTACCGACGCTGTCATTTACTTTAACGTGATCATCGGTGTACGGTGTATACCTGTGATCACGTGAGCGGGGACCGGAAAAACCGTCCTGAATCATGATCTCCAGGGTCTCAGCTAGCTCTGAAACCCCGGAGATTTTCTGACGCCGGGGGGCGTTATTCACTTATTTCTGCCTGCTGTTTATAAACGGCAGATCAGAATAAGGCTACATTAACACGACCGATCCATTTTTGCGGTCTGCAAAAAACAGTCCATTTTTTTTCACGGGTGCATCCGTGTGGCATCCGTTTCCGTTCCGTAGACGGTCCGTATGTCATCTGTTTGTCATCCGTGTGCCTTCCGTTTTTATTGTGTACTGCAAAAAAACTGAAGGAGGGTAAATGCATAAATTTACCCAGGATCCATAGCTTCATCCTACATGAGGCGGTCACATGTTCACTCCAGTGCCATTTTCTACTGCTTTTCACAGCGTAGAGCGCTCTGGTGATTTTCTTGTGCTTGTGCACTTCATATCAGTCTTTTCTGTCATTATAATGGCAGAAAGACACATAATGTCCCACTCTCCTGCATTTTGCAATTTTGCACCCTTTGGTGCCTTTCATGTGGCACTAAGGGGGGCTTAGCTTTGTATTTAGCCAAAAAATGAAAAAAAAATTATGTAGGGTTCTCCCTATTTTTGTAGCCAGCTAGGGTAAAGCAGACGGCTGCAGCCTGCAGACCACAGCTGGCAACCTCACCTTGGCTGGTAATCCAAAACTGAGGGCACCCCACGCTGTTATTTTAAATTAAATAAATAATTTAAAAAAAAAAACACGTAGGGGTCCCCCCAAAATTGGATTACCAGCCAAGGTAAAGCAGACAGCTGTAGTCTGATATTCTCTGACTAGGGAGGTCCATGGTTATTGGACTCTCCCCAGCCTAAAAATAGCAGGCCGCAGCCGCCCCAGAAGTGGTGCATCCATTAGATGTGCCAATCCCGGTGCTTCGCCCCAGCTCATCCCACGCCCTGGTGCGGTGGCAAACGGGGTAATATATGGGGTTAATACCAGATGTGTAATGTCACCTGGCATCAAGCCCTGGGGTTGGTGAGGTCAGGCATCTATCAGATACCCGACATCACCAACCCAGTCAGTAATAAAAAAAAATAGACGACAAACACATTTTTATTTGAAAAAACACTCCCCAATACATTCCCTCTTTAACCAATTTATTAGAAAGAAAAACAAATCCAGGTCTGGTGTAATCCAACGGGTTGCCATGACGATCCACACTGTCCCAGTCAATGAAGAGCAGGATGTTCCCCATTGGCTGGGGAGCAGTGCAGTGACCTGAGCTAACATCAATGGGTCAGCCCAGGTCACTGCAGGGCATGACAAGTGCTGCTGTCAGTGAGGTACATTACCTGCGCTGATCTCCTGCACTGCCGACAGCACCTGTCACGGAGTTCAATGACCGCCGCCTTCACAGCCAAGTATCGCGAGAGGCCCGTGACGTCACCGCTAGTCAGTCTCGGGTCGGAAGCGAGAGAAGGTGATGTGACAAGCAGCGGCCATGGAGGACAGTGACAGCGCTGAGGTCGGGACTTCATCACCGCAGGTAAGCCGAGCGGGACCATGTGTGCAGAGTGACAGGAGGACGTCAGTGTCGTGGACTACATGGCTGGGGATGTGTGTGTGTGTGTGTGTATGTATGTGTACATGCCGCGTGCAGGAGGGGGCGGAGTGAGCTGAGCGGGGAAGTGTGGGCTTCCTGCACGTAACTAGGATAAACATCGGGTTACTAACCAAAGCGCTTTGCTTGGATACCCAATGTTTATATTGGTTACCAGCTTCTGGCAGGCTGCCAGCGATGGCTCCTACACACTGTAGCTGTAAAAAGCTCTGCTTTTTGCTGCTAGAACCGTTCTCGAACGTATCTAGAACTATCGAGCTTTAGCAAAAAGCTCGAGTTCTAGTTCTATCTAGAACACCCCCAAAAATCACTCGAACCGCGAACTGGAGAACCTCGAACTGCGAACCGCGCTCAACTCTACTAAGCATTAAGTACAAAGAATATAAAAAAGATTTGAACAGGCTGGAAATATTTTTGACAAGTCCAGGTACGGTAGACCCCGCAAGACAACTGCTCAGGAGGAACATTTTTGGTTAGAAAATCAAAAGCCAGCCCCTCTTCCACTGCAGCAGAGCTCCAAAAGGCCTGGTCACCTCAAGTCCCTGTGTCAACTACAACAGTTTGTGAGATTCTGTCTCAAAATGGCCTCCATGGTCAAATCAGTGCCCAGAAGCTAACACTAAACAAAAGGCAATTAAAAAAACGTGTGGCATTTGCCATGTCCCACAGCCTGATAAACAGATGGACGCTGGAAAAGTGGCAGAAGGTGAATTTCTCTGATGAATCTTCAGTTGAATTACACCACAGCAGCTGCAAATACTGCGGTGACCTACTGGAGCCCGTATGGATCCAGAAAACAGTTAAGTTTGGTGGTGGAAAGATCATGGTCTGGGGTTACATTCAGCATGGGGGTGTGCGAAACATTTGCAAGGTGGAAAGCAATATCAATAGCCTAAAATATCAATAAGTATTAGCTACCTCTTACATTCCCAATCATAAAAGGGGTCAAATTCTGCAACAGGATGGTGCTCCATCTCATACATCTATTTCTACAACAAAGTTCCTCCTGGCAAAGAAGATCAAGGTGCTCAACGACTGGCCAGCCTAGTCACCAGACATGAACATCATTCAGCATGTTTGGTGTAAGATGAAAAAGGAAGCTTGGAAGACAAAACCAAAGAATCTAGATGAACTCTGGCAGGCATGTAAGACTGCATTCTTTGCTATTCCTTATGACTTCATCAATAAATTGTATGAATCATGGTTGAACCGTGTGGATCCAGTCATTCAAGCTCATGGAAGTCACACAAACTATTAAATATGGTTCTAATAGCACCACAACTTCATTCACCAATGTTATGCAACATATCTTTGTATTAGAAGTTAATTATTTGTTTGAATTTTACATTACTTTCTGTGGGCGACAAAACTTTTGTCTTGCCAAAATCTGACCTTTCTGTGTTCATTAACTGATCAATATTTCAGCTTTGCAGCAACTTTATTTTCAGAACCTAAACTAAATTTGGGAGAGTTTCAGCTTTCAAAAGAGTGATTTATAAACCAATGGATGAATTTAAAGTCAGGTTATAAGCTTTTATGTACATAACATGGATAAGTGACAGAACTTCTGTCAGGGACTGTACAAAGGAGCGGCGACCGAGGCTCGAGGGGTTAATGTCCGACTGTGCTGCGGCCTAGTGACCCCCGTGAAGGCGACTACCGTAGCCCCCACTAGTCACTTTTACAGATGTTCACAAGATAACAATTGACAACATCAGAGCAAGCTTTAGCCCAGAATCACCACAGACCATCATCATAGCTCCTCAGCCCTCTTCCTCCAAATCCAGCTTCTCCACCATGACAGAAATCGATCTTTTCACTCTACTTTCAAGATCACATCTATCCACCTGTGCACTTGACCCGCTCCCATCGCACCTTATCCCCAACATCACCGCAGCCCTAACCCATCTCTTCAACCTATCACTAACAAGTGGGGTATTCCCTTCATGCTTTAAACATGCCTCCATTACACCCATCCTCAAAAAGCCCTCCCTTGACCCATCCTTTGTGTAAAACTATCGCCCCATATCCCTTCTCCCCTATGCCTCAAAACTACTGGAACAGCATGTTCATCTTGAATTGTCCTCATACCTCTCCTCCTGCTCTCTCTTTGACCAGCTACAACCTGGCTTCCGACTGCATCACTCTACTGAAACTGCCCTAACCAAAGTCACCAATGATCTACTAACCACCAAAGCCAAGTGACACTACTCTGTCCTCCTCCTCCTGGGCCTGTCCTCTGCCTTCGACACAGTAGACCACTCCCTGCTACTACAGATTCTCTCATCTCTGGGCATCACAGACTTGGCCCTATCTTGGATCTCCTCATACCTAACCGACCAAACTTTCAGCATCTCCCATTCTCACACCAGTTCCTCATCTCGCCCCTTATCTGTCGGTGTCCCCCAAGGTTCAGTTCTTGCACCCCTGCTGTTCTCCATCTACAGCTTCAGCCTGGGACAGCTCGTAGAGTCCCACGGCTTTCAGTATCATCTCTATGCCGATGACACACAGATCTACCTCTCTGGACCTGACATTACTTCTCTAATAACCAAAATTCCACAATGTCTATCTGCTATTTCATCCTTCTTCTCTGCTCAATTCCTAAAGCTTAACATAGACAAAACAGAAGTCATTGTCTTTCCGCCTCCTCTCTCAACTCCTCCAACAAGTCTTTCCATCAAACTTGATGGTTGCTTACTCTCCCCAGTCTCACAAGCTCGTTGCCTTGTAGTAACCCTCAACTCTGCTCTATCCTTAAAGCCACACATCCAAGCCCTCTTCACCTTATGCAGACTACAACTTAAAAATATCTCCCAGATCCGTGCTTTCCTTAACCAAGAATCAGCAAAAACATTAGTGCATGCCCTCATCATCTCCCGCCTCGACTACTGCAACCTCCTGCTCTATGGCCTCCCTTCCAACACTCTTGCACCCCTCCAATCTATCCTAAACTCTGCGGACCACTTAATCCACCTCTCCCCTCGCTATTCCCCAGCCTTGCCACTCTGCCAATCCCTTCACTGGCTTCCCATTGCCCAACGACTCCAGATACAAACATTAACTATGACATACAAAGCCATCCACAACCTGTCTCCTCCTTGCATCTGTGACCTAGTCTTTCGGTACCTACCTGCACGCAACCTCAGATCCTCACAAGATCTCCTTCTTTGCTCCTCTCTTATTTCCTCTTCCCACAATCGCGTACAAGATTTCTCCCGTGCCTCCCCCATACTCTGGAGCGCTCTACCTCAGCATATCAGACTCTCCCCTACCATGGAAAGCTTCAAGATGAACCTGAAGACATATCTCTTCCAACAAGCCTACAACCTACAATAACCCTCAGTCCAGTACACCACTGTGCAACCAGCTCTGTCCTCACCTATTGTACCATCATCCATTCCCTGTAGACTGTGAGCCCTCACGGGCAGGGTCCTCTCTCCTTCTATACCAGTCTGTTTTGTATTGTTAATGATTGTTGTACGTATACCCTCTTTCACTTGTAAAGCGCCATGGAATAAATGGCAAATGGCACTATAATAATAAATAATAATAATTTCAATATAATATCCATATTATGCAATATTGCATCTGATTAAATCCTCTTAACATGCATTAAACACATTTACTATAGGGTAGCGGTTACTCTGTGTTTTCACATTCTGCTTTATTTGTAACGTTAGAGCATTCACATTTTGCAATAAATTTAGTAACGCTGTGACTGTACTGAGTTATTGAACTCGAGCCGAGTGAATTCAGGAATAGCTCAAAGCCTCCCTAGAATTTTGCCACCAGAGATTGTATGTATAGTGCGTTTGTGCCTGATACACCTTGTTCTGTTCTACAGTCTTTTTTATGGGCATGATCTATTGATTGTTTTTCTATTCTTTTTCAAGTGGGAACAATTCCAATCCAGAAAAAAACTCTTGTTCTTTTGTGATCTTCCAATTGACTGTATTTTTCATTGCTACTGTATCCGTGTTATGTCTTTTTTTATTGCAATTCATCTCTCCTGATTAAAGGTTTCTTTTGGAGAGGAAATTCTATTCTCTTTACTTCATGTTTTGATTTTATCCCTGATAACAGTAAGGTCATTTTCATCTAAAGCTCCATATATTTTCTCAGTGATTTTGGAGTCTTTTAACTCAAAAAGATGTTCATTAGAGAGTGCTTACACAAGTAATTTTCACAATGTTACAAGGCAGAACATGTCAGTGATTTACGCACACACATTAATATTGTTACAATAATTGTTTTTATACAATTTATGCATCCTTGCTTTCTCCAGTAATAAGGATGCATTCTGGTTCTACAATTGAATATACTTTCTAATTCACCATGCTCTTTGTGGTTGGGACAGGTGACGAAGCTGAAGGCATGCATTTGAAATCTTTCTTTGGAATCTAAAAATATTGGTGTATGATTTATCTATTCACTGTTTGATGTACATGATACAGCCTTTTGAATTGACATGAAAGGTCCATATGAGATTCTGAACTAATGTTATTTTGATTATGTTTGTCATGGAACATAAAATTGCTCACATTTATATATTCCTTCTAAAGGTCTCACGAATATCTGGATGGGTTGTTCTACACAGGTGGCACACTCATGTTTTAGTGGGACAGGTACATAGACACATAGACTCCTCGGTGATCGCGGCCCGTGCAGGGGCACTCGTTATTGTCGTCAGCGCTTTACTTAACTTGAATGATTTGCAGTGCCGCAAAGCATTCAATGGGTCTATGTTTTTTGTGTGTGTGAACAACAGCATAATAGGGAACAAGAAGGGGACCGGAATGAGGACATTACTAAAGGATGGGCACATTATTACAGAGACCAATATGAACACATTACTACAGTGGCCAATACTGGCACATTACTACAGGGGCCAATATTGGCACATTACTACAGGGGGCCAATATGAGTACATTAACACAGGAGACAATATGGGCACATTACTACAGGGGGGCCATAGGGGCATATTACTACAGGGGACAAAATGGGCACATTACTAAAGGGGACAAGGATGAGGTACATTACTACAGGGGACAATATGGGCACATTACTACAGGGGCCAATATTTGCACATTACTACAGGGGCCAAAATGAGTACATTAACTCAGGAGACAATATGGGCACATTACTACAGGGGACCATATGGGCACATTACTACAGGGGACAAAGATGGGGCACATTACTACAGGGGACAATATGGGCATATTACTAAAGTGGACAATATGGGGACATTACTACAGAGGACAATATGGCTGCTATACTACAGGGCACAATATGGGCACATTACTACAGGGGACAAGATGGACACATTACTGCAGAGGACATTATGGGAACATTTAATATAGTAATGTCACCATCCTATAGTAATGTGCCCCATCTTTGTGCCCATCCTGTAGTAATGTGCCTATCCTTGTCTTCATCCTATAGTGATATCCTCCATCCTGTAGTAATGTGCCCATATTTCATATTTTCCTCATCCTATTGTAATGTGCCCATCCTTGTTCTGATCCTATAGTAATGTGCCCCATCCTTGTGCCCATCTTGCAATAATGTGCCCATCCTGTAATATTGTGCCCATACTTCTGCTCATCCTGTAGTAATATCCCCTTTCCTTGGGGTCCTCTTCTTGTAGCAATGCTTCATCCTGTAGAATTGTCCCGTATTGTGCCATTCTTCACACATACAAAAAACAAAGACAAAATCTTCTCACCTATCCCTCGTTCCTTCAGTTTCCTGTTTCCTGCTTCTTGCAGCCCGCAGCCCCCTTGACAATGTTTGCTGGGTCAGGGGGCTGCCGCTGACAGAGCTTTATATCTGATGACTGATTTCCAGGCACTGCGCAGGGATGAGCTCTCTATACAGCTATTCCAATGATCAGCTAGTGGCCTTTGATTGGCCAGCAGCTAATCATTGTAGTAGCTTTATAGCGTGCTCACATCTGTGCTGCACCTGGAAATCTGTCATCTTAAATAAAGCACTGACTGCACAGGCCCCCAGCACAGGCAACAATCATAAAGGGGGCTGCCAGCCTACGAGCGGACCTTGTCTTTGAGACCACTGCACTATGGAATGTGTGGGAAGGTATGGGGGAAGGGGGGTGGGGACTTCAATGCACTGTACCTGCCGCACTTAGCAGCAGGGCAGCAACATGACATTGACTGTGATGCCCATCAACAAGGTGACCATAAGCTCCTGCCCCTGTCGATGTGACATTACAGGAAATGGCAAAATCCTGGCAGGAGCGGTCAGATGACCGCTCTGCTCCTGGGGAGAGGAGCTGACAGCAGGGCAGGTAGGTAGTTGCTATCTACCTATATGCCCCTATGTAGACCAATAGTGAAATAATAAAATAATATGCAAAATAAGCCGGATAACCCCTTTAAATTATCAGATCCCTGTCATACAAAATGCTAAACAGCTCTCACAGAGAGCATCAATTTGTGATGGGACTTTCTGCTTGAATTTGGCTTAATGCTTTGAAAATCCAAGACATCACAGATTTTTAAATGTAAAATTTAGCAGAGGTGCATGCAGGGAGGATGTGATCTTTGGCCTCCCAGCAATCCTCTGCGTAAATAATGATCTAATGCAGTTATATGTAACAAATGAAAGGGAAAAAGTATTAAACATACTTGCTGAAATTTAATATTTTGCAAAAAAGCCTTTGTTGGTGAAGACAGGTTCAGAACACCTCCTATATGAAGAATTCAGTTGCATGCATTGCTCAGGTATGATTTTGTCTCTATCATCCACACAAACACTCTTCAAATCCTGAAGGTTTCGTGGACACCTTCTATGAACTCTGACCTCTAATTCCTTCTATAAATTTTCTATTGGAGTCAGGTCAACTGATTGGCTGGGCCATTCTAGAAGCTTAATTTTCTTTATCTGAAACCAATTGAGTTTTTTGGCTGTGTTTTGGGGATCATTTTCTTGCCGAAATGGCCACCCTCGTTTCATTCTTATCAACCTGATAGATGGCAGAAGATTTTTATAAAGAATGTCTTGGTACATTTGTCTATTCATCCGTCATTCAATTACAGGAAGTTTGCCATTGGTGTATGCTGAATAACAGCTCCACACCATGATATTCCCACCTCCAAAAATCACTGTTGGTATAGTGTTTTTGGTGATATGCAGTGACTTTTGGCCTCCAAACATAGAGTGTATTATGCAGAAAAGGAGAACAATCGAGTGTATATGCAAATGGTAATTTATTATCAAAAAAGGCAAATGCAAAACAGCATAAAGGGAAAGTTAAAAACAACTACCACTGAATCAAGGGGGGCATATACTGTGATACAATAGTATGATATAATAGTTGTCAATAGCCGTGGGAGAGGTGAACAATTGATGGTATTATATTAAAACAACCAAATTAGGTATAATATGGTAATGAAATCTGCTGTTCACAATCTCTACTAGTAGTGATGAGCGAGTACTAAAAAGCTCGGGTGCTCGAAGCTCGGGCCGAGCCTCCCAAGATACTCGTGTACTCGGGCCGAGCAACGAGCCCAATGTTATCCTATGGGAGACCCGAGTATTTTTGTGAAATGACCCCCCGGCAGCATGGAGAAACCCTAAAAATGTCACAAAAGTCTCAGAAGAGTGCTCAAATGACATGGCAACAGCATGGGGAAGACCCCTTGAAGCATTTATCACTCAAAAGTCACAGCTGTGAACAATTTTGTCCGCGTTTCACGCCATTTTTACGGACTCACCAGAAAACCTTCCAAAATGACCCCAAAATGATTTTTCATGGCAGAAATGTTAAGGGCACATACGCAATAGTGAGATAGAGCTGGTGTATGTTACTTTTTGAGATTAATACATGAAAGATTTTACGTGAAAACATTGTGTGGCACTCCGATGTCCCTGAGAAGAGACGTACATGAAGGCCTCTTGAGTCTAATGTGCCCATTTTGAGGAAGTGAGTCTTTGTAGTATTTTCCTTTGCCAGGGCAGTCTAAAATTGTGAGGTTCACCAATGCCCCTGCATACAGACGTGCATGAGGGCCTGTAAACCTGAAGTGCCCATTGTAAGGAAGTGGGTCTATTTTAGTATAGCCCTTAGGCAGGGCAGCCAAAAATTGGGAGGCTCCACGTTGTCTCTGGATAGAGACGTGCATGATGGCCTGTAAACCTGAAGTGCCCATTGTAAGGAAGTGGGTCTATTTTAGTATAGCCCTTTGCCAGGGCAGCCAAAAATTGGGAGGCTCCACGTTGTCCCTGGATAGAGACGTGCATGATGGCCTGTAAACCTGAAGTGCCCATTGTAAGGAAGTGGGTCTATTTTAGTATAGCCCTTTGCCAGGGCAGCCAAAAATTGGGAGGCTCCACGTTGTCCCTGGATAGAGACGTGCATGATGGCCTGTAAACCTGAAGTGCCCATTGTAAGGAAGTGGGTCTATTGTAGTATAGCCCTTAGGCAGGGCAGCCAAAAATTGGGAGGCTCCACATTGTCCCTGGATAGAGACGTGCATGATGGCCTGTAAACCTGAAGTGCCCATTGTAAGGAAGTGGGTCTATTTTAGTATAGCCCTTTGCCAGGGCAGCCAAAAATTGGGAGGCTCCACATTGTCCCTGGATAGAGACGTGCATGATGGCCTGTAAACCTGAAGTGCCCATTGTAAGGAAGTGGGTCTATTTTAGTATAGCCCTTTGCCAGGGCAGCCAAAAATTGGGAGGCTCCACGTTGTCCCTGGGTAGAGACGTGCATGAGGGCCTCAAAACATTAAGTGTCCATTGTCAGGAAGTGGGTGTATTATAGTATAGCCCTTAGGCAGGGCAGCCAAAAATTGGGAGGCTCCACGTTGTCCCTGGGTAGAGACGTGCATGAGGGCCTCAAAACATTAAGTGTCCATTGTCAGGAAGTGGGTGTATTATAGTATAGCCCTTAGGCAGGGCAGCCAAAAATTGGGAGGCTCCACGTTGTCCCTGGGTAGAGACGTGCATGAGGGCCTCAAAACATTAAGTGTCCATTGTCAGGAAGTGGGTGTATTATACTTAGGCAGGGCAGCCAAAAATTGGGAGGCTCCACGTTGTCCCTGGGTAGAGACGTGCATGAGGGCCTCAAAACATTGTTCCCATTGCAAAGGAGCGGGTCTCCTGTCGTTGTAATGTCCATTCTGCAAAGAATGGGCGAAAAAATTTACCACTGGGGGTATACCTGAAACAAAGGCCTAAGTATTGCAATTTGTAACGGTCATCATCATGGTGGCGCATGAGGAGAAGGAGGAGCAGTCCAGCGATTATCCAAAGTCCAGAAGTGTGTACCCATGGGTGAGTGGAGGTACATGGCAAACTTTAAATTCCGCTCTCATTTGCTGGTGGTGTGGTGAAGTCTGGCCCAATCCAACCCTTGTTCATCTTGATCAGAGTCAGCCTGTCAGCATTTTCAGTTGACAGGCGGGTGCGTTTATCTGTAATGATTCCACCTGCGGCACTAAAAACACGCTCTGACAAAACGCTAGCAGCAGGGCAGGCCAGGACTTCCAAGGCGTAGAGAGCCAATTCATGCCACGTGTCCAGCTTGGATACCCAATAATTGTAAGGCACAGAGGAATGTCGGAGTACAGTTGTTCGATCTGCAAGGTACTCCTTCAGCATCTGGGCAAACTTAGGATTTCTTGTGGCACTACCCCGCACCTCAGGGGCTGTGGTACGTGAGGGGCTGAGAAAACTGTCCCACATCTTAAAGACTGTTCCCCTACCTCTGGCGGATTGGACTTGTGCCTCTCTCGGCTGTACGCCTCGGTTGTCCACTGATTCCTGACCTATGCCGCTAGCGTTTTGTGAGGGGAATGCTTTGCCTACTTCCGTGACTATGGCCTTCCGGAACTGCTGCATTTTGGTTGACCTCTCCTCCACGGGAATAAGAGACAAAAAGTTCTCCTTGTAGCGTGGGTCTAACAGTGTTACCATCCAGTAATGATTGTCGGCCAAGATGTTCTTAACGCGAGGGTCACGAGACAGACAGCTTACCATAAAGTCAGCCATGTGCGCCAGACTCTTAACAGCCAGGACTTCAGTAGCCTGACCAACAAGATGACTGAACATGCTGTCCTCTTCCTCCTCCTCCTCCTCCTCCTCATCTACCCTGTCCTCTGGCCAGCCACGCTGAACCGAGGATATGACTGGTGTGCATGTCATATCCTCAATTTGGCCGGAGAGTTGCTCCATGTCTTCATCCTCCTCCTCGTCATAGTCCTCCACTGCACGTTGTGATGAGACGAGGCTGGGCTGTGCGTTATCACCCACACCCACTACTGTTTCTTGCTGCAACTCATCGCGCTCCGCCTGCAATGCATCATGTTTGTTTTTCAGCAGAGACCGTTTTAGAAGGCAGAGTAGCGGTATGGTGACGCTAATAATGGCGTCATCACCACTCACCATCTTGATGGAGTCCTCAAAGTTTTGGAGGATGGTACATAGGTCTGACATCCATCTCCACTCCTCAGGTGTTATGTGTGGAGTTTGACCCATTTCCCGACGGCTTAGGTGATGCAGGTACTCAACAACTGCCCTCTTCTGCTCACATATCCTGACCAACATGTGCAGAGTTGAATTCCAACGCGTGGGGACATCACACACCAGTCTGTGAGCCGGAAGATGCAAACGGCGCTGAAAGCCGGCAAGGCCGGCTAAAGCAGTAGGTGACTTTCGAAAATGTGCAGACAGGCGGCGAACTTTTACCAGCAGATCAGACAGCTCTGTGTATGACTTTAGAAACCGCTGAACCACGAGGTTGAGCACATGGGCCACGCATGGAACATGTGTCAGCTGGCCTCGCCTCAAAGCCGCCACCAGGTTCCGGCCATTGTCACACACGACCTTTCCTGGCTTTAGGTTCAGAGGTGTGAGCCAATGATCTGCCTGCTGTTTCAGAGCTGTCCACAGCTCTTCTGCATTGTGGGGTTTGTCACCTATGCAGATTAGCTTCAGCACAGGCTGTTGCCGCTTTGCCGAGGCAGTGCTGCAGTGCTTCCAGCTTGTGACTGGTGTGGAGGGTACAGTGGATGAGGATGCGCAGGAGGAGGAGGAGGCTGAAGAGCATGACATTCCGGAGCTGTAGAGTGTGGGTGAAACACTGACTGAGGTAGGGCCTGCAAACCTTGGTGTGGGAAGGACGTGTTCCGTCCCTCGCTCAGACTGGGTCCCAGCTTCCACAATATTAACCCAGTGTGCCATCAACGAGATGTAGCGGCCTTGCCCACAAGCACTTGTCCACGTGTCTGTGGTTAGGTGGACCTTGGGTGAAACAGCGTTGTTCAGGGCACGTGTGATGTTTTGTGACACGTGGTTATGCAACGCGGGGACGGCACACCGGGAGAAATAGTGGCGGCTGGGGACCGAGTAACGTGGGACAGCTGCCGCCATCAGGTCACGGAATGCTTCTGTCTCCACCAGCCTAAAAGGCAACATTTCCAGCGCAAGCAGTCGCGAAATGTTAGCATTTAGAACTGTGGCATGTGGGGTGTTGGCAGTGTATTTGCGCCTGCGTTCAAAGGTTTGCTGAATGGATAACTGAACGCTGCGCTGGGACAAGGATGTGCTTGATGATGGTGTTCTTTCTGCGTAGGCAACTGCAGGTGCAGGAGTGGAGGAGGCTTGTTCGCAGGCAGCATGGACAGGGGATTGGCTCGCATGCACAACCAGCGAAGACGTAGCAGTGACATCAGCAAGCACTGCTCCTCGACTCTGTTGTACTTCCCACAAAGTCGGGTGCTTGGCTGACATGTGCCTGATCATGCTGGTGGTGGTCAGGCTGCTAGTTTTGGTACCCCTGCTGATGCTGGCACGGCAGGTGTTGCAAATGGCCTTTTTTGAATCATCTGGATCCAACTTAAAAAACTGCCAGACTTGGGAAGACCTAACATTTGTACAGGCACCTTGTGTCGTCGTGTTGTTCCGGGGAACGGTTGCCTGACTTCTGCCTGGGGCCACCACCCTGCTTCTTACTGCCTGTTGTGATGCCACGCCTCCCTCCCCCTGTGCACTGCTGTCCTCGCTCTGCATATCCTCCTGCCAGGTTGGGTCAGTTACTGGATCATCCACCATGTCGTCTTCCTCTTCCGCACCCTGCTCCTCCTCCTGACTTCCTGACAATTGTGTCTCATCATCGTCCACCACTTGTTGAGACATGTTGCCAACTTCGTGAGAACGTGGCTGGTCAAATATTTGGCCATCTGTACAGACGATCTCCTCATGACCCACTTCAATATGAGCTGGCGAGAGGCCAGAATGTGTGAATGGAAACGTGAACAGCTCTTCCGAGTGTCCAAGTGTGGGATCATTAATGTCCGAGGAGGACGTGTACTCAGCCTGGTGGTAGGAAGGAGGATCAGGTTCAGAAATGTGCGGTGCAGTATCACGGCTACTGACACTTGACCGTGTGGAAGACAGAGTGTTTGTGGTGGTGCCAATCTGACTGGAAGCATTATCTGCTATCCAACTAACAACCTGTTGACACTGGTCTTGGTTCAAGAGCGGTGTACTGCTGCGGTCCCCAAGAATTTGGGACAGGACGTGCGAGCGACTAGATGTGGCCCTTTGTTGTGGCGAAATTAGAGCTTGCCCACGACCTCGGCCTCTGCCTGCACCACCATCACGTCCACTTCCTTGTTCCTTGCCAATGCCCTTGCGCATTTTGCAATGCTGTGCACTGCTGACGTGTATATTCACTACTTGTGCGTTATATCAAAGTTTCTGGAAATTGCACACAAGTGCACCTGTACGCTGCCACCAACAGGCACACACGTGCGGTTTTAAAAACCAAGCACGGACGCAATAATAACCTAACAGGTTTTTTTGGGGAGCGACAATTACAGACAAGTCAGACACTATCTGGACTGTTTTACACTGTGTACACCAGCCCCAGATATGATGAAGGCTGGTATACGGTCACCACTACCCTGCCTGCCTGCCTGCCTGTATACTGGTACAATAGTCCTGACAAGGACTCTTTTGGTCACTAGCCTGTATTCAGACCTGGCTATACCCTGCCTGTATATAGCAACAATAGTCCTGAGAAGGACTCTGCTACTGTACTCCGACCTGGCTATACCCTGCCTGCCTGTATACAACTAGAATAGTCCTGAGAAGGACTTTTGGTCACACTGTTTGCAGCCCTGCAACTGAAAAAGCTATAAAGGGCCGCAAAGCTTTCCCTGAATCAGCGACACTCTCCCTGCACTGACAGTCTGGATAGCTGTGAGCAGAGCACAGCGCGCCGGCCGATATAAAGGCTCGGTCACGCTGTGCAGGCCGGCCAATCACTGCAATTCCACAACTAACAGGGCTGTGGCATTGCAGTGGTCTGCCAGCCAATCCCTGCATGAGGGCTGGCTCTCAAAAGAGCGCCAACATGCAGAAATGAAGACCACGAGTACAGCACGAGTATCGCGAGATTACTCGGTCCCCGCCGAGCAGCCCGAGTACAGCGATACTCGTGCGAGTACCGAGTACTTACAAGCATGCTCGCTCATCACTATCTACTAGTCGTGGGAGAGGCATGCAGTTGAGGCAATAGAGGAATGGTAACAGTTAGCCGTGGAAGAGAGGAGTGCTAGCTATAATGTAATCCTCTAGTCGTGGGAGAGAGGTAATACTGGCATAATAAGGAATGACCAACATGCCGGGATAGGTGGACAATATCAGTACTCTGTTCAACTGACAATTGCAGTATATGGAATAATGAAGTCCAACCATAACCCAGGCATGTGGAGGACCCTATAAACAGTTTCTGACCAGGAGCTATCAGTTACCAAAAATTACTTAGGCAAGTGCCAAAAAAGTTCCTTAGCAGACATATTGCCAAAAAATGCAAGGTGCAAGTACATACCAATAACAGATGTCAATATCAAAGGAAAAAGTACATAGTAAAAACCACATGCCCACAAATGAAATCCAGCCACTGACGTCAAATACATATAATCATATAATGCACATACCCAGGAAAGGAAGGGATCACCACCAACGCGCGTTTCGCGAGGTGTTGTTGCTTCTTCAAGGAAGAGACCTCCTTGATATCACAGTATATGCCCCCCTTGATTCAGTGGTAGTTGTTTTTAACTTTCCCTTTATGCTGTTTTGCGTTTGTCTTTTTGATAATAAATTACCATTTGCATATACACTCGATTGTTCTCCTTTTCTGTACGCTACTACGAGTGGTGCATATACTCCGCCAGCGCAAGTTTGCTGGCGGAGTATTTACCTTATGGCTCATTTCTTGAGAATTTGTTTCATAGAGTGTATTATGGTATCAAAAGTGCCCAATTTTGGTCTCATCTGACAAGACTATATGCTCCCAGTATTTCACAGGTTTGTATAAATGTTGTTGAAAGAACTTTAAACGCAATTCAACATGCTTTCTGTTCAGCAATTGATTCTTGTGTGGTGAGTATGAATACAGGCCATGGAGGTTGAGTACATTACTTATTGTTTTCATTGAAACAATTGTACCTACTGATTCCAGGTCTTTTTTTATATCTCTCCACATGTGGTCCTTAGCTCTTGGACAACACCTCTGATAATTCCTTTCCCTCCTATGCCTGAAATCTTGAGAGGAACATCTGGTCATTGGGGAAATTATATTCTTTCCACTTCTGGATTATGGTCCCAAAAGTGTTCACTGGAACCTTCGAAAGTTTGGACATTTATCTGTAACCCATGCCATCATTATATTTTACAACAATAATTTACCCATCATGAAATGTTTGTTGTGTGGCACCTTGGTAATAAAACACCTTTTTATATGCAATCAGTTGAATCAGCTGATACTTTTTGCATTAAGTGGCAGGATTGCTTTCTAATTACTGATAGATTTCAGCTGGCGTCATTATTTTTCATGTCTTTTTTCACCTCTTTTCTTCATGTGTTCAATACTCTTTCAACGTGCCATTTGTCATTATTACACATAATTTATGGACAGCTATGGTTTGATTTTTTTGTCTGTGTGGATTGGACAGGTTATTATTGACATATGGTGAGAAATTCATGTCATAGTCACCTTTAGAAATCTAACAAATTCACATACTATTCCATTTGTCGAGAATATGAAAACATGACTTTTAATATAGAAAAGTTAAAATTATTTAAATAGTGCTCATAAATGTAATTGCCACAAAATAGAAATCAAAACTATACTGCTCAAAAAAATAAAGGGAACACTAAAATACCATTTTGTTGTTTAAGTGTTCCCTTTATTTTTTTGAGCAGTATATATACAAGTAAATGGATAAAAAAGAGAGAGAGGGAAACCATACTATTCTAAGCACTATTGATGCTACGATGGTGCTTAGGTACTTATAAGATGCAAGATACTAGAGTTAAAATGCCTAAAGTTTGGCTGCACAGTTTGTATTTTCCTATTTGAACTACAAGTACCCTATCTGTTTCATTTTTTCCTGATTGTTTACATAACATACACTACAGTTCAAAAGTTTGGGGTCACCCAGACAATTTTGTCTTTTCCATGAAAAATCATACTTATATTTATCAAATGAGTATGCATAATGCATAATGAATAGAAAATATAGTCCAGACATTGACTAGGTTAGAAATAATGATTTTTACTTGAAATAATAATTTTCTCCTTCAAACTTTGCTTTCATCAAAGAATGCTCCTTTGCAGCAATTACAGCTTTGCAGACCTTTGGCATTCTAGCTGTTAACTTGCTGAGGTAATCTGCAGATATTTCACCCCATGCTCCCCCCCTCCCACAAGTTGGATTGGCTTGATGGTCACTTTTTGCATACCATACAGTCAAGCTGCTCCTACAACAGCTCAATAGGGTTGAGATCTGGTGACTGGGCTGGCCACTCCATTACAGATAGAATACCAGCTGCCTGCTTCTTCCCTAAATAGTTCATGCATAATTTGGAGGTGTGCTTTGGGTCATTGTCCTGTTGTAGGATGAAATTGGTTTCAATCAAGCGCTGTCCACAGGGAATGGTTTGGCGTTGCAAAATAGAGTGATAGCCTTCCTTATTCAAAATCCCTTTTACCTTGTATAAATCTCCCACTTTACCAGCACCAAAGCAACCCCAGACCATCACATTACCTCCATCATTCTTGACAGATGGCGTCAGGCACTCTTCTTTCAGCATCTTTTCAGTTGTTCTGCATCTCACAAATGTTCTTCTGTGTGATCCAAACATCTCAAACTTCGATTTGTCTGTCCATAACACTTTTTTCTAATCTTCCTCTGTCCAATGTCTGTGTTCTTTTGCCCATATTAATCTTTTCCTTTTATTAGCCAGTCTCAGATATGGCTTTTTCTTTGCCACTCTGCCCTGAAGGCCAGCATCCCGGAGTCTCCTCTTCACGGTGGACATTGACACTGGCATTTTGCGAGTACTATTTAAGGAAGCTGCCAGTTGAGGACCTGTGAGGTGTTAATTTCTCAAACAAGAGACTCTAGTGTACTTGTCTTGTTGCTCAGTTGTGCAGCGGGCCCTCCCACTTCTCTTTTTATTCTGGTTAGAGCCTGTTTGTGCTCTCCACTGAAGGGAGTAGTACACACCGTTGTAAGAAATCTTCAGTTTCTTGCCAATTTCTTGCATGGAATTACTCCAGATTGCATCATCAAATTAACAGCTAGAATGGCAAAGGTCTGCAAAGGTGTAATTGCAGCAAAGGGAGAGTTATTTGACGAAAGCAAAGATTGAAGGAGAAAATTATTATTTCAAGTAAAAATCATTATTTCTAACCTAGTCAATGTCTGGAATATATTTTCTATTCATTATGCAACTCATTTCATAAATAAAAGTATGATTTTTCATGGAAAAGACAAAATTGTCTGGGTGACCCCAAACATTTGAACTGTAGTGTATGTTATGTAAACAAACAGGGAAAAATGAAACAGATATAAAGTGCCTACAAGTAGTATTCAACCCCCTGCAGATTTAGCAGGTTTACACATTCGGAATTTACTTGGCATTGTGACATTTGGACTGTAGATCAGCCTGGAAGTGTGAAATGCACTGCAGCAAAAAATAATGTTATTTCTTTTTTTATTTTATTTTTAAATTGTGAAAAGTTTATTCAGAGGGTCATTTATTATTCAACCCCTCAAACCACAAGAATTCTGTTTGGTTCCCCTCAAGTATTAAGAAGTATTTCAGGCACAAAGAACAATGAGCTTCACATGTTTGGATTAATTATCTCTTTTTCCAGCCTTTTCTGACTAATTAAGACCCTCCCCAAACTTGTGAACAGCACTCATACTTGGTCAACATGGGAAAGACAAAGGAGCATTCCAAGGCCATCAGAGACAAGATCGTGGAGGGTCACAAGGCTGGCAAGGGGTACAAAACCCTTTCCAAGGAGTTGGGCCTACCTGTCTCTATTGTTGGGAGCATCATCCGGAAGTGGAAGGCTTATGGAACTACTGTTAGCCTTCCACGGCCTGGACAGCCTTTGAAAGTTTCCACCCGTGCCGAGGCCAGGCTTGTCCGAAGAGTCAAGGCTAACCCAAGGACAACAAGGAAGGAGCTCCGGGAAGATCTCATGGCAGTGGGGACATTGGTTTCAGTCAATACCATAAGTAACGTACTCCACCGCAATGGTCTCCGTTCCAGACGAGCCCGTAAGGTACCTTTACTTTCAAAGCGTCATGTCAAGGCTCGTCTACAGTTTGCTCATGTTCACTTGGAGGACTCTGAGACAGACTGGTTCAAGGTTCTCTGGTCTGATGAGACCAAGATCGAGATCTTTGGTGCCAACCACACACGTGACATTTGGAGACTGGATGGCACTGCATACGACCCCAAGAATACTATCCCTACAGTCAAGCATGGTGGTGGCAGCATCATGCTGTGGGGCTGTTTCTCAGCCAAGGGGCCTGGCCATCTGGTCCGCATCCATGGGAAGATGGATAGCACGGCCTACCTGGAGATTTTGGCCAAGAACCTCCGCTCCTCCATCAAGGATCTTAAGATGGGTCGTCATTTCATCTTCCAACAAGACAACGACCCAAAGCACACAGCCAAGAAAACCAAGGCCTGGTTCAAGAGGGAAAAAATCAAGGTGTTACAGTGGCCTAGTCAGTCTTCTGACCTTAACCCAATTGAAAACTTGTGGAAAGAGCTCAAGATTAATGTCCACATGAGACACCCAAAGAATCTAGATAACTTGGAGAAGATCTGCATGGAGGAGTGGGCCAAGATAACTCCAGAGACCTGTGCCGGCCTGATCAGGTCTTATAAAAGACGATTATTAGCTGTAATTGCAAACAAGGGTTATTCCACAAAATATTAAACCTAGGGGTTGAATAATAATTGACCCACACTTTTATGTTGAAAATTTATTAAAATTTAACTGAGCAACATAACTTGTTGGTTTGTAAGATTTATGCATCTGTTAATAAATCCTGCTCTTGTTTGAAGTTTGCAGGCTCTAACTTATTTGCATCTTATCAAACCTGCTAAATCTGCAAGGGGTTGAAGACTACTTGTAGGCACTGTATACTGTACATACACAGTATAAACCAAATGTTTGGACACATCTTCTCATTCAAAGAGTTTTCTTTATTTTCAGGACTCTGAAAATTGTAGATTCACATTGAAGGCATCAAAACTATGAATTAACACATGTGGAATGAAATACTTAACAAAAAAGTGGGAAACAACAGAAAATATGTCTTATATTCTAGGTTCTTCAAAGTAGCCACCTTTTGCTTTGATTACTGCTTTGCACACTCTTGGCATTCTCTTGATGAGCTTCAAGACCCTTTTGCCTTCACTCTGCGGTCCAGCTCACCCCAAACCATCTCGATTGAGTTCAGGTCTGGTGACTTTGGAGGCCAGGTCATCTGGCGTAGCCCCCCATCACTCTCCTTCTTAGTCAAATAGCCCATACACAGCCTGTAGGTGTGTTTGGGGTCATTGTCCTGTTGAAAAATAAATGATTGTCCAACTAAACGCAAACCGGATGGAATTGCATGCTGCTGCAAGATGCTGTGGTAGCCATGCTGGTTCAGTATGTCTTCAATTTTGAATAAATCCCCAACAGTGTCACCAACAAAGCACCCCCACACCATCAAACCTCCTCCTCCATGCTTCACGGTGGGAACCAGGCATGTAAAGTCCATCCGTTCACCTTTTCTGCGTCGCACAAAGACACGATGGTTGTATACAAAAATCTTAAATTTGGGCTCATCAGACCAAAGCACAGATTTCCACTGGTCTAAGGTCCATTCGTTGTGTTCTTTAGCTCAAACAAGTCTCTTTCACTTCTTGCCTGTCCTTGGCAGTGGTTTCCTAGCAGCTATTTTACCATGAAGGCCTGCTGCACAAAGTCTCCTCTTAACAGTTGTTCTAGAGATGTGTCTGTTACTAGAACTCTGTGTGGCATTGACCTGGTCTCTAATTTGCGCTGCTGTTAACCTGCGATTTCTGAGACTGGTGACTCGGATAAACTTATCCTCTGCAGCAGGAGTGACTCTTGGTTTTCATTTCCTGGGGCGGTCCTCATGTGAGCCAGTTTCTTTGTAGCGTTTGATGGTTTTGCCACTGCACTTGGGGACACTTTCAAAGTTTTCCCAATTTTTCGGAATGATTGATCTTCATTTCTTAAATTAATGATGGCCACTCGTTTTCTTTACTTAGCTGCTTTTTTCTTGCCATAATACAAATTCTAACAGTCTATTAAGTAGGACTATTAGCTGTGAAAAGACCTAACAGGGCACACCTGTAAAGTGAAAACCATTTCCGGTGACTACCTCTTGAAGTTCATCAAGAGAATGCTAACAGTGTGCAAAGCAGAAACACAGGTCTGCGACTAAAAAGCTGTTTGATTATTTTCATCTAATTTCCATGTATTTTGGTGTGCTGAAAATGAAAAAAATATTGAAAAAATTCCTGGACGTCAGGATTTGCCACAAAATGCAAAATTCTCTTCAAATTTAGTACATTTTTCATTTTTTTTTTTTTTGGGGCTTTGGAAGTCAAAATTACTATTAATAAATTCACATCAATGCATTTAAGATATATAATGCCAAAAAATAGAACTTTGAAAGAAAATAACTTTTAGAGGGAGCTAATGAAACCAGCATCAACATTTTGCAAGCTGAATGAGCGGGCTCTGACATGCCCGGGCTTGTTTCAACTGTTTTATCTTTATTCTCGCCTGTTCACACTTTTTAATCTCAGTTCGTGTTAGCTCTTCATATTCAACCGTGTTTACCAAAATTAGCATTATAGCTCAGCGGAAGTGTATTAATTCGCCTGACAGTTTCTGTTACATTTGTGGTGAATATACAGTATTGAAGCAAGAGCTGAATATTACAGACTTTGTGAAAAAAGTATACTTCGCATATTTCGGACTAAAGCTTGGAGATCAAGATAAAGCTTGGGTGCCTCATAAATTGTGGAAACGGTGTGTTGAGGACCTCCGAAATCGGTTCAAGGGTAAGAAAAAAGCTTTCTGTTATGGGATTCTCATGGTATGGCGAGAGCAAAAGAACCATAGTGACGATTGTTACTTTTGTTCATGCGATGTGAAAGGGTATAATTCAAAAGGAAAGCATTCCATTTCATACCCCAATACTCACTCAGCAATTCGCCCCATCCCCAATGGCACAGATATACCAGTACCCAAGGCCCCTGCTACCTTGGAAGAGATAACTATGTCCAATGAAGGTGGAGTCATACCTGAACCAGATGAATTAAGTTCTGACTTTGAAGATGATACAAGACCAAAATTGTTTTCCCAGGAGGAGATGAATGATTTGGTAAGAGACTTAAATCTTCCCAAAGATGCCGTTGAGTTACTCGGCTCAAGGCTCAAAAGCAAGAATTTATTGTTACCAGGAGTGTCTTTTCCATGGTTCAGACATCGTGAAGACGAGTTTGTTCCTTACTTTGCCTAGGAAGATAAGTTGGTTTATTGCATCGATGTCGAAGGTTTGATGGGTCAATTCAAAATCCAATATGATTCAGCGCAATGGCGTCTTTTTAAAGATTCTTCGAAAAGAAGTCCCAAAGCAGTTTTACTCCACAACGGTGGTTTTTAGGCTTCCATCCCTGTAGGTCATTTCGTACACCTCAAGGAAACCTACGAGAACTTGCAATTGGTAACTTAAATATGAAGACCACGGTTGGCAAGTGGTCAATAACTGGACCAAGAAAAATTGGCAGTTGAGGGTGGTCACAGTTGGTGGAAAAAATGTCCTCAGAGAAACTTTGGTTCATCCCCATAAAGTTCTTCTACCACCTCTCCACTAGAGTTGAGCGATGTTCGAGGTTCGGCAATTTCATGTTCGAGTGATTTTTGGGGGTGCTCGAGATCGAACTCGAACGCGAGCTTTTTGCTAAAAGCTCGACAGTTCAAGTTACGTTCAAGAATGGTTCGGTCACCAAAAAGCCTAGCTAGTTACTAGCTGGCTTTTTACTGTAATAGTGTGAGTCACTGTGATTCACGCTATTATCAAATCTCAGCGTATAGTGTGCGGGGGGGGTCGCGGTTTAGATCTGTGGTGCACTGCTGAGAGGATGCCGACCGCCATTTTTTTTTTTTCCTAAGCGCGCGTGCAGTGGGGCAGGCCAGGATGTCAGGCAATCACAGACACACACACAGCTAAGTGCATTTTTGCCAGACAAGCAAGGGCATGTGTCTTAGGCTATGAATGTCACATGTCCTTGCCTTATAAAATATGGCTATTTCCTCTGTCGCCACCATTATCTCCTTTGTGCGTGTGGGTGATACTCACCGCTCACGCTGCTGTCGCCAATCCTGCTGTGTGCGCTATAGACATAGTGCAAGCTACACAGCGCTCTAGGGATTAGGGACTGATGGTGATTTCCAGGCGCTCATAGCCATAGTTGCTAGGCAGGTCCGTGCAAACGCTGTGTACAGCTTTAGATAACAGCATCTGTGTACCTCAGCTCAGGAAATTCCTTGCTGAATTTCATCATTAAAAGGGATAGAAAGTGAGGCTTCCTTTCCTGCCCTGGTACCCACAGAACCCGGGCACTGTACCCACCTGCCCACTTTTGTCACCCAATTTCATTTGCCCAAAGAGCTGACACTTTTGCTGCCATCCTAAAAGTCTCTGGAATACTAAGTTACTGTTCCTTTCCTGTCCACTGACCCACAGAACCCGGGCACTGTACCCCCCTGCCCACTTTTGCCACGCAATTTTATTTGCCCAAAGAGCTGACACTTTTGCTGCCATCCTAAAAGTGTCTGGAATACTAAGTTACTGTTCCTTTCATGTCCACTGACCCACAGAACCCGGGCACTGTACCCACCTGCCCAGTTTAGCCGCATAATTTTATTTGTGCAAAGAGCTGACACTTTTGCTGCCATCCTAAAAGTGTCTGGAATACTAAGTTACTGTTCCTTTCCTGTCAACGTACCCACAGAACCCGGGCACTGTACCCACCTGCCCACTTTTGCCATGCAATTTTATTTGCCCAAAGAGCTTGAACTTTTGCTGCCTTCCTAAAAGTGTCTGGAATACTAAGTTAGTGTTCCTTTCCTGTCCTGGTACCCACAGAACCCGGGCACTGTACCCACCTGCCCACTTTTGCCATGCAATTTTATTTGCCCAAAGAGCTGGCACTTTTGCTGCCTTCCTAAAAGTGTCTGGAATACTAAGTTAGTGTTCCTTTCCTGTCCTGGTACCCACAGAACCCGGGCACTGTACCCACCTGCCCAGTTTTGCCACGCTATTTTATTTGCGCAAAGAGCTGACACTTTTGCTGCCATCCTAAAAGTGTCTGGAATACTAAGTTACTGTTCCTTTCCTGTCAACGTACCCACAGAACCCGGGCACTCTACCCACCTGCACAGTTTTGCCACGCTATTTTGTTTGCCCAAAGAGCTGACACTTTTTGTGCCATCCGAAAACTGTTTGGAATACAAAGTTAGTGTTCCTTTCCGGTTCACTGACCCACAGAACCCGGGCACTGTACCCACCTGCCCACTTTTGCCACGCAATTTCATTTGCCCAAAGAGCTGACACTTTTGTTGCCATCCTAAAAGTGTCTGGAATACTAAGTTACTGTTCCTTTCCTGTCCACTGACCCACAGAACCCGGTCACTCTACCCACCTGCCCACTTTTGCCACGCAATTTTATTTGCCCAAAGAGCTGACACTTTTGCTGCCATCCTAAAAGTGTCTGGAATACTAAGTTACTGTTCTTTTCCTGTCTACGTACCCACAGAACCCGGGCACTCTACCCACCTGCCCAGTTTTGCCACGCAATTTTATTTGCCCAAAGAGCTGACACTTTTGCTGCCATCCTAAAAGTGTCTGGAATACTAAGTTAGTGTTCCTTTCCTGTCCACTGACCCACAGAACCCAGGCACTGTACACACCTGTCCATTTTTGATACACAATTCTAATTGCAAACTGTGCTGCCACTGTTAGGGGCATACAAAAATTGTCTGTCATAGTCAGTGTTGGTTCTTCAGCTGTCAAAAAAGCTAGACCACCTCTGCAATCTACACCAACTCTCAATTTTTGCATCCACATTTTAAGTGGCCAATCTTGTTGCTAACAAAATGAGTGGCCAAAGGACAGATGCTGGTGGAAAATGGAACAGGCGTGTTGGAAAAGGAAAAAAAGTTTGTGTCCGTGGGGAAGGTGGGAAAGCTACATTAACATCTGCTGAAGATAGGTCATCTTCTAGCAAAAGTAAGATGTCTAATACTTTCCGTGGACAATCCGATGTGCTACCTTTTTTACAGACGCGAACAACTGTAACAAAGGTAGATGATGCACAAAAAAAGAACATGCTTGAATGGATCTCAAGTGCTTTAACAAGTGCCCTCTCCTCCACCTCAACTACCACATCCAAAAAACAACAGTCCTCTGAGTTGTCATCCCAATCACACTTGCTTTCTCCCAGCTCTCAAGTCTCCACCCGCCCTGCAGAGTATGCTGTAACAGAGATGGCTGAGTCGGCAGAGCTGTTCAGTCACACTATAGCCTGGGAATCAGAGGTCTGCTCCCAAGCTACAGTGAGTACAGACCAGGGAATGGTCTGCAGTGATGCCCAGAAGCTTAGTGACTCAGATTCAGGTCCTGATGACCAAGTTTCTGAGCATAATGTACACCTTCATTCCCAAACTGTGACACCTGTTGGTGGAGACAATGAGGAATATACTGATGACGATGAGATGCGGATACCTGATTGAGATGACAACTTAAATATTCAGTCAGGGCAGGACGAGTTTAGGTCTGAGGGTGAGGGGAGTGCAAACACAATGCTTGATGATGAAGTTCTAGATCCCACTTACTGTCAACCCACAGTCATGCACTAGAGGAGGTCACCAGAGGCAGTGGAGGAGGATGCAACTGACGACGAAGTTACCTTGCGCCTTCCTGGACAGAATTGGAGTACTGGAAGCATGTCTACAACTGCATCCTCAGCCACAACTCTGCCTCTGAGCACAATTCAGAGTGGCTCTGCAGGTCGCATGGCCTCTAAGCCTTGCCTAGCCTGGTCCTTTTTTGACCTTGCAAAGGATCTCCCAAATCATGTGATCTGTAAAATTTGTCGACAATCTATATGTAGAGGCCAAAAACTCACCAGTTCGACAACTTCTTCCATGAATCGTCACATGAATAACAAGCATAAGTCCCAGTGGGAAGCTCACTGTGCTGCAATGCAGCGTATCGAAGCGGGCCAAACACCGTCTGCCCCTTCAAATTCCTCCGCGCGCTCTTCATCTTGTATGACTATGGAGACAGCTGTCACACCTGTTTTTCTACGCAGACCTTCCACCACTTTAACTGCAACAGGCAGTTTGATTGGTAGGTCGTCAGTTGGTTTGGAAGGGGAAACAAGTGCTGGTGTAGAAGTCTCTCAGACATCGAGAGCACCAACTTTGGATGAAGGCAACATCATGTTTCCGCCTGCAGTTTCCTCACAGACCTGCAGTTTTCCAGGGACACCCTACTCATCACCGTCTCCACACAGCAGCCAGATCTCTGTCCCTCAGATGTGGACAAATAAAAGGCCATTTCCTCTGAGCCATGACAAAGCTAAGAGGTTGACTTTATTCCTCTGTAAGCTCTTGGCTACCGAAATGCTGCCTTTCCACTTGGTGGACACACAGGATTCTCGAGACCTTATGTCCGTCGCAGTGCCCCAGTACCAGATGCCCAGTCGCCACAACTTCTCCAAGAAAGGTGTGCTTGCGCTACACCAGCATGTCGCACACAACATCACCGCTTCCTTGAGAAACTCTGCGTATGACCGGGTGCATTTCACCACCGATACTTGGACCAGTAAGCATGGACAGGGGCATTACATGTCGCTGACTGGGCACTGGGTAACTAAGGTGATAGATGGAGAAGGGTCTGCTGAACAAGTCTTGCCGTCCCCAAGACTTGTGCATCAATTCTCTGTATGTCAAAAGTTCCTCCACTGCTTCTGTCTCCTCAACCTCATCTGGGTCCTGAACCTCCGCCCCAAGCCTGCCTGGTCAGGCCACCCGCATTGTAACTGCGCACAAGGAATCCCGCATACATTTTTACTATGCTGGCAGCAGAGCTCAATGGCATCAGGCAGTCTTTACCTTGAAATGTCTTGGAAATAAGAGTCACACAGCGGAGGAGTAGTGGGCAACTCTTGCGAGCAAGTTTTATAAATGGTTGTCTCCACTAAACCTGCAGCCAGGGAAGGCCGTGTGAGACAATGCTGCAAACCTGGGTGCGGCCCTTCCCCGGGGCAAGGTGACACATGTGCCTTGTATGGCTGACATGTTGAACCTTGTTGTCCAGCAATTTTTAACCCACTATCCCGGCCTAGATGGGCTTCTGCACAGGGCACGGTCACTCTCTGCTCACTTCCACCGTTCAACCGCCGCAGCTGACCGAGTTGCATCGGTCCCGAAGTCTTTCGGCCTGCCGGTTCATTGCCTGAAATGCGATGTGCCGACACGCTGAAATTTGACTCTCCACATGTTGCAGCGACTGTAGCAGCACCGCTGAGCCCTGGTGCAATACGTTATGACGTATAGCCTGGGCCAACGAAATGCAGAAGTGGGGCAGATCAAGCTGCTGGAGTGGTCTCAGATCAAGGACCTATGCACCCTTCTGCACAGTTTCGACATGGATATGAATATGTTTAGCGCTGACAATGCCATTATCAGCATGACAATTCCAGTCATTTACATGCTGGAGCACACGGTAAACACTATTCGGAGTCAGGGGGTGGGACAAGAGGAAGGGGAGGAAGTACAGGATGATTCATATGCGCAAGGGATACCAACATCTACAAGGTCCAGACGTTCAGCATCACCAAGGCGGCAGGCATGGGACAGTGGTGGAGAGGGATTAACAAGGGCACATGGTAGCAGGCAAAATGTTGAGGAAGGTGCAGGAGAACATGAAGAAATGGAGGACAAACTAACTGTCTATGGACATGGAAGACTCAGCAGATGATGGAGACCTTGGTCAAATTTCAGTTGAACGAGGTTGGGGGGAGATGTCAGAGGAAGAAAGCACGGTTATCACCTCTACGCCACAAACACAGCGAGGACTTGGTCTGCATGGATGCGTAAGACACATGATAGCCTTCTTGCTGCACTACCTCCAACATGACCCTCGGATTGTCAAAATTAGAAGTGATGATAACTAATGGGTTGCCACACTATTAGATCCCCGGTACAAGTCCAAATTTGGTGAAATAATTCCAGCCATAGAAAGTGACGCACGTATGCAGGAGTATCAGCAGAAGCTGTTACTCAATCTTAGCTCGGCATTTCCACCAAACGCCAGTGGTGCACGGAGTGAATCTCTCAGGTGTCACTTGCCAAGCATGGGACTGTCTCGTCATTATCAGTCAAACCGTACCAGCAACACCGTATCTAGTGCTGGTACCAGCAATTTTATGGAATCGTTTCATAATTTTTTTAGACCATCCTTTGCAAGGCCACAAGAGAGAAGAAGTCTGACACATAGTCAATGGCTTTAGAGGTTGATACAGGAGTATCTCCAAATGAACATCAATGCCATGACTTTGCAACTGGAGCCTTGCTCATTTTGGGCTTCAAATCTTGAAAAATGGCCAGAGCTCGCCACTTACGCCTTGGAGATCTTGTCGTGTCCCGTGGCCAGAGTTGTCTCTGAATGTGTCTTCAGTGCTGGTGGGTGTGTGCTGACAGATAAGAGCACGCATCTGTCCAGTGACAATGTGGACAGACTAACATTCATCAAGATGATAAAGTCATGGATCCGCAAGGACTTTACTACCCCTGTGTCATCCTGGGGAGAGTAAAGGTACCGTCACACTAAGCAACTTACCAGCAATCCCAACAATGATAGGGATCGCTGGTAAGTTGCTAGGAGGTTGCTGGTGAGCTGTCACACTGCGACGCTCCAGCGATCCCACCAGCAACCTGACCTGGCAGGGATCGCTGGAGCGTGGCTACACGAGTTGCTGGTGAGCTCACCAGCAACCAGTGACCAGCCCCCAGCTCCTTGCTCTCCTAGCTACAGCACACATCGGGTTAATTACCTGATGTGTGCTGCAGCTAAATGTGCACAGAGCAGGGAGCAGCGCACACTGAGCGCTGGCTCCCTGCTCTCCTACTTACAGCACACATCAGGTTAATTAACCCGATGTGTCCTGCAGCTAGCTACATGTGCACAGAGCAGGAGCCGGCAGCACAGGCAGTGAGAGCGGGGGAGGCTGGTATCAAAGGTAAATATCGGGTAACCAAGGACAGGGCTTCTTGGTTACCCGATGTTTACATTGGTTACCAGCCTCTGCAGAAGCCGGCTCCTGCTGCCTGCACATTTAGTTGTTGCTGTCTCGCTGTCACACACAGCGATCTGTGCTTCACAGCAGGACAGCAACAACTAAAAAATGGCCCAGGACATTCAGCAACAACCAACGACCTCACAGCAGGGGCCAGGTTGTTGCTGGATGTCACACACAGCAACATCGCTAGCAACGTCACAAAAGTTGTTCGTTAGCAGCGATGTTGCTAGCGATGTTGCTTAGTGTGACGGGGCCTTAAAGGCTGGCATATTTTTGAATGTGCTTGATGCAAATCAACCTGTCTAGTTTGCAACTGTGGCACAAGTGCTGCCAGTGAAGTTGTGTCTGTGGGGCCCAATTTTTGGAAAAAAGGGAGACTCTGCTTCGAGTCCCCTTGCGGTGTTTTTAAAAATGAGCCAAGATGAACAAGTCATGGTTCAGCAAAGACTTTGCTACCTACCCCGGTGTCATCCTGGGGATAGTTAAGGCTGGCGTATTTTTGAATGTGCTTGATTCAAATCAACCTGTCCAGTTTGCAACTGGGGCACAAGTTGTTACGAGGGGGACCCGGGAAAGCGTGCCAAGATGGTGAAGAGGCAGCTTCCGCCGGTCAAGGTCCACTGTGTGGTGTAGGGGACCGCTGCTATGGTCGTTAGAGAGTGAGAGGGTTGTTGCTGACGATTGTCTGTTACGTAACAGACGATCTGCGTACACCGGCTCGCTCTAACCCATGAGGGTTGTATGGGATGGGGCTTACAGCTCGGAGCACTTGTTGCACAAAGAAGCACAGCGGCACCCACGCACGTGTCTCCTGGATCTTCGGTGCTGCTGAGCAAGAGGGCTTGTGGCAGGCAAGGAATGGGAGACCACATAATTCCCTGCAACAGGGGAGCCACGCAGTCTCCTAGACCTTCAGCGCTGCTAAGCAGAAAAGCTCGTTGTAGGCAAGGAATGGGAGACCACATCATTCCTTGCAACAGGGGAGCCACGAGGTGTAATAATACCCCCCCGTCTAGGGCCCCACCCTGCTGGTGCTTGAAGGCCGCTACTAAACCCGGGACGTGGATATGATTCTCCAACTCCCAGGATCTATGCTCTGAGCCACGACCGGCCCACTCCACAAGGTAGAACCTCTTGCCCCGTATGACTTTTGTCTCCACCAGCTTCACTATCTCAGGGTCGTCCTTCACTACCTCAGGGTCGTCGGACGAGAAGCCAGATTGGGCCGGCAAAGACCCCGAGAATTTATTAAGTCGTACGGGTTTCAGAAGGGACACATGGAAGGCATTGGCTATAGCCCAGCGTGGAGGGAGCTGGAGCCGGTATGCCACCGGGTTGTCCTGCTCTAAAACTTTAAACGGCCCCAGGTACCTAGGGGCGAACATGGGTGCCTGTACCCATAGATTGATATTTTTAGAGGACAGCCACACTAGGTCGCCAGGGGTGAAAGATGGTGCAGGGCGGCGGTGCTCATCAGCCGTCGTCACCATCCGGTCCTTGGCCTTCTTAAGGGCCCCCTGGGTGTTATCCATATCTCCTGGGCCTCGGTCGCCCAATCCTCCACTTTAGGGTCAGGTGACGTAAGGGGCATCGGAACCGGGATTCTGGGATGTTGCCCGTTGTTTAGCAGCAACGGGGTCTGGCCACGTGACTCGTGGACCGCATTATTAATGGAAAATTCGGCCCAAGGAAGGAGGTTAGCCCAGTTGTTGTGGTGCATGGAGATGAAGTGGTGGAGGTAAGTTACCAGGGTCTGATTGGTCCTCTCCACCAGTCCATTGGTCTCAGGATGGTATGCGGAGGAGATGTTAAGCTCTATCTGCAAGAGCTTACAGAGTTCTCTCCAAAAGCGAGACGCGAACTGGGGACCCCTGTCACTCACCACCTTGTCAGGTATGCCATGCAACCTAAATACATGCCGAATGAACAAGGTGGCGAGGGCACGTGACGTCGGGAGTCATGGGAGAGGCACCAAGTGGACCATTTTAGAAAAGTGATCCGTGATGAACCACACAACCCTGTGCCCTGCTGACTTGGGCAGATCTCCCAGGAAGTCCATCCCCACCACTTCCTAGGGACGATCCGGCACTGGCAATGGGTGAAGAATACCCGCAGGTCTCTGCCAGGATGTCTTATTCCGTGCACACGACATACAGGCTCCCACATATTCTTGTATGTCCTGGGCTACTCTCGGCCACCAATAATGCCTGGCCACTAGGTCTCTGGTCTTTTTGACCCTGAAGTGACCCCCGACCTTGGAGGCATGGGCCCAGGATAGCACCTCGTTCCATAACTCAGGGGGAACGAGGGTCTTGCCCGGTGGCACCTGGTCCAGAGAAGTGGGAGTGACCTCAAGCTGTCCGGGGGTAATATAAGACGAGGCTCTTCCTCTTCTTCCTCCATCATGACCATACAACACGACAAGGCATCGGCCCGCAGGTTCTTCTCACCGGCCACGTGGCGGATAATAAAGCGGAACTGGGAGAAGAACAGAGACCATCGAGCCTGCCTTGGGTTCAGACGTTGTGCTGTCTGGAGGTATGTGAGGTTTTTGTGGTCGGAAAATACCTCAAATGGATGCTTCGCAACCTCTAGGAGATGCCGCCACTCCTGGAATGCCAACTTCATTGCGAGTAACTCCCTATCCCCTATGGAGTAGTTCCTCTCGGCCGGAGAGAAGGTTTTTGAGAAAAAGAAGCACAGATGCTTGCTTCCTCGTTCGTTCTTCTGATATAGTCCTGCGCCTGCACCGACCGAAGAGACGTCTACCTCCAGTAGGAAGGGTTTGGAGACATCTGGACGATGGAGAATGGGAGCTCTGGAGAAGTGGGTTTTAAGAACGTGAAAGGCCTCTACCGTCTCCCGTGTCCAGGCTTTGGGATTAGCACCCTTGCGGGTAAGGGCAATGATGGGTGCTGCCACTGTCGAGAAGTTGGGAATGAACTGGCGATAATAATTGATGAACTCCAAGAATCGCTGGATCACCTTCAGCGAGCTGGGCTCAGGCCAGTTCATCACTGTCTCCAACTTCCCCGGATCCATTGCCAACCCCTGACTGGACACGATATATCCTAGGAATGGCAAGGACTCACGTTCAAAAACACACTTCTCCAGCTTGGCATATAACGAATGACATCCCTCCGATGGGTGGCAAGATCGGGAGAGAAAATGAGGATGTCATCCAGGTATGCAACCACGGAAAGATACAAATCCCGAAAAATGTCATTCACGAAGTCTTGGAACACGGCGGGGGCATTGCAGAGTCCGAAGGGCATTACAAGATACTCGTAGTGACCGTCCCTGGTGTTGAAGGCGGTCTTCCACTCATCGCCTTTTCGGACTCGCACTAGATTGTATGCCCCCCGTAGGTCCAACTTCGTGAAGACCTTAGCCCCCAGAATCGATCAAACAACTCCATAATGAGGGGCAATGGGTATTTGTTCTTAATCGTGATTGCATTTAATCCCCTGTTATCGATACAGGGGCGAAGATCCCCTTTTTTTTTTGCACAAAAAAGAACCCCGCAACGGCCGGTGATACAGATTTGCGAATAAACCCTCTCGCCAGGCTCTCCTGAATATACTTGGACATAGCCTCCGTCTCTGGAGCAGAGAGTGGATAAACTCTGCCCCTAGGGGGGCTCGGAGCCTGGCTTCAGGTCAATTCGGCAATCGTTTGGCCGGTGGGGGGAAAGAATATCTGCAGCCCTCTTGGAGAAGACATCCCTGTAAGCCTCATAAGGCGCCAGTAAATCCGGCCCCCCTCTATCACCCGAGGGTTTAACCGACCCAATAGTAGTGGGTAGTCCGGTGGTCACGAAGTGTTCTCTACAAGACCCTGCCCAGGACGAGATCTCCCCGGTTGCCCAGTTGAGAGTAGGAGCATGCTGTCTCAACCAGGGGAGGCCCAGTAAGATCTCATCCATCCCCACGGGAAGCACCATGAAGGACATCTGCTCATGGTGTCCTGGTGGTACGTCCATCCTGAGAGGAATGGTGGTCTGGGTAATGGGATCAGCAAGCAGGGACCCGTTGACTACCCGGATCTTAATCAGTTTAGGCAACAGAACCAAGGGAACTGAGTACTGAGTTGCCAGGGAGGTCGAAATGAAGTTGCCATCAGCGCCCGAGTCCAAGCAAGACAGGGCAGAAAAGACAGTAGTGCCGAATTGCAACTGGGCGTTGATGGTCAACTAGAGGGAGATGCAGCATCTAGAGTCCCTCCTCTGATGGAAACTAGACGCTGCCTTTTCCAGATGGTTTTAGGACATCGGGTAGCTATGTGTCCCCTCTGCCATCAGGAAAAGCAGAGGACAGAAAATCAAGGACCTGTGGCTGCTTTGGACACCTCCAGTGACTTCACGGAGTCATCTACAGAGCTGGCTGGGAGACCTGTCTGGTGGAAAGTAGGGACCAGATGCTTTTTGGGCCGGGTAGACGTGGGTGCCGAAGAGACCTCAAGCCTCCACTCCGCCTGGCGGATATCCAGGGCCGGCGTCAGCACGCGGCATACCCGGGCAAATGCCGGGGCCCTGGAGAGCCGGGGGGGCCCACTTGGCCTCGTCAGTTCTGGTGCCCCTTCCCCGGGGCCCACTCGCCTTAGTTCTGCTGCCCCCGGGCCGAGTACCAGGGACCGTACTCCTCGGCAGGAATCTGCGGCAACTCCCTTTAAGGCGCGCAGACTTCCTGGTTTGAACTTCATCTGTGGGCGGAGCTACAGCCCGGTGTCCTGCTCAGTCCCACAGATGAAGGAGTTGCAGTGCCAGCCAGCGACCCCCAGCACAGCACTTTTCTCCGGCGCTGTGTGGGCCCCCTCTCCACCATGACCTGAGCGGTATGTGCCCTCCCCGCCCCCCAATTTATGGGCCCTGGGGAGCTGTATGGGCTTCTCCCCCCTTAGGTGTATGCCCTGCCCCCCCCGGTGTCGTATGTGCTGGCCCCCGGAGCTGTGTGTGGGCCCCCCAGAGCTGCGTGTGTGGGCCCCCCAGAGCCGTGTGTGTGGGCCCCCCAGAGCCACGTGTGTGGCTGAATGTATGCAGCAGAGCTATGTGTGTATGCATGTAGCAGAGCTGTGTATGTATGTAGCAGAGCTATGTGTGTATGTAGCAGAGCTATGTGTGTATGTATGTAGCAGAGCTATGTGTGTATGTATGTAGCAGAGCTATGTGTGTATGTATGTATCCAGCAGAGTTGTGTTGTGTGTGTCTGTATGCATGCAGTAGAGCTGTGTGTGTCTGTATGCATGTATGATGTGTATCTATGTATGTCAGTGTATATGACTGTATAGATGTGTCAGTTCTATATGTATTTTTGTGAGTTTTTCTTTAAATATGTATATGTATGTGTACGTATGTGTGTGTCTGCGTGTGGATGGGGCCCATTGGGACTCTTCTGCCCGGGGCCCACAAAAACCTAGAGCCGGCCCTGTGGATATCTATGCGGAAGGCAACTTGAATCAAGGCTTCTAAGGTAGCAGGCACCTCATGTGTGGCCGGTGCGTCTTTGACGAACCCTTCCAGGCCCTCCAAGAACACAGGGACAAGGACCTTATCTGGCCAGTACAGCTCTGCGGCGAGTGTCCTGAAACGTACTGCAAAGTCCCCGACTGAGGCGGACCCTTGCCGAAGGCGTAGGAGCCGCAGCGCGGAGTCGTGGGTGACTTGAGGCCCGAGGAACACCGTTCTTATGGCTCCAAGATAAGCTGTGAGGTTATTCACCACCCGATCTCCGTGCTCCCACAAGGGCGTGGACCACTTCAATGCTTTGCCTGTGAGCAGGGACTGGACGAAGGCTACCCTCGCCCTCTCAGTAGCATAGTGGGTAGCGGATAGCTCCAAGTAGGTGGTAACCTGATTTATAAAACCACGGCACTCAGAGCTATCCCCGCTAAAACGCTCTGGAAGCGCAAGGCGAGGTGAGCTTCCGCCCAAAGCCACAGCCTGAGTGGCCGCCTGGGTGGCAACTGTCGCAGAGCAGCCTTATTGGGGGAGGACTGCTCCACTGCTGCCAGCCGTGACTCCAAATGCTGCACATAACGCAACAACTGCTGCTGCTCTCCGGCCATAGCCAGACCTTTGGTGCGACCGTAATGTTACGAGGGGGACCCGGGGAAGCGTGCCAAGATGGTGAAGAGACAGCTTCCGCCGGTCAAGGTCCCCTGTGCGGTGTAAGGGACCGCTGCTATGGTCGTTAGAGAGTGAGAGGGTTGTTGCTGACGATCGTCTGTTACATAACGGATGATCTGCGTACACGGGCTCGCCCTAACCCGTTAGGGTTGTATGGGACGGGGCTTACAGCTCGGTGCACTTGTTGCACGAAGAAGCACAGTGGTGCCCACGCACGTGTGCCCAAACGGGAGTCACGGAAACGTGGCATGAGGGTAGCACAGCGGTGCCCGCGCATGTGTGCTTCAATAACAAGGTGAGTCCGAGGAGGTCCCGAGGAGCTCACTGAAGGCAGGGACACAACGTGCAAAACAAGACGCTGCCAGAGCAGCAAGGGCAAAGCCCACAAGATGACAATAATGCCTGTACAGCGGCGTAGCAGCATGCTGCCAGTCATCCAACAAAAGAGGACGGTCGTGCGCCGCCATATTGGAAAGCAGGGCTTTTAAGGAGGTGCAGCTCCACCCAAAGGCGGGCGCGAGGTGGAGATGATGGATTTGACCCAATCTGGATCCACGACGTCCCAGCCCGGCCAATCAGGGTTCACCACATCACCAGCCTCGTCATCAAGCCGTGTGATGTCAGAGGGCGAATCAAAACCTGCCACGTGGTGCACATGCTCATTCTCCTGCCTCTGAGACATAGAGGCGGGATCTGTGGCTTCACAAGATGCAGGGATAACGAGATCCTTGCTGCTTCCCTGAGTAGCTATCCTCTGCACATTGTGTAGTCTCCTGGACCTTTGGAGCTGCTGAGCAGGAGGGCTCGTGGCAGGCAAGGCATGGGAGACCACATCATTCCTTGCAACAGGGGAGCCTCGAGGTGTAACACAAGTGCTGCCACTGAAGTGGTGTCTGTGGGGCTCAATTTTTGGAAAAAAGGAGACTCTGCTTGGAATGCACTTGCTGTGTTTTACATGATTTTAGAAGGGCATGCCATGCCTATATCTGTGCCTCGTCCTCTTTTTCCTTGTCCAGCTGTTTTGTTTTCGCAGGAGTATTTGTCCTTGTCCCTTTCTCATGTGTTTGTGTTGTATTTGGAGTTGTTTGTCCCCTTTTGGACACCTTTGAAGGTGTTTTCTATGTGTTTTTATGTGTTTGTGATTGCCTCCCATTGGTTTCAATGGGGTTCGAGAGGTTCGTCGAACGGCTCGCCAAACCAAACTTGAACGCGGCCTCCGTTCGACTAACCGAACTGAACTCAAGCCTCTAGAGGGTGGCTCATCTCTACTCTCCACATCAAATTGGGATTGATGAAGCAATTCGTAAAATCACTTCCAAAAGATGGAGAGTGCTTTAAATACTTGGTCGCCAAGTTTCCAGGCCTCTCGGAGGCAAAATTTAAGGAAGGTGTGTTAGTAGGACCAGACATTAGAATGCTTATAGCTGATCAAAAGTATATCAATACCATGACACATCCTCAAAAAGAAGGGTGGATTGCATTTAAAGAGGTCGTAGAGAAATTTTTACGTAATAACAAAGACCCTGACTACAAACAAATCGTCAGACGAATGCTGAAAGCATTTCAAGCTTTAGGTTGCCTCATGAGTTTGAAAGTGCATTTCCTCCATTCCCACCTTGACAACTTTCCTGAAAAATTGGGAGCTGTGAGTGAAGAGCAACGTGGATGATTCCACCAGGACATTAAAGAGATGGAAAGAAGATACCAGGGAAGATGGAGCATTACAATGATGGCAGACTACTGTTGGACGCTTCACAGAGACATTACAGATGCTACTCACAAGCAAAAATGTACCAAGAGAAGCCTCACAGGGAAGAAGAGTCGATTTCAGTGTGTGTTAGTGAGCTCATTGCAGTTAAAAAAATGATTTTCATGAAACATTTGTAATAAAAAATTAATTTTATGAGTCTATTTTCATTTATTTTGAGGTATTGTCTAATTTAACATAGTTACTTAAATTGTCAGCAAACGTGATGTCCTATGACAAAACGGAGGTCATTTTCGGATTCAGCGCATTTAAAAACATAAAGATTACGTGGAATAACCAAAACACCCCTCTGAAAAAATTTTTTTGCAGACCTGTGCAAAGCAAAAGGTGGATACTTTGAAGAACCTAGAATATAAGACATATTTGCAGTTGTTTCACAATTTTTTGTTAAGTATTTCATTGCACATGTGCTAATTCATAGTTTTGATGCCTGCAATGTGAATCTACAACTTTCAGACATGAAAGTAAAGAAAACTCTTTGAATGAGATGTGTCCAAACTTTTGGTCTGTACTGTATATATATATATATATATATATATATATATATATATATATATATATGCTACTGGCTGTATACAGGATGGAGGTGGCTACTGCTGCTGGCTGTATAGGTAATAGAGGCTGGGGCTGTATACAAAATAAGAAAATAAAGTCTGCTGTCTGTCTAGATAGGCTGCTGTCTGTATACAGAAGCTGCAGGCTGTATACAGAGGCTGCAAGCTGTATATATAAATATTGTCTATACTTTATGACTTATATTGTCATTGTACTTTATTAGTGTTTGATGTTCATGTTTTTTGTAAGGTGTTTTTGCCCTCAAGCTTGGGGGTGTCTTATTGGTTTTAATGTGTTTTTATGGTTGCACATTTAATAAAATTATTATTTTTATACGTTGTCATAGGTTGAGTGCTTCTTTGCCTATCCCTTCTTTCTACAATTTTGATTTACAAAATGGCATGGAAACAGCAAAAGTCACCAAACTTCAATACGAAACCAGTTTGCAATAAAAAAAATGTAACTTTTCAAAGTGATTTACATCAGGATTCTGGAGTAATCGTATTGATCAATCATAGCCATAGTTTTTATAGCAGTTTTTTTTAAGCCAAAGTCAAAAGTAAATCCAAAAAGAAAGAAAAGGAAACACTGACATCTCTGTTGTGCCTCTTCCTGTATTACACCATCCTCATGGTTGCTTGTTTACATGAACACTTTGCAAAGATGCTCCAATTCAAGATGGCCTATTCTAGCAAGAAGGCTCCCCAGACACCACTGTATTATGTTTTAATTATTGCTTTAACAACAGCAGGTGGAAGAAATATGGTCTTTTATCTCCTATAAAATGTCTTCATTTTGAAAAATTACTCTGGATTCTGCACTGCTTCCAACATTTCCCCATTAATAATTATAATACTGATCTGGGCAAAAAAACTGCACAAAGCAAACAAAGACACTACACTATACACATAATTTTGCTCTAATAAGGCATTTGGAAGTCCCAGTGGTGCTGGTGAAATTAGGGAGATTTCATTAACATGTTGTTTATAACCAGCTGTACTTGACCATGATTATGCAGGAAGAATCTGTCAATAAGTTACGTGACTTGGAGCATAAATACGTAGGATTAATGCTATATGTGAGTAAGGCATGTTTTGATGGTCTGCTTGGAATAAACAATCCACATTTGCAAGGAAGAGTGAGTCTACATTATAAAGCAACGTTAACACCTGCTGATAATTAATGTATAGAGAGTATGCCTTCTGGTGGGTTTGGTGACCGACATATAGAAATTCAGACTAAAGTTACAAACTAAACAGAGAACTGGTAGGACACAATTAAAATGAAGCATGCATGCGACATTAGAGCATAAAGTGGATTATATACCAGATTTTACAGTTACATAATTTGATTTCTTATCAATTTATACTATTCAAGTGCCTTCATACAGATTGAACATTGTTAAAAACAATGTAATAAATGCTTTAATATGTATTCCTATATATTAAAAACTATTATGCAAATTAACTGTTACCATTTACCCCACAGATTATTCTGAAAAATACAACTTGTCATGTCAAAAACAATGGGCAGAACCCAACTGAAAGAAACAATGATCATAGAGTCTGTAATAATGAAACCAAGTGTTTAACAAATACCAAAGTCTTATAAAATACAAGCAATGGTGTTCAGTGGGCGTACAAAAGAGAAGAAGAAGGTGCAAACCCCACTAAATATAAAATCTTATAAAGTAAATAAATAATAAAAGTATTGACCAATGCTGCACATACAAGATCAATCATAGGAAGTAGTAGACAACTAGTCAACTGTATACATAACACTGCATGAAAATAGAGGCTACTAAGATTATATACAAGATTTAATGGCACATGCATATGAAGGATGTTTACATCAAGTGAACAGTGAAGCCAAATGGAATAGATGTGAATATAAGCAGCAAAAAAAGTGAGATGCAGGTTTTAGTACTATGGTTAGGATCAATAATTATGTGGCAGCAAGGACTCCTTGGATTGTTGACGGCCGTAAAGAGTCGTGAAGGTACAAAGTGTAATGGCTTATAGAAAGCAAAAAGCGAAAAATATAAAAAAAATCTCTATGGCCTTAAAGCCAAGATGGCTTTGATATTGGGGGAATATGTAAACTACATTTCATCATTTCAATTTTATGTAACGTTGACTGTCCAGCTTGGCAATTTAGAACTTATTAATTGCTTTGGGCAGTGCAAATTAACTTAATAGCTGAGGTTGGTGGATCATGATACTGAAACGTTCCCCAATCAGCTGATGTTGTATATAATCATGAGAATTGTGCTAGTGTTTAAGAGAAGTTGCTCTTTTTAGATAAAGCTAAAATAAGAGACTCCGCCATTACCCAATAAGTTACAATGTCCTTATAGTGCAGATCTATCCAGTAGTGTTGGTGAGACTCAATTTGAAAGACTTGTCCCAGTGATCCGGTCAGTAATATGTCAGAACACTCTTCTACCTAGCCTTCCATGGCTCTTGTTTTGATTAGCTGGCCTGATCATCATTGCAACATTACACACATATGCTGTCCAGCCATACCACCTAATCAAACAAGAGGCTAGGAGGTAAGTGGCAGTTCTTAGGGCTCCTATGCAGAGGCCACAGATTATGGATATGGCCGCTGGACCATATCATGAGAATTGATCCATTTAACCCTACTATCCAGAAAACCGTTGACAGCAATACCTGGAACCAAACAATTCTCAATCACCCTGTATTAACCATATTGAGCAGATTAAGAAAGTTCATATGGGTTGGTATATGACACTGTCTAAATTAGCTAAATTTTTTCCAGAATATTCTTTTCGATGTTGAAAGGGTTTTTCACAGGAGGGGATTCCTGGCCACATGTGGTGGTCGTGTCCCAGGATTGTTAAATACTAGGATCATGTTTTTGACTTGATAGCTGAGGTTACAAAGGTTAAAATCCATCCCAGGGCGACCTTAGCGATTCCCCATATGGACCTGGAGGACTTTTATGGGAACTGCTCTCCAACAGTTTCTTAAATTTTAATCTCAGCTTGACAGTGTCTAGCTGGTAAGTGGAATCTGATAACATTCCCTCTCGTTCTGAACTTGTAGAAAAAATTAATCAATATCAATATGAAATCTCTCTAGCATCTAGCCTGGCAACATTTACTCGTATAAAAAAACAATGGGAATCTGGGCATTGTCTCCTTTAGCACTTCAAATTATTCTCCCTTGATTCCATTTCTTTAGTGAAGGGTTCTTTTTGTCCTTTATTTGGGTTTAGATTTGGATTTAGACTTTGCCACTCCATATTGGAATTGACTCTTAAGATTACAGAGCAAGCCTTTACTTATCCTGAAGGACGTAGTTAATATTATGTTGACGTCCCCCCCCTTCCCTCCTCTTTTTTGGTGGGAGGATTTGCCTCTCAGTGGGCCTATGGGTCTACCTGTGAGTTTATATGTTTATGTATGCATGTGATCATTCCAATGTTTTGTTAAAAATATGAATAAAAATCTATTTGATAAGAAGATATCAATCTTTCACATGACTATGAATGGCTTTTGGCTAACTCTTCCTTGCAGAATTTCTTTATTCCTAGCCACAATGGTGGGTTTCCTGGCATGACTATTGCAAATGTCCTCAATAGCTGGCTCTGTGGTTGAATAAAGGGTAAGATCAATTTCTAGAATTCATAAGGTTCTGTTAAAAATTAGATCAGCTGTATTAGTACTTTTTCTGATATGTAATAACTGCATTGTACACACAGATGCACAAGACACACAGGAATCTTCCCAGGAAGAATCAAGGTAAATAGAGTAATGTCCTTTGAAGGCTCCTGCTATTTGCATTTAATTTTTGCTTACAGAATAAATGATAGAGCATCTCTAAGGGCATGGCGCCTTTATACTGTTAATGTTGCATAATGAAACAGTCGACTGTTGATGCATTTGATGAATGTAAAGTCAATAGGAACACAAGCCTGGAAAGGCAACAATCCTCTCTGGAGCATGGATTAACCTACAGGATCAGGATTGTCTGATATAAGCAAGGCTTCACATCCTGCTGCTAGCTATTAATATTTATTCTAGCCAACATTAATATTCCAGTTAAATAGCTATTATCAAGTGTAAGCTTACACAGTATTAATAGCACTAACAATTGAGAGCAGACACTGACATTATTGCACAAGTGAAAAAATGAGCTGGAGAATTAGAGCCAGAAACCCACAATGAGAGGGACTGATTAATCTTGTTGGGTGACAGTACATGATGTGCTATATCTAATGAGGTGTGGGATCATTGTCAGGCGGCATTCGCTAGAACACTAGATACAAAATAGCTACTGCAGAGTATAAATTATAATTTGACATGGCCAGATAGAAAAATCTAATATATACTAAAACTGGTGTTTGATTAGCCACTTGGAACTAAGTTGAGCGCTCATGCACAAAAACAATACTCTGCAGAAATGATTTGCCATTTCTTTCGGTTGCATATGTTGTAATTTGTCACCAGTCTGTAATACCTTTCTCCAGTGTCAGCGAGTGTTTAGTTTTAATAGTCTGCTACAATACTTCTTCACGAAAGCCTTTTAGGTGCTGATTCATCAAAGCTTTCACACCCGAATTTGGTGTAAAAGCTTTGAAAATTAGAAAAAGTTAGGTGCAACTTATAGGAGTTGCACCTAAATTTAGCAACTTTTGGCTTTTTCAAGCTAGTTTATCACAGCCCAATCAAAATGGAAGGAGCTTGGGCACGATGTACACAGCAGGGGTCTGTTGCCACAGCTCTTCTAAATCAGGATGAACTGCATTGTACCTTACAACAGGAACCTTACTGGAGAGAGATTTCTGGCATAGAACATGGACATTTTCATAATGCAGTACCATCTCTGTCCAGAAAGCCCCCTAATCAAGACTGGCGTGAACAATGCAGGTCTTGGTGAAATGGGGTGGCAAAGCAAGATTTTCAGCTTACCTAGAGTGGGTGCCCCAGGACTTCAGAGATGGTGCACGGAAAGCCCCAGTTAGGCCTGGTCTGGTGTAGCCATTAAACAGGTAAAGAAAAAATGGATCCAGCACCAGAGATTAAGTATAAAAATAGAAAAAAAAATTTATTGATACATTAAAAAAAAAATGCATCTTAAGATGTAATGGCATCAGGTATACAGGACACCTTACACGTTTCGGACAACACGCATTAAAAACGTCCTTAGTCATTGATGAATTGGGCCCTTAGTATTTTAGATCACTGCAGGATGTGCAAAAACTAGTCTTATTTATTTGCTTTTCCAAAATTCTGCCTAAACAGCACAATGGGACACCCTGCGAGACACGTAATATTGATCTGCGCATGCGCCGTTAGGGTATTTCCAGATTTCAGACACTGCTATTAGATATTTAGACCCGGCATTTGATGGGACCACGTTACTGAGCCTCTTTACCTGATGAACTAAAGAAAATCGCCCCTGCAAAACGTGCGTTGGGCTTGCTGAGATCATCTTACCCGGAGCAGCTGTTCATCTAATTGCTTGTAAGTGTGGCATTGCCCACACTTTGCCCACACAAGGGACAGAATATATTATTATTGTACTTATCAGAGCGATTTTACAACCATGGGCTCTAAATATAGATATTTTCTTACATTATAATAAGTCATTTGATATGTTGTTACACTCTAGTCTTTTTAAATTGATCTAATTTTGGGGTATATATTGTGATTATCTATTACTGTACATTATGTGGATAATTTATTATTCAACACACAGTTTTATCAGACCAAAGCACATATACACAATGTGTGGCTTTATTATGATATTTGATTTTATATGGCATATAGTTATGATATGCATGGATAGGGCACACACAGTAACATTAGGCACTGAATTAGCACATTACTTATTACAAATATTTAATAGATAGCACACAGTTTATTTATTTTTATATATACATATATAGGTTAAATGTACTATATATATATATATATATATATATATATATATATATATATATATAGGGTAAATGTACTATATATATATATATATATTTAAATTTGCAATTAAATAAACACTATAGTAATAATACTATAGTGTTTATTTAATTGCACATTTAATATAGACTAATAGTGATTATTTTGTATTGTTCCTCTATTTTTTAATTCATTACTGTCCTTTTAATAGGATGTAATAGTGAAAGCTTTCATCCTTAATTTATTTAATTCATTCATTTTCATTTATTTACTTCATAACATATGTAATAATTGAATATAGAGTTTATATGACATTTGGTGTCCTATTGTATGAAATATTCAGTATTTTGAGCCCTCTTATATTATTATCGGTGGTCTCTTATGAAATATATGTTAACAGCATAATAATCAGTTTCCTACAGTCGGTCGCACATACACCCTGCTGATGCTCCAGTTTCTCTCCTTAGTCCCTGTTGTCCTCCGGCATTAGTGGGTGTAGATACAGGGCGTTGCTAGTTGTTATGGTGACGCGGAGTTCTGCATCTCATAGGCCAGAGGCACATGTACATTATATCCGGAGAAAGTATTAACTGAGTGCATGCGCCGAGTTTGCAGGAGAGCAGAGTGGTATGTGAGGCTTGTGTTGCCTGGATATATTGGTCACCAAGGTGACATTAGTACCAACTGTGATTAAAATTACCTCACATCCGGAAGAAATAGAAGCTGATTATATGCAGGGACTTTGTAAACAGCTGGCATAATTTATTTAATACCCAATTACCATATAAATAGACCCCCTCTGGTTAATCAGATTATTACCCTGATGAAGGTGACGAAATGTGCATGGGAGGCAGGAGGGAGACACAAAGGCCAGTAATCAAATTTGTGTAAGTGTTGTGAATGTTGTCTGTGTGGGTGCTGTTTTGGATCTCCCTCTGGTGGCCAGGAATGGTAGTGAAGCTGAGTCTGAATCTGTGACTCAGACAGGTGTTGGCGTTAATTGGGAATTAAGGAAGTCCTATTGCAGACAAGCCTCATGTATATAGGAGAGCAATTTTTGCCTTGCTGGCTCCGGTGATAGTTTTCCTCATTCTCTGAACCTGTCTTGGAGTTCTGTCTTCCCTGTCTTCCTGTGCAAAACCTCTGCAGATAAGTTTGCAAGCTTTTGCTTTGCTTTCTGGTTTACACCTAAGGGTGTTTGTTTTTCTTTTTGTTTTATTTGGAATTTGTTTTCTTGCAGGTGAAGATTTGCTTTTCTAGTTTAGTGAGCATGCAAGAAAAGGAACATTCTCCCTGTCAAACTTGATTATTGCACTTTTGTATTTTTGTGGGTTTTTTTCTATTTTGTTTCTCCCATTACTTACAAGAGTACCTGATATACCGTGTTTTTCCAAAAATAAGACCTTCCCCAAAAATAAGCCCTAGCAGGGATTTTCAGCATTTTCGGAGAAAGGCTTAAATATAAGCCCTCCCCCAAAAATAAGCCCTAGTCCCGGATCAATAATGAAGTGTCCGTGCAGCTAAAAAAGTTACAGATACTGCAGGACACTTCATTATACACAGTGGCACCCGGCAATTACACTCACCAGACACTGAGCGGCAGGACCTGCAGTGATCACACACCCGCACACATCAGCTCTCACACACACACACACACAATCAGATCTCACACACACACCAGATCTCACACACAAACATTGGATCGCACACACAGTCAGATCGCACACATAATCAGATCGCACACACAAACATCGGCTCACACGCAAACAACAAATCACACACACACAAACATCGGATCGCACACACATCGGATCGCATACACACTCACCTCATCCAGTGACACCGATCTCTTCTCGCCGGGAGAATCCTGAAAGGCAGTGCGGTGCAGCGCGACGAACAGGACCTGCGGTCGGACACGTGACTTGCTCTCATTCTCTGCTGCCGTAGGTGCTGGATGTGATGTGAGTGTGTGTGTGTGTGTGTGTCTGCAATCGGCTGTGTGTGTGTGTCTGCGATCGGCTGTGTTTTTCTGCGATCGGCTGTGTGTGTCTGCGTTTGGATGTGTGTATCTGTGATCGGCTGTGTGTGCCTGCGATCTGCTGTGTGTATCTGTGATGGCTGTGCGTGCCTGCGATCTGCTGTGTGTATCTGTGATCGGCTGTGTGTGTCTGCGATCAGATGTGTATATCTGTGATGGCTGTGCGTGCCTGCGATCTGCTGTGTATGATCTGCTGTGTATATCTGCGATCTGCTGTGTGTGTATCTGTGATCGGCTGTGTTTATCTGTGATCGGCTGTGTGTATCTGTGATCGGTTGTGTGTGCCTTCGATCTGCTGTGTGTGATCTGCTGTGTATATCTGCGATCTGCTGTGTGTGTATCTGTGATCGGCTGTGTGTATCTGTGATCGGCTGTGTGTATCTGTGATCGGCTGTGTGTGCCTGCGATCTGCTGTGTGTGATCTGCTGTATATATCTGTGATCTGCTGTGTGTCTGTGTGTGATCTGCTGTGTGTGTCTGGGATCTTCTGTGTGTGTCAGCGTGTCAGCTACCAGCAGGGTAGGACGGCATGCAGCACCGAACGGAGATCACAGGAGGACCTGGGAACCACGCAGATGTCCTGGTGTGGTGAGTATGAGTCTCCTGGGAAGTGGGTGGTCTGCTTTTTTGGGGGGTAAACTTACCCCCAATTGTGTTTCTCCAAGAATAAGACCTCCTCCAAAAATAAGCCCTAGCGCTGTTTTGGGGGGCAAAAAAAAATATAAGACAGTGTCTTATTTTTGGAAAAACACGATAGTAGGGGTGAGGTCGTGTGACCTCCAGGGCCATTTTTACTATCAGGAGATTGGTATTTTTCTGCAGGGTTTGTACTGACTGCACTCAGTTTCCTTTTCTTTCCTTTTTTATCTAGGTAGTTGGGCCTCGCCTTTGCTAAATCCATTTTTCCTATCTGTGTATTGTGTTTTACTACATCACCGTAATCTCTATATGTCAGGGGCTGGCTATTCCTTTGGGGACTTCTCTGAGGCAAGTTAGATTTCCTCATCTGTGAGGTGTAGCTAGTTTATCCGTCTGTGATGTGGCGTCTAGGTGTTTAGGAACGCTCCATGGCTACTTCTAGTGTGGTCTGATAGTTAGGGGATTGCGGTCAGCTCATGTTCCAACTACTCTTGTTTTTCCTGGTGTTTTTCTACTAATGGGATTTTTTTTGTAATCTTCCATTGTTACTGGATCATAACAGTAAGTGTATAGAGAAAATTTTGCTTTCTTCATGTGCAGCATTTAGATGAAAACAGATTAATTGTTTGGTAGTTACCCATGGGATTAGTCACTTGACTATTAGCATATGTATGGGGTATACTGTGTACAGCTATTTACTATGCTAGTCTGTAACAGTATATAGACTGGTATTTTGTTTAGTAGCACTTTTGCACTTTAATACTTTGTCTATTTGGCAGTTTAAGTGTTAACATATTTATAATGATTGCTGCTGCTCTATTTAAAAGGACATTGAATATATTGTATTTATTTTTATACTAAGCTATGTGTAGTTCACCCTTACACTGGTGGCATGTATTTTTTGTATTTATAATGTTTTTAATGTACAAAATAAAATTATGTTTTATTTTTGAATTGGTGCCATATAGTCCACATTACTTACATTAATTTTTATCTATGGTAGGAATAATATAGAATTGTGGGTGTGTTTTTTGATAAAAAAAAAGTTCTGTTGTGACACATATAATAGATGAGAGAATTTTGATCATATTATGTGGCTATAATCTGACTGTTAACCTTTTAGCTCTCTCCCTAGTGTTTACCGTGTGTGTATTTTAACATATTTCTGAACCATGTCTTAATAATAAAATTGAATTTTGTAATTTTGCACTTTAATAAACTCAGGTCTCTTTGCATTGTTATATTGTTATGGAGTTAGTGCTACCCGTGGAGCCTCACCATACTTTGTACCCCCAGTGAAATGTTTTATATGGCTAAATGGAGTATTTCCTAATTTGAGTTCAACTGATAACATAACCTAACATGTTGATCTAGAGGAAGGCAAATAAAAACCCATAAGGCAGACAATAAGCTCCACATTAGCGAAAAATATCCCTTTCCGACTCCCCATATGGCAATCAGACTAGTTCTCTGGATCAACGTCCCATCACAGGATATAGAGCATTTAACCAGTTATGTTATATTTTTCAAGAAAGTCATCCAAGTTTCTCTTAAATTTTAGTAATGAATGAACCATTACAACATTATGTGGCGGAGAGTTTCATAGTTTCACTGCTCTTACAGTAAAGAATCTGCATCTGTAATTATAATAAAACCTCTTTTCCTCTAACCGTAGTGGATGCCCCCTTGTCCCTGTTGCAGGCCTAGCTGTAAAAAGATCATTACAGACATATCTATAATGTCCCCTCATATATTTACATATTGTAAATAAGATCACCCCCTAAGCCTTCGTTTTTCCAAGCGGAATAACTCCAAGTTTAATAACCTGTCTTGGTATTGCAGTCCACCCATTCCTTTAATAATCTTGGCTTCTCTTCTCTGCACCCACTGTAGTTCAGCTATGTCCTTCTTATACAGCAGAGACCAAACTTGTTCACAGTATTCGAAGTGTGGTCGCACTTGTGACTTGTATAGGGGTAAAACTATGTTTTTCTCATGGGCATCTATGCCTTTTTTAATGCATCCCATTATTTTATTAGCTTTTGCAGCAGCTGCTTGACATTGGTCAGTAAAGTTGAGTTTGCTGTCCATCTATACACCCAAGTCTTTTTTAGTGACAGTTTTACCCATTGTTTTACAATTAAATACATCGTTATAGATTTTATTTAATCTACCCAAGTGCATAACTTTACATTTAGCCTCATTAAACTTTAATTGCCATTTCTCGGCCCAAACCTCCATCTTACACAAATCCCTCTGTAATATTAAATGTCCTCCTCTGTATTGATTACCTTGCATAGTTTAGTATCATCTGTGCAAATATTGAAATTCTACTCTCAATGCCCAATGCCACTACAAGGTCTTTAATAAATATGTTAAAAAGAAGAGGACCTAATTCCGATCCATGTGGTACCCCACTGTTTACTGTGACCCAGTCCCCGTGTTTTTTCCATAAATAACCACCCTTTGTTTCCTATCACTGGTTCAATCCTGAAGCCAGTTAGGCTATGTTCACTTGTGGCATCTTTTGTGCATCTTTTACTGCATCTTGCATGGTTTTGAGGCTGCAAAGATGCACCAACATGCATGCATTTCCTTCTTCCAGCAAAGTCTAAGAGATTTCAATTTTTGCTGTCCACACTAGGCATCTTTTGTTGGCTGCATCTTGGCTGCATTTTTCAAGATGCAGCATGTCAATTCTTTTCGCGTTCTTACTGCATTTTTACCATGTTTTTAAGCCCTCCAGTCAATAGATTTGACTTACAAAATGCAATGGGCAAAAGGTGGTAAAAACGCGTCAAAAACGCATTGCGTTTTTGCCGCGGTTTGTTTTTGGTGCATTTTTTATGCACCCAAGATGCACTCAAAATGCACTCAAGATGCACTCATGATGCACTCCAGATGCACTGGCAAAAAGATGCCACATGTGAACATAACCTTATGCATATTTTCCCCTAATCCCATTAATCTCATTTTATATATCATCCTTTTGTGTGGTGCTGAATTAAACGCCTTTGAAAAATCCACATGGATAACATCCACTGCATTTCGCTAGTCCAGTCTGGAACTTACTTCCTCAAAGAAGCTGATCAGATTAGTTTGACAGGACCGATCCCTCATACACCTATGTTGATACTGGGTCATGAGGTTATTCTTCTTGAGATACTCCAAGATGGCATCTCTTAGGAACCCCTCAAATATTTTACCCACAGTATAGGTTAAAACCTACAGGTGTATAATTTCCAGGTTCAGATTTTGTCTACTTTTTGAAAATTGGCACTAAATTTGCTATACGCCACTCATGCGGTGCAGTTTCTGTTACTATGAAATCTGGGAAGATCAAAAAGAATGGTCTGTCTATCACCGCACTTAATTCCTGTGGAACTCGGGTGTATGCCCTCCGAGCCTGAGGATTTATCTACTTTAGTGATTGTGAGGCAGCACATCATTTCTTGCTGGGTTAAAGAGGAGACATTTAATGGGGAATTTATGGTTTCCCTAATCATGTCAGCTGTCATGCGATTTTCTTATATAAATACTGTAGAGAAAAAGAAGTTTAGCAGATAAGCTGTTCCTTCATTCTTTTCCACCATTTCACCCAGGCTGTTTTTAAGGTTGTCAGCATTATAATTTTTGAGTTTCTTACTGTTTATGTAGTTGAAGAATAATTTTGGGTTATTTTTACTTTCTCTGAGTTTCATTTTGTCAATCTTTGGTAACCAAAAACATTTAAGGGCAGACTGCAGCATTTATTCATCAAAAATGCTATCACTGCCATGTAGTGAGGATAAGTAATCTATTATGGTTTTGTTTCACCCCAGGGATGCTGATCCTCTTCAGGGACGCCACAGGGCTTCCTCAGCATGGCAACAGGTACTGTTAGTTTTAAATAAGTCGTGACGCCACTCATGGCTTGCGGTCAAGGAAGTGGATGACCGCCAATGCAGATTTTACGAGCGTCTGGGGCTGATGGGGTCTGAAGTCAGATGTTGCAGCCTCCCGTGAGTGAGGCAGGCCCCAGGGGCTTGGATGAGCAGGGTAGCAGGTCCCATAATAACACAGACTGAATTCAAAAGTCTTTTAACTGGTTTTTACTCACTTTGATGTTGCTGTGAGCTGACCCGGGCGTTGCTGTGATGAACCTTGTAGGACCAGGGGCTCCTTCGGGCCAGTCATCTGAGGGTAACCAGTTAGCTTACCTTCCTAGCACTTCTGTGTTCGGATAACTCCCTGACGTGAAGTACTATGGGGGTCTATCCAGGGAGTCGCAACTGCCTTTTCTCCCCTGTGTTTGGCCCGTTTGCCGGCAGTGTGGACCAGGTGAGATGGCTTCAAGCTCTGTTTCCTTATGGGTCCCTGCATTGCTGCTGAGGCTCAGACTCTGTGTGGTTGGTGAGGTATTTGTATTTCCCCTCACCGGCAGGTTTAGCAGATAGTTAAACTGGAGTTTGGTCTAGGGACCTGTCCCCATACGTGCCTAGTCACCAGGAGCAGCTCTTTACTCTGACTGACCAGGTGACCGTTCTCCCCCGCCAACTGTCACTACACCACGCAGGGTCTGACTAGTGGCCGCTCGCGTATCACCTCGCGACCACCACGCTCCATTACCAGACTGGCTTTCTCCCTCCTTTCCTGACAACCTCTGCACTTTAGCTCCCAGCCCCTCTGCTCCACCTCTTGAAAAGATTTGAAAGCTAGCCCCCTCTGGAGACTACCCAAGGGTCCCCTCTAAAGGTGTGGGAGACCTGGTTTTTATGTGTCTGTTCGTACACACCTCATTCTGGCCATTAGGATTACCTGGAAGCACTGTTACAGCATGGGTGCAGTACTCAGTGGTGCCTGACCGGGTCAGGGGCACCACAGTTTCATTGATGTCTTATTGTTATTCAGGTTAAAAAAGATACAAGGGGAACTGATCTCTATTTTGAGAGCTCCAGCAGCTTCCACATATTTTTAAGTAATCTGAGTTCTATAAGCGTCTTACATAGATGAAATCTGCCTATTCTGACGCTTTAGCTGAGCCAATTTCTAGGAGGTTCAAATTGCATCTTAATTGCTGTAGCATAGTGGTGGGAGTGAAGCCTCCGACAAATTTGGTGAAGCACATGGACACAGCAGGCACAGTGGCAAGCCCTAGCTATACTTGGTTTCTACCAGCAAGCAGCGAGCTGTCACATAACTATTGACAGATTGTTGTATGCTTCCTAGTATTTAGTTTATGCCTCACCCCATTGAAGAAAAGCAGAAGATTGTGATGCATCACTCCACATACGTGAAAGAACAAAATCACATTCTTGTTAAAATTATCATACAGTTAGTGGGTCTCCTTATCTACAGCCTGTATCCCTGCAATGTTATCTTAGAAGTGGCTTGGATGCTCTGTGGTACCTGTACATCACTTTGTATAATCCTGGTTATCCTTCAAGTTGACTAAGTAACCAAACCAAGATGGGACTGTCCTTTTCCACTTCAGCTCTGTCTTATGGACTTCCAACAGGGTCCATATAGCCATTCTGCTTGCAATGCTTATTGCTTTTACATTAAAATTACTATATTTTATGCTTAGTTTGCTTTTCTGTTGGAAACTGTTACAATTTTCTTGGAAATTTCTGCTATGTAGGGCTGACTTGGTGTGTTATTCATTCAAAGCCCTAATAATCTGCCTGCCTCTCCTTCTCTATAGAGAATTATTCTCCTCTGTCAGTTTGGCTTGCCAATGCGGTCATGCAACCTACCAAAGCCATGGAAGTACAACTGCGGGAGGAGTTACAGCCACGTAGAGACTTGGTAAGTACAAGGTGGCCATAACACAACCTCAGGTGCTTGGAGCCATGTGCAGACTGACCCAGTGGACAGAATTGGCTTAAAATTGGTATGTATGCTATTCAACGCATTGTGAAATGGAAGGCATCTTAAAAGGTTATACCAAAACTCCCCACCAGGTAAAAAAGTGGCACTGTTCAGTGAGTGAGCAGCACAAAAGCTGTGTGCCGATAATTGGATTTGTCACAATTGTTCCACAGACTAGCATAATTGCTCAGTATGACTGCCATCATGCATGGTGATCATGTTCATCCTATGCAGAACATGCTCAATGCTTACGTGCAACATGCTGGTGGAATGCTGCGCACTTTCAAAATGATGTAGTCTTTGAGGTCCACCAGGGTGTCGACATTTCCCCGATAAACACACTCTTTCAAGTGTCCCCACAACAAGAAATCACAAGAATTGAGATCGGGGGAGCCCGATGGCCATGCATTAGGGAAGGAGCAGCTCAAGATCCTGTCATCGGAAAAATGTGCACGCAGAACGTTCTTCACACGATTTGCAATGCAAGGAGATGCTCTATCATGCATGAAGGTGGTCGCCTGAAGACATTGCTGCTGTTGGAGTTGCGGAACAACCACCATTTCCAACATTGTCTCGTATCTTGCCGCAGTCATGGAACAGGTAGCAACCCAAGTTGGCCTCATTTCTTCAGAAAAGAACGGTCCAAGGATGAATAATGAGGTGAAGCGACACCAAATAGTTACCTTTGGTGAATGCAGCGGAACTTCCTCGACTGTATGCAGATTTTCTTTAGCCCATATGCGACAGTTTTGTGTGTCCACTATTCCATTAAGGTAAAAATGCGTTTCGTCGCACCACAGAACATTTCATGGCCAATTGCCATCTACTTCCACTCTCGCCAGAAACATGAATGCAAATGTCATGAGGCTATTATTGTCACGAGGAACAAGTTGTTCATGATGACTAATTTTGTACGGGTATGCCCGCAAGACCTTTCGGGGAAATTTCCACACTGTACTGTACAGGAGCCCCAATTCCCTGGAAACACTGCGTGCACTGCTGTTCCCGACAGGGTTGTTTGTGCCCTGTCCTACGACGGCAGTGGAAATGTCCTCAACAACCTCTCTACTTACCAGTCATCGCCCGCGTGTAATCATCTGTCTCAGCGAACTGACAGCCATTGGACCGCTACATGTGTAAAGGTCTTTCAAATGACGAAAGGCTCTCAGTGCAGCTGTAGCATTCCTAGCATTCTCATAAAACAACCGAACTAACAGTGCAGAATTCGGCAAAGAGACAGGCATCTTGCAGCCTGAGTTGCAAGGCGTACTCACTATACAGTGCCACTTTTTCAACTGGTGGGGAGTTTTGGTATAAACATTTTTTTAAGATGCCTTCCATTTCCCCATGCCTTGAATATTATAAATACCAATTTTCAGTCAATTCTGTCCACTGGGTCAGTCTGCACACGGTTCCAAACATCTTAGGTTTTTCTATCGTCACCTTGTATGTCATGCATTAACCCTTTTGCTTCCTTTTTTTACAGTGATTTACCTGGCTAATTACAGCCATGACAATACTTGACATGGCCGTGATGAGGCCAGGAGTGTGTTTTCTGTAAGCGAACACATACCGTACATTGCCGACTTTCGTGAAAAATATTCGGTAAGCTGAAAAACAGGCCAAGTCTTGTATAAATCTGAATTTGGCGAACACAAACCAAACAGGTTTGCTCATCTCTACTTGCAACACTAATGACTCCCATGACACCAAGGAGGTAAAATAGCTAATTGGACACAAATTTTCCATCTTCACTCAAGGGTGCACTCCCTTTTATTTCCAGCAGTTTAGACATTATTTGCTATGTGTTGAGTTATTTGAAGGGAACATCATAGTTAGATTGTTATACAAACTATACACTGACTACTTTACATTGCATAAAACTGCCATAACCTTTACTGTATTGAACATGTCACCTATTAACTGAGAAAATATATTTCTAAAATGTGCTTATTAACATGAGTTTGTCACTAGATCTTGGTAACAACCCATCCAATCCACACAGATGGCAAAGAAATCAAAGTATAAATGTCCATAAATGAAGTTATGTGTAATAATGGGAACTGTCACAAGGAAAAAGTAGTGAATGCACTACGTGAAACGTATTTACCGTATTTTTCGCTTTATAAGACGCACTTTTGTTCCCCCAAATTTTGGGGGAAAGTAGGGGGTGCGTCTTATAATCCGAATATACGGGGGGGGGGGGGGTGTATATATATATATATATACACACACTACAGAGTCCAGGGGAGGTGCGGGCAGCTCTGGAGCTCTGCTGGGGGACTTATGAAAGCTGGGAGCAGAAGCCTTTGATCTCCTGCACCCGCTCATATAATATGCACAGCTGCTGTCCACCACCATGGTGCTGAAAGTGCACCGCGGCGATAGGCTGGGGCAGCAGTGTATATTATATCTGCCTGCCCCTTCTTTGATTGCACATGCCCCCTCCCCCGTGTTAGCTATGTCCCCTATGCTGCTGCAAACAGTAAAATAATAAACTTTTTACTCACCTCCTCCAGCGTGTCTGCCAGGCCTCCCTCCTGCTGCTGTGATAAGGCACAAGAGATTTCACTCTGCCGTGCCGATCACATGACCGGCCGAGAACCAGGAAATGCAGGAGGCCGGAGATCAACCCCGAGGAGGGGACACAGACAGGACAATGCTGGAGAAGGTAAGGAAAGTTTATTTTCCTAAAAGCAGCAGCATGGGGCGATATATAACACAGGGAGCTGTGTGCCAGCAATAGTGGGCCATGTGCCGCCACATGGGGCCATGTGCCAGCAATAGTGGGCCGTGTGCCGCCACATGGGGCCATGTGCCGCCACATGGGGCCATGTGCCGCCACATGGGGCCATGTGCCAGCAATAGTGGGCTGTGTGCAGCCACATGGGGCCGTGTGCAGCCACATGGGGCCGTGTGCCGCCACATGGGGCCGTGTGCCGCCACATGGGGCCGTGTGCCGCCACATGGGGCCGGGTGCCGCCACATGGGGCCATGTGCCAGCAATAGTGGGCTGTGTGCAGCCACATGGGGCCGTGTGCCGCCACATGGGGCCATGTGCCAGCAATAGTGGGCTGTGTGCAGCCACATGGGGCCGTGTGCAGCCACATGGGGCCATGTGCCAGCAATAGTGGGCCGTGTGCAGCCACATGAGGCCATGTGCCAGCAATAGTGGGCTGTGTGCAGCCACATGGGGCCGTGTGCAGCCACATGGGGCCATGTGCCAGCAATAGTGGGCCGTGTGCAGCCACATGAGGCCATGTGCCAGCAATAGTGGGCCATGTGCCGCCACATGGGGCCATGTGCCAGCAATAGTGGGCCGTGTGCAGCCACATGGGGCCGTGTGCAGCCACATGGGGCCGTGTGCAGCCACATGGGGCCGTGTGCAGCCACATGGGGCCGTGTGCAGCCACATGGGGCCGTGTGCCGCCACAGTGGGCCGTGTGCCGCCACAGTGGGCCGTGTGCCGCCACAGTGGGCCGTGTGCCGCCACAGTGGGCCGTGTGCCAGCCACAGTGGGCCGTGTGCCAGCCACAGTGGGCTGTGTGCCAGCCATAGAGGATGTGTGCCAGGCATAGGGGACATGTGGCATCACTGGGCCATATCCAGATTCAGAGGGCTAATTTTAGGATGGGGGGGGCTATGAGGGACATATACCCTATATGATTTGTCAGACGGACACTGGCATTATAAGACGGACCCCATTTATTAAAAAATTCTCTATTCCTTCACCAAATTTGGGGGTGCGTCTTATAATCAGGTGCGTCTTATAAAGCGAAAAATACGGTAATACTTTACACAAATTACTTTGTTGGTGAGAAAAGCTTCAAAATGCCTCTTGTATGGATAAAGTAGTCATATGTATTGCTCAGGTGTGATTTTGGCCCATTCTTCTACACAAACACTGTTCAAATCCTGAAGGTTCTGTGGGCTCCTTTTATAAACTCTGATCTTTCATTCCTTCTAAAATTCCTTATAAAATTCCTTATAAAATTTCCATTGGATTCAGGTCAGGAGATTGGCTCGGCCATTCTAGTGTGAGGTAATGAAACAAACCTCATCCTCTGTGGTTGAAGAAATCTACTGGTTCACCAATGTGAAACAGATGTGCTTGGATACTTTTCCAGGAGTAAGATACTGTAAGATATTTTAGTGCGTGATAATGGCTTAAGTTTGTTAAACTTCATTTTCTGCTTAGCAACAGCTGCATTTGGTTAAGTGTCGCGGGCGGGGAGGACGCCGTCGCTGCTGCGCTCTCGCTAACACTCGGGTCCGGCGCTGCTGCGATGGCTGCTCGGTGGCTAGAGCGGTGGGCCGGATCCGGGGACTCGAGCGGCGCTCCTCGCTCGTGAGTGAAAGGGGTGGTTGGTTTGAGGGATTTAGTCCGTAACGCCACCCACGAGTCGTGGTGAAGATAGGCACCACCGCTGCTGATGACGGGGATCCCGGGAGCGATGGTAAGGAGCAGCTGGGATGTTGTTTTCCCCCTCCGTGGGTAGGGGTCAGTGGTCCCGGGGCCCGGTGATGTTGTGACGGGGAGGCAGGGCTGGCGAGGTGCAGGGTTGCAGGTACAGCGCGGTGCGGTGCCGGATGGCATGGGTGTACTCACTCAGCAAGAAAGGTACAAAGTCCTCGGTAAACCAAACGGCTGAATTGACGGGTCCCGCAGCCGGCTGCATTGTTTCTCCCCGGACAGGTGATGGCAGCTGTCTTTCCCTGCACCTTGATGTTCTGCTTCTGACTACTATGGATTCCCAACGGTAGTCCACTCCCCGGTGTATGGGTACTGGAGGAGCCCGTTTGCCCGCGGGCACTGGCCCTTGGGTCTCTAGCCTTAGGCGGTAGCTGTATACCCTCACGGTGTGGGCGGTTGCCTTCAATCAGGACTTTTGCTGTTGTTAAACCCCTGGGGTTCCAGTCACATTCGGATCTGACTATTGTCGGCTGCTCCAAGCCTGGTTGGGGTCCGATGGTCCTGCCTGTGTGTGCTGGCTTCACTTCGCTCCCCGGTCGGTACCGGTTGCTCCACCACTCCTGCAGACGGCCACCACCGTCTGCCAACCTTGCTGTCAGTGCCTGGGCCACAAACCCAGACACCCAAGTGCTTGCTCCTCTCACTTCAAGCTCCTACACTCAACTGTCACTTTTCCCGCCTCCAGGCCTGTGGACTCCTCGGTGGGTGGGGCCAACCACTTGGCTCCGCCCCACCTGGTGTGGACATCAGACACTGGAGGGAGGCAACAAGGATTTTTGTTTGGCTGGTGTCCCTGTCTAATGGGGGTGGGGGTGTTTGTATGTTATCTGTGACGACCTGGCTAGGCCAGGGCGCCACATTTACATATACTCTGCGTAATTGAGAAAGGATTATTTCCCTGGTTTTCAAAAAGTAACACAAGGTTAAAAACACATTTGGTTTACAGAGATAATTGAACATGCTTTTTGTCCACCAATGGAGTCTTGCATGGTGAGTATGCATACATGTCATGGACGTTGAGTGCATTACATACTGTTTTCTTTGAAACAATTGTACCTGCTGATTCCAGGTCTTTCTATAGCTCTCCACCGGTAGTTCTTGGCTTTTGGACAGCTCTTCTGATCATTCTATCCACTCATTTGCTCTAAATGTCCCGTCCCAGGTCTATGGGGTACTAGGTCCTGGGCGGTGTACTACTGGGACGTGTCACTGGGTGGCTGTTGCCCGGTTCCGTAACCCTGGGGGTCGCTTTAAAAGGGGTTATATATAGGGTAATGTTCAATAAAGTTTATGGCGTGACATCACTTGCGGGTTGTGGTTATGGAGATAGAACCGCGGCTGCACAGTCTCTCCGCTGGGGCTGATGTTGACAGCAGCCTGGATTTTGGGCCCTCCGCTAGTAGAGCCAAGGCCCCAGGGGGTAGGTGATGGAGTTAGTCCGGGAATAAGGTAGGCCACACAAAGGGTTGCTTTGTAACTGGTTCTCTTTACTCACAGTGGATGGTAACTGGTATCTGGAGGAAGGCTGGTGTTCACCTCTGGTTCCCTTAGTCCCAGTGCTGGGTTGATGACCTGGTGGCTTCTTTCCCCTGCACCTCTCTTGAGTTTGTGGTGTCTCCCATGGTGTGGAGCATCTGGGGGTCCCCTCTGGTTTGTCTCTCAGTCTCTGGTCCGTACGGCGGCAGTGTGAACCCTGTAGAGTTGGTGTTCCGTTCTGGTCCCTTGTTCTCCCGTTGCTGCTGGTGCCCCCGGACTTCTAAGGTCAGTGAGGTCCTGGATAGTCCCTTCACTGTGCAGATTTTATGAGGACTGCCTGGAGCGTTTGCCTGACCTAGGGCTCTGTACCCCGTTGGTTCTATGGTTCCCAGAGTACTTCTCCGTACTCCTCTGGAAACCACATGCCTGGGCCCTCAGGTCACCGACACAGTCCCCTGTCAGAGCAGTTACGTCCGTTCTCCCTCACTTCCACTTAATTGTCTAACTATCCGTCCCCTCCCACTTGGTTGTCGTTTAGTCGACTGGATCGGCTCTACCCTGGGTGACCATCCATTGAGTCCACTCTAATCTGTCACCAGTCTGTGGATGGTGAAAACTGGGATTTTAATGTGTTTTGGTGTTACCGGCACTGGTCTTCCAGGTCCCTGGGTGTAGGCCCTGCATCTTTGGCAGGATGCAGTACCTTTTAGTGTCCTGATGGGTTCAGGGGCGCTACATAAATCTTCTGGGGAGCACATGGATTTGGCTAGTTTATGATAAAATAATGTTCTTTTCACATACGGATTATGGCTCCAAAAGTGCTCACTGGTTCCTTCAGTAATTCAGAAATTCTGTAACCAATGCTATCAGTATGTTTTCCACAATAGGGCTACAAAGGAATTGACCAGGTTACTGGCTTTACCCATTATGACATATTCTTTTGTGGCATCTTGGTAATGAGACACTGTTTAATACGTCATAAGATGAACCGCTTTTTTTTTAAATAAGTGGCAGAATTGCTTTCTAAATAATGATAGATTGCAGCTGGTGACATGGATTTTTGCACCTCTCTTCTTTCATGTGTTCAATACCTTTTCTCTATGTAATTTCTCATTAATACTAGTGATGGGCGCACAGTGAAATATTCAGGTTCGGATTATTCATAGAATATTTTGTACTATTCATTGAAGAAAAAAACAAAAAGCCAGCACTAAATGTGCACTTCAGCACTAAAAATTCCAAACTGTACTTATAAAACGTTTGAGATTTTTGGCAAAAAATTGCAATTTCTTGAGCTACCTCGCCATGTCACGGCAAATCTGATTTGGGGCAGTCCTACACTAAAATATTTTTATAAAATGTGCCATACGGCCTCACATATGAATAGTAGAACTGCTCTTAGCAGCACTCACCTGGTCTATTTCAATCCCGTACCCATGACTGAGTCATGGCTGTGGGCGGGACAGGTCCAAGCAAATGCTGCATGAAGTAAATAGCCTGTGGACAGGGCCTGATGACTGAATGTGAACAACAGTCACCAACCGCCAAAATCTAGACAGGTGGAATACATCCCAAATTGGGGTGCATAGCAAGGTGGAGGTCAGCCACTGACCAATTCAATGAAGAAAAAACAAAAAAAGTTCACGAATAACAAATCTCATACAAGTCAATGGGAAACTTGAATAATTTTCCAGTGAACCCTCGCAGGATGTCTGGCAGGGCTGTAAAAATGCTGAAATGGATGCAAAAGTGCTGAAATTAAATAGGAACAGTATGGGGAAGGTGCCTTGATTCATTTCTGAAGCACAGGTCGGTTTTGGGAACAATGTTTTCAGAGTACTACGCACCCTTGGAGTGCGGTCCCCCACCTATTTGTCATAACCAATGCAGGTAACGTAGAAAGCTGTGGGCTGCAGCTCCCAGCTATGTGCTTTTTTTCCCTGCTCCTGCCAAACACAGGTCGCTCTCAGCCCTTAGCCACATTGAGGCCTATTTTAGACCCATGGTAAGGTTTTAATATTAGAGAGTGTAGGTACTATCCCAACTGGGTACACCTTGACGTTTGGTGGGATAGCTTTATGCTTTTTTTGAGCAAAAACAGTGTTTACTAAGTACCCTATGTTTATATGCACTATGCTTTTATTTAGTTACAGCAGGGTATGTTTCCACAATTTTTTTCCTTGGTTTCTCTTAGTCTCATGGCCAGTGTGAACATGGTCTCACAAGTTCCATGTATACCATCTCATACTCCGACTCACTTTTTTGTTTTTATGTAGTTTTTTTGTATTCAGTACAAACAGGGAGTGGCCCCCTTCTCAGCGAGCTGGACATTTCATTCTGTGAATCCCCCTGACTGTGTGTGTCCTGTTGGGACCCGGTCGCTCTCAGCCCTTAGCCACATTGAGGCCTATTTTAGACCCATGGTAAGGTTTTAATATTAGAGAGTGTAGGTACTATCCCAACTGGGTACACCTTGACGTTTGGTGGGATAGCTTTATGCTTTTTTTGATCAAAAACAGTGTTTACTAAGTACCCTATGTTTATATGCACTATGCTTTTATTTAGTTACAGCAGGGTATGTTTTCACAATTTTTTTCCTTGGTTTCTCTTAGTCTCATGGCCAGTGTGAACATGGTCTCACAAGTTCCATGTATACCATCTCATACTCCGACTCACTTTTTTGTTTTTATGTAGTTTTTTTGTATTCAGTACAAACAGGGAGTGGCCCCCTTCTCAGCGAGCTGGACATTTCATTCTGTGAATCCCCCTGACTGTGTGTGTCCTGTTGGGACCCGGTCGCTCTCAGCCCTTAGCCACATTGAGGCCTATTTTAGACCCATGGTAAGGTTTTAATATTAGAGAGTGTAGGTACTATCCCAACTGGGTACACCTTGACGTTTGGTGGGATAGCTTTATGCTTTTTTTGATCAAAAACAGTGTTTACTAAGTACCCTATGTTTATATGCACTATGCTTTTATTTAGTTACAGCAGGGTATGTTTTCACAATTTTTTTCCTTGGTTTCTCTTAGTCTCATGGCCAGTGTGAACATGGTCTCACAAGTTCCATGTATACCATCTCATACTCCGGCTCACTTTTTTGTTTTTATGTAGTTTTTTTGTATTCAGTACAAACAGGGAGTGGCCCCCTTCTCAGCGAGCTGGACATTTCATTCTGTGAATCCCCCTGACTGTGTGTGTCCTGTTGGGACCCGGTCGCTCTCAGCCCTTAGCCACATTGAGGCCTATTTTAGACCCATGGTAAGGTTTTAATATTAGAGAGTGTAGGTACTATCCCAACTGGGTACACCTTGACGTTTGGTGGGATAGCTTTATGCTTTTTTTGATCAAAAACAGTGTTTACTAAGTACCCTATGTTTATATGCACAATGCTTTTATTTAGTTACAGCAGGGTATGTTTTCACAATTTTTTTCCTTGGTTTCTCCTGCCAAACACAGCATTAGCCTCTTTCACACGTTCGTGAAAAACCACACACGTTTTTCACCGACGTGTCATATGTGCGTTTTGCCCTCCGTGAGCCGTGTTTATTGCTTATGTGTGTTCTCCGTGTGTTATCCGTGATAACACATGGAAAACGGGAACTTTCTACTCACCTGTCCCTGGCTTCACTGTCCGTGGTGCTGAACTACGGTCTCCGGTCCTGCCGACTCCCCGCTGCTGATGCTTCCGGCCGCAGTGAAGTGAATATTCAATGAGCATAATGAGCGGCAGCAAGTGACAGCAGCGGCAGAGACTGCAGGGCTGGAGAAGGTGAGTAAAGTTTTTTGTTTTTTTCTCGCAGACACATGTCTTTTCTCCGATGCGTGTCACACATCCGTGTGGTCCGTTTGTGTTATGTGTGACCCGTTTGCGTTCCGTGTGACACCCGTGATGCCGGAGAGAAAACGGACATGTTGCCGTGAGAAACACACGGACACACGAATGTACAGAACGGACACACGTTCCGTGTGTAAATATATACAATGTATCCAAATCCATTGGAATACCTAGGTCTATGTGTGTACGTGTCTCCGGTACGTGCGGAAACTCACCAAACACGTACCGGAGGCACGTACGTGTGAAAGAGGCTTTACTGGGATTGGAAAGCAATCCCCACATGTTTAGTTGCTGAAAATCAGGCACCAAACATGTGAAAAGGGGACTTGAATCTCACGAGGCGAATACCAAAATACTCAATGAGTAATGAATATCCTGAATATCTTTATATTCATGCGAGTAATGAATAGTGCCGAATATATTCGCTCAACACTAATTATTACACATCTTAATTTTTAGATATCAATGGTTTGATTTATTTGCCTTTGCAGATTGGATGGGTTGTTAATGACATTTGGTGAGAATTTAATGTCCATATCACCTTTAGAAATATATTTACTTAGAAAATTGGTGGTGTGTTCTTTTTTAACTAGCTATATAGATATATCAAAATACTATAAAGTATCTCTAAAATCTAGTATCCATGACCTGTAATATTATATTTTTCATAAAAGGCATGTATGCTCACTATGAACTTCTTCAATGATACAACCATCACAACATCTTATGGGCATAAAATTCTCTTTTGTTCTGATTTTGAATTAGTTTTTCTCTAAATCAAGATGGTGACACCTTTTCATAGTTGTAGTCCTTTGTGTAAACCAGTCATTGGAAACATCTATGTATTGTTCACGCATATATTTTCACATGTAATTAGATCAAACAAAAATCCATCTTTTTCCATACTGAATAAATCCAAGTTTGAAACCGTGCTTGGTATACAGTTCATTGCACCCATTCCCTTAGGCCGCTTTCACATTGCATTTTTACCTATGTTCACTGGTCCTATCGGGGCAACTGTCTGAAACCCCCTCCCCCAACGCAAAACGTGTTTCGGATGTATACACTAATGGGGCCATTGACTAAAATGGAGCAGATGGAGTCAGCTTGTGCTCGACAGCTCTGTCTTGCAACATTTTTGGGCCTATATGTTTTCTGCAGGCGGACACCCGGATGTAGTCTACTACGTCCTTGTATCCACTCCATAAGGTTCAGGTCTGAAGACATGCTTGGCCAGTCCAGCACCTTTATCCTCAGCTTCTTTATCAAAGCAGTGCTAGTCTTGGAGGTGTGTTTGAGGTTTTTATTATGTTGTAATATGAAGGGAAGGGATCATGCTCTGCTTCAGTATGTCACAGCATACGTTAGCATTCATAGTTCCTTCAATAAACTGTAACTTTTTACCTACGCTAAACTTAATTTACCTTGCAAAATTTAGTGTCATTTGAAAACCTTAAAAAATTATTTTGCATGCTTAAACATTGTCAGTAATAAATATTTTGAAAAGAAGAGGGTCCAATACTGACTCCTTGAATACACCAGTGTTGACTGTGAGCCAATCAAAGTCTGTTTCATTAATATCCACTATCTGTTTCCTATTGCTGAACTACTGAACCATTTTTCAACCCAATTACATACATTTAACACTAGTGCCAAAGATTTTATTTTATGTATCAACTTTTTATGTGGCACCTTATCAAATGTTTTTAAAAAGTTTACAAACACAACATCTAACATCTAGTGAGTTTTGGCTATATAAATATGAGCAGCTTCAATGTTTCTGCCATTATTCCTTAAAATATTTGTCACCTTCTACCTTACAAATAGCAGATTAGCCTCAACTTATGTATCATGGATTAAAAAAAACAGCCCATAAATAGAAACCTGATTTTGGTTATCCTTTGGTGAAAGGCATCTGTTTGATAAAGAAGAATAAAAGAGTTCAAAGGTTGAGTTGCATTGCAACAGAGGTTTCTTTGAATAGTTTCATTGATAAAGGTTATTTGTTTGAGGGTGAAACTGAAATATTTAAACATTTTCTTACAACAAAGAATCTCTGAGGGATTTAGATATAGACAGAGGGAAATGTCACTTTGTCTTTTGAGGATATATCCAATTGATGTGCAAATCTGCTTGTAGTCAAGAAACCAAAACAAAAGATCATTCTCAGCTAGAGACTGTCAAGGCCATGGTATATTTTAGATTGACTCTAGGGAAAACATGGTATAGCAATATAATCTCTTTCATAAAATCTATTGGCTTTGTTATAGTCCCATTAAAACCGCATTGCATAGTACATCAATGATACCTAGGTGATTTTGACTATTTGCATTTGTATTTTCTAATTTAAAAATTCATGCACAATTAATTTGTTAGACTATTGGACCGATGTTAATCTAATAATAAAAACTGTGATCCAGAACTTGAAGCAATTAGAATACGTGTCTCCACAACGCTGAACAGTGGAAAAAAGCACAAAAATATACGTTTAGCACAACATTTTTAAATGTCTAGATTCATTTTTTAGCAGTGATACAGACTAGAACCTTTTTGTAGAGAATTACACTTGGCCAATGGACCCATATTCTCAGTCATAGGTATTGTTGCAATAAAATGCATTCAACCTCCATTGATACTTAGATTTATTAGCAAAATTTACAAACTTTGATAAATGCTTCTGGCATGTCTAAATGTCAAAGGCAGATTAGTAAAATTGTTGATTACTTGTCTTTATGGATGAGCTAATCTTTCAAAATTCAAATTTGCCAAATTCAGCAAATATTTTCACAAAAATTAAATTTGTGGAAATTAAATTTGCCACAAATCAACAAATCACAGGTGATCCAGTTCCCTTGAAGAGTTGTATATAACACTTTAAAGTATCTTAAGACTGTATACAACTCCTTTTACTCTCTATAATGCAAATGAATAATGTCTAAGTGATCTCATCATATAAGCAGATGGCAAACCTGTAGTAACTAACAGCCCATTTAAGAACAGTGCACGGTACAAAAAACTTACCTCTCATAGACATTTTCATCAGCCAGATTTTCTTTGTAGAACCCAAACTCAAACAAAAGGTTTCGCTGTTAGAGGTAACATGACAAGTCTCATACATTACTGTTTATTCCATAGCCCCTTCTGCTTCCTTCCCACTAAAACACTTGCTATAGGCAAAGCAGGACAATGATGTCCTGCATTTTATAATACTACTGCCTTGTGTGAGTGGAGGTGGCGGTGGAGCTTTTGTTGCCCGTAGAGGCTCCCATATTTTGGATCATGATATGTTATTTTTCTTTTTAGGTTACCATTACTATGTCTTCTTTTACCATAAATTTTGAACAATACTGTGATTAACTTTTGACAATTTGACTCCACTTATTTATCCCTTTCCAAAAAGGGGCATAACAAGAAAATCTAGGTCGGTAAGTTCAGTACACATTTTGAAAGTAAAATGTGGCAACTGGCTGTGGGACGCCCCAGCGATACTGACCCTCTTCAGGGACGCCACAGCGTTTCTTCAATATGGCAACAGGTAATGTTAGTTTTGTATATGTCGTGACGCCACTCACGGCTTGCAGTCAGGGATGTGAGTGACCGCCGCTGCAGATTTTATGAGCGTCTGGGGCTGATGGGGTCTGCAGCCAGATAATGTAGCCTCCCGTGAGTGAGGCAGGCCTCTGGGGCTTGGGTGAGCAGAGAAGCGGGTCCAGGAATAACACAAGCTGAGTCCAAAAGTCTCTTAACTGGTTTTTACTCACTTTGATGTTGCTGTGAGCTAACCCCAGCGTTGCTGTGATGAACCAGGTAGGACCAGGGGCTCCTTTGGGCCAGTCTGAGGGTAACCAGTTAGCTCGCCTTCCTAGCACTTCTGTGTTCAGATAACCCCCTGACTTGAAGTACCATGGGGGTCTGTCCAGGGAGTCGCAATTGCCTTTTCTCCCCTGTGTTTGGCCCATTTGCCGGCAGCATGGACCAGGTGAGATGGCTTCAAACGCTGTCTCCTTATGGGTCCCTGCGTTGCTGCTGAGGCTCGTACTCTGTGTGGTTGGTGAGGTACTTGTAGTTCCCCTCACCGGCAGGTTTAGCATATAGTTAAACTGGAGTCTGCTCTAGGGACCTTTCCCTGTACATGCCTAGTCACCCCGGACACTTCACTCTGACTCCTAGGTGACCGTTCTCCCCGCCAACTGTCACAACACCGCGCAGGGTCTGACTAGTGGCCGTGCGCGTATCACCTCGAAATCGCCATGCTCCACTACCAGACTGGCTCTCCATTCTTCCTGACAACCTTTGCACTTTAGCTCCCAGCCCCTCCGCTCCACCTCTTCAAAAGATTTGAAAGCTAGCCCCCTCTGGAGACTACCCAAGGATCACCTCTAAAGGTGTGGGAGAACTGGTTGCTATGTTTCTGTGCGCACACAAATCGTTCTGGCCCTTAGGATTACCTGGAAGTACTGTCCCAGCATGGGTGCAGTACTCAGTGGTGCCTGACCGGGTCAGGGGCGCCACAGCTGCAGTAAAGGAATGAAATGTATGGTTGTCATGGGCTTGTAAAACACAGCTGCAAAAACAGACAAGCGTAGATAAATGTTTACTTTTTTTCTATTTATTGAAAAGAATTCAATCCCATTCCTAAAAATGGCAAAATAAGAAGTGCCAAGTAGGTACACATTCAAAAAGCCATCACCTTCAACAGGACACTGCACTGGTGTGACATGCAAGGATGGTTGACTAGTAAAATAGATGTACAGGTAAAATTTGTTGTGACACACACACTTTGTGAGGTAGATTGTTTAAATTTTAGGGACTTTCTTTTTGTATTTTTAAAAATGTATTATGTCATCATTTACAAAAACAATTGCACAAGAAATGCATAAACTCAAAGTATAGTCAATGCAAAAATTACCATTACTTGTGAAAATCAAGTACACCCTGACACTGATTTTAGAATATTTTTCTGGAAAACTATGACACTGCCTTGCTTCTGCTGAGTAGTACATTAACCTGTTTCTGACATTTGACGTACTGGTTGCTACATCATATTTTGCTGTGACTTACTGTAAATAGATGTATTGGTACATTATTGCAATTGTCTGAGCAAAAGAGCTGTGCCACAAGGAGCTAGGCATAAGTGACAGATGAGCTCTGGCGGTCACAGCCATGGCCAGTGCTTGCACCCACCCTGGCAGTTTAACCCCCTAAATGCCACAATCAATAGCAATTATTAATATTTAGGGGGCTGGGAGAGGGACAGTGCAACTTGATCATGGGGCAATATCATTGCCATGGCAACTTGAGGTCACCTCTAGGTCTGCCAGGCTATGGTGGCCTGTTAAGCCTTGCTAAGAGCATGGTTTAAAAGGAGTACTGTCAGTGTCCCACTGGCAGGTGTACTATATTGCAATGTATATGCATTGCAGCACATTATACTAGCGATCAGTGTACTAAAAGTTAATGTCTGATATAGGGACTAAGTAAAATTATGAAAAATAAGAAAAAATAATGTAAAAATATATTCAAGAAAAATAAATAAAGATAAAGAACAAAAAATTAAAAAAATATTTTTCCAATAAATATTTATAAATAAATAAAAATAAGGAAACAAATTCACATATTTCCTATTGCCGCATCCAGAATAACCTGAACTATAAAACTGTCACATTATTTAGCTCAGGAGTCTGTGCGTCAAAGATGTGGCTCCCTGATGAAGCCACATCTGGGACGCACAGGCTAGTGAGGCGAAACACGTGTTGGTGGGTGGGGGGCCTGCTCCCTTTCTCCTGAGGACTGGCATCTCTTACTTAAACTAAACTTCTCTTTTGGTAAGGCAACCATTTAAGTATAAGCACACTTATATGGGATTTTCTGCATTTATATGTGTTGCCCTACCTTACAAGTTCTGCTTCTTGCACTATCAGCACCTTATCATTTTATGGAGGCTCCAGCAAAGAGGAAAACCTTTAACCCTATATGCACTGTGGCACTTTATATATGTTTGGGTTGCATTTTTAACTCTTTGTTAACCTTCTGTGTAGTCATAAGTGCAGATCATGTTACTACCTAGTGTTTTTTTGAGATTTCTTTTTGATTTGTGCCATGTTTATCTCAGGAGATAAAAATTGTTTTATATTTTTATGTGAAACCTTTGTCAACCCCTCCTTGTGTGTTTAATAAAATAATTTTTTGCTCTTTCTATACTTCTTTGTTCTCCTGTATTTATGAATAATTTGGAGTGTGCGCTTGCGTCTGGAGGACCCTAGAGTGACCTCCACTCGTTATTACACTTTATTATGGTGCTATGGAGATTTCTTTGTTTAACCACATATCTAATATCGCTGTATTTGAACCAACTCGAAGAATTGCCATCTAATTACCTATAATGCAAGGTGAACAGCATACGTAAAAAAATAAATTAAAAATAAAGCTAATTATTCAACAGCTGTTGGTTCAATTTGTTCACTCAGCCTACCAAAGATCACAGTAGGCACGACTCACATTTCTCCTGCGCTCAACGCTGAGTGCTTATATTAGGGTTTTCTTGAACATCTCTGAAAATATGTGATTCAGGCAAAACGCTCAATGGAAAATTAATTCACTGTAATAAAGGCAGAAGGAGTCACTGTGAACTCTCATCTGGCATGTGGTCCAGTGGTCAACAGTTTTGGGCATCTTTGAAAACATAACATTTTGTGACACCCCTGTGGTGTTAAAATGCTCAGTACACCCCGATATGAATTTGATGAGGGGTGCAGTTTTTAAAATGGAATCACTCGTGGGGGATTTCTACTGTTCTGATATTTCAGGGGCATTGACAATGTGACATGGCATCTCCAAACCATTTCAGCTAAATCTGAATCTGAAATATAAAGCTGAACTTTGCACTGTGCCTCAAAAGTAGTTTTTAACTATATATGGGGTAATGGTGAACTCAGAAGAAATTGTGTAACAAATTGTATGGTCCATTTTCATTTATTATCCTTTTAAACATTAAATGTTGGGGCCAAAGCAGCAGTTTAGTGGAAAAAAAATTATTTTTTTTATTTTCACAGCCCGATATTATTCAATTCCGTGAATCACCTAAGGGTTTAAATTGTTCACTACACTTTTAGATAAATTTCTTAAGCGGTGTAGTTTCCAGAATGGATTCACTTGTGAGTCTTCCATCTGTGCTGTTTTGGCATGTCAGGGGATCTTTAAATGGTACATGGTGTCCGCAATCTATTCCAGCCACAATGCCACTCCAAAATTCAAATAGCACTCCTTCACTCTGAGCCTTGCCCTGCATCCAATTAGTAGTTTTCCACCACATATGGAGTATTTGCTCTGTTATCTCCTCTTACCCTTGTGAAAATGAAAAATTTAGAGTGAAAACAACAATTTTGTGGAAAAAATGTGTTTTTAAATTTCATGGATCAACATTATAAAATTCTGTGAAGCACCTTTGGGTTCAAGGTGTTCACCACTAGAGATGAGTGGACATGTTTGGAAAAGGTTTGCCAATGTCAAATTCGGTACGAGCCCTGACCAGCTCTACCCTAGATTGGATTTCTGAGCACATTCATCAAAAGTTCGTAATGTTCGTTTGTGTTCGGTGACTGTTTGCAGCTTTTCTAATACCTTACTATTACTTTGGCTATGATAATGGTGCTGTGTGATGGGCTGGAGGACGTGTTTGATGAGGGGAGAGGGTGGGGAGAGGTCATAGGAGCAGCAGTTGTTTGTTTTTTTTTTCTTAAATTTGTGTGTGTGTGTTCTGTCAGCCAATTAGGGCACAGAAACCATCCATAACATTCAGACACAAGGGATTGTACCATTGGCTGCCTAAGTCAAATAAACCTCTGCATATAAAAAGTGGACATGCATCGTCAGCGCCAATATGTGATTGCTAAAGCTTATGATGGTGCCATGGCTGCAACTGCTAGACAGTTAGCTTAGCTAGTGGGTTTAATCATAGGTAGTTGAGATAGTTAGGACCTAGGGTGATAATGAAGTATAGGGAAGTGCAGGGACATGCAGTGTAGGGAACGTTGTGTGCCACAAATTGGCATTTCATTATTTAGTGATTGCTAAATATGTGCTACAGCTCAAAATTACTCTATCCTCATCTAAATAGTGGTCATTCTGTGGTAGAGCTTATAGTGGCCAATCTGTTGTGGAGCTAAAAATTGCTATTTCATTAATTAAATAGTAGCCATTCTGTTGTCGAGCTCAAAAATCTTCATTATCTAAATAGTAGATATTCTGCTGGGAAGCAAAAATTTGCTATTCCATTATCTAAATAGTAGCCATTCTGTTGTGGAGAAAAAAAATGATATTTCATTATCCAAATAGTGGTGATTCTATGATCAATCTCAAAATTGATATTTAATTATTTGAATATTGGCCATTCTGTGGTCAAGCTCAAAATTGCTATTTCATTATCTAAATAGTATCCACTCTGGTGGAGCTCAAAATAGCTATTTCATTATTTAAATACTGGCCATTCTGTGGTGGAGCTAACAATTGCTATTTCATTTTCTAAATAGTGGCCATTCTGTGGTCAAGTTCAAAATTGCTATTTCATTATCTAAGTATTGCAAAATCTGTGCGCCAAGTCAAAATTGTGATCTAATTATCTAAATTGTGATTGGCAATTGTGATAGGTAACTGACAGATGTGGAACTAGGGTTGTGAAACAGCTGGCTAAAAGAGGGAAAGGGTACATCAAACATGGGTGGGAAATCATGAGTTCATGGTGGAAAGGGGAATAAGTTTGAGGTGTACATGGGGTAGGTGGTCAAGTTCCTGAAAGCTCTTCTGAACAAACACCAGCAAGTCCTAGCCAAAGACAACTAACAAATTCTGTTACTAAACAAGCTACTCCACTCCTTTTCTTTGGCAGCTGCTATATGACTTTTAGATGAGAACCAGAAAGAGCATGCACTACATTTTATGGACAGCGCTGCATCAAGTGGCCTCTCCTCTTCCTCCACCTCAACTTCACACACAGTACAGTCCTTATAGGTGGCATTCCAATTACCCTAGTTTCCCCCTTGTCATAATTCTACAATAACCCAAGTGACTGTGTGGAACCACAGATGAGCAAGTCTGCAGAGCTTTTCACACATTCTATTCCATTGCCATCAGAGGTCTGCTCTAAAGATTCCAACACTGAAGAGGAGTAAAGCATCTCCACCATTGCTCAAAATCTTTGAAAGTTAGATCCAGGGTTGGACGAAATGGAGAATCCAGACCCTCTACACTAGATGTTAAGCCCCGAGGGTGGAGGTGATAATGATGACACTCAGATACCTGAGGCGGATGTGTACTGTACTGTGGTGTCAGAGCAGGAAAAGGAGAAGGGTGACTGCCTGAGTGATCAGTAGGATGACAGAGGATGACGACGAGGATGGAGATCCCACTTGGTCTGACCCCAGAGGCACGCAGCTAAATAGCTCAGCAGAGAAGGAGGAGGAAGACAAGGAGGTTATGTTGCCAACTCTGCACAAACATGTAGTGATGCAACCACGGCATTCACTGCAACCTCAGCCATAATGCTGGCTGTGGCTAGCAGCAGTCACATGTCTGCAATTTGCAGGGGTGGAAAGGATTGTATAGTCTGGCTCTTTTTTGAGACGGCAAATGATCACCCAACTATCTGTCAACTTTGTAAACACTGACTCAGTAGAAGCAAAAATTCCAATTTGCCTGCTTCATGTATGAACCGACACATGGTCTACCAACAAACGTTTCTCTAGCAAGCTTTCTGTACTAAAAGACGGTCTAGCGGGACTCCCCACTCACCGTCAGCCCCATAAACTGTGTCTAATGCTTCTCCATTAGCCGTTACCATTGAAAGTGTTTTCACACACGTCTCCGGCCGCAGAACCTCCACTTGTTTACCTGCTACAGTCGTGGTAAGTGAGAGCGCATCAGCTGCCATGGGAGTGGACCTCCCTGGTGTTTTTGATTGATGTCAGACACCGAGCACACCACATCTTTCTCAATCCAGCATAACATATCTGCCTACACCACCTTCCCAGTCCACCTGTTTGTAGTGTATACCCTACTCCACCCTCTTTCAGCACAGTAGTCAGCTCTCTCAGTCCCGTAGCTGTGGTCAAGTAAAAGATAATTTCCTCATACATATGCCAAAGTTAAGAGCTTGAACTCCCCAATATCTAATCTTTTGGCCATGGAAATGCTTGCTTTCCATATGGTGGATACAGATAGTTTCTGAAACTTGATGGCCATGACAATCCCCCAGCACCAGTTGCCCAGTCACCATTACTTCTCTAATAAAGCGGTGCCTGCACTAAACCAGCATGTCATACACAACATCACCTGTTCCTTGAAAAACTCTGTGTCTGACAGGGTGCATTTCACCACTGACACCTGGATGAGCAAGCATGACCAGGGGCATTACATTTTGTTCACTGGGTACTGGATGACTCTGGTGGCTATGGGGTTAGTGGGGCAAGGGACTGCAGCAATGAGCCCTGTTGCAGTATGTCATGACGAATAGCCTGGGCAATGCAGTCCGGTCATGGGGAAAATCTTGCAGAGTGGGCAAAGATAAAGTACCTCTGCACCCTCTACAGAGTTTTGAAATGGACGGTAAGATGGTTGCCGCTGATGATGTCATCATCAGCATCACTATTCCGGTCATCGACATGCTAGAGAAAACTTTGAATAGTCTGCAGGAGGAGGTGGTGGTCCCAGAGGAAAAGGAAGAAGCAGGGAAGGATGTGAAAGGGAGACCAATATCTTTAACGTCCAGTCTGTCATCGCACATGCAGGTAGCATGTGAGGCTGTAGTACAGTAATCGAGGGGGGCTCATTATACTAGACAAACTGTTAGTGAGGGTGCAGGAGCCGAGGAACAAATGGAGGAGGATGAAGAAGAAGAGGTGATGGTCGCGCAACAGTCAGGAGATGAAGAAGTTATTGATGCCCTCTTTGTTGTCCATGGTTGGTGGGAGGAGATGGAGGAAGCAAGCTTGAGTGTAACCCGGAACCCACACAGCATGGACTTTGACCTCTGACAAATGAGTGCTTTTGTTGTACTATCTGCAACACGTTTACCGAATTTCTTGTATTAGAAATAGTGCTGACTGCTGGGTTGCCGATCTGTTAGATCTTTGGTAAAAGAGTAAATTTTGCCAGATGCTTTGCCCCTGGAAAGGCATATGCACATGCTAGAGTATCAAAACCAACTTGTACACAATCTAAAGCATGGTTTTCTCAAAGACAGCAATGAAGTAAACAATGTGCATCGCAGTTCTTGTATTCCAACTCCAGGAATGTTGAGTTGACATGGCAGAAACATTAGCAGCAGTTTAAGTGGCAGAAACAATTTCTGTGAGTTGTGCAACACATTTTTTTAGACCATCCCATGCACCAGCAGAACATAGTAGCCCGCCTAACTTTCATTAAGATGAACAAGTCATGGATCTCCAATGACTTTTCTACCCCAGTCGCAGACCGTGCAGACTAGGCAATGTTGTAGTTTGCAGTGTGCTGCATTGATTTCGCCTGTGGCACCTTTGTTGTGGCTTCTGTGGCTTCTGCTGCTGCTACTGCTGCTGATGTTACTTAATAGTACAACAATCAGACAATGTGTTCATCACTGTGACTTTTGCAAATTTGCTTTTCTACATGTATGAAGCACCTAATATTCCTTCTATTCCTTTTCCTTTTGCTTCAGCCTGAGTCATGACAACCAGTCCTGTGTGGTACATGGCCCATGCCTGACTGCTGTGCAAAGACACTATGAGTACTGTGGGGCAATTGATGCCACTGTCCTACTTTCTGCCTCTAATTTTTGGAAACATGGAGACTCCAAGATGCATCTCTGAGTTGTATCTTCTCTGTAGTGGCAGGGCACTTAGATCAATAGGCCTAAACTCGTCACTTATCTATCCACCCACCTCTGTATTTGAAAGCTGTAAATTCTGCGCCAGACTCTGTGTCATGAAGCAAGAAAAAGGGAATGCACAGCCAACCAATATAAGAAAATGAGGGTGCACAGTCTGCTGTAAACAATTGGTACTAGAGAGGAAAAGAAGCAGGCATTGGCACTCAGCTCAATATATAATGCATGACAATCAATATATAAATAACCAGAAATCTTTTATTGAAAACATACCCCAATAAAAACATTTAAAAGGCAAAAAACACCAGACAAGATAAACAATGATAAGCTGTGGTGCTATGCAATGATGCAAAATATTAACCAGCAAAGGACAAAATAGCCATAGGACATATCAATGAGTCCATTCAAGAGATGCAAAAACATACATATATAATGGCACAGCTGGATAATTGCACACATGAAATAACCCACCATAACAGAAGTACATCACTGTTAAGAGCCTAAGTAAGTAAAGTAGCAATCAGAAGTCTGGTGGACCCCCCATACCCAACGCGTGTCGCTCATCAAGTGAGCTTCATCAGGAGAGAATGAGGTGAGTATGAGTCAGAAAGTACAAGTATATATACCTAAATCAATTAAAAACATTAGATACCGGTGTCCATGTGGCATGCTGCGGCGTCCAGGAAGTAGAAAGCAGAAAGCCCTGAGCAATCAAGCGCTGAGTCTCAGTGTGATCTGAGCATGCATCCAATGATATAGTGAAAAACTACAGAAGGCAGAGAAGTACTGCACATGTGTTGACCAAAGTAGTCAAATACAGAGTAAATCGAGCAGGAAAACTACAGACAACGTATCCCAGCCACACACAACAGGCATACCACCACAGTATAGCAAGCACCAAAAAGCAGCAGCACACTGATAGATCTACAGCACTGTAAAGCAGGAATGAGTAGTACATATCAAAGTAGTATGGCATGAATGAAAAGGGTGAATGTTTGAACGCTCAGTAATAAAGAATATGACCAAAGAAAGGTCAATATGTAAATAAGTACACAGTGCACACTCTGAGATAAAAGGTGCAGCTAAAGTGTACAGAAGCATATACCTGCCTAAACCACAGTGAAAGTACAAATATGCAGACATATAGATACATGCATATATATAAACAGGTATATACATATACATACAGAAACATTGATCACTAAGGGTATATTGCAAATGAAAACTGACTGGCAGAGATAGTGTACATATAAACACAACTGTACATGACAAAGACGCATGAGCAGATCACACAATAAACGGCACAATGATAGCTGTGAGGCAAACAAGGGCAGGCCCACAGATGGAAAAAAAAAAAAGGCTTTTCAGAGTGGATCCAGGATGTCAATGTTCAATGATGGTATCTTGAAGGAGTGAAGTATGGAGTACGTGGAGATTCATCAAATCCAGAAAGCAGATCCAAAGGTGGCGATAGGAAGCAGCAAGATATATAAATAAATATATAATGAGTGAAAAATGATTCATCCAAGAAAACCTGTGAACAGTAACTCCTCATTAAGACCAGAAGGAGAGACTGTATTTAGCTGCCAAATCCACCTGGATTCCAGTTGGAGAAGGCGTTTGGTCTTGTCACCCCCTCTAATGTTGAATTTAATTTTATCCAAACCAGCGAACCGCAAACCTTTTGGGGAATCCCCATGTTTGTCAAGAAAGTGCGCAGCAATAGAGGAAAGTTTCTTACCTTTAAGTAGATCACTTCTTGCCAAATTCACTGTGGAGACATGTTTCTGTATACGCCTTCGTAATTCTTGTGTGGTCTCACCTACATAAAGTTTGTTGCAGGGACAAATGATGACATAAATAACACACGAAGATTTACAATTGATGAAGGTCTTTAATTTGTGGCAAGAGTGGTCTACGGGGTGTGTAAATGTGTCCTGAAGTGGAATCATTAACGGGCAAACATTACAATCCCCACAGGGCAACGAACCAACATAGGGTAAGCCACGACCAATGCGTTGAGTGGGCCTGGCAAAGTGACTTCTGGTAAGGTGATTTCCCAGATTGGGTGCCCTCTTGGCTGTAATTAGTGGGCGGGTTCCAATGAGGTCCCTCACCCTAGGGTCGATTTTCAACACTTGCCAATGATTTTGTATGATTTTACCAAAATCACCCCATTGATTGTGAAAATTTGTGATGAGGCGGACCTGTTGGTCATCTACACGCGTTTTAGGAAGCAAAAGTGAATCTTGTGTTTCCATATTGGCGCGCTGAAAAGCCCTAGAAAGAGATTTCTTTGGGTAGCCCCGCTGTACGAACCTCTCTTTTAAACCTCGTGCTTGCGACAGGAAATCACTATCTTCTGTACAATTTCTTCGGGCTCTGAGAAATTGACCCACAGGGATCCCCAATTTCAAATGCCGTTGGTGAAAACTGGAGAAATGGAGGAGTCGGTTTGTTGCCGTTGGTTTTCGAAAAAAATTGGTGAGGAGGTGTCCATCCTGGATATTCAGGGAAAGGTCCAGAAAAGTACCAGCTGTGGGGGAAATGGTGGTGGTCAGATAGATGTTAAGAGAGTTGTTATTCAAGCTTGAGATAAACTCAAGGCACTCTGCCTCAGAACCATTCCAGAAAAAGGCCACGTCGTCTATGAATCTGTGCCACCCCAGGACGTGGTCAAGGAATGGCACAGAGACATAGACAACAGTGGCCTCCCACCACCCTAAAAACAAATTAGCCACCGATGGGGCACAGCGTGCGCCCATTGCCACGCCCGTGACCTGTTTATAAAACACGTTATCAAATGTGAAATAATTATGCGAGAGGATGTATTTAAGGAGATCCATGATAAAAGAATCATGGAACCTGTCCGAGTTGATCTTCTTATCCAAAAAGTACCCCACAGCCCTGATGCAGTCCTGATGCGAGATGTTAGAATACAACGATTCAACATCGCAAGTCACAATAAAGGCACCCACCAGATCCCTGGTTTTCTGGATAAACTGTGTGGTATCCCTTAAATGAGACGGCAGAGACTGCACCAAGGGCTGCAGAAAAAATTCAAGGTATGAACAGGCTTTCTCGCATAAACTCCCAATACCTGAAACGATTGGTCGGCCGGGTGGTTGGTGAATGTCTTTATGCACTTTCGGCAAAAGATAGAAAGTTGCCACTGTAGGTTTCGGTACCCAGATGTAGTCCCTTTCCTTCTTTGTAATGATCTTTAAATCCAAGGCGGAGTCCAACAAATCAGCCAATCTGTTCTGGAAAACACTTGTAGGGTCTGAAGGCAACCTACAATAGAATTTAGAATTCAGAAGTTGCCGCTTGGCTTCCTCCAAGTACATATTGAGAGGCCACAGAACAACATTTCCGCCTTTGTCGGCTTCCTTAATGATCAAATTTTTGTTGTCTCTAAGCTCTCTTAATGCCCTTCTCTCACTGGCATTGAGATTATGGCCAAAACAGGGCTTGTCTGGTAGTTGCATGATATCAGCTTTAGTGAGTTGGAAAAACAAATTCACCGAAGGTATTAGGGAAAGTGGAGGTGCAGCCAAAGACTTATTCCTGAGTGGACACACAGGCCTACCTGTTGCAGGTTCCGATTCATTTAGAAGGTCCAACAGGTCCTGAAGTACCTGTTGGTCTGTTTCATTCAGGTTGTCAAAAGATTTGGGTTGGTTATAGATGGCTTGGAAAAGTAGTCTCCTACAAAAAAGATAGACGTCTTTTATGAGAATAAATTTATCCACTGTATTAGTAGGAGAAAAGGTCAACCCACGTTTTAAGACACTCTCCTGCTCCAGGGTAAGTACATGGTCAGATAAATTAATTACCTGCAAAGTGCCAATAGAATCCATGTCATGGTCCACATCAGGAGAAGACGGAGTGAGGCCATCAGCGGTTAGTAGAGGGGACGTTTGTTCAAGCCCTTCCAGCCCAGGTTCCTGTGTGTGGTGCCTTGGCGTCTTGGGTTTCTTCTCACCCCTCCGGATGTGCTTCCTGCGTCGCTGTTGTCTGAACCTAAAAAATCACTCTCGCTGGTGCTAGAACTCCCATTAGGGATCATGGAAGAATCTTTCTGAGAGGGAGTACCCCTTCGATTACTTGGTGCTAGAACTCCCATTAGGGATCATGGAAGAATCTTTCTGAGAGGGAGTACCCCTTCGATTACAAAGACTCTGTGTCATGTGTGGCCCATGCTTGATTGCAGTGCTAAGAAAATATGGGTACTGTGGAGCAACCTATGCCCCTGTCCTGCTGCCTGCCTCTTATTTTTCCCAATGCGGAGACTTGCATCACCAAGTTATATCTTGTCTGTAGTGGCAGGATTCTCAGAGCATTAGGCCTATACCTTTCACTCATCCATGCACCCACTTTTTGATTTGAAAGCTGTAAATGCTGGGCTAGACCCTGTCTGGTGCATGGCTCATGCCTCATTGCTAGGCCAAAACACTATGGGTACTCTGACGCAATTGATGCCATTGTCCTGCTGTCTGCCTCTAAGTTCTAGAAATATGGAGACTCCAAGATGTGTTTCCAAGTTGTATCATGTCTGTAGCGGCAGGGTTCTTAGAACAACAGGCCTACACCTGTCACTCATCCATCCACCTACCTCTTGATTTGAAAGCTGTAAATGCTTGCCAGACCTTGTGTCATCTATGGCCCATGCTTGACTGCAGCAACAAGAAACTATGGCCACTGTAGGCTAATTGATACCTCTGTCCTGCTGTCTGCCTTTAATGTTTGGAAATGTGGAGACTCCAACATGCATCTGCAGGTTGCATCTTGTCTGTAGTGGGAGGGATCTCAGAGCAACAGGCCTGCTACTGTCATTAATCCAATATTTCTTATGTTAAAAGTCTAGGAAGTTAATGGCTGTACGACAGCAGTGTGGCTCCACTGTAAAACACTTTGAGCTATTTTGTCAGCTTTTGGGCCACCATAAAGGTGTTGGTTATGCCTTTGTTTTTGCCTCCTATTGAGTACGGTGGGTTCAGATATGTTCGTTGAACTGTTTGTCGAAGATTGGTGAGTCTGTGACCACAAACCGAACCAAACCTTGGGAGTTTCGCTTATCTCTGTGCAATGCAAATATTTAGCATTACAAAATGCTCGCCCATCACTAGTGCCTAAAAAAAATAGATTTAATAAAATCTTGAAAAATGCATAAAATTGCTTCTAAATCTATAAGTTTAATAGGTAAACGTCAATTATTAATTACATTGTACGATGAACATGTGTTTTACAAGCTGGGGAGTTATAATTTTGAAAGCTGCAAACTTTCAGTAAATTTTGCTGGTCTCTAGAAATATACACAAATCATACTGACTCAAATTTATCAATAAACATCAAGTATCATGGAAGAGATTTGTACATTTAAAAATAGAGGAGTTGTGGCTTAATTCGTCTGGGCATCATTTTATTATATGTTTTAGACACTTCTTCCACTTCAGTTGTCAAGGTGTACTGGCTAGTCAGGGAAGACGATGAAGCCTTAAGTTGTGTAAAACTTAAACCAATAATTGGCAGTCTACTAACAATTAGCCAGGTTTAGTACATTTTATCCAAAATGCTTAAAAATAAATGTTCAGAATCTGTTGGATTAGGATTACCAGCATTAAAAAACAGTTATCTCACATACTGATATATCAAACTTAAAAAATGGAGCTGTGTTGTTAAGGTTGGGACCTTAATAGGTTAAAACACAGAAGTGTGTTTTGTTAAACAATTTATATCCAGTCATTCAGATTTAAGTTTTATAGTCACCAGACTGTATTACATAAAGGTTTTTGGAACATTCAGTCAAGGGAAGTAAGCAACATAAATAATATAATCTAACATATTATAAATAATATAAAGTGTAAGCAACATAAATTATATAAGGGCAAAATAAACACACTACTGTATGATGTGGTCATTGTCCATTGTCAATCTTTTGTGTAACATCAAGCTCATTTTTAATATGATTTGGTTATGTAACAGTGTGAGGAAAATATAGCGAAAAAAATTATTGATTAGATTAGAAAACTGGAGAGGCTGAAAATGTTTATTCTGCTGAGAGGTCACTTATACTGTTATGTTTCTTGTAAGGTGCAGGCAAAATTCTGCTTATAGCCAAATTAACCATAACAAAAAATGGATGAATGTCCCAAATAGTAATCACACCCACATGGTCACATTAACAGAAGGTTTACAGAAAAAAAACACAAATCCTTTAAAAATTACAATGTTTAGCTAAATCAGGAAGCCATTGTCCCTCAATTTTAAAACCACGGCCAATATATAGGTTTGTACTGATGAATCTCCTTTAATAAAGATTGAAAAACAACTAAATTAATAATAGAGAATAATACAATTAAAAGTTCATTGGTAGGTGATGTGAAGATCTGAGGTTGTGGGTTGTATCAATTAGGCAGTTTAACAATGAAAACATTTTATTTTTTCCATACATGGTCTCACAGCAATAATAGTCCTTATGCTCCTCCCGACAATGGATATCACAACTGTACCACCTGTATTCTGCTCCAGTCAGCAACTTTAGTCCTTAGGATAGTTCATCGATCCAGACAACGAAAATCATGACCACAGCATGCATATTCAGTTCTCAGCTCTATTGTCCATTCATGGGCACCAGGACTTAGCTGCAACAAAAGAACCTCTCTCTTCCACATCACAGCACCAAATGTTGACCAAATATGCGTCTCCTCACTTTTCTACCTCTTTTCGTACCGATCCCTGGTTTGGGAAAGGTGATCCCATCCCACCCTCTTGAACGATTGTTATGTGACGCCCTGGACTAGTCAGGTTGTCCCAGGTAGTCACACACACACCCCCTTAGTAAGGTGACAGCAGCCAAACTACAAACCTTTGTCAGCACCCTCCGGTTTGATGTTCACACATATATATATACCCCCCGTATATTCGGCTTAAAAGACGGACGCAGCCCCTACTTTCCCCCAAAATTTGGGGGAGCAAAAGTGCATCTTATAAAGCGAAAAATACGGTACACGACAAATCACAGTATAATAGATGCATCGGCTGGGATATAAAAACAATACTGGTAATACCGTGATAAATGCAATATGAATGAGTATACAATTGATATTATTTATGTATACCACAAGAGGTGGACAGAAAGCCATAATAAATGCAAAAATTAATTAATGAAACATTCTCCATGTGGTAACTACAACAAAAAAGAAAAAGTAAGTTCCACCACAAAGGAAAGGAATTTAAATACTGAAAATAATGGGTTTTTATGATGACAAAGGAAATAAATGTTTTTCAATGCCCTTAGATCATTATCTACAATAGAAATCTAATATAGCAAGTCCTCCTTGAGAAAACCATGCATGACATTTCCAGGAGGGATTTTCCGGTCGTTGATTCCTATATTATTCCCAATTACCCTTACCCGGTATCAATAATACACGGACACTGCTTGCGACTTGGTAAAAAATGGCCACAGCAGCCCTTTATTGCCTATTGTTTACACACTAACACAAGGGGGCGCCGTCCAACGGGCGTCCCCAACATTTAACAATAGGTAATACCATAATAATAATAATACAGTACGTAATACAATACGTAACCCTGGGTAGGCCCGGTCCAGAAACCACCTTCCACCACCAAAACATGATCCCTGGCCGCAACACACACCGGGCCGGAGATGAGGTATGAATCACCTACGGATCAATACCCCCCACCTTGCAGGACCCATGCCTGCAAGATCCTTGTAACCGGAGCCACTATATCCTACAAGTGACTCTCCAATCAAATAACATTATCCGTTAAACCGCCTCTGGACCAGACCTACCCCCGCCATAAGTCCGGTCCAGAAGCCATACTCCACCACCAGAACACAATCCCTGGCCGCAACACACCGACCCAGAGATACGAGGCATTAATCACCTACGGATCAATACCCCAACCTTGCAGGACCCCATGCCTGCAAGATCCCTGTAACCAAAGCCACTGTATTCCGCAAGTGACTCTTCAATCACACAAACCGTCAGAAAAACACGATCCCTGGCCGCAACACACTGACCCAGAGATACGAGGCATTAATCACCTACGGATCAATACCCCAACCTTGCAGGACCCCATGCCTGCAAGATCCCTGTAACAAAAGCCACTATATCCTACAAGTGACCCTTCAAATCACACAACCGTCAGAAACACGATCCCTGGCCGCAACACACCGACCCAGAGATGGGGGCATTAATCACCTACGGATTAAAACCCCCCCAAGTAGCATCAAGTATCAACCGTGTCTCAAAACCTTACATTCCTCTTTACCTCCAACTCAATATTATCCCCGGCTGCAACCTCCAGCCCAGAGATATGAGGCATCAATCACCTACGGATCAATCCCCCATGTGCATAACAGTAACTGTGACCTCAAAAACCTTAAAGCCCGTTAGCGACTTTAATCCAACAACATCCCCGGCTGCAACTAGCCCAGAGATAAGAGGTATTAATCACCTACGGATCAAAACCCCTATGCCTTGCAGAACCACGTGCTTGCACTGCACTTGGATCCAGAACCATGACCCCAACCAGTGACTCCTCCTGCGATTACCATTTCACCAAAATGGATCACTGACCATAACAATGGTCCCATATTTAAATGAGGTAAAAGTCACCAAAGGAGTAATACCCTTACCCAAACCAAAAACTCCCGTACTTTCCATTACCTATCACCTGGGCCACTGTAGCCACCTGTGACTCCCTGGCAACCATCAACTCCTTAATATATAATCCTTGGCAACAACCCTGACCCATATATAAGGCATTGATCACCAATGGAGCAATACCTCCTCCCTGCAGACAACCTTGTACCTGCAGGTCACCAGTAACTGGAGCCACTGTACCTTCCCCAGTGGCTCTCCATCCAAACACCAGTAACAATTAGAGCTCCTCTGGACCAGACCTACCCCCGCTGCTGTGACAAAGGACATAATCCCCATTATTTATGCTGACCATACACATATACATCATACACATCATATACATATACATATATTCCCACATTACCCCCATCTTATTCACCCACTTACAAGAATCCCAAATGACAATATACATCACAATCCACATAGAAATCTCTTTTGTTTCGTTTTTTTTTTTTTTATTATTATTTTATACACTACACTTCCTCCAATCCTTTCTTTTCTCTTTTTTTTTTTTTTTTTGTTGTAATGGCTCTAAAAATTGAATAACTATACATGCATATAAACACACCAATAATAACAATACACAATAGAAGGGAGGGTGGGTGGGAAGCTGTCATCCAGGAAATGCAAGAGGAGGTAATGGACTCCCACCTCCTATTATATACACCATAAAGCTCCCTCCTTTCCTTCCACCACACTCCACCCCCTAACCAATCACCTTCTTTTCCTCATTGTTAAACGACCCAACACTGTTTAACCCCATCAACTCCCTACCCTCCGGGCTGTCATGTCGCCCCTACACCCTATGGGTTCCATGGCTTTCTTGACATTTCCAGGAGGGATTTTCCGGTCGTTGATTCCTATATTATTCCCAATTACCCTTACCCGGTATCAATAATACACGGACACTGCTTGCGACTTGGTAAAAAATGTCCACAGCAGCCCTTTATTGCCTATTGTTTACACACTAACACAAGGGGGCGCCGTCCAACGGGCGTCCCCAACATTTAACAATAGGTAATACCATAATAATAATACAGTACGTAATACAATACGTAACCCTGGGTAGGCCCGGTCCAGAAACCACCTTCCACCACCAAAACATGATCCCTGGCCGCAACACACACCGGGCCGGAGATGAGGTATGAATCACCTACGGATCAATACCCCCCACCTTGCAGGACCCATGCCTGCAAGATCCTTGTAACCGGAGCCACTATATCCTACAAGTGACTCTCCAATCAAATAACATTATCCGTTAAACCGCCTCTGGACCAGACCTACCCCCGCCACAGAACAGGCCACGTGACACCTTGCATGGCCTGGACCCCCACACACCCAACGCTTGCTCCCCCAACTTGCAAGCCAAACCAACCATTAAAACCTTTCCATTTATCACTTAAACTCTGAGCATCCCATATATGCACCATCCAGCGTACCCAGTCCACCTTACTGCACAGCACTCCCCTGATCCTTGGTGGCAGGAGCCACCGGGTCCCTCTGACGGCCACTCAGGCCCACCATGCCACAAGCTCCCAAACTATACCGGAATCCACACCATGCCCCGCTGGCCTTATTATAACCAATTAAATGCAGTACCGACTGTACCATCGTCCTCCCCAGTACCGACCAAAGAACCACTGTACAGTCACCCTGTACAGTCAGTCCTCCTCCTGTCTCCAGCTGAATTAAACCACCACTGGGGTTGAGATACAACAACAGGATGACACTAACACTGCTTATGCTACTGGGTCACTTCGCACCCCAAACCTAGTTCTCCCAGGAAACCGCTAAAGTGAAACCCCGCTGTAAAACGACTGCAATCCATAGCCTTGGAATTTCCCCTACAGCTGACCTTGCAGCTTCCCCAGAGCCAAATATCACTACTGGTCTCCCCTGACCGATTTATTCCGCCATCACACCCTCTGACAACAACAGAGGCTCAAGCTGTCTTCCCCAGAAAATCCCAAAATCTTCCCACATACTCAACTACCACACTAATGGACCTTCTTCATCCGAAATCAGGCCCACTTAATTTCAACGAGGCCCACACGGCCTAACGGAACCATGCTCCACCCCAAAATTAACACGGCCTCAAAAAACAAAACAACCGCAACCATCGCCCTGTACCCCTTACTGAGTCGAAGATATTGAAGCATTACCTTCGATCCCAAGGTCCCCAACAACACCTCCAACCATAATGCATAGTCCGCTTGCCTCTGCAAACTGGACCACGACAAGCTCCCTGTACTACAATGCCCACCGGAAAATTGCAGCCGCACCACTGGCCCGATTGACTCCATATGCAACTATGGGCATCAGGAGACACAACTTTACCAAACACCATGTCCGGGCCTTTCGATCTCAAGGAAAACCTTGTGACACGCAACCCCCTTTGAGCTCTCATATTACACCCCAAGATAAATTAAAACCTTGGCCACACCATAGTATCCGCTCAAAGCCGACCACCGTGGGGCGTACCACCATTTTTCCGTAACGCACAACTGCACCTTCAAACCAAATACCTTCGTGCCGTGAGACCGGAGCACCACGACTCCCTAAGCAAACCCTTACCCAGATGCCCATACCTACCACCGGGCCAAGCATTCCTTTTTTTTTTTTTTTTTTTTAAATTGTATATGAATATTAAATAGACTCCACCAGCCCACAGATGCCAGGAGTCCACCCATGCAAAACACCCAATAATACCAGATGGCCCTAAGCTATCCGACTTACACTCTATGCACCACAAGTACCCAATCCTCTAGTCCAAACCATAACTCGCATAGTCCCCACCCGTAATCACGGCTGTCCGAAGAACTCCATTATTCCGTCCGCAGCCCACCATTGCTGATTAACCGAGTTCACCCACAGCAGCCCAAAGCTGCCCAGCACCTACATTAACACCAATTCAGTCACGTTGGACTCAACATTCCTCCCAGCACCAACCTCCACAATGGGATAGCATGCTGACTAGCCACAAATAAACCCCATGTTACCATTGATGCGGTTGCAAACCTACAAACCCATTACAGCAACCAACACTTCACCTTCTCCTACATTTCCGCTCTCCTTTATTCACTTATCCACAGCAACCCTCGCGCCATACCGGGGCCCCGCACCTACACATCACTCACAAAAACCCCCTGAAAACTCCTCGAACACACCGTACCGCGGGACCCCTCGCCCCTTTACCTTCCCCACCATAATTCATCCAATATGAACCACCATGCATCAGAAGATTAATAATGAAACACCCCAGCAAACCTTCAATAACTGCGCCGTCTCACCCGCTCACATGTGCCGCAATCATCAGCCCCCTTAACCAAGTCTCACAAGACCTAAACTGCGGTAAACGCCGAACCTCGCCATCCCCAACCTGCAACTGTAACCACCGGACCTGACGCCACCTGCACCCTCACAGCCCCGCTGCCATGAGACCACCCCGTCCGTAACTCTTCCCCTGGCCTCCAGAACAACCAACCGACCTATGAACTAACCACATGCTCCAAACCCCCTCAGCTGCTACCCATATCTCCAGACACTACTCCACTACAGCGACTGTCCCCCCACCACTACAAAAAGGCTGAAACTTAAATTGATTACCGCGCCAGGCTGCCTCCAGAGGACGCCCTCAGATCAGCCGTCACCGTCCTTTTCGCCAGTCGTCCGTCGCTGATCCCGGGACAGTCTCTCAAGCTGCAGGCACCGAATGCCCGCCGGGTTCGCCCCCTGACGCCAGGAGCACCGTGTCCACATGCCCTGTTTGGGCCGATTGTCGCCTCCACAATACTGGGCGCTCCCCTCCTGGGGGAAGCCACTACTGATGAGAGCTGCACCCTTGTCCCAATGCCTGCTCCAGGATAGACAGCAGGCCTCCTGTCTCCTCCTCGTCGCCACCTGCTGCGCCCAGTCCTCCGGTCCCGATGATCCAGCCACACAGGTGAGGTGACCCTGCAGGCGCCTCCTGTCTCCTCCTCGCCGCCGCCTACTGCGCCCAGTCCTCCGGTCCCGATAATCCAGCCACACAGGTGAGGTGACCCTGCAGGCGCCTCCTGTCTACTCCTCGCCGTCGCCTTCTGCGCCCAGTCCTCCGGTCCCAATAATCCAAGCCACACAGGTGAGGTGACCCTGTAGGCAGCCGTCCTCCGCCCCCCCGCGGAGGGAGGGGGGGGTGTTGTCCATCCACCGCCGCTGGGCGCGCTCCCTGCCGGGAGCGGCCGCATCGCTCAAAAAATCCAGCCTGAGGCCTCACACCGGAAGTAGGCCCCCGGGCTGGACACGCCCCCTTTTCGGCCGTCGCGGCCCTGCAGGAGATTCCTCCCGACAGTCAGAGTGGGCGCTGCAAGCTACCGCTGCCCACCCAGCTGCGGAGGGTCCCCACGGGAGTGGGGGCTCTCACGTTGTCCTCCTCACCCCCACCTTCCCCAAAAGACCCCGGCGAGTCCTGAAACTGCCAGCACTACAGCAAAGAGGGGGGGGAGGGAAGGTGCCGAGGAGACACCCAGGCAGCCTGGGTGTAGGACTGCACTACCTGGGCGCCCTGCACCGCCATGCTGACCAGATCCGAGGATTCCTCAGGACATCATGATGGAGGTTCCCCAGCCCGTCCAAGCTGCAGATCTGCGATGTCCGGATCCATCATGCTGGATGTCATGATGGAGGTTCCCCAGCCCGTCCAAGCTGTCATCCAGGAAATGCAAGAGGAGGTAATGGACTCCCACCTCCTATTATATACACCATAAAGCTCCCTCCTTTCCATCCACCACACTCCACCCCCTAACCAATCACCTTCTTTTCCTCATTGTTAAACGAACCAACACTGTTTAACCCCATCAACTCCCTACCCTCCAGGCTGTCATGTCGCCCCTACACCCTATGGGTTCCATGGCTTTCTAATTTACATTTAAAGGTGGTCTTTGGTGAGATTACCTTCAATAAGAAGATGGTTAATATGCATACAAATTGTGTAACTGAAAACCAGTCATTAAACTCGGCTCTGCATAAAAGGATCATCTCCTCGAAGATGTTTTGTTTAAGACGTTTTACTGTTTTTTCTTTCTAAGGTTAACTTATTGTGCCCCAGACCTTAGCTTCTTCCTGGTTATTTTACCTGCCATGTTAGGCTGAGTTTACATGTACTGTAATCATTCGTTACAATGGACCCTGAACAGATCCGTTGACAAAATGAATTTAGCAGGATACTTTTTTTTTAACATTGGAATCTAGGGAGAATGGCTCCGTTAACTGATGGCTATTTATCTTCCATTTGAAATCAATTCTCCATAGACTTGAATGTTAAAAAAACATATCCAGCAGAAATCAGTTTTTTAACAACAGGCAAAAATGTTGTTTGCACAACCTTTTAACCTTTTTCCCAACGGATCTTTGCAAGATCGGTTCAATGGATGATTACAGCACATGTGAACTTAGCATTACAAATGTACTGCAGCTTTCTCATTCTCAAATTGTAAAGAAAGATAAAGGTATTCTACTTGAACAAGTGCCAGAGTTGACCACAAAACTTTCACTGACTGAACCACATAGGGAAAGAACTGAAGTGTGCAAGTGCAGTATGACATAGACTTAATAATGTTCCAGGACAGAATACTGAAAACTAAATGTACAAATATGCATATTCTAAAAGATTTTTGTACCATTGGGGTAATCTACAGGTCCGGATACCAAGAAGGCTCTTCATACATAAAGGGGGATAGAGAAAGGCATAGTCAGGTCATGGTCCGAGGTCAGAATGCCTGAAAGGTATGGACAGTAAGTAGAAAGGTCCAAGGTTGGGAAACAATAGATGAAATTCGGAGCAGAGGAATCATAGGCATGCAGATGGAAGGCAGTAAGGGGGTAATGAATGGAAGATACATGCAACTAACACCTCACAGTACTCGCAAGTAACATCACCATCTGCTAAATGGAAAGAGCAGATGGGAACTGAAGAACGAAAAGTGTGTTTTTCTCAAGGGAAATGTTTGAAGGGGACACTGCGTCAGGTGACAGCGATGGTGCAGTTACAAAATATAAAATGACTATGTGTGCACCCCCGTAGCAAAAGTACATAGAAATAATCTGATTCAATGGAAGCCCAAAAGCCCAAAGTCAGAACACTTAAATCCAACTTTAGGAGGAACGCTCTGATTGTACACTGAATACCGACTTCAGGCGGAACTTGAAGATCGAACACCGAATACCGACTTAAAGAGGAATCCAAAGACCAAAGGTGGGTTGCACTATAGTTCCATTAGAGCCTTCGCATTAACAGATTGAATTATTTAGATAAGTAGGATTGTGACAAAAGCTGAGGTGACATTGACGTTTCCTTGATAGTGATATAGGGATTAAGTTAACCTAAGTAATATCCATTGTTTAGTGTTATAAGAAACCAAATAGATGAATATTGCATTTAGAACTTGTATATCTCTTCCTGTTCACAGACCTGCATCTCCTGGCATAACACAATGTTCTTTTTCCCAAGAGATGCAGATTTGGTGCTGAAATTGTCACAACATATTCCTGCACATAATCTGCATCTCCTAGTAAAACATTTCATCAAAACCACATGCATTATGCATTTCTTTTCACTTCCAGATTAATAATGGGGGGATCTCATGGATGCCTCCTATAAATTATCCAGAGCTTGCTCTGGAAGTAGTGTTACAGGTGTATGTAGACTGGTAAGTATAACGTAACTACTCTAATCCCTTTATCCCTTTTTACCACCATTTTAAAGCGCATTATTCAAATCCCCATATACCAATAAGGGGAGTGGCATCTGTGCAAATATCTGTGATCAGTTCTGGGTCCAAACCGGGTCTTTCTTTTAAATCTTGTTGGCCCACTGATCCCGGATATCGATGGGTTTGCCCATCACTAATCACAATGCAATAGTATAAGGATATCTACTGCATGATACTTAAATGGAAAGTAATAGGAAAATGAAATAAGCATAAGCATGCCTGCTAATAAATAGCTTGAATAGTGTAGCCCCACTCCCTGATGCTCTTTTCTCCCTGCTTTGTCAGGAGTGAAAGAAGTGATACTGATTGCTGCAGCCATTCAACAATATGGCTATTCATTATTCGGACACTTCCGCTCTGTGCCAGTCATTGCACTGGCAGCCCATACATTGTAGGATCCAATTCAAATTGCTTGTTCTCACCCACAAAGCTCTCCACAACCCTTACCTCTCCACTCCTATCTATGTCTATCACCCTACCCGTTCTCTATGTTCCTCAAATGACTTTCAACTAACATCCACACTAATTAGAACATCCTATTACCGGTTTCAAGACTTCTTCTGAATTGCATCAATCCTCTGGAATGTTTTACCCCAAGAAACTAGGACAATCCACAACTAACACAGCTTCAGACGTGCCTTTAAAACACATCTTTTTAGGGTGGCCTACTACCCTCCTTAATCAATGTCAATTCATATATATCCCCTCCACTGTTTCTCAGAATATTAATTCTCCCTCAAACTCCACTGTACCCAATGTATTACAAAGATTGGCTGATGACTGGTTCAAGCAGCTTTTATCGATCCTCCATTTTTTGGAAATGTCCAAACCGTCAATGTAAATAAGCACTTTAACCTTGTGCAACCCCCACCTCACTCCATTGTAGATTGGAAGCTCTTGTGAGCAGGATTGTCTTTATTTTTGCTTTAATTATTGCATCTTCTATAACTGTTACTTATGAATGTTTGTACATGAAACTCTGAAATGTTAAATATTTTGGAATATGTTGGCTCTATAGAAATAAAAATGATTATTATTATTATTATTATTATTTGTTTGCAAATCTTCTTATGCTTCTTTTGTGAATGTGAAAGAAAAATGTAATCTAGAGAAACATAAGGACCATCTGATCTGTCTTGGGGTCATCCGTCTGACTAATTTAACATAAGCTAAATTTATATGAACTGTCACAGTTGTGACTTGATGAATAGCTCCCTCCCAAAAATATATCCATTCTGCAAATTCTAATTTGACAGTGAGCAACTCACAATTCCCAACATCATACTATCTCTTAGCTGACAAAAATTTCTTAAAGAAAAATGCACATGGCCAGAAGCTGGTCAACTTTTTGGGATCATGAAACAATACTGCCCTTACCCCAATTTCTGGCTAGTTCCTGAACCACCTGCGACAGATTCATAACCTGATTGCATAGTGCACAAATAGGATTCATATTGATGGGAATAAAAACAAAATGTGAGGCCAATTGTAAAGTAATGGTAATTACTACTCACAGGCTAACCATGAAGCTGGGTAGTCTAGATGTCTGGGGTCAAATACCAAGAAGGTTTTTCATACACAACGGCGGAAAGACAATAGGTACAGTCAGGTTATGGACCGAGGTCAGATTTCCAGGAAGGTAACAGATAAAAACAAAGGGGCTAGGCAATAGCATAGTCAGGAGGAAGGTCCATGGTCAGGTTTCAATAGATCAAATACAGAGCACAGCATTTAAAGGGAATCTGTCACCCTTTTGAGATTTTTAGTTATTAATATGAGCATACAAGTGGCATAAAGGTGAAATTAGCTATACTTGTATGCCTCCTGGATGATGGGTCATTTGGCAAAAATCCTCATATATATCTTCTATCATCCGGGCTTTGGGTCATGTGTTGCCCTAATGATAAGCCTGCCTCCAAACCTAATTATTCAGAATTCCTCCTCCCTTTGAGTCCCTTTAATGTCAGGTGCACTGCTGGAAATCCCGTGCCTGTGCATTATGCCTGCCGTCCCTCCCTGCATTGTTCTGCCCTTCTGTGAGCATGGGATTCAACACTGCTGTGCGCAGGCACCAGGGTGTCACTGCTGCTTCACAGTGCAGGCAAAATGTGCAGGTGCAGGATTTCCTGGTAGTGCACCTGATGTCACAGGGACTCTGAAGAGAAGAGGAGCAGGAATCCTGTGTGATGAAGACTGGAGGCAGGCTTATCTGCCAGTCAGCACACGCCCCATAGTCTGGAAGAAAGAAGATATAAAACAGGTTTTTGCCAAAAAACCCTTCATCCAGGAGGCTTACAGGTATGGATGATTTCACCTTTATGCCATTTGTATAACTATATTAATAACTAAAAAAAAATAATGCAAAAGGGTGACAGATTTCCTTTAAAAGCAACCAGACACCATGGAGCATAAGCTACAACTGGCAGTAATTGGAGGAAGGGAGCAAGCTAAATAGCCAGGTAATCACTCCAAGCAGAAGACACATGGAGGAAATCCAGCATGCCCCAGCCTTCATTTGGATGGCTGAACTGTAAATCATTGTCCTGAAATTTCAGCATGCCCCTTCCCAAGATTGGACAACTGACCTGTCACTCACTGTATACAGACACACCACTAGGAGGAATCATGAAATCTTTTACATGGATATCTGAAAGTATGTTCAGTTGTGGTAAAAAATAAATTCTGCTAGAGATTATACACATTTTCTCCCAGAAAATTAGTGTAATTACACATATTTTGTCATACACATGTTTATTTCCTTTGTGTGTATTGGAACAACCCAAAAAAATGGAGTAAAAAAAGGGGAATTGGACATAATTTTACACAAAATTCCAAAAGTCATACTGACAAAATTATTGCCACACTCAACTTAGAATTTGATTGCACACTCTTTGGAATAAATACCTGAAATCAATTGCTTTTTATAACCATTAACAAGTTTCTTACACCTCTCAACTGGTATTTTAGATCACTCTTCTTTTGCAAACTGCTCCAGGTCTCTCCTTTTTGAAGGTTGCCTTCTCCCAACAGCAATTTTACGATGTTACAGGTGTTCAATGCAGCTCGTCATGAATTTGATGAGAAGTAATCACCATGTCCCCACCTAAACTCCGCCTACTTTGTCAGAACTGAGCAAAAATGGTGTAAGAATACCATAGGTCTCAAAATTATTGAGTAGCTTTGAGTTGCAAAAAAACTTTACGACTTCTTAAAGCTATTTACATAAGAATCTGGCTTATTAGCTTTGATGAATCAGGCCCATTGCATGTGTGCCCCGTTTTTCTGCACATTTTACAGTCCCAGCAAAGAGAATAAGATTTATAATATTTCATTCATACGCTTAGTTTTTCCATTCAGGTTTGAACATCCCAAGCGTTCTTTTTTTATCTGGATCATATCAATTCTTCCAGCGTTTTTGCAGCTTATTTCACTCTTTCATATAAATGGAAAAAAATGCAAGTAACATGCATAAAAAACCATACCGCCCAATTCTTAAAGAGCAAAAAAGTGATAAATTATGTGGTATGCGCGGTAAGCTGCAGTATTTTTTTACCACACCCCTAGCCACACCAAAAACCACACCCATTTGGCTGTGAGAAACATTCGGCAGCTACCCAGAACTGTTCATTCATTCATAGTCATAGCAGCCAAAATTTTCTCATCTGTAGACTGGTTTCAGACATCCGTGTTTCATATACGTGTGACATCCGTTTTTAGCACAGATGTTATTCTATGCTGTTCTCACACGTCCGTGTTTTCACACGGACCGTATGACCCCTTGTGGCCCCGCATGCATACACGCAGACATGTCTGTTTTTTCTCCGGCAGCATGGGTATCACACAGATCGCATACTGATGTGATCCGTATGATATCAGTGTGACACGTACCGGAGAAAACACGGGTCTTTTAAATAAAAAGATTTTCTCTATTTACCTCTCTCCAGCGATGCTGTCTTCGGCTCTGCTGCCTCCTGCTCCTAACCCCCGCTCATTATACTCACTGAATATTTACTCCAATGAGCAGCTGGAAACTGGAGCATCGCTGGGGACTTCAGTGCCGGAGACCGCATCGCTAGGGATAGGTGAGTGTGTCTGTGTGTGTTCAGTGTATACATGCATGTGCGGTATGTGTGTCTATGTGCTCAGTGTATCCATGTGTGTCTGCTATGTGTGTATACATATGTGTGTATATGTGCTCAGTGTATATATGTGTGAGCTATATGCATGTGTGTGTGAGGACCTGGAAGCCGGAGCATCGCGGGGACAGCATCGGGGACTCATTAGAGCTCCCAATGAACTCTGATGAACGTGTGAAGTAATCGTCCTGACACTTGCTGTAGCGTGGGTGTCACGGGGGTGTCAGTGTCATCAGGATGTCATCAAAGTTCATTGGGAACTCCAATGACCTCCTTGACGTCACTGCACACACACTGCTTGCTTTGTGAATACTCACCTGTCCCCGCAATGCTGTCCTCGGCGGTGCTGTACCAAGCGCTGTCCCCTCAATGCTCCTGCTTCCAGCTCCTTACTGCAGTGAATATTCTATGAGTATAATGAGCGGCATTCAGAAGCAGGAGGCAGCAGAGCTGTAGAAAACAGCACTGGATACAAGGACACAGGTGAATATAGAAAATCTCTTTATTTAAAAGACCTGTGTTTTCTCTGGTACGTGTGATACGTATGTGACGCCCTGGAAAAACCAGGTAGTCACAGATGACTGTACCCCCACCAAGGGTACAGGAATCGCCTCCTCCTTGGGATTTAACATCACATCCCACACACAGGAACACCAGCCACAAAGCCTAGTTGCCCCCCATGACAACCAGGACACACCAGTGGGCGAGACCAGGTGGATGGGAAAGCCCACCTAGGGATCTTGGGGTGACAGGGGGAGGGAACACAGTAGTTAGTGAGTTGACTAGTTAGTGAGTTGAGTAGAGTCGGAGAGGAGTGGGGTAGAGAGTGGGAGCCTGTCGGTGCAGTCTGACAGTGAGTGGAGCTGAGTGGTCAAGGGTCGGAGCCCTTGGACCATGGGAGAACCGACTAGGTGGAAGACAGCAGGGTCGGGCCACAGGCGACAGAGATCCGGTCGCGGGAGATCCGAAGTGGACCGGGGAAGGGTTGTAGCCCGCTGGTACCGACAGTGGGAATCCGGTCCGGAGGCCGTGCACAGGCGGGGTGCCTCGACCCTAGGACGAGGCAAGCTTCAAGCTCCTTGTTAATTGACCAGCAGGACAAGGTTCCAGGCCTTGTTTCCAGAGAAAAGCCCGGAGAGCAAAACGGCAGCCCAACGCTCCCTCTGTACACAAAACCACAGGGGAGCGGATTTCTCTAGTTCCAAGCGGGTTAAATCAACACACAGCAAGACACAAGTGCAGGTGGAAGGGTTCCTACCTTGCTAACCCGTGTTCGGGACCAGCACACCTCTCCAAAGGCAACCGGCATCCGGCCTTGGTTTACAGTACAGACTCTGTGTGTATTATTCATAATCGTGAGTACACCAGTGTCATCCAGTCCAACCTGCCAACGGCGCCCCAGCACTGCTCCCCACTTACACCTGGGCCCCAGGACTAAACCTCCCCTACCCGTGGAGGGGATACCATCTTGCTGTCCCACACCATCAATGGTGTCACAGACAAAAACTATCTCCCCTGTAAGTACCCCCTTTCACTGTTGCGAGGACGGGCAGTTGCACGAGCCCTGGGTCCGGTCACCACTCGAGCCCCAGACACGATCCCGGATCCGAGCGCCCCGAGCAGATTCCCTGCCGTGGAGCAGCACCCGTCCGCGACACGTATGCAAACACAGGTGTCCCACATGTAACACACGTGTGACACACGTATGACACATGTATGACCATAACCATGCGTGTGACTTGTACCTGATTAAACACGGACGTCTGAACCGGCCTTATGTAGCTTTGCTAGATGATATATGGTTTTTTTGTGTCCATAAGGTAGTGTTCACAAGTTGCAAAAATACTACACAATAACAATTTTCTCTGATTATTGCATTTTTTGTGCCTTTTCATGCCTTTTTCCAATTTATTTGTTGCATTTTTGGTGCAGATATGAAGCTGCATTTTTAGGTGTTTCTTATAGTACAGAAAAGTTTTGATTCTGCCCTTAAAAAAGTAAAGTAAATCTTTTCCATCTGCTTTTTTTAGGTTCCACATAGAAGCCTCTAGTACAAAAAAGCACCAAAACTGCACCGTTCAGCAGCGTCATTAGACACACAGCAAATAATGTCTTCATTAAATTACATGTCGCGCCCAGGTAGTTAAACATGTAGGCCCCCGAATAACACCAATCCCACTAAGGGTTAAAACAGCCGACCTGAAACCATAGTCACCCCCACTCAGGGAAGGACAGACACACCAGTGGGCGGGACCACGCGGATAGTTAACGCCCACCTAGGGGTCTGCAGAGCCCGGGGTGGGAAAACAGTCAGATAAGCTCTAGGTTAAGTTTGGAGTGGAGGTGAAGTCTGGTAGGTGCCAGGGTCGGAGCCCTGACACCTTGGCTAGGTGGCAGATGGTAGCTAGAGTTTGTAGGAGACGGAAAGACGACTGCCGGAGATCTCACCACACACCATGGGTGGCGTCACAGACATTCCACAACCAATCCCGTATAAATATGTCCCCCTTTTATTTGGAGTGTCTGCGTGACCCCCGGGTCCGGAGAACTCCTCGAGCCGCACCGTAGATCTGGATTCGAACAGCGTCATCTGCTAGCACGTAGGGTGGCACATTACATCCACTTTGTTTGGACAATGAAATGCAGCAGAAGGTCTACATAGATAACAAAAAACAGAATAATAATGCAACATTTACACTACATGTGAATATGGCCTAAATGTTGGAGCAAAGAAGATGTGATTTCATGTAATCTCCGTCCACTGTGCGGTCATAGTCACTTTTAAACTGTGCAGTTTTGGTTTTGTTTTTTTTCTCTATAGACTTCTATATGAAGTCTGAAAAAAATACAAATAAAAGAAAAACACCATTGCATTTTTGAACTCAGATTCAAAGCTTTCTGTACTATTAAAAAAGCATTAAAAACACAGATTCACAGCTACACCAAAAACATTGATCATAAGACAGAGAAAATACATAAAAAAACCCAGCAAACACACAATATTAAGAGAAGATTGTTCTGGCATTGTGTGGTGTGGACACCTAAAGAAAACTTGCAAAAAAAGCAGTAGAAAAGATGCAACATTTACACTATGTGAACACAGCCTTTTGTATTACATTTAAAGGGGTTATCCGGCTCATTTTACTTATTTTTTTGTTACTTCACTATTGGGCTACATTTGGGCAGGTAAGTAGATAGTAACTACCTACTTGTCCTGCTGTCAGCCCCTCTCCCCCAGCTTAGAGTGGTTATGTGACCACTCCTGCCAGGATTTTGATGCTTCCTGTGATGTCACAAGGACAGGGCAGGAATTTATGTTCTCATTGTCAACAGGCATCACACGAGACATCATGTAGCCACTCTGCTGGGCAGGTACAGTGCGATTAGCCCCCATCCCTCTCATCCTTCCCGCCTCCTTCCCAAACTCCATACTCTCCCCCACTCCCTGTGCGCTGCTATCTTTGCCCTGTATGTGCCGGGGTCCTGGACAAACAGGCTTGCCCTCTCTGTTCAGGACACCTTCAGCGCTGTTTGCCTGACGGTGTCCTCAGCTCATTATGTTGTATGGTGCTCGGATAACTGTGACCCCACTCCTCATGCGCTGTCTCACTCTGGGATGAATGTAGCCTCCGACACTCTTGGCTTCTGAATAGCCAGGTGCAGAGCAGGGATGTCACCTGAAACCAGCACAGTCAACAGCGCTGAGCTCTGCTATAAGGATGCTGCATCACAGCACAGAAGAGAAGAGACAGCATGAGTGAGAGAGAGCACGGGGGGAGAAAAGAGAGCACAGGTAAGAGAAAGAGCGTGGGCTGGCAGAGAAGAGAGTGCATGGGTGAGAGGCAGAGCAGAGGGGCAGAGAAGAGAGTGCATGGGTGACAGAGCGGTGGCGAAGAGAAGAGAGTACACGGGTGAGAGAGCATGGGGGGCAGAAAAGAGAGTGTACAGGTGAGAGAGAGTGGGGGGGCAGAGAAGAGACAGCACTGGTGAGAGAGAGTGGTGGGGAAGAGCTGGGGGGGACAGAGAAGAGACAGCACGGTGAGAGACAGAGTGGGCGGCAGAGAAGAGAGTGCATGGGTGACGGAGTGGGGGGGAGAAGAGAGTGCATGGGTGACGGAGTGGGGGGGAGAAGAGAGTGCATGGGTGAATGAGTGGGCGGCAGAGAAGAGAGTGCACAGGTATCAGAGTGGAGGTGCAGAGAAGAGAGTGCACGGGTGAGAGATGGGGGGTCAGAGAAGACAGCGCCGGGGGGAAAGAAGAGATTGCATGAGGGGGATTATATATAATATAATAAATAACTCTAGGTGTGTGAGTCTATGTGTATGTGTTTATATCTCCTACAGACTCACATTAGGGGCTATATATACTTTTCATTACATGGTATTCATTTAGCTATCAGGTGCTGGGGCAGAATACTGACAGCCAATGAGTGTGCAGGGGGCAGGGCTGGACAGTTAGGCTGGGCAGTGCCAGCTCTGACTGTCAGGTTCAGCAGTCAGGCATGTCATGTTTGGTTGAGCTGCATGTAAACAAAAAGCTGCAGAGAATAAAGTGAAAATTCAGGAGAAACAAAAGTTAGAAAACAAAAAAATAATGTAGGAGTTTATGTCGGACAACTCCTTTAATGGGTTTAATAGAGAAAAATAATTAATCACACCATTTTTTTACGACAATTACCGATCTCCATAAATATTCTGATCACTGCGTTGTGAGGGTTGTTACAATTACAGGGACATCAACTATGTCCATGTTATTTGCTGATTTGTGATGTTTATTACTTTTTTTTGTAAAAAAAAGTGCATTAAAAATAATATTATTGTAATTGTTCTTTATTATTTTTTAGTTATTTTATAGGAACAAAAAAAAAATTTATTTTAGGCTCCTTCACATGTCCGGTTAAAAACTGCACGTGTTGTATTGCCCATTTTATCTATCCGTGTAGCCATCTGTGTTTATGTGTGTGTCATTCGTAGTCATCCATATTTTTCCGGTATAGTTAATAGAATGATGAAATTACAAAACTTCTCCTATAGTTTGCAATGTTAAACACGTACGGCACACAGACGACACACGGATGTAACTCAGATGTTATCCGTGTGCTGTGCGTATTTTTTCACCGAGACATTGATTTTTATGGGTACAGGTGTCTGTGTTGATGGTTAAAAATGGGCATGTCTTCGTGTCGATCAAATGGACACACATGTGGTGCACAAGGAGACGCGGTCCATGTGAAAACATGGAAGTGTGAAGATCTCCATAGATTTTAATGAAGATCCATGTGAATAAGTATCTGATAGGTGTGGAAACGTATGCCACATGTACCGGAAACATGGATGTGTATTATTTCCCTGTGGAATACAGGGACATGGAAATTCACTACTCTGTACAATGCATCTTTATATACTTGTGTAATCTGCCTGAAGTGTCAGAGGCTGCAATGCAACTTCAAGTATACAAAATTCTTCCTATTACATCACCAGATGCTGTACCCCTAACCTTCATCTGCTGCCTGCAATGTTGGAAGGTTGTCAGTTTGTGTCCTATTGCACGGGGTGGGGGAAAAGGACAATTTTGTAATTGTGTCTCATTATGTTACAATAGTTTTATAGTAACAAAACAATCTGACTTTTTCTTCATTTCAATAAATAAAGGCACCATCCTACAGTGATGATTCCGCATATTCCCATGTGCTCCTGTCCTTCATAAGCGACCACCAATCTTGCGTGAGTTTGATAAAGGTCCAAACAAGGAACAAAACGTCCTGATTAACACACATTGTGGTCTTTACATATTGAATACAATATGAAAAAGAAAATTTAGAAAATATTTTGGATATTCTATATTTGATGGACTGGAATCCTATCCGGGCACATATATTTTGAAGGGAGTGCTGTTTTTTCTTTCTATATTATTGACTTTTTCTACACTTCTAGAATGCAGGGACGAAAAAATACACTACTTTGTACAGATGTATCTCTTTGTACCTGTATAATCTGCTTCTGGGTTCTCTGCCTGCAATACAGCTCAAGATTACCAAGTCCTTCAATGTCACTCAGTCTATGCAGTGGCTCATTGGTAGCGTTTTTTTGCCTTTGAATAAGAAGCTCATCAGTTTTGGTCCCAGAAGACCACAGGAGAATTGTTAATTTGATTTATGCCCATGCACAGAGATGCCGGCCCCACCCCCTGAGGAGAACTAACTATGGAGTCAGCAAGGAAAGGTGAGAGAAAACTGGGACAAAACCTCAGACTTTTGGGACAGTTCCACTGTTTTAAGCTATGAAAAATGCAGCAACACCAATAGCACAATAAAAAAGTGGGAAGATAAGCCACTTAGCATAAAAAACAAACACATATGCAATCACATGCAACAATTTAATCTTCACTGAATAGATACAAATGTTTAAAAATTACAAAGGAATGTCTCAGAAAACAGACCCACTCAAAAGAGTAGATAGAATATTGGGAACACCTAGCCGAACCCCCCATATAGTATTAATAATACCTAGAGCTGGACCAGCCAGTAATAACCATATAATCATACATACATATAGTGCATGTAACTACATGTTTAACAAAGTCATGAGGTAGAATCACGTGTGTCTAAAAATATCAAACAGAAGTCACATCACAATCACATAACTGTAAATAAAGGTCCCATAATAACCTGCAATATGCCTATAAGGGAGTCAGCAGAAGAAAGGCAATGGTGTCCCACACCTGTGTGGACGCCATTACATTGTGGGGGACGCCATTACCTCTCTTCTGCTGACTCTCTTAGGCTATGTGCACACGTTGCATTTTTTCATGCGTTTCCGCAGCGTTTTCAACTGCAGCGATTTAATGCAAAAATGCATGTGTTTTGATTTCCAAGCAAATTCTATGGGAAATAGTGGTTTTTTTTACAAAAAATTGTCAAAATCTCTGTGTTTGGAAAAGCAACATGTCAATTGTTTTGAGCGTTTTGGTAGCGTTTAGCTAACATTGAAGTCAATGTCCGTTTTGAAAACGCATAAGGAATAACGTTTGGAACTCCATTCTATGTCTGAACTGGGTACAAAAACCTAAAAAAACATCACTATATGGAGATAAGGTATGCACACCAGTGACTATGTAAGGGGAATACATGTAATAGCAGAAACTGCTGTGTGAATACTGACATGAAAAATTCAATAGCTATATGTAAGAATGAAATGTGAAAAATGGAATCTGCATTACTGCCATGAATATATGAATAAAGAGAAATTTAGCTACTGAATTGATCAATGCAATAGAGCCCCAACACTACGCCAAAGTATTTCTCTACGTTGGGGTCCCTAGCTAGTGTGTGTCCTCTCATGCAGTTAAAAAATTTACCGTGTATGGGAAGCTGAGACCCAAGCTATATATACGTATCACGTGGATTGGCAATAGGTGTGAGTGGGGTGGGTTCACAAACGAAAAACTACTAACAAATAAGGCCCCACTCATACTTGCGCTATTTCGACACAAAATGAATCCGTCAGTAATGTAGTACAGTTCATTTATTTACAGTGGAAGCGCGACATCGTGTGGACACAAGCGGTACTGCATGACACACACACGTGCCATAGTAACGCGCTTCCACTGTAAATAAATGAACTGTACTACATTACTGACGGATTCCGTTTGCGTCAAAATAGCGCAAGTGGGAGTGGGCCCTAAGGAACAACGTTTGGAACTCCATTCTATGTCTGAACTGGATGCAAAAACCTAAAAAAAATCACTATATGGAGATAAGGTATGCACACCAGTGACTATGTAAGGGGAATACATGAAATAGCAGAAACTGCTGTGTGAATACTGACATGAAAAATCCAATAGCTATATGTAAGAGTGAAATGGGAAAAATGGAATCTGCATTACTGCCATGAACATATGAATCAAGAGAAATTTAGCTACTGAATTGATCAATGCAATAGAGCCCCAACACTACGCCAAAGTATTTCTCTACGTTGGGGTCCCTAGCTTGTGTGTGTCCTCTCTAGCAGTTAAAAAACTTACCGTGTATGGGAAGCTGAGACCCAAGCTATATATACGTATCATGTGGATTGGCAATAGGTGTGAGTGGGGTGGGTTCACAAACGAAAAACTACTAACAAATAAGGAATAACGTTTGGAACTCCATTCTATGTCTCAACTGGGTGCAAAAACCTAAAAAAACATCACTATATGGAGATAAGGTATGCACACCAGCGACTATGCAAGGGGAATACATGTAATAGCAGAAACTGCTGTGTGAATACTGACATGAAAAATTCAATAGCTATATGTAAGAATGAAAATGTGAAAAATGGAATCTGCATTACTGCCATGAACATATGAATAAAGAGAAATTTAGCTACTGAATTGATCAATGCAATAGATGCACTCACACCTATTGCCAATCCACATGATACGTATATATATCTTGGGTCTCAGCTTCCCATACACGGTAAGTTTTTTAACTGCATGAGAGGACACACACAAGCTAGGGACCCCAACGTAGAGAAATACTTTGGCGTAGTGTTGGGGCTCTATTGCATTGATCAATTCAGTAGCTACATTTCTCTTGATTCATATGTTCATGGCAGTAATGCAGATTCCATTTTTCACATTTCATTCTTACATATAGCTATTGAATTTTTCATGTCAGTATTCACACAGCAGTTTCTGCTATTACATGTATTCCCCTTGCATAGTCACTGGTGTGCATACCTTATCTCCATATAGTTTTGAAAACGCATCCAAAATCAATATTCTTGTATTTTACATGCATTTTTGATGCTAAATGTATGCTTTTTTGTCAGAATTTAAGCTTGCGTTTTTGGCATTATAGTGAGGTCAAGAGGTTTCCTTTTGCCCTCACATCTATCTTGACTTAAAAAAAAAGTCAAACAATAAGGTAATTTTATTTTTAACATAAATATTAAATCTCAATAATCATTTTAGGAAAATTATCATTATAGTGTATGATTTAAAGCATGACTTTTTTTTTTTTTTTTACTTTTTTTCCTAGTGTTTGAATGTTCAAACTTTATTTAGTAGTGTCTTTGTATTAAAAATGCATCTCCCTTTAAACACTGAAAATGCATGTTAAACGCGGTCAAAACGCGGCATAATGCAAGAAAAACGCATGCGTTTTTCCTCCGTTTATGTGGTCAAAACCAAATTTGACAATGACATTTGTTTGTTTTGAATTTGAATTCTGCCAGAGGATGCGTTCATTTCTGCAAGTTACAGAACGCAACGTGCGCACATAGCCTTATAGGTATATTGTAGGTTCTTATAGGACCTTTATTTACAGTTATGTGATTGTGATGTGACTTCTGTTTGACATTTTTAGACACACGTGTTTCTACCTCATGACTTTGTTAAATATGTCGTTACATGCACTGTATGTATGTATGATTATATGGTTATTACTGGCTGGTCCAGCTCTAGGTATTATTAATACTATATGGGGGGTTTGACTAGGTGTGTAAAATATTCTATCTATCCTTTTAAGACATTCCTTTATATTTTTTAAACATTTTTATCTATTCAATAAAGATTAGATTGTTTTATGCGATTGCATATGTGTTTGGTGTTTTGTAAAAAAATGCAGCAAGACTGTGCGTATTTTGCACAATGTTTCTGGTGCCAAAATTTTTGTTTTTGCAAATACTAAATGTAGGCATATAACCTTATACAGGTTAGGGGAAAAAAATAAATGCAGGTACTTCTTTATGTTCACAGTATAACTCATGCATCTTTCCAAGCCTTAAAGATGTAACATTTCATCAACATTTCTAAGAGTCAAATTCTATTTTATCAAATCTATGCATCATCAGTATGCCTTCATTATTCCAGAAGTTTGGGCACCGAGTACAAACTGCACCCCATCTGTGAATAAACAGTGTGATTATGCATTTCCTAGAGATACTCGAATTCAACATCCTAAAATCATTAAGTTAGAGGCATAAAAACCATATTTTAAAGTATGCATGTGTTGATGAGCACATCTTTAGCATGGTGCAGAGGGACTGCAGGGCTGTATTATCAGACACTCATACTGGTTGCGATGCAGGTGTGAAGTGGATGTTACGATTCTAATGGGAAAAGCCTGTCCAAGAGATCTAAAGGAAGCTGAACAGATGGAGATTTTTAATGACCAGGGTTTATGAAGAAACACATTTGCAGAATAAGATTGAAGTTTACTGGTTTTCTGCACTGTGAAGTGAGCAATCTCCAGACTTTATTTTCACCATTCTCTGCCTTTTTCTTGATTTAAGTCTTGTATTGTTACAGTTAAAACCCACAAAGGTGTTTTTTTGGCTACATTGCAATACAATGTAATCCCATAGTTTAAGATGCCTCATTTCTTTAAGTTTACAGCAATACCAGTGGTTCTTTTGGGGAGGATAGAAGGAACTCGCCAGCCAGCTGACAATGCGCTGCATGTTATTACAATTATACCAGAGACTGATTAAACATCAATGATATTTTAAGTATAGGCAATTTTTGCTCCTTTTTTATGGATCTGAGAATTCTCAATTGCATTTCACTTAATATTTGTAAGTCTTTTTATAGGGTAACACTTCCTAAGACATAAGACTGTTCACATAAGCATTATTACCAATCCATCGGAGAATTTTTAAGGCAAGAATTAGTGGTATTTGCAAATTATATTCTTGCACACAAAATATGCAAGACAATCGGAAACTTGTAGGAGCATATTATAGGTCAGTGAGGTTTATTGGGATTTCTTTTTACTAGTTGAACCAAATAAGATTAAATTCTCACAATAACTACAATTGCACCAAAGAGATTTTAACAGTTGGTTCACTGCTCTGTTTAAAAACTCCTACTCTCCTATCCTGCTATTTGTATATCATGGTTAATCATATCAAGTAAATGAGCGGCCTTCTATGCAAATAGCCCTCATGTTACTCAAACTTTGCTACATCTGTAGCTCATATAATCCTTATAAACAACTACACTGGAGTAGATAAAATATTTCAACTTTATTGAAAGATAAGCAATCATAGATTTGATAAAAACAGATGCAGAGCAGCAGATGATGACAGAAAAAAGGCTCAGTATGCCTGAGTGAGTGACTGATAGTAGTAAGGCTATGTGTCCACGGTAGAATGTTGCTGCGGATTTTTCTGCATGAAAATCCACGACTTTCGCGGTAAATCCGCACCTTTTTTTTGCCGCGGATTTACCGCGGAATTGCCGCGGATTTTGATGCGGATTTTTTTTTTCTTTCCCCATTCTATAGCCAAAATCCGGATCAAAATCCGCAACAATAATTAACATGCTGCAGATTTTTCCGGATCAAAATCTGCGGCAAATCCGGCGCGGAAAAATCCGCAGCATGGACACAGCATTTCCAAAATGCCATTGAAATGGCTTGGAAGTGCCGCTGCTGCAGATTTTCGGAAAATCCGCGGCTTTTCCGCGAGAAATCCGCGGCAAAATCCGCGCATTTTCCGCAGCGTGGACACATGGCCTAAGACTGCAATGGCAAAGTACAACGAATATCAGGATGTACAAAAAATAGTGCAAATACTAGTTAATAATCACAGTTACAAATAAATGGTGTCCCAAAATGACACAGAAGAATATATATAATTTAATAGCAAGTACATCCAGATAAACAATTATAAAGAAGCCATTAGCAGCCAAAGTGTAAATGAAGCCCAGTTACATGCTCAAAAACCTTACCAAATTACACCCTGAGGCTATGTGTCCACGATGCGTCGAGCTAGGTGCAGCTCTAAACGCACCCTCTGGCAGTAATTGATTTTGCCAAAGTTGCTTTTTACCATAAAATAGCGCTAAAAACGCATGCGTATTTACCGCATTTTAGGTGCGTTTTTAGCGTTTTTTACATGCTGAAAAACGAGAAAAAAAGAACAACATATATAATGTATTAAAAAAAAAAGAAAATAGTTATATTTCATATAATTCTAGCGGTTATATACTATTTAGTTGTAAAATAGCAATAAATTGATATTTTTCATTAATTTAATTGTCGGACTATGTGTGTGTGTAAAGGGACATGTCAAATCTTTATTTTAATGTCCAAAAAGCATGCGTTTTGTTAGTCCAAAACGCATGTTTTCTGCACCTAAAAAGTATGTAAAGAGCAGGAATTTTGATGTTGCTTGCTTTTTGCAACTTCTCATTGACTTCAATGTTATAAAAACGCAGCCCAAATGGCAAAAACAATTACATGCTGCTTCTATAAATGCTGAGTTTTTGCCCAAAATTATGCAAATTAAACGCAGCGTTTTGAACTGCATGGTGGGCACAAGAAATCCCTATTTCTCCTAGACTTTGCTGGGAAATCACAATGCATGCATTTTGGCATTAAAAAGGTGCAGTTGAAAATGCTGCAGCAAAGCATGTAGAAAGCATCGTGGGCACATAGCCTGACACACGTTTTGCCATGGCTTTGTCCAAGGGTGTGTGTGAGATAATGAAAAAAAAAGGGCAGGCCTTTTATAGAGAAGCTGTAATTAACCTAAACGGTAATCATGATGTGCTGTAGATCAGTTGTTCTTTTTATTTTGAAATACTTAGAAAAAAAAAGTTCCTGAGTCCTAACGAGATGACACATTTTTAAAAAAAATAAACATTTTTCTCATACATGAAAAAAAAAGCAAAATACAATGAGTTTTACCATATAGTGTACTGGAAAATGGCAAAAAAAATCCAAGCGCGATAAAATTTGCTAAAAATGCAATTTGCACGATTGTTTTGGAGGTATTTTATTCACCGTGTTCACTATATGGTGAAACTGATGTGTCTGTATGATGCCTCTGGCTGGGATGAGTTCGTAGATACCAGGCATATATAGATTTACTTTTATCTAAGGGGTTAAAAAATTCAGAAGTTCGTCCAAAAAAAGTGGCACACTTTTTGCTCCATTTTCCATGACCCGAAGTGTTCTCATTTTTCGGGATATGAAGCTCAATGATAGCTTATTTTTTGCGTCTCAAGCTTATGTTTTTAATGGTATGAATTTTGCGCAGATGCTATGTTTTGATCGCATGTTATTGCATTTTGCGCAAAATTGCAAAGACAAAAAAAATTTAATTTGTTGTTTGGATTTTTTTGCTGCTACGCCGTCTACCGGAGATACCAAATATGTGTATATTTTTTAACCATTTATTTTTGCAATGCGACCTAGTGAAAATAAACAAGTGAGATGGGAATAAATTTGGTTTTTATTAAGTTGCCTAATAATTCTGCGCAGTAATAGTTACTTACACGGACAGATATCCTCCTAAGATAGCCCAAAATATTAAGCTTTGATATTTATGAGTCATTTTGGTTGATTGAGGACATAGTTGTTTAGCAATAATAAAAAAAATCCTCTAAAATAGAACTTGCCTAATAATTCTTCACACAGTGCATGTCATGATAGCAACAGGAGTCATCACATGACCTGTGACTACCATGGCAACCATCGGCTTTCCATGATTGCGTCATGGGGCCTCTGATGGCGGCAAGGAAAGCCGATTCGATTTCCCTTCATGGCCATTAAAATTGTGCTGTTATATTTTGACAGCGCAATCTAAGGGGTTAACAGGCGTGAGTGGATTGCGGATACACCTGCATGCCGCACATGTCTGCTGTTCAAATCAGCAGACATGTGCAGGGATCGCTGCCGGCTCACCGCAGCAGCTGGCGGTGATTTCACCTTTATTATTTAGGACATACTGGCACGTCCTCGGTCATGAAAGGGTTAAAGGCTCATTCACATCACCATATAAATTGGACTATTGCAAATCGATAATAAAAAATATTGCACTAATACCGATTTGAAGTGAGAAAAAAATTGCTCTAAAATGAAATGAGTCTCAACCATTCAAGTCTACGGGTGTGAGAAAAAAATGTCATACCATATAGAGCCACTAATTTTTACAGATACATTGCAATTCTGGCAACTGAAAGTGTCGCTGGAAATGATTAATATCTGCTGAGAAGAAAACCTTGGATTGGATTGCACAGGGGTGACAAGTGAGAAAAAAAAATGTCCAATGTTCTGGATGAGAATGGCACCGATATTTTTTTTTTTTTTCCACTGTCGTGTGGCTATAGCTAGAGATGAGCAGACCTGTGAAGGTTCGGTTTCGACTGGTTCAGCCAAACTTTAGATAGAGTTCAGTTCTGGACCTGGACTTGACCTGAACCCCATTGGAAGTCACTGATTGGGCACTTTAAGCCTCCGTTCACATACAGCCAGCCCTAAACAGATCACTTCTGGGGGCGGATGGACTACATTTTTCATTATTTTTTGCTGACACTAGATCCGATAACACTGATTTTACCCCCAGTGCGAGCCATTCAAACACTAAAGGCGGCTTGTACCTGAGCACAGCAATACTCTCCTGAGTGGTTTGCATACGTACAGTACCTGAACTCTGAACATAAACTCTGGGGGGTTCTTGTAACATCTGTGTTTGGTGTGGACACCGGACTTTAAAGTTTGGGTTCACTCATCTCTAACCATAACCTAAAGATAAAAACCGGAAAGCTATCGTTTACTTTTGTTTCTTTAGTGTAGTATTTTCTACACCTATATTTTTTTAACAATTGAAACCAAAATCTGTGGTTGGAAAACAGTTTGCCCAACATTTTGTTTAGTTTTGCAAGCAAATAGTTTGTTTCTATCCATCATTTATGGCTTATTCTTGTTGTTTAACATATCATAGATGTGGAAGCACCATATATCAATTTAGATCATATTGTAACTAAAGACCTTTGTGCTGCAGTTGGATAACTCCAGGGAATTAATTTGTGACATGTACAACTGTTAAACCCTGTATCCTATTTTAGTGTCTCCAGGTCATTTTATTGTACTCTGAAAACTCCCAAAGGTTTTTTTTCCATAGACTTGATAAATAAGCTAACTGCTTTGATCTGGAAAGTGCCAACTTGTGTTAGCCTTTTCCTTCAGGGATTACTTTAGCAAGTTAGATTTCTGCCCTAGAGCTGATACAGTTGTGCATCTATGCTTTTTAGGCTTGTGTGTTTTTTTCGGAATTAACTCCATGAACTATTAGTTACTTCCCAAAACTCTCAGTGGATGGTAAGAACAAAAAATATCCTAATGTTTTGTGCAGTTTGATACATGAATATAGCAGCGGTTTTGTTTCCTTGACCAAGCATGGTTGTCAAATACCATTGAAGAAATGCAGTCACAGACAGACTGTCATTTCAGAATGATTCAATTGTTCCTGAAAGGCATATTACAATGATCCATTTCACTGCAGATTTTTTATGGTCTTGATTTAGATTGGCAGCCAGAAACCTGTTAGTCTCAAAATAGCAATTAGTTGATATGGACACCCAAAGGCTACAGAAACATGGGAGATAGAATAACAATAAGCTCTCTCTCCACTGCAGTGGCATCCCCCAGGCATGCATATATTTTGAGAGAGCTAACCTAATAAAGTCTAAGAAGTCCATGGGTTTCACTGAACCGGATCACCAATATTTAGTATATTACTGATTAAAAAAGTATGTCTATTTGTGCTACCAGTGGTCAAACTGGAATCTAATAAATATTGTAAGAAAACAACACAATGCGAAAGCTACAGTAATAAAATTAATACCTTTAGATAATACAGTATATTCTCTTTCTTTATAGATTTTAATGTTTTTTTGCTATCTTCTTGCTGCTCAGAGTTTAAAAGTTTAAAACTTATTGCCTTGTTTAGTTTTTAACAGTATTAATTATCCTACTTATGGTGCTCCTTTACCATTTCATAATGGTCATTTAAATATCATGTAATTTAGGAGTATAAACAGAGCCATCCTCTTAAATTGAATAACATGAACCTTCAAAAATATCTAAAACTTAGTTCTTGTGACCTAAGACTTGGATCCCTGCGCTGACCTACACCAGGAGGTACACTTAATGGTTGTGATGTCAGGGCCCCCAGCATGTCCCTGTCTCTTATTCATGCCCTGACCTAACCCCCTGCACCCAACCCCTGTGGTGGGAAGGACACATCAAGATAACCTACCTTCCAAAAAGACATGGCCAGAGGGAAGAACTGAAACTCATTCACTGCAAACAGCCACAAAAGGAAGACAATAAAGGCACAAGAGGAAATAAAATATAAGGGAGGAAGTAAAGCACACCAAGAAACACTTCCACACCACACAAGCAACAGATCACAGGTCACTAAAAGAGGATCGCCAAGGGTATCGGATATTCGAAAAAGCTTGAGCAGATACTATCTTTGGCGATCTCTTAACAAACTCCCCAGCCTTAAATAGGGAGAGACCAGCTGTGGATGGTAACCAGCAACCTGACACTCAGAAGAGTTGCACACTGCTCAGAGAAGGATTAACTACTACATGGCTAGGAGCAATGAACACAACTCAGCCGATGCCCAGCAGAGGTGAGCATTTAAGAGAATCCAGGTTACTTGTCGGACTCTGCAACATGATCAGGGTCCAACTCCATTGCTGTAATCCATGAGTGTGGACCCGGAAAGCCCATGACAGTTCTCAGGTGTTGCTGCTCAGTTCTTATTTAATTTTAGAGAAGCTGAACTGCAGCACCTGAATGACCACTACCATGTATCAGGACCCATGCTGTTCTGTTTCTGTACTCAGATCACAAGTGCCATTGCCAGTTCTAAAAGCCTCTGATTGAGTGGGCTTACCAGGGGACTACCACCATTCTGAGATCAGTAATCCATAATTGGGAAACGAAAATGTAATATATATATATATATATATATATATATATATATACAATTTCTCTTGCGGTTTTTTTGGTGTTTTTAGTGTTGTGTTCACCACTTGGTTTTATTTGGCATTTGGAGGACGACTTTTTAACCTTTAAGTCATGCAGAGTTAAAAATTGTAATTGATATATTACAATTAGCAATAAGTCAGTGTGCTCGGCACTGCTTGTTACGCGAACCAGCATCGGGTTGTTTTGGTACTAATGCCTAATGCTGCTCAGCCGAGTATCGCCGATGCTCAAATTAACTGCTCAATTCCCTATTCTGTTACCTTCTTATGCTCATGGTGCGAGCACTGTATTAGTGGATCCTCTGGATTGAAGGTACCATTCACTTGGCTGGGAGAGGAAACTAGACCGGCCGCCGTGTTTTCACTACTGCCACTAGAGGTAGCAACAGATACAAACACTGGTAAGCAGCCAGCAGAGGGCAGCCCCGGGGTATCTGTGGTACTCTGGCAGCTGGCGCACAGTACAGTCTCTGGTGGTCGTGGCAGCAGGCAGAATTGTGGGTCCGTCCGGGATGGATGGTTACGGCAGCAGCGGCAGTGGAGGATACTTTAGACAGCTTGTATCATTGCAGACAGTCAGAATCGGAAGTCATTGCAACAGCAGCAGTAGATAAGGAGTACACTGCAACAGAGGTAAAAATTATCAGCAGAAAGAAACACAATATAAGCAGCAGCAGCAGCAGCACTGAGGATCTGGGAACTACCAACGTATCTAACTCGTTGCCTAGGAAATTCTCATAGGAGTGTAGTGCTAATTTGATACCCCATGGGACTGAAGATAGGAGCTTCAATCGTACCTTTTATACCCGTCACCGGGCCGGTGGTTTGCAGAGGTTGTGGCCTGGCCCAGTTCCGTGGCCCCATGGTGCACAGTAAAAGGGGCAGGCAAGGATTGTTCCTGGAGAGGATGTCACCGGTTACGGTGATGACTGGGGTTCCAGCCTCCTCCGCTGCGGACCCGTCCTCTGACCCTTCCTCCTCCAGGAGTGGAACGGATGATGTCGACTACGCCACCTGTGGTATACGACCAGGGATAAGGCTGCCGCAAAAGGGTACCTCGCCTTGGAAGATGTTGGGGTGCAGCAGGAATGATATCGCTCCCCACAGGGGGAGCGGCCCCCTGAGGGAGAACAGGGGACTGGCAATCGCCGGAGCGCAAGGCGATGACAAACAGAGTCAAATTCACTGTGTTGTGGGTTTCAGATCTTTTACTCACAGGTCTCTGTGTCACACCCAGGATGCTGGTCTTTACTGTGATGCCTCTGGTCGATCCCAGGCAGGGCAAAGGTCAAAGTCTGGTAGGGAAGTCTGTGGGCTTTCTCCTTTTGTCCTTGTGTGGCGGTACCCTCCTTGTCCCTGGAGTGCTTGGGACCTGCTACTTTGCCACCCAAAGCTGCGTTGGTTCCAGGGGGCAATGAAATTCTACCCTCGGTAACCCTCTTCTCCTCCATGCACACACGACTACCGTTCCCAGGCTCTCAACTCCTTCCCGGTTGGCCACCTCTCCCATTTCAAGTCTCTGCCGGCTAATGGACCAGGAACCTCCTAACTGGCAGTTTCCAGTACCCTCCTGGATCTGCTCTCTCAGCTTAGGGGCCCTCAGCCATCCACCAGCCTAGTCCTGGGTGAGGGAAGGGTGTATGAACCGGTCTGGACCTTGTTGTTCTTCTGCTTTGCCTCCCTAAGGGAGCTCCCTCTGGGAGCTGCTCACTGTGTGTCCACTCTGTCTGGTCTCTCAAGCCTCTCTGAGGTAAAGTGAAACTAAACTTTCTGTCTTCTAACTCACTCCTCCTCATGCCCCCACCTGAGGAATGTTCCAACCCGTTGTTCTGGTCACCAGGAATTCCCCTTCTCTCTGTGTGAGGCACCTGCTGTCTGTGTTTGCAAGGCTGTGTGATGTAAAAAATGAAACTTACAAGACTTTAACTCCTCCTGCTCAGGATGAACAGACATTATAAAATACATAAAGTACAATACCCTATAGCGACCAGTCACAGGGGCGCTGCATTCCGCCAGAGCGAAACGCAGTACTCCTGGGCTGCAAGAGAAAATTACACCGCAATTTTTTTTCATAGTTCAACAATTTAACACGTCCCTTTTACCAGGAACCAATAAAGGAAACGAAGAAGCAGGATGGAAAAGATGAAGAAGAAGAAAAGAAAGGAAAAGGAAACATTGGTATAAAACAAGAAACAAGTTATTAAACATTCTGGAACAGGCCTCCTTGCGACGCTCCAGGGCGCTCCAGGTATCCAGTTCGGGGAACTATTACGACAGTCCGATCCCGCTGCAGGCTGCGGTGCAAGGTTTAGCCACCAGCCACCACTCGCCAAGGCTCGCACCCGGTCAGTCCATGTCACCTCCCCATCTTCTCCTGGTCCTGGGGAGGCGGAGTTCCTGGCTCCTAGTGTGAATGTCCAGCAAAGGGACAGGCACTGTTTCTTCTCGCCCCACTGCAATCCCACCTACAAAGGGCGAGCAAGTCTAGTCTCAGTTGGCACGCATGGCATCCATCCCATTCTCAACAGATGCCATTTTACAGTCCCAGTCCGGTAGTTACGGTGCGCCCGGCCGCGGGCACAAAATAAATATACAACACAGTTCAGTAAAGGCACACAGTACCCATTGGATAGGGCACGCAATCCTGCCGACTTTGACACCTGTTTATTTGTTGTTGTTTTATTTTCATGTAGCCGACAGGGCCACAGAGCTGAGTCAGGCTGGTCACAGCAACCCCAGGAACTACTGGCCTGGTGTTGAGTACCCTAAGGCCCCTTGCGGTGCTACATTAACATACTAGTGGCCATCAGGAATTCATATTAAAAGTCTGTCTTTAAGAAACCCTTTAAGATATTAGCCTGCAACATTTAAAGTTCATATTAGCTTGTTTTTCTGTAATTTTCCAGACACCTGGAGTTATAGTTCTACTGAGAAAAATGTCTTTTCTGTAATTTTCCAAGACATCTGAAGTTTTAGTTCTAGTGAGAATCACTCAGTCCCACATAGTTTTCTTATCAATATTTACTGAGAATGTCCGCGTGTTTATAGTATGGTAAAATATCTGAAACCAGGAGCTTTTTGGCATGTCTCATCCGATGATGCATTTGTCCGGTATAGACTGACATCTGAAGAGTTGGCAACTCAGAAGAGGGATACTATATTGGACAAATGGAACTTATTACAGTTTGTGTAACATTTGGTTATGCAAGAATTTGTTTTCAAGTGAGATATAGACTGGTGAAGATTTCACCGAAGTCAGAAGCCTGTTTACCTGTGGAGTAGATGCACATGAAACCACAGTGTAGATTCTAAAAGTTTCTCTTTCTTCGTTGTTTTGCTTCTCACAGCTGATGTTTTCCGAGCAGATGATGTGTGGCGAAGTTCTGGTGAAGTTTCTTTCTACGTACTGTGCAATGTAAGTACTTTATCTTTGTGATAAATACCAGCACTTTTTTTGTAAAAAATGATTTGCCGGTACGCATCTCTGAGGGTGCTGTCAGGCGCCGGCGGCTGAGATTGAGGAGCGGGGGGGAATCTGTCAGCCAGCGGCCGAGATTGAGGAGCAGGAAGGGGGTGCTGTCGGGCTGCCGGGAGATCCTGTGCACGGTTTACCTGTTGAGGCACTGGGCGGCGGAAAATGGCAGTACCCATACACCTCCGCCCCCCGGTCGCATTGCCTCCCCCCTGAATGTAGTGCCACCTGAGCAAACTGCACAACTGCACATTGTCCAATGTCCAAAGTTTTGTAATGTGTACGCTAATTTCAATCAAGGAGGGGAGCAGTGGCTGATGGGGAGAGCGGTGGCAGATGGAGGGGGCAACAGCTAATGGAGGGGGGGAGGCATATGGAGGGGGCAGCGGCTGATGGGGGAGAGTGGTGGCAGATGGAGGGGGCAGCGGCTAATGGAGAGGGGGAGGCAGATCGAGGGGGCAGTGGCTGATGGGAGAGCAGCAGCAGATGGAGGGGGCAGCGGCTGATGGAGGGGGGGAGGCAGATGGAGGTGGCAGCAGCTGATGGGGAGAGTGGTGGCAGATGGAGGGGGCAGCAGCTGATGGGGAGAGTGGTAGCAGATGGAGGGGGCAGCGGCTGATGGAGGGGGGAGGCAGATGGAGGGGGCAGCGGCTGATAGGGAGAGCAGCGGCAAATGGAGGGGGCAGCGGTTGATGGAGGGGGAGGCAGATGTAAGGGGCAGCAGCTGATGGGGTGAGCAGCGGCAGATGGAGGGGGCAGCGGCTGATGAAGGGGGGAGGCAGATGGAGGTGGCAGCGGCTGATGGGGAGAGTGGTGACAGATGGAGGGGGCAGTGTCTGATGGGGATAGTGGTGGCAGATGGAGGAGGCAGTGGCTGATGGAGGGGAGATGCAGATGGAGGGGGCAGCAGCTGATGTTGAGAGCAGCGGCAAATGGAGGGGGCAGCGGTTGATGGAGGGGGGAGGCAGATGGAGGGGGCAGCGGCTGATGGGGAGAGCAGAGGCAGATGGAGGGGGCAGCAGTTGATGAAGGGGGGAGGCAGATGGAGGGGGCAGCAGCTGATGGGGGAGAGCGGTGGCAGATGGAGGGAAGACAGCAGATGGAGGGGGGCGGCGGTGGCTATAACTTACTGATGCAGCACTTGCAGGGATCGCTCTCCTCAGCTTCCACAGATGCTGGAGTGAAGCTGATGGGAGCGGTCACCGGCCCCAGATCCACAGTGACTGGAGAGATCAGTCACAAGGTCTGTCTCTCCAATCAGAGCTGGGGCGGGTGAAGCAGAGATCACCCAGCTCCAGCCAATGATCAGTCCTATCAATGGCTGAAACATTACAGTGGCTGTGATTGGCTGAGCGGCGTTCATCAGCCAATCACAGCCTCCATAGGTCCGGGGAGGCACCACCCCTCCTGAGATCAGGCAGGTCCTGTAGCTCCAGTAGCTGCTTTGTTTGTGCCTCCGCTCCACACATGGCTAATTTGTATAGTTTACAAATTAGCCATGTGGACAGAGCCAGAAGTACTGGCCATCAGCACTCTTCAGATTTTCCAGTACGCCGTACCGGAACATACCGCCGCAAAAAAAGCACTGATAAATGCTATGAAAAAGTGTACGCAATATAAAACTATTTCCTATTTTCTGTATTCGTTTAATCAATATAATAAAGTTAATCACCTTCTTTAAAGCCGTATCCGATCCCTTTAAATACTTTGCAAAACAGCAGAGGTGCTTTAAGTACCTGCAGCATCTCAGCTGACCTGATAGGCACTTCCTTGTTAGGGTACACTTAAAACTTTAAGAAAAGGGCATGGCTGCGTGTGTGCCCTTGAGGCAGAACTTGGGAGCCTGTGAGGTGCACACAGGCTGTGGGTGGCAGCAGCATGGACCATGGATGGGACATCCACAACAGGACGGCCAGACAGGTGGGAGAGCCGACGTCCTTGCCAGGGGAGGGGGGCAGGATAGTACTGGATGGACGTTACTCCTGCCCACTCCTCATCGCCTGGAAATCTCCATTTTATCTTCCCAGCCATAACAGTTCCTATCATTTGTGTGCTTCTGATGTTGCCCGGCAAACTCAGTTCTGTGTGTGAGGTCCAAATGTCCTCCCGATTCAACCAAAGTAACTGTGCAATTTGTTCCCGTCGAGTCCCCATTTAGAAAGATAAATCTCTCTGTCTTTTCTAGAATGGGGACTTGACATTTGGACAGCACACAAAGAACAGAGGTTGCAAGGCAATGCCAGCTGCAAGCGTATGATAGGGATTTTGGTGGCTGAGAAGACAGATGGAAGTGATGTCTGCTGCCTGTGGATGATGAGGATTGTGGTGGCCGGGGGCTGTGTCAGGGCAGGTAACAGCCCGTGTCTTCTTTTAAACTATGCTCGAGTCACTCATTGACTCCTATTATCCTCGGTATTCTAGTCACACATTTTTGAGTGTCTGAAATTCTCAATTCGTGTAAAGAGCATCCGAGTACTTTTGTGCTCGCCCATCACTAATTACCATCTGTCTGTTACCTTACTCTAGGAAAAATATCTATGTATACACCAATATCATTTTTACTTGACATCGTAATTCACCACAGTCACTTTTTACCTGTACAGCTTTTGACTGCCTCATCTATACTTTTCTATGAGCATGTCTTGTTTACTTACAGCACCTTGTAAGGAAAATCATTGTGCTTTCCCCTATCTTCTAGTATAGGGTGTGCAAAATGAAGAACTCCACTTTTGTTAATAAGAGTCTGGTTAGACTTGTTATCCATGACATCGACGTCAATGGACATCAAACCCATTGTTTGGAAAATGTTAAATACTTGATGAGTCTAAACATTTTACAGTATATCCCTGCTTTTTTTTCTGTGTAATTAGAGATGTATAAATGTGATGGCCCAGGTCTGTTATGACTGTGGTCTGTGTGTGACTTTATCAAGTGGCACTTTTTAAGTGCGCTACCAGAAATATACCAGAAATGTCCAAGAAGTCACCAGAAGGTAAGAGTTACTTCTCTTTAACTGTTCTTCCCTCTTGCATTTTTCAAAACCTAATCTGACTGTGCTTACCTATGCCCTTACAGTCTTTGCTCCACTAATCCTCACTCTCCTTCGCTATTTCCAAACCCTAGCACTCTCCAACCAAATAACTATCTTTCCTTACCCTCCCACTTGTCATCATCTGCTGACCTGCTCCTAAACCTCAGATCTTTCCTAATAACACACAAAACATGCCATCCACTCTCCTTCACCCACCTACTCTCCCTTTCTCGCCTTCTCCTTACTGCTGGAGACATATTTCCCAATCCTGGACCCTTACAGTTGGTACAGCCCATTTTATCGCCCCCATAATGACTCCCCACCGACTAGAAACTACCACAATCCTTCCTATATAACATCCATTCCCCTGATGCTCACTCCACTGCTCCCTTTCTCTGGAGTGCTCTGGAACACCTGTTCTGTCTGTAGTAAACTGCACGTCATTCACAACCTCTTTATCTCTAGCACTATATCCTTCCTGGGCCACACCGAAAGATGGTTGACACCCTCCGACACTGCCTCCCCTTCTGCGCTTTGCTACAGCGGCCTTCACTTCATCCACACTCCTCGTCCTGGTAATAGACAGGGTGGAGGAGTGGGTCTCCTTCTTTCTAACAACTGCAGATTTAACCCAATCCCATCTCTATGCTCTCTTGTCCTGCCTGCTTTTGAAGTGCACTCTGTCTGCATCTATTCTCCCTTCAACCTCCAAGTGGCCATCATATACTGAACCCCAGGCCCGGCCTCTGACTCCATCAACTAGTTCTCTGCCTGGCTTCTACACTTTCTCTGCTGACATTCCCACTATTATCATAGGTGACTTCAACATCCTTACTGACACCTGTCAGTCGGCAGCCTCCAAACTCCTGTCCCTCACTTCATCCTTTGGTCTAACTCAGTGGTCCAACTCTGTCACCCATAAAGATGAACACACACTGGACCTTATCTTCACCCATCTCTGTTCCCATCTGACATCACAACCTCCCCTCTCCCACCTCTGACCACCATCTACTGACCTTTTCAGCGATGTCCTCCTCACCTGCCCCCCTTGTCCAGCACCCAACACACCCTTGCAAAAACCTTGCACATCTCAACATTCACAGCCTTTCTGACTCTATCCTACCACTGTCCTCCATATCTTCACTCCATGACACAGACCGTGCCACCATTTTCTACAATGCCACACTCGCATCAGTTATTGATTTGGTTGCTTCTCTTATGCATGGCAGAGCAAGATGAATCAATAGAAAATCCTGGCACAACAGCCTCACTAAACAACTTTGGCAAGTGTCTAGGGCTGCTGAGCAGCAGTGGAAGTAAATGCACTCCCAGGAAGACTTCACCACATTCAAAAATATAATTCACACATTTTGTTCAGCCCTCAACTCTGCTAAACAGGATTATTCAGAACCCTCATATCATCTTTATCCCACAACCCCAAATAGTTATTCAATACTTTTAACTCTCTCCTCCACCCATCGTTGCCCCTCCAACCTCCCTCATCTCCGCAGAAAACATATTTCAAAGATAAGATCAACAAAACAAGGGAAGTCTTTTCTGCTCAATCACAGCAGTACCTTCATATAACAGACCACTGCCTCTCGCCCATAAACTTCCCTACCCGCCATCACTGCAGGAGAGCTTGCACATCTTCTCTTGAAAGCACACTAGAGATGAGCAAACCAGCCGCGGTTCGGCTCGAGCTCGGTTCGCCGAACCGAGGTCCCATTTGAGTTCGGTTCGCCAAACATTTGACGAACCGAACTCGAACCAATAGGAAATAATGGGAGGCAATCACAAACACACAAAAACGCATTATAAATGTACACATACAGTTAATAAACATTGCCATAACACTTACCGGTGCCCGCAATGCGTCCTGCACTCTGTCTCCTGTCACTATTCCTTCCGATGATCGCTGCGTCCTCCCGATAACCAGCACTGACAGGACCTTCCGTGACGTCGTCAAAATAGCCATGTGACCAGTCACGTGGCTATTATCTCATTGGCTACAGACTGGTCACATGGCTTTGACGTCATGTTCTGTCCTAGGTCCTGTCATTGCACTCTCCGGTACACGGTGCACATTTGTGTATCGCCATGTACTGGCGACATGCTCTAGCACACAGTCAAACAAAACTGTGGAAAAAAGAAGCGCAAATAGGGTCTTATCTGGTATACAGATGGGTGTAAGAAGTAGGATAGGTACTCACCTGTTAGAGTTGTGACAGGCACAACTCCTTTGTAGGCATAAAGCAAAATAAATGCAGAGAATGGTCAGCCGCAGCCCCGATGATGCAGTAAAAATCGCAGGGTGGGTAGAGAAAGTCGGGTTGAATGCTGCGCTAGAAACCACAAATCCAGGAGATGTAATGAATTCTTTCCTTTATTAACACAGGTCAACGCGTTTCAAAGACATCTCCGCCTTCTTCATCAGGACAAAGAAAGAAACAGAATTATTATTAGAATGGTTATTCTGTTTCTTTCTTTGTCCTGATGAAGAAGGCGGAGATGCCTTTGAAACGCGTTGACCTGTGTTAATAAAGGAAAGAATTCATTACATCTCCTGGATTTGTGGTTTCTAGCGCAGCATTCAACCCGACTTTCTCTACCCACCCTGCAATTTTTACTAGCACACAGTCGACTCCCCGCTCCGTTAGGGACCGGCTGACACAGCCGGTCATTAACGGAGATCACCGTTGCCATAGCAACTCAGTTAGCGGTGACGTCACCTCTAACCGCGGCTCCAGGAATAACATGATCGGAGAACCGTTGCTATGGTAACGCGTCTGTCAGAATTACCGCTGTTACCGCTAACAGCCAGCAGCACTGATCTCTCACGGAGTGAAGGCGGCACGGGAAGCAGCGTCTTCCCCCATGCAGCAGTAATGGAGCAGAGCTACATTTGTTGAACGAGAAAGACAGAAGATCGTGGATCGTGGAGGGCTGACAGGGGGTAATAAAGATGGAGTCTCTTATGTGTCTGTGTATTTATTTTTATTAAAGTATTTTTTCTCTGTGTGGTGTCTTTTTTTAACCCTTTATTGGAGATTCTTAATGGCCGGGTCAAACGTGCCTGACATTAAGAATCTCTGGCTTAATACTAGCTAGTAAAACAAAGCTAGTTTTAACTCATTATTACCCAGCAAGCCACCCGGCTTCAGGGCTGTTGGAAGAGTGGGATACAGCGCCAGATGATGGCGCTTCTATTAAAGCGCCATTTTCTGGGGCAGCTGCGGACTGCAATTCGCAGCAGAGGCGCCCAGAAACCTCGGGCTAACCTGTGCTGCGGATTCCAATCCCCAGCTGCCTAGTTGTACCTGGCTGGACACAAAAATGGGGCGAAGCCCACGTCATTTGTTTTTTTAATTATTTCATGAAATAAGTGAAATAATTAAAAAAAACGGGCTTCCCTATATTTTTGGTTCCCAGACGGGTACAAATAGGCAACTGGGGGTTGGAGGCAGCCCGTGGCTGCCTGCTGTACCTGGCTAGCATACAAAAATATGGCAAAGCCCACGTCATTTTTTTGGTGGGCAAAAACTTCTGCATACAGTCCTGGATGGAGTATGCTGAGCCTTGTAGTTCTGCAGCTGCTGTCTGCTCTTCTCCATACAGACAGACAACAGCTGCAGAACTACAAGGCTCAGCATACTCCATCCAGGACTGTATGCAGAAGTTTTTTGCCCCCTGAAAAAATTATGTGGGCTTTGCCATATTTTTGTATGCTAGCCAGGTACAGCAGGCAGGTACGGCTGCCCCCAACCCCCAGTTGCCTATTTGTACCCGGCTGGGAACCAAAAATAAAGGGAAGCCCTTTTTTTATTATTTCATGAATTTCATGAAATAATTAGAAAACAAATGACGTAGGCTTCGCCCCATTTTTGTGTCCAGCCAGGTACAACTAGGCAGCTGGGGATTGGAATCCGCAGCACAGGTTGGCCTGAGCTTTCTGGGCCCCACTGCTGCGAATTGCAGTCTGCAGCCGCCTCAGAAAATGGCACTTTCATAGAAGCGCCATCTTCTGGCGCTGTATCCAACTCTTCCAGCACCTGCCTGCTATACCTGGCTAGCATACAAAAATATAGCAAAGCTCACGTCCTTTTTTTGTAGTTTTTTGGCAAAAAAAATTAAAAATGCTTCCCTGGATTTTCCATTGCCAGTGAAGGTAACACCAGGCAGTGGGGGTTAGCAGCTGCTTGGATTACCCTTAGCTAGCAATACAAAAAATGCAGCGGGAGCCCATATATATTTTTTTTAATTATTTATTTAAATAACTAAAAACAAAATGGGCTTCCCTGTATTTTGATTGCTGGACATCACAGTGCTGTAAAAATAAATCTTTAAAAAAAATGACGTAGCGCTCCGCGGTATTTTTGATTCTCAGCGCAGATAAAGCAGACAGCTATGGGTTGCCACCCCCATCTGCCTGCTGTTACCTTGGTTGGCAATCAAAATACAGGGAAGCCCATTAATTTTTTCTATTTACAAATTAGTTAAAAAAAAAATGACGTTGGGTCCCCTCATTTTTGATAGCCAGCTAGGGTAAAGCAGACGGCTGTAGCCTGAAATCCACAGCTGGCAGCTTTACCGTGGTTGGGGATCCAATGTGGAGGTCCCCCAGGCTCTTTTTTTATAATTATTTTATAAATATTAATAATTACACAAAAAAAGTAGGGTCCCCCCAAATTGGATCACCAGCCAAGGTAAAGCGGACAGCTGTGGTCTGGTATTCTCAGGGTGGGAAGGTCCATAGTTATTGGGCCTTCACAGCCTGAAAATAGCAGGCCGCAGGCACCCCAGATGTGGCGCATCCACTAGATGCGCCAATCCTGGCGCTTCACCCCAGCTCATCCCGTGCCGTGGTGCAGTGGCAAACGGGGTAATAAATCGGGTTGATACTAGCTGTAAAGTCACCTGAGATCAAGCCCAGCAGTTTGTGATGTCATGGCGTCTATTAGATACCCAACATCATAAACTGTCAGTACTAACAAAAAAAATTGACAAAAGAAATTTATTTGAAAAAACAGTCCCCAAAACATTCGCTCTTTCATTAATTTATCGTAAGAAAAAAAATAAAGGGGTCCCACGACGACTCTGGACCAACTAGAATATGGGTGGGGGGGAGACACTCAGGGAACGTATCCCCTATTTTCTAGGAGCGCAGACCCTTCATGTGAGGAGTGTGGGTGCAATGAATCTGCACTCATTCTCCCCGGGTCCACAGCAGCAGAGTCCATGTCGTAATGGTTGCTACCAAAGCTGCAATGCCCTGCTCATGAGGTAAGGGCATGCCTAATCAGGAGAACTATTCTACATTTCCAAATATTGGTATTTGCTGATATTATTGCTATTCCACCTACTATATATTTGGGATAGGATCTTGGAGATGGAATACCCCTTTAAGTCCAGTTATCCAGCTGAATGAATACTTAACAACAGAGCTCGCTATTTAGATGTGTTTTCTTGTGGCGTATAACGGACTCTCATGTTTGGTAGTCAATCAGCAGGGAAACTATAAAAGCAAATCCCTCCATTTGGAAATGTAGTATATAGCTCTCCTGATCAATTATGTTCCTTACCTCATGAGCAGGGCATTGCAGAAATAATAATAATTTATTCATTTATATAGCGTTATTAATTCCATAGCGCTGTATGTTTTTGGAGTGTGGGAGGAAACCGGAGTACCCGGAGGAAACCCACGCAAACACGGGGAGAACATACAAACTCCTTGCAGATGGTGTCCTTGGTGGGAATTGAACCCAGGACCTCAGCGCTGCAAGACTGCAGTGCTAACCACTGAGCCACCGTGCCGCCCATTTATCTTACAGATGCATAACCACCACTCACTGTGTCTGAACACAGGAAGCTGAGCTGTCAGCCGCTTTGTGCATGCGGCAGCGTCTATTGTGAAGGAGAGGGCCGTGGGGGGATCAACGCTGCACAGGTACCGTGGGACACCGGGGAACACCGGTGGGGTTATAGGGGGTGACCTGGCAGGGCCTGGGGAGTGGTTTTCTGTCGCATGTGTCATGGCACATGCGACAGAAATCAGAGGAGTAGGGTGAATGCGGCCGGCGCGCTGCTGTGTGCGCGGCCATCTTGGATTTCTGGGAGGGCAACGGGGGGGCACTTTGGCGACACCGGGGGACCGGGGAGGAGATTTATCATGTTTGTTCATGCCAGATGGGAGATAAATAATTTTTTACCGACACTGTCATTTACTGTAACGTGATCATCGGTATACGGTGTATACCTGTGATCACGTGAGTGGGGACCGGAAAAACCGTCCTGAATCATGATCTCCAGGGTCTCAGCTAGCCCTGAAACCCTGGAGATTTTCTGACACTGGGGGGCGTTATTCACTTATTTCTGCCTGCTGTTTATAAATGGCAGATCAGAATAAGGCTACATTAACACGACCGATCCATTTTTGTGGTCTACAAAAAACAGTCCGTTTTTTTTCACGGGTGCATCCGTGTGGCATCCGTTTCCGTTCCGTAGACGGTCCGTATGTCATCTGTTTGTCATCCGTGTGCCTTCGGTTTTTTTTTGTGTACTGCAAAAAAACTGAAGGAGGGAAAATACATAAATTTACCCAGGATCCATAGCTTCAACCTACATGAGACGGTCACATGTTCACTCCAGTGCCATTTTCTACTGCTTTTCACAGCGTAGAGCGCTCTGGTGATTTTCCTGTGCTTGTACACTTCATATCAGTCTTTTCTGTCATTATAATGGCAGAAAGACACATAATGTCCCACTCTCCTGCATTTTGTAATTTTGCACCTTTTGGAGCCTTTCATGTGGCACTAAGGGGTAGAGATGAGCGAACCGGTCGCGGTTCGGCTCGAGGTCGGTTCGCCGAACGGGGGTCCCGTTCGAGTTCGGTTCGTCGAACGTTCGACGAACCGAACTCGAGACAATAGGCTATAATGGGAGACAATCACAAACACATAAAAATGCATTATAAATGTACACAAACAGTTAATAAACATTGCCGTAACACTTACCGGTCCTCGCGATCCCTTCTGCACTCTGTCTCCTGCCGCTATTCCATCCGATGATCGCTGAATCCTCCCGGTGACGGCACTGCCAGCAGAGAAGCAGGACCTATCGTGACGTCAAAATAGCCATGTGACCAGTCACGTGGCTATTATCTCATTGGCTACAGACTGGTCACATGACTATGACGCGTCATGTAGGACCTGCGAGTGCATCTCTCCGGTACACGGTGCACATATGTGTATCGCCGTGTACCGGTGACATGCTCTAGCACACGGTCGACTCCCCGTTCCGTTAGGGACCGGCTGACACAGCCGGTCATTAACGGAGATCACCGTTGCCATAGCAACGCAGTTAGCGGTGACGTCACCGCTAACCGCAGCTCCGAGAGCACCGTTGCTATGGTAACGCGTCTGTCAGCGTTATCGCTGTTACCGCTGACAGCCAGCACTGATCACTCATGGAGTGAAGGCTGCACGCTGCTTCCCGATTGTAGTGAGGATTGTAGTGAGGATGAGGTTCCCCAGTCCCAAGTGATGGGCTGGTGAACCTTATCCTCACTACAATCGTCACTACTACTACACTAGTGAGGATTGTACTGAGGATGAGGTTCCCCAGCCCCAAGTGATGAGCTGGTGAACCTCATCCTCACTACAATCGTCACTACTACTACACTAGTGAGGATTGTACTGAGGATGAGGTTCCCCAGCCCCAAGTGATGGGCTGGTGAACCTCATCCTCACTACAATCGTCACTACTACTACACTAGAAAGAAAGAAGACAGAAGAGCAGGATCGTGGAGGGCTGACAGGGGTAATAAAGATGGAGTCTCTAATGTGTCTGTGTATTTATTTCTATTAAAGTATTTTTTCTCTGTGTGGTGTCTTTTTTTTAACCCTTTATTGGAGATTCTTAATGGCCGGGTCAAACGTGCCTGACATTAAGAATCTCTGGCTTAATACTGTCTAGTAAAACAAAGCCAGTATTAACTCATGATTACCCAACAAGCCACCCGGCTCCAGGGCTGTTGGAAGAGTTGGATACAGCGCCAGATGATGGCGCTTCTATGAGAGCGCCATTTTCTGGGACGGCTGCGGACTGAAATCCGCAGCAGAGGCGCCCAGAAACCTCGGGCTAACCTGTGCTGCGGATTCCAATCCCCAGCTGCCTAGTTGTACCCGGCTGGACACAAAAATGGGGCGAAGCCCACGTCATTTGTTTTTTAATTATTTCATGAAATAAGTGAAATAATTAAAAAAAAATTGGCTTCCCTATATTTTTGGTTCCCAGCCGGGTACAAATAGGCAACTGGGGGTTGGAGGCAGCCCGTGGCTGCATGCTGTACCTGGCTAGCATACAAAAATATGGCGAAGCCCACGTCATTTTTTTGGTGGGCAAAAAACTTCTGCATACAGTCCTGGATGGAGTATGCTGAGCCTTGTAGTTCTGCAGCTGCTGTCTGCTCTTCTCCATACAGACAGACAGCAGCCGCAGAACTACAAGGCTCAGCATACTCCATCCAGGACTGTATGCAGAAGTTTTTTGCCCCCTGAAAAAATTATGTGGGCTTCGCCATATTTTTGTATGCTAGCCAGGTACAGCAGGGAGGTACGGCTGCCCGCAACCCCCAGTTGCCTATTTGTACCCGGCTGGGAACCAAAAATAAAGGGAAGCCCTTTTTTTATTATTTCATGAATTTCATGAAATAATTAGAAAACAAATGACGTAGGCTTCGCCCCATTTTTGTGCCCAGCCAGGTACAACTAGGCAGCTGGGGATTGGAATCCGCAGCACAGGTTGGCCTGAGCTTTCTGGGCCCCACTGCTGCGAATTGCAGTCTGCAGCTGCCTCAGAAAATGGCACTTTCATAGAAGAGCCATCTTCTGGCGCTGTATCCAACTCTTCCAGCACCTGCCTGCTATACCTGGCTAGCATACAAAAATATGGCGAAGCTCACGTCCTTTTTTTTGTAGTTTTTTGGCAAAAAAAATAAAAAATGCTTCCCTGGATTTTCCATTGCCAGTGAAGGTAACACCAAGCAGTGGGGGTTAGCAGCCAGTAGCTGCTTGGATTACCCTTAGCTAGCAATACAAAAAATGCAGCGGGAGCCCATATATATTTTTTTTAATTATTTATTTAAATAACTAAAAATAAAATGGGCTTCCCTGTATTTTGATTGCTGGACATCACAGTGCTGTAAAAATAAATCTTTAAAAAAATGACGTAGCGCTCCGCGGTATTTTTGATTCTCAGCAGATAAAGCAGACAGCTATGGGTTGCCACCCCCATCTGCCTGCCGTTACCTTGGTTGGCAATCAAAATACAGGGAAGACCATTAATTTTTTCTATTTAAAAAATAGTTAAAAAAAAAATGACGTTGGGTCCCCCCATTTTTGATAGCCAGCTAGGGTAAAGCAGACGGCTGTAGCCTGAAAACCACAGCTGGCAGCTTTACCGTGGTTGGGGATCCAATGTGGAGGTCCCCTCAGGCTCTTTTTTATAATTATTTTATAAATATTAATAATTACACAATAAAAGTAGGGTCCCCCCCAAATTGGATCACCAGCCAAGGTAAAGCGGACAGCTGTGGTCTGGTATTCTCAGGGTGGGAAGGTCCATAGTTATTGGGCCTTCACAGCCTAAAAATAGCAGGCCGCAGGCACCCCAGACGTGGCGCATCCACTAGATGCGCCAATCCTGGCGCTTCACCCCAGCTCATCCTGTGCCCTGGTGCAGTGGCAAACGGGGTAATAAATCGGGTTGATACTAGCTGTAAAGTCACCTGAGATCAAGCCCAGCAGTTTGTGATGTCATGGCGTCTATTAGATACCCAACATCATAAACTGTCAGTACTAACAAAAAAAAAATCGACAAAAGAAATTTATTTGAAAAAACAGTCCCCAAAATATTTTCTCTTTCACCAATTTATTGTAAGAAAAAAAATAAAGGGGTCCCACGACGACTTTGGACTGTCTAGAATATGGGGGGGAGACACTCAGGAAACGTATCCCCCATTTTCTAGGAGTGCGGACCCTTCATGTGAGGAGTGTGGGTGCAATGAATCTGCACTCACTCTCCCCGGGTCCACAGCAGCAGAGTCCATGTCGTAATGGTTGCTACCAAAGCTGCAATGCCCTGCTCATGAGGTAAGGGCATGCTTAATCAGGAGAACTACTGTACAGGAAGCTCTGCTCACTGGTATATAGGTGCTCAGAGGTAATAATAGATAAAATTAGTGAGTAACCTCGGCACTCTAAATCTCCCAGACTAAGTCAGTAAGTCACAACGGATAGTAATGCAAAATCACTCTTTATTGGTCCGTATTAAGAAAAAAATTTTTTCATAAGCATATATGTTTTTGTCCAAAACAAGTTACAAATGACGTTTCGGCCTCAGCCTTCGTCAGATTGGACTTATCTGCTTGTAATCATGAAAAATGACAATAATCAGTATCACATAAGAGTGAGAGAACAATAACATAAACTCGAACAATGTAGAGGTACAATTGGGATGCAGCAAAAAAATTGCAACACAGCAAGAAATGAAACACATGATAAAATGTCATAATACAGTACAAGGACAATATAGTAATGACAAATATGGGGTCAGAGTAGGCTTAGACAGCTCTGGTACGAAAGAGATGTCAATCATAAAGTAACATGTGCAGTAGGTGTAGAGCTACAGTATGCATGGCAGAGCTAATGGGTAGACTGACCATAGAAAAAGAACAGAGAAAAAGTGGAGAAAAAGTGGAGAAAAAATGGAGAAAAAGTGGAGAAAAAGTGGAGAAAAAGTGGAGAAAAAAATGGAGAAAAAGTGGAGAAAGAGTGGAGAAAAAGTGGAGAAAAAGTGGAGAAAAAAATGGAGAAAAAGTGGAGAATAAGTGGAGAAAAAGTGGAGAAAAAAATGGAGAAAAAGTGGAGAAAAAATGGAGAAAAAATGGAGAAAAAGTGGAGAAAAAGTGGAGAAAAAGTGGAGAAAAAATGGAGAAAAAAATGGAGAAAAAGTGGAGAAAAAGTGGAGAAAAAGTGGAGAAAAAGTGGAGAAAAAGTGGAGAAAAAATGGAGAAAAAGTGGAGAAAAAGTGGAGAAAAAATGGAGAAAAAAATGGAGAAAAAGTGGAGAAAAAGTGGAGAAAAAATGGAGAAAAAGTGGAGAAAAAGTGGAGAAAAAGTGGAGAAAAAATGGAGAAAAAAATGGAGAAAAAGTGGAGAAAAAATGGAGAAAAAATGGAGAAAAAGTGGAGAAAAAGTGGAGAAAAAATGGAGAAAAAGTGGAGAAAAAGTGGAGAAAAAATGGATTAAAAAATGGAGAAAAAGTGGAGAAAAAGTGGAGAAAAAGTGGAGAAAAAGTGGAGAAAAAATGGAGAAAAAGTGGAGAAAAAGTGGAGAAAAAGTGGAGAAAAAGTGGAGAAAAAGTGGAGAAAAAATGGAGAAAAAAATGTAGAAAAAGTGGAGAAAAAGTGGAGAAAAAGTGGAGAAAAAATGGAGAAAAAAATGTAGAAAAAGTGGAGAAAAAATGTAGAAAAAGTGGAGAAAAAGTGGAGCACCCTTTGGTGCCTTTCATGTGGCACTAAGGGGTGCTTAGCTTTGTATTTAGCCAAAAAAATGAAAAAAAAATGACGTAGGGTTCCCCCTAGTTTTGTAGCCAGCTAGGGTAAAGCAGACGGCTGCAGACCACAGCTGGCAACCTCACCTTGGCTGGTAATCCAAAACTGAGGGCACCCCACGCTATTTTAAATTAAATAAATAATTAAAAAAAAAAACACGTAGGGGTCCCCCAAAATTGGATCACCAGCCAAGGTAAAGCAGACAGCTGGGGCCTGATATTCTCAGACTAGGGAGGTCCATGGTTATTGGACTCTCCCCAGCCTAAAAATAGCAGGCCGCAGCCGCCCCAGAAGTGGCGCATCCATTAGATGCGCCAATCCTGGTGCTTCGCCCTAGCTCATCCCGCGCTCTGGTGCGGTGGCAAACGGGGTAATATATGGGGTTAATACCAGATGTGTAATGTCACCTGGCATCAAGCCCTGGGGTTGGTGAGGTCAGGCGTCTATCAGATACCCGACATCACCAACCCACTCAGTAATAAAAAAAAAATAGACGACAAACACATTTTTATTTGAAAAAACACTCCCCAAAACATTCCCTCTTTAACCAATTTATTAGAATGAAAAACAAATCCAGGTCTGGTGTAATCCAAGGGGTTGCCATGACGATCCACACTGTCCCAGTCAATGAAGAGCAGAATGTTCCCCATTGGCTGGGAGAGCAATGCAGTGACCTGAGCTAACATCAATGGGTCAGCCCAGGTCACTGCAGGGCATGACAAGTGCTGCTGTCAGCGAGGTACATTACCTGCGCTGATCTCCAGCACACTGACAGCCCCTGTCACTGAGTTCAATGACCGGCGCCTTCACACCAAGTATCGCGAGAGGCCCGTGACGTCACCGCTAGTCAGAGCAAGAGAAGGTGATGTGACAAGCGACGGCCATGGAGGACAGTGACAGCGCTGAGGTCGGGATGGCGGGACTTCATCACCGCAGGTAAGCCGAGCGGGACCATGTGTGTGTGTGTGTGTGTGTGTGTGTGTGTGTGTACAATACATGCTGCGGGCAGGAGGGGGCGGAGCGAGCTGAGCGAGGAAGTTTGGGCTTCCTGCACGTAACTAGGATAAACATCGGGTTACTAACCAAAGCGCTTTGGTTGGATACCCGATGTTTATCTTGGTTACCAGCTTCAGGCAGGCTGCCAGCGATGGCTCTTGCACACTGTAGCTGTAAAAAGCCCTGCTTTTTGCTGCTAGAACCGCTCTCGAACGTATCTAGAACTATCGAGCTTTTGCAAAAAGCTCGAGTTCTAGTTCGATCTCGAACAGCCCCCAAAATCACTCGAGCCTAGAACTGGAGAACCTCGAACCTCGAACCGCGCTCAACTCTACTAAGGGGTGCTTAGTTTTGCATTTAGCCAAAAAAATGAAAAAAAAAATGATGTGGGGTTTCCCCTATTTTTGTAGCCAGCTAGGGTAAAGCAGACGGCTGCAGCCTGCAGACCACAGCTGGCAGCCTCACCTTGGCTGGTAATCCAAAACTGAGGGCACCCCACGCTGTTATTTTAAATGAAATAAATAATTAAAAAAAAAAAACACGTAGGGGTCCCCCCAAAATTGGATCACCAGCCAAGGTAAAGCAGACAGCTGGGGTCTGATATTCTCAGACTAGGGAGCTCCCTGGTTATTGGACTCTCCCCAGCCTAAAAATAGCAGGCCGCAGCCGCCCCAGAAGTGGCGCATCCATTAGATGCGCCAATCCTGGTGCTTCGCCCCAGCTCATCCCGTGCCCTGGTGCGGTGGCAAAAGGGGTAATATATGGGGTTAATACCAGATGTGTAATGTCACCTGGCATCAAGCCCTGGGGTTGGTGAGGTCAGGCGTCTATCAGATACCCGACATCACCAACCCAGTCAGTAATAAAAAAAAATAGACGACAAACACATTTTTATTTGAAAAAACACTCCCCAATGCAATCCCTCTTTAACCAATTTATTAGAAAGAAAAAAAAATCCAGGTCGGGTGTAATCCAAGGGGTTGCCATGACGATCCACACTGTCCCAGTCAATGAAGAGCAGGATGTTCCCCATTGGCTGGGAGAGCAATGCAGAGACTTGAGCTAACATCAATGGGTCAGCCCAGGTCACTGCAGGGGATGACAAGTGCTGCTGTCAGCGAGGTACATTACCTGTGCTGATCTCCTGCATTGCTGACAGCACCTGTCACTGAGTTCAATGACCTTCACAGCCAAGTATCGCGAGAGGCCCGTGACGTCACCGCTAGTCAGTCTCGGGTCGGAAGCGAGAGAAGGTGATGTGACAAGCAGCGACCATGGAGAACAGTGACAGCGCTGAGGTCGGGACTTCATCACCGCAGGTAAGCCGAGCAAAACCATGCGTGCCGAGTGCCAGGTGGGCGGAGCCTAGCGGGGTAATGTGTGCAGAGTGCCAGGTGGGCGGAGCCTAGCGGGGTAATGTGTGCAGAGTGCCAGGAGGGCGGAGCCTAGCGGGATCATGTGTGCAGAGTGCCAGGTGGGCGGAGCCTAGCGGGACCATGTGTGCAGAGTGCCAGGTGGGCAGAGCCTAGCGGGACCATGTGTGCAGAGTGCCAGGTGGGCGGAGCCTAGCGGGGTAATGTGTGCAGAGTGCCACGTGGACGGAGCCTAGCGGGACCATGTGTGCAGAGTGCCAGGTGGACGGAGCCTAGCGGGATAATGTGTTCAGAGTGCCAGGTGGGCGGAGTGCAAAGTGGGTGGAGCCTAGCGGGGTCATGTGGCACTGAGGACGTCAGTGTCGTGGACTGCATGGCTGGGGACAGGTGAGTGTGAGTGTGTGTGTGTGTGTGTGTATGTATGTGTACATGCCGCGTGCAGGAGGGGGAGGAGGGAGCTGAGCGGGGAAGTGTCGGCTTCCTGCACACGTAACTAGGATAAATATCGGGTTACTAACCAAAGCGCTTTGCTTGGATTCCCGATGTTTATCTTGGTTACCATCTTCTGGCAAGCTGCCAGCGATGGCTCCTGCACACTGTAGCTGTAAAAAGCCCTGCTTTTTGCTGCTAAAACCGTTCTTGAACGTAACTAGAACTTTAGCAAAAAGCTCGAGTTCTAGTTCGATCTAGAAAAGCCCCCAAAATCACTCGAACCGCGAACTGGAGAACCGCGAACCGCACTCAACTCTAAAGCACACCTCACCACCTGCACACTTGATACCATCCCATCCCACCTCCTCCCCAATCTCACCACTATGCTTATCTCAGCCTTAACCCATCTTTTCAACCTATCTTTAAACTCTGGTACCTTTCATTCTCATTTCAAATATGCAACAATCACATCTATCTTAAAGAAACCTTCTCTAAATCCAACCTCTACTACTATCTATCGCCCCATATCGCTGCTCCTGTTCACTTGAAAACTCCTTGAACAGCATGCCCATTCTCATCTTTCCTCCCACCTCTCATCTAACACTCTCTTTTACAACCTGCAATCCGGCTTCCACATCACTCTGCTGAAACTACTCTGACTAAAATTACAAATGTCTTACTGCCAAAGTTAAAAGTGACTTCTAAATACTCCTCCTTCTAGACCTGTTCTTAGCCTTTCACACTATTGACTACTTCCTCCTATTACAGATCCTCTCTTCCCTTGGTGTCAGAGACCTTTCCCTCTCCTGAATCTCTTCATACCTTTACAACCGCACTTCTAGTGTCTCACACTCCCACACAACCTCTTCATCCTGCCCTCTCTCTGTTGATGGTTCTGTTCTGGAACCCTTACTCTTCTCCATCCTTATACATTTGGCCTGGGACAACTCATAAAGTCCCATGGCTTTTAGTACCACCTATATGCTAATGACACTCAGATTTAACTCTCAGGCCCAGATGCCATGTCTCTACAATCCAGAATCCAAGAGTGTCTATTGGCCATATCCTCTTCTTCTTGATTCTTAAAGCTCAATGTGACCAAACCTGAAGTAATCATCTTTCCTCCATTTCACTTATGTTCCCTACCTGATCTATCTATTACAATAAATAACATTACTCTCTCCCCAGTACCCAACGTCCGCTGCCTTGGAGTGACCTTCGACTCTGCCTTCTTCTTCATATCATACATCGAATTTCTTGCCACCTCCTGTCGTCTTCACCTAAAAAATATTTCCAGACTCCATCCTTTCCTCAATTTTCAATCTACGAAAATTCTAGTGCAAGCCCTCATAATCTCCCACCTTGATTACTGCAACATTCTCCTCTGGGGCCTCCCTGCTAACACTCTTGAACTTCTCCAGTGCATCCTTAACGCTGCTGACCGACTCATTCACCTTACTCCTCAATACCAATCCACTTCTCCCCTCGCCAATTCCTCCATTGGCTCCCAATCCTCCACCGTATCGAATTCAAACTACTAACACTGACCTACAAAGCTGTCCATAATCTGTCTCCTCCATATAGTGTATCTTCGAACTAATCTCCCGATACACTCCAACATGTAATTTCTATTGCTCCCAAAATCTCCTTCTCTCCTCCTAACTCATTCGCTCCTCATCCAACCACCTCCAAGACTTCTCCAGAGCATCCCCTGTCCTCTGGAATTCACTGCTTCAGCACATCTGATTATCTGCTACACTGCAAGCTTCAAGCGGAACTTGAAAACTCATCTGTTCAAAAATGCCTATAGTCTCCAATGACCGCCACTGCCTCACCACTGCTGGAGCTGCCGCCTCACCACTACCCCACCTACTGTTTCATCCCCATTATCCTATAGAATGTATGCCCGCAAGGGCAGGGTCCTCTTCCATCTGTACCAGTCTGTCTATTGTAACTTGTATATGTATTTTGTATGTAACGTCTCATGTACAGCACCATGGAATCAATGGTGCTTATAAATAAATAATAATAATTACAATAAATCTAAAAAAAAATTTTCAACTGATACAGCAAAGATGAAATGTATATGTTTTGGTTCTGTGTGCGTAACTTTTTGTTATAATACTTTTAGTTATTTTTAGATTACATCAAACTTTTGTTCAAAGTTTTCCCAGCATTAAGGGGGCTTTACATGCAACGACATCACTAAGGATATGTCGTTGGGGTCACGGAATTCGTGATGCATATCTGGCCTCGTTAGCAACATCATTGCATGTAAAATGTACGAACGCCCACTAACGATCAAAATTATTAACCTAATCGTTGATCGTTGACACGTCGCTCTAATCCCAAATATCGTTGCTGTTGCAGGACGCAGGTTGTTTGTCGTTCCTGAGGCAGCACACATCGCTACGTGTGAGACCCCAGGAACGACGAACAACACCGTACCTGCATCCTCCGGCAACGAGGTGGGCGTCACTTACTTTTGTCTGCTCTCCGCCACTTCGCTTCTATTGGACAGCTGCTGTGTGAGGTGGCTGTGACGGTTCGCCGGCCAAAGCGACGTCGCTAGGCAAGTAAGTCCATGTAACGGGTCCTAGCAATGTTGACGGACAACCGACGTGGGTGGGTGCTTTCACCAGCGACATCGCTAGCGATGTCGCTGTGTGTAAAGCAGCCTTTAGTGTATTGTTGAAGACCTACCCCCAAAAAAAGTTCCTTAAATGTTATATACATATTTTCAAAGTGCCAACATTGACCAATTGCATGGTCAATGTGTTTAAATACTATGAAATTAAATTTAGTAAATATATATATATATATATATATATATATATATATATATATATATATACTGGTTTGAATATCTTGTAATTTATCTTTTTACCAGTAGAGATGTGATTGGTTGCTTCTGTCCATTTTGAGAACAACTAACAAATTTAGTCTATGTAAAGAATGTCTCAAAATATAATGACATTTATTTGCTGTCAACATTTTTTGCATACTGAGTTCTATGCCTTCTGTTCTGTAAAAGACCAGTTTATACTTTGTGATGTAATATTTTCGAGATTTGGCATTGTTCATGACATACTGTACTATACAGTACTGGAGGGATTTAATTATTCCTTTTAGATATTATTTCTCTTAAAGACTGTGAATGTTAAGATAATGTAGTTCGATACATAACAGATGGAAATTATTCTGGTATAACTCCCAAATGTTTATAAAACTACTGCTAAGAACTATACTTATTGTGCTACAGATTCCAACATTTGCTTATATTTTGATTCTAATGAGTGCCTTAGCATCACAAAAGCTGGTGTGATGGGATTTCATCATATTTTCCTGGCAGTTTCATATTTGGACTTGAAGATAGCCAGATGTTTCAGTCAGAATAAAGAATACTGGGGTGAAATATCTCCTCCCTACTCATCTGTTTTTGTATAATTTGGTTGTACTTTCCGTTTTTCTTCTAAGCTAATAGCATGCATTGCAAATACATGTAAACTATTTTTTTTGTACTAAATCAAAACCATACTTTAAAATCTATCAGGTCTCATGAAATAAGCAAAGCTAGAAATGCAGAACCTGTATTTTGCATATGGAGTATGAAGCTCAGTTAATTGAGTCCTTAGTTACTTCATGTCTCATTGATGGCACTTTTATACATAAATATACACCCATAACACTAAGTTAAAATTTTCAAAAAAGTGGCAGCTGTCAAATCATTGCATACTTTAGGCAGAAAATTAATTATGAGACCTTGATTTATCAAGACTAGTTTTGTTCATGTTGATCTTGATGAGGGGACATGTTGTAGTCTGAGGTACATGATTCATAAAGTAATACAGGCCTCTTAATGAATCAGGTGCATTTAGAACGTGGCTACCACCACAAATCGTAATCCAGACAAAGACCGGAGAAAGATTTTTTGTGTAAGGTATGGCACAGCTCATCATAAATAAGGCGAGCAGTTGTCACCATTCCAAATTCAGCCCCAGTTCCACCAAATTTGGCAGAGCTGGCTGAAGCTGGCATAAAAACGCCAAAAGAGCTATCAAAGTGATTTAAGATGAAGACACTTTAGACTACATCTGGCCTCTGTTCTGGCAATGTACCATCATTTTAGGAGTCTTTTTAGCACACAAATGTGGATGACTACAGTTCTGTGCATGCCTAAAAAGATGGACACCACTGGAACAGACACCAAAGTGTCTCATTCTGCCTCATTAGAATTTATTTACTTCTCTATTTCTTTTTACTTACAGAATTTGTAATGGGGGGGTCTTATAGATCCTTCCCCATTACTAATCTAGGACTTAGTGGCAGCTGTAAGATGTCATTAACCCCTTATATTACCCCAATTGCCACTGCACAGGGTCAATCGGGATGAGCAGGGTAAAGCACTGGGATTGTCACATCTAATGGATGCGACAATTCTGGGCATCTACAGGCTGATATTTTTAGACTGGGGGCCTAATAACCATGGGTTTCCCTAGGCTGAGATTACCGAGATTACCATGGTTATGCTGTCCATCACACTCTAAATGAGGTTTTTTTTTTTTAAAAACAGAAATGCTACTCTAGTACCCAACTGGAGAAGGACTTTGACTAGGTGAGCGGAAGCACACTCCATTGAGAAGATACACTGAATTCATTAAATGGTATTTGCCTGTTAATGAATTTGGTGTATTGTAGCCTTGTGAGCCCTTCACAAAGACTGGCATACATAATGCCAGTCTTAATGAATATGTAACGCTTGTTATAGGCTCACAACGGCTACCTCAGATAGACTTGGTACAATAAACTCTGTTTGGCAGAATCCAGACAAACCCTGACACCATTTAAACCCTATTAAAGGCTCTGGATTTACAATAGGGTCCAGTGGATTTCTACCTATGGAAGGGCTGCCATCCAAAGTTGTGAACAAGAGGCGGGTAAGAATAGTTAGGGAGAGACAAAATCAAGACGGCAGTAAGGTACATAATCATCAGACAGGAAAAGTGTCAAATAACAAGCTGAGGTCAAACAGGAAAACACCAATTCTAAGCAGGAAACAAATACAGAGCTATCCAGGGAAGCACAAGCTATATATGGCAGCTAAGTAGTAAGCTGGAAGCTTTAGTAAGGTGTGGTGCCTTCTAATAGGCTAAAGCAAGGAGCTGACGATTTCCTCTAGACAACACATACACATTCTGTCAGACTGGAAAGTACTGCAGGTCCCAGACACTCTAACCATAATGGAAGGACAGAGCTTGCACTGTCCAGAGTTTCTGGTTCTAACATGTCTTCTATCACAAGCACAAATTGAATACAGCGATGTCTGACAACAGAAACAGCCATTCATTGCAGGAGCAGGTAAAGGGAAAGTTGTGACAGAGTCAGAAGTTATGTGTTCACAGACACATTTCTATCATAGCTTGCTTTAACTTTCTCAACACTGAATTACATGAGATCTTATATTGGATTGGAACAGATTGGCCAGATTTCACTCCATCTACACCAATGGGTTCCAATGTTTCTGATACTAGTTGTTATTCCTTGGACCACTTTTGGTAAGAATTAATAAAAATTGAAAGTCCCTAACTTTAGACAGCTAGCCATCACAATTCAGCACTCCCTATATATTGTTCATATTTTTAGGCTTCCAAGAAATCAACTTTTATTCTATTCCTTCCCATGACTTTTGCCATTATCACAAGATTATCAGTATTATTTGCTTCACTGCTTTTAATGGTATGGCTGAGTCCTCTCTCATGGTTAGACAGCTGTGAAGTCTCTCTACTTCCATAGTCAATTACACGTGACTTTAGCACTGAAGCTAATCAGTGATTAGCTCAAGCTGCAATGTGGCTAGATGGCATGTGATCAGTTGGAAGACATTGGAAAGACAGGTGGAGGACCAAAAAGTATGAAAGTGTTGAGAGCAATGTAGTATGTAATTGTCAAGTTGTCTTTCTTGTGTATTCATCTTTTCCATGTTGTTACGCTAAATAAAATTTCTTATAAAAAATTCAAGATTCAGTCATGTACTGTGTTTGCAAATTTGTTAATGCGAGTATTGTATAAGTTGTGAAGGAAGAAAAACCTTGCCAGTGCAAAGGTTGACATGTCTTTCAAGGCTACCGAAATACAAATACTACAACTCTGTGCTCTGCAAAAAGATACCATGAAGGGCTAATCAATAAAGTATGTTCTATACTATTTCCAAATGTAGAAACCAAGAGATGATAGAGGATCTCTTCCTGGTGATATGCTTGTATCAAAGGCTTACGCTACTAAGCTCTCATTCTGTGTCTGACTCGGAAATACACTGAACACTGATGATTTGCTTATTATATCACAGGCTCTCAATTACTAGACTCCACTGCATCATGTACTCGAAAGGAATGTTAGTCTGGCCTGGAAATCCTTTTAAATCAATAGTGATGATAATTAAACTTACTGGCGAAAGAATGGAAAATGGATTTTCCACATGAGCAGCTTTCAATAAGGTCGAAGAGATCAGAAGTATTCACTCCTATATATGCTATATAGAGATCTAGGGTTCACAGCCCTCTATTTCTTAAACCTAAATTGCATGTGATGTAAAGATGTCAAAATATACATGTCTTCTCCAACTATCTTTCTGGTGGTAATATTACAGGTCATGGATCCTAGCGTATTGCCTATGATGAAATCACAAGATTTTCATACCCCATTACTTCTTATTGTGCCATTATTGGGTCTTGATATAACTGAAAATTCCCTATTACAAAGAAATAAATCACACCACCATGAAATTTGATAGATTTCTATCAGTATCATAATCAAAATATTATATTTACAATAGTTTGGTGCAATATCAGGCTTAATATCAGACGTTTAATAGATAATAAATCTTTTTGTCATGTCGCTTGCTCTATACTGTATTTTTTTGATTGGAAGGGAAACTTACTGGCAGATAATATACTCTTTAGCACAACGAAAGACAATGAAGGTTGTGTCTTCTGACATTGTGATGCTATGCTGGAACATCTGAAAAGAAGGAAACTCCTAGGCATTTAAAGCTTTTTCTCATTTTGCTTTGGATTGGTTATAACCCCATAGTAAAAGAGTTTAGCAACTTTGCTGTAACTGTTTCAGCACTGTGCTATGATTTCAGTTCAATTTTATTTTGTTTTTTTTCTTAATTTTAAACATGTTTGAAATGTTTTTTTTTTTAAAAAAAAACAACAATTTTTAACATGAAATGAATCATGTTATAAAGGAATTTGTCAACAAGTTTGTTTATGACAGGACAATAAAGTAAGGGCAGAACCTCTAATTCTATTGCTAGCTTACTTACTGACTGTGTTTCTTACTGTAGCTTTGATAATACACAGGGATGAGTGAGTAGTAACCAGTATACTTGTTACTACTTGGTGCTCGCCGAGTAGTATGGTATTCAGGCTACTCGTTACCCCGCGAGTATCCTTGTAACTTCTCGTTAGGAGTAGCGAGTAGGGATGAACACCAGATGAATATTATAATATATATGGATATTAGAAAGTAAATTCCCAGCAGGGACTTATCTGCCAGTATCTGCAAACTGTCTCAGTTCAGTTTCATTCTATTTCCAGATGGCCTTTTTGCTCCTTGACTATTGTCCTGTGAGGGTCCCCTGATGAACCTCAAGAAATTCGGGGGGAAACGCGTCGGGACTGAGAAAGTTTGTGGATACTGGCAGACAAGTCCCTGCTGGGAATTTACATTCTAATATCTGTATATATTATAATATTCATCTGGTGTTTTGCTCTCTGAGCAATTGTCTTATCTGTAAATTTAGGCAGTTTGAGTTTGAGATAACTAGGAGGACTTAACCTTTGAATTTTTTTGACCTCTGACAGATTTCTGGGCACAATCTATCTTCACATTATTTTTGGTGATGAGGGTTAATCTTTGGTAAATATTAAACTAGGGTAAGATAGGGTACAGCCGACGAGGATCGGGGGGCACCCTAAACTTTATGGTGGAACTCCGCTGGTAGATGGGTAACAGTGAGGGCCAATTGACAGCAGATATATTGCCCCTGATTACTAGTATTATCTCTGTAAGTATCGGTGAACACTGTCACCCCCTTTTTACCACTTTATCATACCCCATCTTGCATTTGAAATAAAGTATTGTTTTAGGGGATTTTTTCTTTGACCTTTATATTATTTATTCCTCTTTTTGATTATTGAGTTGTTTTTTTTTAAAAAATGTAAATTGCTCTTTTATTTTATAAACTAGTATTTTCAGAAAATAAACGCAAAATGCATTGCTTGGAAATTTGGAGACGTTGTCAGTAGTTTATAGAATAAAAGAACAATTTACATTTTACTCAAAATCAGAAAACTGAAAATCTTGCAGTGGTCTCTTAATTTTTGCAAGAGCCGTGTATATATACACACATACTGTATATATATACACCATATTTTTCGTATTATAAGACGCACTTCTCCTCCCAAAAATTTTGGAGGAAAATGAGGGGTGCATCTTAAAATTCGAATATAGCTTACCTGGGAGGGGGAGGGCTGTCTTTGCGGTGACCGGATGTGTTCGGGCGGCTGGGTGCTTGTGGCTGCGTGTGGGCAGTCGGGTGCCTGTAGCTGCATGCAGGCAGCCAGGTGCCTGTCGGTGCTGGCCGCTTCTCTGTCCTGGAGGCCTGCTGACTCTCTGTGCGGACGGCCGGCCTGCTAGCTGCTACTCTGTGCGTGTGAGTGGGCGGGTGGCTGTGCGGCAGGTGTCGCAGTGTGTCCACAGTCCCAGCTTCAAATGATTTTGCCGGGAGTCAGCGCGTGCGCAGATGGAGCTCTAGGATAAGAGCTCCATCTGTGCATGCGCTGCTCCAGGCGCCATCATTTGAACTGGGACCGCAGACAGACTGGGGCACTCCCCACACCAGCCTGCTCTACCACTCACCCGCCGCCTCTGCTGCTGCCACTACTAACCCACCGCTGTTGACGCCACTGACCCGCTGCCACGAACACGCCGCGGCTTCCGCCACTGGCCACCGCTGCTACCACGGATCCACCGTGGCTGACGCCATTATTGCGAAATAATTTTTAAAAAAAACGATGTGGGCTTTGCCCAATTTTTGTGTCCAGCCAAGTACAACTAGGCAGTTAGGGACTGGAATCCAAAGCGCAGGGTGGCCTAAGCTTTCTGTGCCCCCCGCTGCAAATTGCAGTCCGCAGCTGCACCAGAAAATGGCGCTTTCATAGAAGCGCCATCTTCTGGTGCTGTATCCAATTCTTCTAGTGGTCCGGCTGCCGGGTGTCATGCTGGCTAATAAGGGGTTAATACCAGCTTTGTTTTACCAGCTGGTATAAAGCCCGAGATTCTTAATGTCAGGCCAAGTTTGACCCGGCCATTATGAATCTCCAATAAAGGGTTAAAAAAAGACACCACACATATAAAAAATACTTTATTAGAAATAAATACACAGACACACTTAGGGACTCCATCTTTATTACTCCCTCTCACCCCTCCATGATCCTGGTCTTCAACCCATATAGCTCTGCTATATCACAAAGCACGGGGAGGAAGAACGCTGATGCTCCCCGTGCAGTGTAATCTCTCAATGAGTAAGCACAGGCTATGTGTTGGTAAACGATGATGTCACCGCTGCTACTGTTGCCATAGTAACCTAACGAGCGGGTTACTATAGCAACGATGATCTCAGATCACCTTATCGCCGGCGCCGCTGTTCACCGGCTGTGGCATTACAGTATGTGGCAGCCAATCCCTGCATGTGGGCTGATTCTGTATAAAGCGCCAACATGCAGGGAGGGGGAGCCGAGCATGTGCCCGAGCATCTCGCTGGTACATGGCACTCACCGAGTATACCAAGTAATGAGATGCTCGGGTGAGCACCAAGTATCGGCGAGCATGCTGACACTACAGGACCTTGAATGACATTATAGTCATGTGACCAGTCTGTAGCCAATGAGATCATACAAGCTTCACATGTGACTGGTCACATGCTATGACATCACGGAAGGTGCTTTGGTTACTTGGCAGCACAGCGATGATTGTACTCAGATGCAGAAGCAGCGGGAGACAGAATCTGCAGGACGCGTCGTGGGACCTATAAGTATAATGACAATGTTTATTATTAACTGTATAGTTTATTTTACAGCCCCCCTCGCGACCTTTTACTCAGCCCCCAGACCGCTTTGTAGGATCCAGCAGACAATTACTTGCATTTCCCATTGACTTGCATTGGACTCGCTACTCGTAACGAGTACCCAAGTATTAGGACCTACTCGTTACAAATATAGCGAGTCTGAGTGTTTCACTACTCGCTCATCCCTAATAATACACTCTTTTAATCTGCTAGAGCCCTTCCAGTGCTATCAGTGATAAGCTTCTGCTATGAAGTCCTCAGAATCTAGTGAGTATGACTGTGGGGTCTCTTTTGTCTTTTTTCTTCTCTCTTTTGGGTGTGTCTGCTTTCTATAATGAAGTGTCCTGCAGTATCTTTAACTTGTTTCTCTGCATGGACACTTCATTATAGAAAACGCGACTATGGCTTATTTTGAGGGTAGGGCTTATATTTAAGCCTTACATGGAAACTGCTGGAATTCCTGTTAGGGCATTTTTTGGGGGAGGTCTTCTTTTTGGAATAACATGGTATTCATTAATTGCACGAATATTAAAGTATTAGGGATATTTGTCACTCATCAAGTATTTTGGTATTTGCCTTGTGAGTTTATAGTCCCGCATATTTCATGCCACTAAACATACTAGGATTGTCTGCTAATCATGGTAAGGCTGTAGCCATGTTTGCTACTGGCATTAGTGTGACTGGCAGATGCAGTGAAAAAAAAATATATCCTCTGGCTTTTTGTGATAACCAGTGAGGTAAGGTAGACAGCTGTGGACTACAGTCCCTAGCTGTGTGCTTTGTCTTGGCTGGTTATCAAAAATAAAGGCTTCCCCAAGACATTTTTATTTTAATTATTTAAAACGATGTGGGAACCTGCCCATTTTTGATAACTTTTGATAACCAGCACAGATAAAACAGACCACTGGGGACTGTTATTCTTGGGCTGGGAAGGCCGATGGCTATTGAGCCCTCTCCAGGTTAAAAATAGCAGCCTACAACCTCTCAACAATTGGCACATCCATTAGATGTGCTAATTCTGGTGCTTTACCCGGCTCATGCCGATTGCCCTGGTGTGGTTGGAATTGGAGTAATATGTAGGGTTGATGTCAGCTGTGATTTGTCAAACATCACAGTTGCCCATAAGTCCTACGTTGGTAATGTAGAGGTTTCTAAACCCCCCCATTACCAACCCTGTAAAGAAAAAAACAAAAACACACAAAAATCTTTTATTTTAAATAATAAATAAAACACCCTTTTTAACCAATTTATTAACCCCAAATCACCCCCGCTGATCGGATGTAATCTACACGTTGTAATCTACATGATGATCCCAGCATTCCTCCATCCAGAACCTGCAGCGATGGAAAACACAACCGATTACTGCAGCTCCTGGGACACTGAGGACAGCGGGGAACCTGGCCGTGAGAAGCGTTGACTAGAGATGGGCAAACCTCCCAAGGTTCTGTTCTTACTGAACAAATGCTACGTTCTACAAACTGTTCACTGAACCGAACACCGAACATTTTCAAACCCCATTAGATTGAATCGGAGGCCAAACCAAAGACAGAGAAAACACATTTAGGGGGTCGAAAAGTTTCAAAAACAGCAAAAAATACAATTTTACAGTGCAACCCACTATTTTGGCATACCCCTTAGCTTCCCAGATTATTGACATAAGAAATATTGAGGTGCATGAGAGACAGATGTAGGACTGTTGCTACCATACCCCTTCCAATACAGACAAGACACAACTTGGAAACCCATCTTGGAGTCTTAATATTTAAAAACATTTCAGACAGACAGTAGGACAGTAGCATCAGTTGCAACCCTCACCTCATTTTCCCATAGTGTTTGCACATAAGGGAGGTATGGTCAATGCAGCACACAGGCTGTAGCCTGGCATTTCAATTATGAAAATAAAAGGTGGATGAGTGACAGGATTAGACCTATTGCTCCCAGGACCCTGGCACTACAGACAAAAGATGGTTTAGAGACCCTATTTGGAGTCTCCACATTTCTAAAAATTAAGGTCAGACAACAGAAAAAGTGCCAAAAGTTTGCACAGACTACAAATATTGCAACTCTGCAACATGGATACGTGGGACTGGCCCTGTAACAAGTAATTAAATGTTTTTTACATGTACTTGTAACAATTTCTAATAAAATTAATATAATTGCACATAAATACTCCGCTTCTATTGTTCCTTCAACTGTAACAAGTAGAGTTGAGCGCAGTTCGTGGTTCTCCAGTTCGTGGTTTGAGTGATTTTGGGGGCTGTTCTAAATCGAACTAGAACTCGAGCATTTTGCTAAAGCTTGATAGTTCTAGTTACGTTCGAGAACGGTTCTAGCAGCAAAAAGCCAAGCTAATTACTAGCTGGCTTTCCGCTGTAATAGTGTAAGTCACTCTGTGACTCACACTATTATGAAATTTCAGCGTATAGTGTGCGGGGACAGCGCGTTCAGATCACTGCTGCTGGGATAATGGGATTTTTTTTTCTGTTCTTCCTTCCTTCCCTAAGCGCGCATGTAGTGGGGCGGGCCAGCATGTCAGCCAATCCCAGACACACACACAGCTAAGTGGACTTTTAGCCAGAGAGGCAACAGCATGTGTGATAGGATGTCCATGTCACATGTCCCTGCATTATAAATACGGGCATCTGCCCGTCTGGACGCCATTATCTGCCTTCTGCGTCTGGGTGTCAGTCACCACAGGTGCAGCTCCTGTCTCCGATACTGCTGTGTATGCTCTACACACAGCGCTATACAGAATAGGAATAGAAGTTTCTTTCAGCCCTTCTAAGGGCTAATTACAGCAGGCTCAGAGCCATAGGTGACAGTCAGGTCCGTGGAAAGAGATTTTAACAGCAACAGATAAGAGCGTCTGTGTAAATAAGGTCAGGGAGTTCCTTGCTGCATTTCACCATTAGGAGGGATAGAAATTGAGGCTTCCTTTCCTCTACACTGACCCACAACCCGGCTACTGTACCCTCCTGACCTTTGTACACTTAAGCTCATTGTTAGTAAGCCATTATACTAGCAAACACTGAGGAAACTTAGTGGCATCCTAAAAGTGGCTGTTGGACTTGCATTAGTGTCCCACTAGTGCAAATCTATTTGCAGCACCTCTGCATTGCACACTCAAGCTCATTGTTACAAAGCCATTAGAATACCAAACACTGAGGAAACTTAGTGGCATCCTAAAAGTGGCTGTTGGACTTCATTAGTGTCCCACTGGTGCAAATCTATTTGCAGCACCTCTGCATTGCACACGGAAGCTCATTGTTACAAAGCCATTATAATACCAAACACTGAGGAAACTTAGTGGCATCCTAAAAGTGGCTGTTGGACTTCATTAGTGTCCCACTAGTGCAAAGATATTTTCAGCACCTCTGCATTGCACATTCAAACTCATTGTTACAAAGTCATTATAATACCAAACACTGAGGAAACTTAGTGGCATCCTAAAAGTGGCTGTTGGACTTCATTAGTGTCCCACTGGTGACAATCTATTTGCAGCACCTCTGCATTGCACACTCAAGCTCATTGTTACAAAGCCATTAGAATACCAAACACTGAGGGAACTTAGTGGCATCCTAAAAGTGGCTGTTGGACTTCCATTAGTGTCCCACTAGTGCAAATCTATTTGCAGCAACTCTGCATTGCACACTCAAGCTCATTGTTACAAAGCCATTAGAATACCAAACACTGAGGAAACTTAGTGGCATCCTAAAAGTGGCTGTTGGACTTCCATTAGTGTCCCACTAGTGCAAATCTATTTGCTGCACCTCTGCATTGCACACTCAAGCTCATTGTTACAAAGCCATTAGAATACCAAACACTGAGGAAGCTTAGTGGCATCCTAAAAGTGGCTGTTGGACTTCCATTAGTGTCCCACTAGGGCAAATCTAATTGCAGCACCTCTGCTTTGCACACTCAAGCTCATTGTTACTAAGCCATTATACTAGCAAACACTGAGGAAACTTAGTGGCATCCTAAAAGTGGCTGATGGACTTCCATTAGTGTCCCACTATTGCAAATCTATTTGCAGCACCTCTGCATTGCACTCAAGCTCATTGTTACAAAACCATTAGAATACCAAACACTGAGAAAACTTAGTGGCATCCTAAAAGTGGCTGTTGGACTTCCATTAGTGTCCCACTAGTGCTGAGATGATAGCCCGCACGATCCAGGAGAAGGAAAACCTCCGCAGAGCCACCTTCCGGGTGCGGGGCCCGATATACAAGGGCCAGGTACGAAGATTCGACCCCCGCCGGGGTATGGATTCATTTTAGAGCTGGGCCTGGAGGCCGAGGTGTTTGTGGCCCGCCAGGATGTCAATGCCCATCTACCAGAGGACCGGGCCGTAACTTGCTCCCAGGAGATCTGGTGACATACACGCGGCACTGTGGAGAGAGGGGCTGGTATGCCCTGGATGACAAGCTGAGAGGAGGCTAGTTGGACCAAGAACTGGCCCAGCCCCCTCCTCCGTCCTACGGTGTGGACTTGAAGTGAGGCAGCGGTCCCTCCGTTGCACCATTGTCCCCGTTGGGACCATTAGTACCGTTACCCTGTTTAAGTAAATGAATGAATCAGACCGAGTAAATAACCTGATTGACACCGTGATTGACCCGGCCGTTGCCGGCAAGTTGTCCCCGCAGGGACCCTTTTGTTACCGTTGGCATGAGGAACTCTTCATGGACATGCCTGAGAACTTGCAGGGCACCCACGAACTGGTGGGATTGTAAATAAGTTGGGGGCATGTTTTCCGTTGTCGCCTACGGAGAGGCAGATTTGGAGGATGGGCCTGGAGGGAAGTGATGGCCCAGGCCCGCCACTACCGCAACCGGTGGTGATCCTCCGGGGGTCAGGGGTCCCCCATGGACATGGGGTCCCCTGAAGTGACAGCCGGGTGCGAGTCACCGTACCCGTTCCCGCTCGGTCAGTCTGGATCTGGACTGGGATCAAGGGGTGCTGCCCACTTCTTAGGGGCAGCATCAGGGCTAGGTTGCTTGGGTGGGAGAGCAGAAGCCGTTGGTCCGTTATTATTAAAAATGTATATATATATGTTTTGCAACATTTAAGTGACATGCCTCCCGTAAGGGAAGATTTGAAATCCATACTGTGTTGTTGTTTTTATATCTTTACAGTTGAAAAGAAAAATAAAACCGGTGATGGACGGGCAGCCTGCGGACAGTCTGCATTTAACCAAGGGGGAATGTGGCGCCCTGGACTAGCCAGGTCGTCACAGGTACTGCAACACACACCCCCACCCTGAGACAGGCACATCAGCCAGACACAATATCCTTGTTGCCTCCCTCCAGGGGCTGATATCCACACCAGGTCGGGTGGAGCCAGGCGGTTGGCCCCACCCACTGGGGAGTTCCCAGTCCTGGAGGCGGGAAAAGGAAGTCAGTCAGTTAGGGAAGTGTAAGTGAGAGGAGTGAAGTGAGGAGTGAGAAGGAGCAAACTGACCGTGTACAGGTGTATGGCCCGGGCACTAAGAGCAAGGTTGGCAGAGGGTGGTAGCTGTCTGCAGGAGAGGCGACTCAACGCGGAACCGTAGGACCGGGGTCGGGTGGTGGCCCGCCTGTACCGAACCGGGGAGCGAAGTGAAGCCAGCACACACCGGCAGGGCCTGCGATCCCCGACCAGGCTTGGATTCGCCGTTAATAGGTCAAATCCGTTAGTGACCGGAACCCCAGGGGTTTCCTAACAGCCAAGACCCGATAGAAGGCAACCGTCCGACCAGTAGAAGGAAATACAGCTACCGCCAAAGCTAGAGTTCCAAGGGCCAGAGCCTGCGGGCAGAAGGGCTCCTCCGGCACCTATACACGCTGGGGAGCGGGATACTGTTGGGAAGCCATCGGGACCGAACATACACAAAGGTACAGGGAAAAGCAGCCACCACCAACTGTCCGGGAGAAACCACAGCAGCCGGCTGCGGGACCCGTCCATCCAGCCGTTTGGTTTACCAGAGACTTTGCGTACATTTGTGGCTGAATGAGTACAACCGTGCCATCCGGCACCGCGCTGCGCCACCCAGGTGACCCTGCACCTTGCCAACCCTTCCTCCCCATCAACTCACCGTGCCCCGGGACTACCAACCCCTACCCACGGAGGGGGAAAAGAACATCCCAGCTGCTCCCTACCATCGCTCCCGGGATCCCCGTCACCAGCAGAGGTGGTGCCCAACCTCACCACGACCCGTGGATGGCGTCATGGACTAAATCCCCCAAACCAACTACCCGTTTCACTCACGGGCGAGGAGCGCCGCTCGAGTCCCTGGATCCGGCCCACCGCTCAAGCCACCGAGCAGCTATCGCAGCAGCGCCGGACCCGAGCATTAGCGAGCGCAGTGTAGTGGCGCCCTCCCCGCCCGCGACACTTGCTTGCAGTGTTTTTAAAAAGGACCCAAGATGAACAAGTCATGGTTCAGCAAAGACTTTGCTACCTACCCTGGTGCAATCCTGGGGACGGTTAAGGATGGCGTATTTTTGATTGTGCTTGATGCAAATCTACCTGTGAAGTGTACAACTGGGGCACAAGTGCTGCCACTGAAGGGGTGGGTGTCTGTGTGGCCCAATTTTTGGAAAAAAGTGAGACTCCGCTTGGAGTAACCCTTGCTTGCTGTGTTTTTAAAAAGGAGCCAAGATGAACAAGTCATGGTTCAGCAAAGGCTTTGCTACCTGCCCCGGTGCAATCTTGGGGACGGTTAAGGATGGCGTATTTTTGAATGTGCTTGATGCAAATCTACCTGTGAAGTGTGCAACTGGGGCACAAGTGCTGCCACTGAAGGGGTGGGTGTCTGTGTGGCCCAATTTTTGGAAAAAAGTGAGACTCCGCTTGGAGTAACCCTTGCTTGCTGTGTTTTTAAAAAGGACCCAAGATGAACAAGTCATGGTTCAGCAAAGGCTTTGCTACCTGCCCCGGTGCAATCTTGGGGACGGTTAAGGATGGCGTATTTTTTAATGTGCTTGATGCAAATCTACCTGTGAAGTGTGCAACTGGGACACAAGTGCTGCCACTGAAGGAGTGGGTGTCTGTGTGACCCAATTTTTGGAAAAAAGGGAGACTCTGCTTGGAGTAACCCTTGTTTGCAGTGTTTTTAAAAAGGACCCAAGATGAACAAGTCATGGTTCAGCAAAGACTTTGCTACCTACCCCGGTGTCATCCTGGGGACAGTTAAGGATGGCATATTTTTGAATGTGCTTGATGCAAATCTACCTGTGAAGTGTACAACTGGGGCACAAGTGCTGCCACTGAAGGGGTGGGTGTCTGTGTGGCCCAATTTTTTTGAAAAAAAGGGAGACTCTGCTTGGAGTCACCTTGCGGTGTTTTAGATGATTTTAGAAGTGCATGCCATGCCTATATCTGTGTCTCATCCTCTTTTTCCTCGTAACGCTGTTTTGTTTTCGCATGAGAATTTGTTCTTGTCACTTTACCATGTGTTTGTAATGTGTTGTGAGTTGTTTGTCACCTTTTGGACACCTTTGAGGGTGTTTTCTAGGTGTTTTTATGTATTTGTGATTGCCTCCCATTGTTTCCTATGTGGTTCGAGCGGTTCGCCGAACCGAACTCGAACGAGACCTCCGTTCGGCGAACCGAACTCGAGTCGAACCACGACCGGCGCTCATCTCTAGTAACAAGGCGTGAACCAGCATTTCTACCTTCACTAGAGACAGCAAGATGACAGACAGGGCAGAGGTCTCTTGCTCCCAGAACCCTGGCACTACACACAAAAGACAATTTGGAGACCATTCTTGGAGTTTTTACATTTCCAAAAATTAAGGTCAGGAAACAGGAAAAGTGGTAATAATTTGTACAAACTCCATAACATGTATGCATCGGCTCTGTAACAAGGCCTGACCCAGCATTTCTACTTTCATCAGAGACAGAAAGCAGACAGACGTAGGCCTTTTGCTCCCTGAACCCTGGCATCACACCATCGCCTAGTCTGCACAGTCTAGGATTGAGGTGGCAAAGTCATTGGACATTCAGGACTTGTTCATCTTTATGAAAGTTAGGTGGTCTACATTTTCAAGGGAAAGCCAGATGCGCTTATCCGTCATTATACTGCCAGCAGAGCAGAAGATATGTTCTAAGAGAATACTAGCTGCAGGGAAGGCCAAAACATCCAAGGTGTGACTGGCAAGATTAGGCCACTCTTCCATTTTTGAAGACCTTAATGCAAAAGGGTCCAATCCTCCCTTTCAGCAATGATATTGAGCTCTAAATACTCCTGCACCATTCTCTTCAGTCGTTAACTATGTGTCAGATGTCCAATCTGTTCTGCTGGTGCATGCAATGTAAAAATAGCAACAAGAAGAGGAATAAATATCCTCCAAAAATTAAGTATTACTTACAGCAAAGATGGGCTGCAGTGTGTACATTGCCCAGGATACAACTAAACCCCCACTAAATGGAGGCATCACAGGTGCAGGAGGAAGAAATCACACACACAGCCAGAGTTTCTGTTCGTGTATGAGACACAGGTGGGGTACGGCTTGGCAGGCCACCTGATCTAATAGTATGAGCGTCACCTAATAGATGGGGCTTTGTGACTATGATCTGCATGTGTGAACAGCGCTCTATGCAAGCCATCAGTGTGCAGTTTTATCATCTAGCAATCGCCCCCTCCATTCCATGGAAGTGTGTGTGATTTGCTCCTCCTGCACCTGTGATGCCTCCATTTAGTGGGGGCTTAGCTGTATCCTGGTAGAGTATTAGTTTTTGGCATGGGCGATGTACACACTGCAGCCCATCTTTGCTGTAAGTGGTGCATGCAATGTCCTTAGGAATGTGTGCCAAACCTCACAGAAATTGCTTCTGCCACTTGAACTACTGCTGATGTTAATGTTTCTGCATTGACAATGCAACATTCCCGTGATTGGAATTCTAGAATATATTCTTTCCAGGCATGAAGGATCTTGTTAAATCTACTCTTATACCATGGCAACCCAGTAGTCAGCACCATTTCTAATACTAACAATACAGACATCATGTTGCAGATAGTGCAGCAAGATGGCACTCATGTATCAGACATTTCCATGAAGTCCAAGTCCATGTTGTGTTGGTGGCAGGTTAATGCTCAAGCTTGCCTCCTTCATTCCCACCCACCAACCATGGATGAAAGAGATGGGACCAATATCTTCATTTCCTAAATTTTCTGTGTCCATCACTTTTTGCTCCTCCATTTGTTCCTTGGCCCCTGCACCTTCACTACTAGTTTGTTTGTTACCATGAACCTGCCTCGATCGATGGACTCCAGACTTCTGTGATACCTGTGATACCTGCCTGTGCAATGACTGTCCGGACCTTACAGAAAATGGTATTCCTTCCTCATCGTCCTCTGCTTTCTCCTCTTCCACTGAGTCCCCCACCTCCACCCACAGACTATTCAAAGCGTGCTCCCACATGTAGATGAGCAGAATAGTGATGATGATGGCATCATCAGCGCTAACCATCTGTGTAGCCATTTTAAAACTGTGCAGAAAGGTTGCAGAGGTCCTTCATCTGTGCTCACTGCGCAATAGTGATTTGGCCCACATCCGCACTGCGTAGTCCCAGGTTATGCACCAGACTTTGCCAGGTATAGTGCACCAGACTTTGCCACTGGTAGGTTGAAAGACCTTTATAGTGTTGCAAGTTGATTAGCCACAATGTGCAAACAGTGGAAGTGAGCACACAGTGACTATGCCTTCTCCAACAGCATATACAGGCTGGGATAGTGGGCTAGACATTTCTGTACCACCAGGTTGAGAATGTGAGCCATGCAAAGCACATGTCTCATGTGGCCCAGGCTTAGGGCCACCAACAGGTTTGCACCATTATCGCACTAGGCCTTCCCTGGCTCTAAGTTCAGTGAAGTCAGCCATTTATCAAACTTGGCCCAGATAGCGGACCATAACGCTGTAGCTGCGTGACTTGCTTCTCCAATGCATATTAATTTTGGCACTGTCTGATTGCGTTGAGCCATGGCTAAGCTGTACGAAGGTGGGGGGATTCTTTCTGCACTCTTGTAATGCATGTTACATTAAGGGAGAGGTTGAGGGTGCAAGTGGAGGCTCTACAGGAGGTGGAGGAAACAAGCATTGGAGGAAGTGGTAGATCCAGAGGTTTCTCCCAGAAGCCTTGAGGATTTTAAGACTTGGGAAGCAGCCCCTTCCTCGCCTGCCTCTGGAGCAACCAGAGAATTCCAGTGTCCAGTCAGCGAGATGTAATTACCCCTGGCCATGCTTGTGTGGCGCCCCAGGGACATCGATCCAGCCTCAGGGACGCCACAGGGTCTTCTTTTCATATGGCAAACAGGTATGTCAGATTTTGTAGTTGTCGTGACGCCACTCACGGCTTGCAGTCAGGTATATGAATGACCGCCACTGCAGATTTTATGAGCGTCTGGGGCTGATGGGGTCTGCAGTCAGATGGTGTGGCCTCCCATGAGTGAGGCAGGCCCCAGGGGCTCAGGTGTGTAGAATAACGAGTCCCAGAATAACTCAGGCAGAGTCCAAAAGTCATTTAACTGATTCTTACTCACACAGATGTTATGGTGAGCTGACCCAGGCGTTGCTGTGATCAACCAGGCAGGACCAGGGGCTTCTTCGGACCAGTCTGAGGGTAACAGGTTAGCTCGTTTTAGTAGCACTTCTGTGTTCGGATAACCCCCTGACCTGAAGTACCATGGGGGTCTATCCAGGGAGTTGCTACTGCCTTTTCTCCCCTTTTAGACCGATTGCCAGCAGCGTGGACCAGGTGAGATGGCTTCTGGCTCTGTCTCCTTATGGGTCCCTGCGTTGCTTCTGAGGCTCGGACTTTGTGTGGTTGGTGAAGTACTTGTAGTTCCCCTCACCGGCAGGTTTAGCAGATAGTTACACTGGAGTCTGCTCTAGGGACCTGTACCCCATACGTGACTAGTCACCAGGAGCACCTCTTCTTCTGACTACCTGGTGACCATTCTCCCCCGCCAACTGTCACTACACCACGCAGGGTCTGACTAGTGTGAGCATGCGGATCCGCCTCGCGACCGTCACGCTCCACTACCAGACTGGCTCTCCTTCCTTTCCTTACAACCTCTGCACTTTAGCTCTCAGCCCCTGTGCTGCACCCATCAATAAGATTTGAAGGCTAGTCCCCCTCTGGAGACTACCCAAGGGTCCCATCTAATGGTGCGGGAGAACTGGTTGCTATGTGTCTGTGCGTATACAGCTCGTTCTGGCCCTTAAGATTACCTGGAAGTACTGTCCCAGCATGGGTGCAGTACTCAGGGGTGCCTGACCAGGTCAGGGGCGCCACACTTGCTTGTCCAGGTGTCAGTGGTGAAATGCACTCTGGGAGTTTTTCAAGGAAAAAGTAATGTTGTATACATCAAACTCCGGGTTCATGCGCACTGAGCCGAAATCCCCCGTCGGACACGATGGCGGTGGAGAGGTGAGATCATCCTGTGACGCAGTGTATTCATTAGCATGATAACACGTCCACAGGGGTGTGCTAACATGCTAATGGGGCGACTGGCAAGGGGAACTAATGCCCTTCTGACTAGTGCCCTTGCTCATAAGCATTTGGTAAAAGATCTTTAGAAATACTTTTTCTAAAGATCTCTTTATCTATGCTAGTGCATACAGGGACGGTTAGGCAGGGATTAGCAATATGCACCCAGAACTGCTCAGACCGCCTCCCGAATTCGCAAAGGAATCAGTGTAGATAGAGTTGCTGATAGTTAAAACAAGGTAATCTCAGTCAGCATGTACCCATAAGAATAAAAGAGACTGTATTAGCATGATTTTTATTATCGCGCAAACAATATGCAATGCATTTCAAGAGCATACTGCTCTCTTCATCAGGTAAAAGAATATCAATAAATGTAATGGTGTTATTTTACTTAATGAACAGATCGATATGCTCTTGAAATTTGTTCTGTCTTTTGCACAATAATTAAGGCAAAAGCCAAAATGACCACTTTGATTCTTCTTGGTGCATGCCAATGAACATTAACTTATTTTCTCTATCATCAGTGCCTTTGAGAAATTATGGCTTGCTCAACCTCAGATGAAGATACACATCTGCCATGATTTCTCACAACAGACGATAATAGAGAAGGGGTTTATGCTGCGCTATTCACCAGGAGAGAGGACAAGAAGATGATCAATGCTCCTTTATTGTAGCTTGTGTCTACGCATTTCAGGAGCTCTGCTTCCTTCATCAGGACATACAGCACAAAAACAACATATCTGCTGCTGATCCAAAAGATCCCAGCATAAGTACAAAACAAAAGGGAAAAAAAAAACAGTAAGAAACGCCCCCATAATAAAAAAAATGGCGGGCTGGAATGACGCATATAGCAGAAATTTTTTTTAACATATTAAAAAGGAAAAGATAAATTGGAAAACGATTCATAATAGTATAAAAACATGCTATAAATTATTTAGACAAATGTTTACTAAAATAAAATAGGAAGACATCTAGAAAATAAATAGAATGATTGATTAAAACATTGTCTGAGCTTTTCTTGGTTCTAGAACCAGTGTCCCTATAGGGTTAATGTGCATAGATTGGAATCTGAGAAGCTCCTATTGTCTGTGCCACTTGGGGATTAGATGGTAGTGTGCGCAGCGCACTGCAGTATTAAAATCAAAATAGAAAAAGAAAAATGAATGAAAAAATCTTAAACTATATCTTTAGTGAAAAAATCACTTTATAGGGTAAAGGGGGCTTTACACGCTGCGACATCGCTAATGCGGAGTCGTTGGGGTCACGGAATTTGTGACGCACATCCGGCCGCATTAGCGATGTTGCTGCATGTGACACCGATGAGCCATTTTGCATCGTTGCAAAAACGTCCAAAATCACTCATCGGTGACATGGGGGTCCATTCTCGATTATCGTTACTGCAGCAGTAACGATGTAGTTCGTCGCTCCTGTGGAAGCACACAACGGTATGTGTGACGCCGCAGGAACGAGGAAGCTCTCCTTACCTGCCTCCCGGCCGCTATGCGGAAGGAAGGAGGTGGGCGGGATGTTACGTCCCGCTCATCTCCGCTCCTCCGCTGCTATTGGGCGGCCGCTCCGTGACATCGCTGTGACGCCGCACGGACCGCCCCCTTAGAAAGGAGGCGGTTCGCCGGTCACAGCGACGTCGCCGGGCAGGTAAGTATGTGTGACAGGTCTGGGCGATGTTGTGCGGCACGGGCAGCGATTTGCCCGTGTCGCGCAACAGATGGGGGCGGGTACCCACACTAGCGATATCGGGACCGATATCGCAGTGTGTAAAGTATCCTTAACTTTCAGCCAAAAAAAAGAAGGAATGGTGGTTAATGTGAAAAGAAGAAATAAGGAAAAAAGAGCCTATATTACAGCACAGCGTGGAAGCAGGTGGCAGAGTAACCGTTACTAAGCATGCCTCCATGAACTGTGCCTGAACTGGGGGTGAAACAAGGTCAAGTTCGTTAGCGGAACCCAGTGTGCTTGGCAGTGGTATCATCAAAGGCTCAAGGTCGTAAAATTCTGACACTTTATTTGTCATCAGTGAGCTTTTTGGAAAGATCACTATCCGACCAGCTAACCTTGAGCCTTTGATGATACCACTGCCAAGTGCACTGGGTTCCGCTAACGAACTTGACCTCGTTTCAGGCACAGTTCACAGAGGCATGCTTAGTGCCAGTTACTCTGCCACCTGCTTCCACGCTGTCTATGAAGTTAATATCTCCCTAAAAATCATTATTGATATAGTAAATGTTGAAAAACAGATTTTGTTTTTTTTTATTATTTCAAGCTTGCTTTAGAAATATTACAATAGATATGTGGCAACCTTTTCAGAAGACATACATTCAATCCCAGGTCTTTCATTTGTCATGTTCTAAGTGGATAAGGAACACAAGGGCTTGTAGCAAAATCATCATGCAACTCTTTCCACCAGAAGGTCAGAATGTACATCTTGTGTTAACAATAAAAATATCATCCATCAGGATTTGAGGATAATAGCGGCAGCATATCAACTTAAGAGGAGTGATGAAAGCAAAGAAGTGTTTTCCAACCGCAGTTCATGTGTATGATATGAATAAAGGCCATGTTCTTATGTTTCCTATTGACCTACTGCACGCTATCATTCAATACCTCCGCTTTCACCATTTATTCCTTGACTTCTATAGCTTTGATTTGTTATGCCACAGAAAAAAATGATCCATTTGAGCTATCTGAAGGCTTCAATCAGCTCCATCAAACTGGAAAAACAAGTTTATAAAATGCCTTGAACTGATTGTTGTAAATAATTAATCACTACTACTTAAAGTTGTTGCGCCATCACAGGGATATGTGTATATCAGAGACAGGAAGCAACACTAAATGGTCTTTTCAGCATAGTTCTTCAGTATAATCCCTTGTGCAATTGAGTTGGAATGGTCTACTGGCTTTTATAGGGAAAACAGATATCTTGCTATGAACAAAAAGAAAGGCAGAAATCAAATGTATATTATTTGGATCTATGCTATTTAAAATGTACTGCAGAACAGATTTATCAATGTTTTTGAACCAAATTTATGTGACATCTTTGAACATTTCAAGAAAATTGCCAAATTGAAAAATATGTAAATTACAGTCGGATAAGCTGTCGTCCACTTCTAGTTATGAATACATTCTCTTGATGAATGTAGAGTTACCTGCCGGAGAATGATAAACTTTTCTTCCATGCCTGCAACACAATTACATGGCTGGTGAGTGTATATGGTAGGTGGGAATCTACTGTAACAAGAACACTTAAGGCCACTTTACATGCAACAACATCGCTAACGAGATGTCGTTGGAGTAATGGAATTCGTGACGCACATCCGGCCTTGTTAGCGACATCGTTGCGTGTGAAACGCAGGAACGACCGTGAATAATCAAAAATACTCACGATATCGTTGATCGTTGACACATCGTTCTAATCTCAAATATCGTTTCTGCTGCGGTTACGATGTTGTTCGTCGTTCCTGCGGCAGCACACATCGCTATGTGTGACACCACAGGAACGAGGAACATCACCGTCCCTGCGGCCGCCGGCAATGAGGAAGGAAGGAGGTGGGCGGGATGTTACGGCCACTCATTTTTTTTTAATAAAGGATTTTTTTTTCTGTGTCTTGTGTTTATTTCTTTTAACTTAAAGGGGTTATCCGGCTTCTTTGACATTTTTTTTTTTATTTCCCTATTGGGCTACATTGGGGCAGGTAAGTAGATAGGATCACTTACCTGCCCTGCTGTCAGCCCCTCTCCCCCGGCTCAGAGCGGTCATGTGACTGCTCCTGCCGCGATTTTGCTGCTTCCGGTCATTTCATGTCTACATGGGCAGGGCCATGTTGACATGCAAATGTGGAACAGCATGTCGCCTCCCTGCTGGGTGTCTACAGTGTGATGAGCCCCGCCCCCCTTCCCTTCACCCTCCCACACATTCCCCCGCAACTCCAGTAACCTCCCCCTGCACTGCTGTGGGGTCCGTGATCTGGGGGCGGGGCCTGGCGGCAGCTGCCGTGATGTCAGCTCCAGCACCGGGCCCCTGCCCAGGATCGCACATTCAAATGTACCGGCATCACAGATCACCGATGCCGGTACATTTGAAAGTGCTGATGAGTAGCAGCGCAGCTTCTCATCACTGTCCCTCCCGCTGTCTGTGCTCTCTTCAACACACTGGTGACGTCACTACTGTGCTGAAGAGAGCACAGACAGCGCACGAACGTGCAGGAGCGGCGGGGACCGAGGACAGGTGAGTATGTACTCCACATGTGTTCCCGATGGGGATGGGGGGGTTGCAGAGCCATATGTGTGCGTGTGCAGAGCCATATGTGTGCGTGTGAGGTGCAGAGCCATATGTGTGCGTGTGCAGAGCCATATGTGTGCGTGTGAGGTGCAGAGCCATATGTGTGCGTGTGCAGAGCCATGTGTGTGTGTACGGTGCAGAGCCATGTGTGTGCGTGTGCAGAGCCATATGTGTGCGTGTGAGGTGCAGAGCCATATGTGTGCGTGTGCAGAGCCATGTGTGTGCGTGTACGGTGCAGAGCCATGTGTATGCGTGTGCAGAGCCATATGTGTGCGTGTGAGGTGCAGAGCCATATGTGTGCGTGTGCAGAGCCATATGTGTGTGTGTGCGGTACAGAGCCATATGTGTGCGTGTGCGGTACAGAGCCATATGTGTGCGTGTGCGGTACAGAGCCATATGTGTGCGTGTGCGGTACAGAGCCATATGTGTGCGTGTGCAGTGCAGAGCCCGATGTGGGGCTGTTATTTGCAATGCTGTAGTGATACCAGGTCAGGTGCTGGGGAAGAATACTGACATGGAATGTGTGTGCAGGGGGCGGGCAGAGGGCGAGGCTGGACACTGGGGTGGGGCTGGACACTGGGGTGGGTGGTGACAGCTCTGACTGAGGTTTTGCACAGGAAGTGGTCCTGTTTGCTGGATCTGAATGTAAACAAGAGCTGCAGAGAATAAAGGGATAATTCAAGAGGAACAAAAGTTAGAAAACAAAAAATAACAATATAGGTGTGATTTATATGACAATACAGCACAGATAAACTCAAAAATTTTTGTTAAGCTAATGTCGGACAACTCCTTTAATAGGTTAACAATGGGGGTGTCAGAGTGTCATAGACCCCTCTCCATTATTAACCTCAGGTTTGATGACAGCTGTCATTTTTTCACAAATCACAGTTGTCATAAACCCCTTATATTACCCCAATTGCCACAGCATCAGGGCATTCAGGATGACCAGGGTAAGCATCAGGATTGGAGCATCTAATGGATGTACCAATTCTGGGGCAGGTGTAAACTGCTACTGTTAGGCTGGAGAGGGCACAATAACCATGGGCCTCCCAAGCCTGAGAATACCAGCCCCCAGTTTTAGATTGGCTGGGTATCAAAATTAAGGGGGGACTACATGACGTTTTTTTTATTTGTTCATTTAATTAATTATTTTAAAAAAAACATGAAGTTACTTGTATTTTTATGCACAGCCAAGAAAACGCACACAGCTGGGGGCTGCAGCATATACCTGTCTGCGTTATCTGTGCTGGGCATAAAAATATGGCAGACTCTGCGCCATTTTTTCCATCTATTCAGCTTATTACACTCCAGTTCGGGGACCCAGACAGCTAGTGTGACTGAAATCATAGACACAGTCACAGGGGTAGGAAGGGAGGCAGGACTGCAATCAGTCACACACACTTTTACAGCGGATGGGTGGGCTTCAGTCACACCTCAGTATTTTTGCATCAGAATTTGTAAGCCAAAACTTGGAGTGGAACTTACAGAGAAAAAATAAAAGATTGACATCTTACCTGCATTTTGGAGACGCTTTTGATTTTGGCAAAATACTAATTAAATACTAGTTAAAAATATGAATGTGTGAATGAGGCCTTAGTAATGATGTTAGCACTGTAACCTGCCATAAAAACAAGAATAGTGTTCTAGAGGCAGCACTGGAGTTGGGGAAGTTTGTTATTTTGAACAGCTGCAACAATATGAAAAATAGATGTATCCTATGCAACCCCTTTACTGCTTGTTGGCAAGATGTCTAGCGCCCCTGAGACTGGGTGCTACACGGTATTGTATTGTATGCATTTTTATGTATTTTATAATGTCCATCCACCTTGGGCAGGAAGAGGTTAAGTTTGTTTCTGCTTCACACACACAGGCAAAGGGAACATTCCTTAGGGCTGCTTCTCACTTGCAAGTTTTTCGCAGTAGAGCAATGCGAGAAAAACTCGCATTGGAATCGGACACATGTTAGTTAATGATTCAGCTTTCATCTGCGATTTTTTTCTCAGTCCAAATCAGACTGAGAAAAAAAACGCAGCATGCTGCTTTTTGCGAGTTTCTACTGCGAGTCTCTCCAATGCAAGTCTATGGGAGCGTGTAAAAAATCGGATGTCACGGGACGGCACTCTCACCATCCTAGTGACATCCGATTTTCTAAATACATTTCTCGCATGTTTCCTAAAACACTGGAAACGAGCGATGTCTCACAATGTCTGTCAATCACTATTCTCTGTCAATCGGTTTCTCCCTCTCGGTCTCTATTCTCTCTCTGTCGGTCCGTCACTATCTCTGTCCCTCTCTCACAGTCTGTCGGTCATTTTCCCCTCCTCTCTCATACTCACCGTTCCCCGATCCCCGGCGCGGCGCTGCACGGCATTCACACTGCTGCGGCTGCTTTCACTATTGTGAAAAAGCCGGCCACTCATTAAACAATCTCGTATTCCCTGCTTTCCCCGCCCACAGGCACCTATCATTGGTTGCAGTGAGATACGCCTCCACGCTGAGTGACAGGTGTCTCACTGCACCCAATCACAGCAGCCGGTGGGCGTGTCTATACTGTGCAGTGAAATAAATAAATAAATAATTTAAAAAAATGGCGTGCGGTCCCCCCCAATTTTAATACCAGCCAGATAAAGTCATACGGCTGAAGGCTAGTATTCTCAGGATGGGGAGCTCCACGTTATGGGGAGCCCCCCAGCCTAACAATATCAGTCAGCAGCCGCCCAGAATTGCCGCATACATTATATGCGACAGTTCTGGGACTGTACCCGGCTCTTCCCGATTTACCCTGGTGCGTTGGCAAATCGGGGTAATAAGGAGTTAATGGCAGCCCATAGCTGCCACTAAATCCTAGATTAATCATGTCAGGCGTCTATGAGACACCCTCCATGATTAATCTGTAAGTTACAGTAAATAAACACACACACACATGAAAAAATCATTTATTAGAAATAAAAAACACAAACAAATTCCCTCATTACCAATTTAATAAGCCCAAAAAAGCCCTCCATGTCCGGCGTAATCCAGGATGGTCCAGCGTCGCTTCCAGCTTTGCTGCATGGAGGTGACCGGAGCTGCAGCAGACACCGCCGCTCCTGTCACCTCCAAGCAGAAACTGAGGTGACTAGCGCGATCTGCTGAGGTGTCACTGAGGTTAATCGCGGCCACCGCTGGATCCAGTGGCGGCCACCGGGTAACCTCAGTGACAGCTCAGCTGATCGCGCTACTCACCTCAGTTGCTGCTTGGAGGTGACAGGAGTTTTGGTGTCTGCTGCAGCTCCGGTCACCTCCATGCAGCAAAGCTGGAAGCGACGCTGGAGGTCCGTGGATTACGCCGGACATGGAGGGCTTTTTGGGGCTGATTAAATTGGTGATGAGGGAATTTGTTTGTGTTTTTTATTTCTAATAAATGATTTTTTCATGTGTGTGTGTGTTTATTTACTGTAACTTACAGATTAATCATGGAGGGTGTCTCATAGACGCCTGACATGATTAATCTAGGATTTAGTGGCAGCTATGGGCTGCCATTAACTCCTTATTACCCCGATTTGCCAACGCACCAGGGCAAATCGGGAAGAGCCGGGTACAGTCCCAGAACTGTCGCATATAATGTATGCGGCAATTCTGGGCAGCTGCTGACTGATATTGTTAGGCTGGGGGGCTCCCCATAACGTGGGGCTCCCCATCCTGAGAATACCAGCCTTCAGCCGTATGGCTTTATCTGGCTGGTATTAAAATTGGGGGGGGACCGCACGCCATTTTTTTTAATTATTTATTTATTTATTTCACTGCACAGTATAGACACGCCCACCGGCTGCTGTGATTGGTTGCAGTGAGACACCTGTCACTCAGCGTGGGGGTGTGTCTGACTGCAACCAATCATAGGCGCCTGTGGGCGGGGAAAGCAGGGAATACGAGATTGTTTAATGAGCGGCCGGCTTTTTCAAAATAGTAAAAGCCGCCGGAGCAGTGTGAATGCCGTGCAGCGTGGTGCCGGGGATCGGTGAGTATGAGAGAGGGCTGCTAACTTCAGTCACTCAGGGGATTAGCGGTCACCGGTGAGCCCTTCACAGGTGACCGCTAATCAGGACGCGGCACAGACAGAGCCGCAGCATGACCATGAAGTCGGGTGAAGTTCACCCCAGTTCATTCTGATTGTGCGGCTCTGTCTGTGTCTGCTGTCATCTGCCATTCAGCTCTGCTACATGGCTGTCTGTGTCTGCTGTCAGCGGCCATGTAACAGCGCTGAATTGCAGATGACATAGTAAAAAATACGCATTACACACGCATTACACACGCTAGTAAAATCATTAATTTATTCAGAAAAAGCATCGCACTTGCCTTGCACTCGGACCTAACGTGAACTAAAATCAGCCGAGTTTTTTTCAGCCCAGTCGGACCAATTTTACTCGCATAGATGTGTTTCCACCCTTAGGTGAAGGCACGTGCAGGAGGGAGTTACAAGAGACAGTTTAGTTTTAGTTTACCTCAGAACACCTTGGAAAAGCAGTGAGAGTGGACACGCAGTGACGAGCTCCCTGGGGAGAGCTCTCTCTCTCAGGGAGGCAGAGCAGAAGAGCCACCAGGTCCAGACTGGTTATACACCCTCTCCTTACCTGGGACCAGGCGAGTGGATGGCTGAGGACCCCTAAGCTGAGAGAGATGCCAGTTAGGAGGCTCCAGGTCCATTAGCCAGCAGACACGGAATAGAAGAGGTGGCTAGCTGGGAAGGAGTTGAGAGCCTGGGACTGGTAGTCGTGTGGCATGGAGGAGAAGAGGGTTACAGAGGGGAGGATGTCGTTGCCCCCTTGGAACCAGCGCAGCTTCGGGTGGCAGAGTAGTGAGTCCCAAGAGCTCCAGAGACCAGGAGGGGACCACCACATGAGCGCACAAAAAGGAGAAAGCCCACAGGCTGCTCTACCAGACTTTGACCTCTGCCCTGCCTGGGAACGACCGGAGTCATTGCAGTAAAGAAAGAACTGTGAGTAAACAAAATCTGAAACCCGCAACCCAGTGACCCTGACTCTGTTTGGCGTCGCCTTGTGATCTGGCGATTCCCAGTTCCCCTTTCTCCCTCCCGGGGATGGCTCCACCTGTTAAGAGCGATATCCCCCGACAAGGTACCCTGCAGCAGCAGCCTTATCCCCGGCCATACATCACAGGTGGTGTAGTCGACATCATCCGTTCTGAGGTTGGAGGAAGGGTCTGCAGCAGAGGAGGTCGGGACCCCAGTCACCACCATAACCGGTGACTACCTCTCCAGGAACAATCTTTGCTAGCCTCCCCTTACTGTGCACCATGGGGCCATGGAACCAGGTCAGGCCATGACGTCTACAAACCAGTGGCCTGGCGACAGGTATACAAGGTACGGACCGAAGTTCCTATCTTGAGCTTCGTGGGGTGTCACAGGTGGAAGAAGCATATTAAGAAGCGTTCATCAGGTATATCACATGGTTTAATAATTTACTGTAATCCCACTATCTGTTCCACTCAATAAGATGGAGTTCATATAATAATAATATTTATTCACCTATACAGCTCCATTAATTCCATAGCGCTTTACATACATCAGCAACACTGTCCCCATTGGGGCTCGTGATCTATATTCCCTATCAGTTTGTCTTTAGCGTGTGGGAGGAAACTGGAGTACCCAGAGGAAAACCCACAGAATAGACACAAACGCCTTGCAGATATCCTTGGTGGGATTTTAACCAAGGACCTCAGCACTGCAAGACTGCGGTGCTAACCACTGAGCCACCGTGCCACCTGTACATGTTCTGTACTCATCCATTAGAACGGATACTGCAGAGATCCATTGACAAAACATTCTGCAAACACAACTTTTTTGTCCGTTGTTAAATAACTGTTGTCTGCCAGATCCATTTGCAAACATTGGGGTTAATGGAGAACAGATCTGTTAACGGATTGCTATTTAGCCATCCATTCTTCTTGTATTTGAAATAAATTTGTTTTTGTTTCACAGTATCCATTACAAATGGAAGACAAATTGCAATCCATTAACGGATCCCTCCTCCATAGACTCCCATGTTAAAAAAATGAATTAGGCAGAAATCATTTTCCCAATGGATCTCTGCAGAAGCCGTTCTAATGGATGATTACAGGTCATGTAAATTCAGCCTAAGGGTGCAGTCACATCTACATATAAAATATAGCTCTGTTGTTGCGCCTGAAGACTCTTGAAGTGAGATGCGAGTGAGATACAAGTGTAATTCCATATGTCATGCGAGTGCATTTTTTCCACTCACTTAGGGGTACTTTGCACGCTGCGACATTCCTAGCCGATTGTAGCGATGCCGAGCGCGATAGTCCCCGCCCCCGTCGCAGATGCGATCTCTTGTGATAGCTGTCGTAGCGAACATTATCGCTACGGCAGCTTCACACGCACTTACCTGCCCTGCGACGTCGCTCTGGATGGCGACCCGCCTCCTTCCTAAGGGGGCGGGTCTTGCGGCGTCACGGCGACATCACACGGCAGGCGGCCAATAGAAGCGGAGGGGCGGAGATGGGCGGGATGTTAAAATCCCGCCCACCTCCTTCCTTCCTCATTGCAGGCGGGACGCAGGTAAGGAGATGTTCCTCGCTCCTGATGCTTCATATGCGATGTGTGCTGCCGCAGGAACAAGGAACAACATCGTACCTGTCGCTGCAGCGAAATTATGGAAATGACTGACACTACACAGATCATCGATTTTCAACGCTTTTGCGATCGTTTATCGGTGCTTCTAGGCTTTACACGTTGCGACGTCGTTACCGGCGCCGGATGTGCGTCACTTTCGATTTGACCCAGATGAGATCGCAGTAGTGATGTCGCAACGTGCAAAGTACCCCTAAGTCTCTGTGTGGTCGTCTGTGTGACGTCCGTATGATGTCGGTGTGACATGCGCTTTTAACATGGAGCTTTAAATACTGTTAAAAGCTAGATAGATAGATAGAAGGATAAATAGAGGGATAGATAGAGGGATAGATAGATAACATCATGTTAAAAACCCTTTGACTTGTATTGCCAAGGTACAGAGCCATTCGCAGCAAGCTGTGATTTGCCCCACGTGCAGGAGATTTCAAGAGATAAAAGTAGCAGATGTGCTCTGCTCTATTGGTTAACATTGGTAAGAGTACAATGCAATGTTTTCTCACATTGCACTCACAGATTTTAGATGCAGATGTGACTGGACACTAATGCTGTGCCTTAGGTGCTACTGCTAATTATGCTAGCTAAATAAATATCTGTTCAAGTTACCACTTCCCTGCTCTGTTGCATCCTCGTAACCTGTTTGCCCAAGAATTTATATCTATTGGTGTGCTGCACACGCCGATACAGTAAAGGCTAGCGGTACCTCCAGTGGGCTACTAGGAACTTTTAGGATCATTCAATCTGTTCAGTTACAATCTAATTTTTGTTTGTCGGAGATTTTTGTCAAATTACCCCAGAAAACTAAAAATGGGGGCTAGCAATCCTAGAGAAAGTCCCAAAACATAGTCTAGCATACCCTATATTGCTGATTTGGAATTACAGGGGTTTTTTTTTAGTTTTTTTAAATATCCTAAATCTGAATGTGTACAATATATAGCCGGCATTAGAAATTTTTAGTTCATAGCATTGTATATTTTGCAGTTTTTATGAGTGTGTTTTGCAACACTTCTAACGATGCTGTTATTTTGCCTCTGCAAACATGTACAATTTCAGATAAACGCAGAAATAATGAAGGTGAAAACATTAACATCTGAATGATTTTTAGCTTTCCATTTGCCTCTCGTTGGTTATTGATTGCATGTTATTTCAGCATATGATATTGAAATATTTGCTTGTTCATACTGAACAAGCGCCGCACAAATAAGTGTTTCAGCTGTCCCCATAAAGTTGTGGTGATGGATCTGCTGTCAGCACCCCAATGTTGCATCTAGCCGTGTGATGCTGTGTCATAGGAAGCAGGAGAGCTGAACACGTCAATAAGGACCGTGTTACCTAGTGGTCACTGTTGATGGAGCACTCTGTCAGACCTCGAAATTCTGAAGTGTTACAATAATGTTGCACTCAAAGAATCACTTGGCTAGAATCAGTGCACCATGATGTACTGACAGTAAACAATAGGAAAAATGCTGAGATGGCTGCTATTCACTGGGGGCACTGAACGTAATCGATAACATCTATTGACAACAGATGAATAATTGAGCATAATCTTCAAATATCCATGAAAGTTAATTCATGGGAACTAAGTTATAGGTAAACAATAAATTATTTTAGCCTAGCTTCTCTTTTCAGTGTTGGTGTACCGCCCACGTGGAAGCAGCCAAGCTGCTCGGATCCGGGTTCACTGTTGATCGAGTGTCTCCGGACCCGGGGGTTGTGCGGCCACTCGAATGAAAAAGGTGGTGAGTGGTAATTAGGAGTACCACCGCTGCTGTTGGGAGTACCCGGGGACGATGGAACAGGGCAGCAAGGTGTTGGAACCCTCCACGGGTAGGAGATGCCCCGGGACTCGGTGAAAAGAGGGAAGTGATGTGGGGATGAAGGGGTCACGCTCATACTCACTCAGTTCATAAGCAGACACCAACAACCAGGTAAACCAAGTCTCTGTGTACCGCTGCCGCTGAGGGGAGCTCATCCGGGTCCAGTCCCCAAGTGGTGCTGTCTGGTGGTCAGTGACCTGCCTCTTGGCACTTAGTTTAGACTTCAACTTGATGGCCAGGTAGCTTGGAACTAGCCGGGCCCCGCTCCCCACTATGGCTAAGCTCTCAAGGCTCACGCTTGGGATTTTCTTGACCGTTTTTGGTTGGAAAGTCCTATCTTGCCCGTTGCGCTAATGCTCCAATTCTGGAGTGGGTGGGAATGGATTGTGAAGGCTCCGTTCTCCTCAGGTGAATTGTCGGGTTGCCTGAAGCTACTCCCCGGCCTAGGGTCCGTGTACCCCGTCGTGCCTTTGGTCCTAGACTGGTGATAGGGCCAGGCTGACGACCGTCCTCCTCGACGGGTCCAAGCACCTTGCCTCGATCTCCTGCGACTGGGGGTCCAACTCTTCTAGGCCCAGAGCACCGTCTGCAACCTAGGCAGTTACTTCGGGGGTCCCACTTCCGACTTCCTCTGAGCTCCTCTCAGCTCGAGGGCTACTTCCAACCTCCTTCTCCACTCACTGACTCTACTCGACACTCTACACACCTCACCTCCCCTCCCTGAACCCCCAGGTGGGCGACTCTACTCCTCTCAAGCCGTCCACTGGTGTGTCAGGTGGGTGTGTGGGTGTGGTACAGGATGTCTCTAGGATTTTGATTCACTGGTGGAGGCAACACCACTTAAGTAGGGACCCAGAACCAAGAGGGAGGCAGAATACTGGATGGAAGGGCAGCTTGTGCAGTACCCTGTGACGACCTGATAGTCTAGGGGTGTCACATTGGAGTCTCTGTTACCAATGGTTAAAATTTTTAGACAGAACGGCACAGCATGCCTATTTTTACCAGTAAAATACTGTAATCCATGACATAAACTATACTAAAACCATTTTAGGGTCCATGTAGTCCTGTATGTCTCCTAATATAACGCAAACAATAAAAATAGGAAATTTAGGTTGAAATGAACCTTAAGAACATGATTTATGACAAATAGTATAGAGATTGGGAACTTGGGATTAGAGATGAATGATGTTCGAAGTTCGAGGTTCACCAATTTCATGTTCGAGTGATTTTGGGGCATTTTCGAACTCGAACTCGAGCTTTTTGCTAAAAGCTCGACAGTTCGAGTTAGGTTCGAGAACGGTTCGATCAACAAAAACGTGGCTTTTCATAGTAAGGCTATGTGCATACGTTGCTATCTGCATACGTCTTGCGTCCCCAGCACAATCCCTCTCTCTTTCCTACTCACCGATCATGGGCGTCTTGCTGCACGGCTGTCAGAAATTTGCAGCGTCTTTTCCTCTTTAGAAAATGGCTGCCGCTTCATTATTCAATCAGGTATTCCGTGTTGCAATCAGACACGCCCCCACGATGAGTGACAGCTGTCTCACTGCAACTAATCACAGCCACCGGCGGGCGGGTTTATATCGTGCAGTAAAATAAATAAATAAATAAAAAAAAATGCCATTCCCCCATATTTGAAACTTGCCAGGATAAAGCCACATGGCTGGAGGCTGGTATTGTCAGGATGGAGAGCGCCACGGTATGGGGAGCCCACCACCCTAACAATATCACCCAGCAGCCGCCCAGAATTGCCGCATCCATTAGATGCGACAGTCCCGGGACTACATCCAGCTCATCCCGAATTGCCCTGGTGCGGTGGCAATCGGGGTAATAATGAGTTTAATCATGCCAGGCAACTCCGCGAGATACCTTCCATGATTAAACTGAAAGTGAAAGTAAAAAAACACACACAGCGAAAAATTCTTTATTTAGAATAAAAGACAAAAAAATCACCCTCTTTCACCATTTTATTAAAATCCCCAAATACACATCCAGGTCCGACGTAATCCATATGATGCTGTCAGCTCTGCTACAGAACATGAGTGCTTTGTATCAGCTCCACGTAGCAACGAAGTGAATCGCGCTGTCACCAGAGACTTCAGCAATGCAGACTTCAAGATTACCAAATTTGCCTATCTTTATCATTACCGGTAGTAGCTCAGAGGATAGAGCGTTCACCTAAGAAGCATAACTTCACGAGTTCTAGTCCCGGTAAAGAATTTAATATATTTTTTTTTATTATTTTTAATTTTAAATTTTAATTATTATATATTTATAATTATAATTTAATTTAATTATGCACTGAGGGGAGGAGCCGGACATCAGCTGTGAGCCGCGGACACACCTCTAAAATCGCAGCAGTTCACGGAATGAGGCTGCATTGCTCTCCCCTCTCTTTCTTCTCTCTCTCTTCTCTCTCTCTCTGTCTCTCTCTTCTCCCTCTCTCTTTCTCTCTCTCTCATTCTCTCTCTCTTTCTGTCTCTCTCTTTCTCTCTCTCTCTCTCTTTCCCTCTCTCTCTCCTCTCTCTCCCCTCTCTCTCTCTCTCTCTTTTTCTCTTTCTCTCTCTCCTCTTTCTCTCTCTCTCTCTCTTTTTCTCAGTCTCTCTTTTTCTCTTTTTCCCCTCTCTCTCTCCTCTCTCCTCTCTCTCTTCTCCCTCTCTCTTCTCTCACTCTCCCTCCCTCTCTCTCTCCTCTCTCTCTCTTTTTCTCTCTTTTTCTCTCTCTCTCTTTTTCTCAGTCTCTCTTTTTCTCTTTTTCCTTCTCTCTCTCGCTCTCTCCTCTTTCTCTCTTCTCTCTCTTCTCTCTCTCTCTTCTCTCCTCTTCTCTCCTCTCTCTCTTCTCTCTCTCTCTCTCCTCTCTCTACTCTCTCATCTCTCTCTCTTCTCTTGACTCTCTCTCCTCTTCTCTCTCTCTTCTCTCCTCCTCTCTCTCTTCTCTCCTCTCTCTCTTTCTCGCTCCTTTCTCTTCTCTCTCTCTTCTCTCTCTCTCTCTCCCTCTCTCTTCTCTCTCTCTTCTCTCTCTCTCTTCTCTCCTCTTCACTCCTCTTATCCCTCTTCTCTCTCCTCTCTCTCTCTTCTCTGTCTCTATTCTCTCTTTTCTCTCTTCTCTCTCTTTCTCTCTCCTCTCTCTTCTGTCTCTCTCCTCTCTCCCCCTCTCTCTTCTCTCTCCTTTCTCTCTCTCTCTTCATTCTCTCTCTCTTCTCTCCTCTCTCTCTTCTCTCTCTTTTCTCTCGCTCTTCATTCTCTCTCTCTTCTCTCCTCTCTCTTCTCTCTCTCCTCTCTCTCTTTTCTCTCTCTCTTTTCTTTATCTTTTCTCTATCTTCTCTCTCTCTTCTTTCTCACTCTCTCTCTTTCTCAGACCTGGCGATGATCAGCTGATGCGGTCACCTGACGGAATCAGCTGACACTATAAGTCAAGCGGTGAGGCTGGCTTTATACTGCCCGGCCAGCTAACAGCTGATGCTGTCGGACAGGAGTCTGCACTGAAGTGTGTAGTTTTTGGGGTTTTCTTTACACTGATGCATCAGCTGATTGCATAAAAGCCGTTTATACAATCAGCTGCTGTGTCATGTGATTCAGGCCCTTGAACCTGACACATCATCTGATCGCTTTGCCTTCCAACGAACCGATCAGATGATATTGGATCCGGATTGGATGGCATGGGACCCTTGACCCAGGATTACCATGGAGGGGGGTTCTTTATTTCAATAAAGATGGAGTTACTAATTGTGTTGTGTTTTATTTCTAATAAAAATATTTTTCTGTGTGTTGTGGGTTTTTTTATCTGTTCTAGAAATTCATGGTGGCCTTGTCTAATATTGGCGTGACACCATGAATTTCGGGCTTAGGGCCAGTTCATAATATTCAGCTAGCCCCAACCCCATTATTACCCAGCGAGCCACTCGTCACCAGGGCAGCTGGAAGAGTTGGATACAGCGCCAAAAGATGGCGCTTCTATGAAAGCGCCATTTTCTAGGGCGGCTGTGGACTGCAATTCGCAGCATGGGTGCCCAGAAAGCTTGGGCACCAGGAGCTGAGGATTCCAATCCCCAGCTGCCTAGTTGTACCTGGCTGGACACAAAAATTGGGCGAAGGCCACGCCATTTTTTTTTTAAATTATTTCATGAAATTCATGAAATAATTAAAAAAACGGGCTTCCCTATATTTTTGGTTCCCAGCCGTGTACAAATAGGCAGCTGGGGGTTGGGGAGAGCCCTTAGCTGCCTGCTGTACCTGGCTAGCATACAAAAACATGGCGAAGCCCACGTAATATTTTGGGGGGGCAAAAAACTACTGCATACAGTCCTGGATGGAGTATGCTGAGCCTTGTAGTTCTGCAGCTGCTGTCTGCTCTACTGCAGTACTGAAAGAGCGGGCCATCAAGGCCCTACAGGCCGGCACCCACGATCTGCCATCTTGGCCGGTTGATACTGCTCCCGTCTCGGTAGCACCCCCCTTGCTGGCCCTACTGCCCCCTGCTGCAGCCACTGGAGCTCTGTGGAGGTTATATTTAAAAAAAAAATCAGGTTTTAAGTTGTTTACTTAGTACCTGTATAGGCCATTACATTTTATTGCTCTGATCACTGGTATATTGGTATTGTAATGCACTGGCATTGCAAAACATTGTAACTCTTGGTGCTGCACTGTAACAAAACTATGAGATCATGCTCCTGGCATAATCCAGAGGCTTGCCGTAGCTTGGTGACTTGAAGATCATCATGACATAATCATAACAACTTCAGGTTGCATGGCAATAATTGGGACCTTCAGTGGGTGGCTCGAGGGTCTCCGGACCCAGGGGTCCTGCGGTCACATTGATCAAAAGGGGTTTGGTGGTTTGGGGACGAAGGTGTATGGCCGGAGTTGTGTTTGAGTTTGCGATGCCACCCACAGGATGTGGTGAAGGTGGACACCACCGCTGCAGTTATGGGGCACCCGGGGGAGATGTTATGCAGCAAGTTGTTAACCCCTCCGTGGTCAGGGATGGTGGCCCCGGGACCCTTTGGGGGTGTTTGGTGGTGCAGGGATATGGGTGGCCGGAGGGCACTGATGTACTCACTATTAGTAAACACACGAGTCTCTGGTAAACCAAGGTGATGGTGGTCGGTGCCCACAGCCGGCTGCAGTCTGGTCCCCCACCCGGTTGGTGGTCTCTGCCTTTCTCCTCCACCTGTTTGTGATGGTGGACTACCTGCGCTTGCAACTTCAGGAGTCCGCTCCCCGGCTTGTGGTTGCCTGAGGAGCCCTTTGCCCGCAGACGCTGGCCTGTGGGATCTCTCTGCCGTGGCAGTGGATTTCTATCCCCCTCGTTGGGCTGTTGCCTTCAGTCGGGACTTTGGGTGGGACAGGACCTATAGTCCTGGCCGCAATTAGTTAATTAGCTAGCCCCCAGTAGCTTCTGGACCTAGCTTCAGGGTCTGAGTTCCCCCTTTGTGCTCCGGTTTCCGAGTCGGTTCCCCGGGTCGGTACCGGCGGGCCACTACCCTGTCCCAGTCCACCTCAGTTCCACAGAGCCGTCTTCCCGGCTCCTGCTGACAGAGGCATCCGTCTGCCTCCTAGCCAGCAGTACCAGGGCTCCTACCCTGGCACCGGTTCAGTTTACTTCAGGCCTGTCACACACAGGCCTGACCACCACTTCTGCTCAACACTCAAACTCACTGAACTTTACCGCCCCAGGCTGTCTGAGACTCGTTGGTGGGCATCTTCCAACTGCCTGGTTCCGCCCCCTTGTGTGTCCATCAAGCACTGAGGGGGGTGACTATGGTTTTAATGTTTCACTGCTGTCACCTTGTTAGGGGACTGGTGTAGTGCGGGGCCCTATCTGTGACTACCTGGCCCGGCCAGGGCGTCACATAAGAGCTGGAGCTGATCTCCTGGCAGCCATTGCACTGGCACATCTCCTGTGTCCCAGATGAATGCCGCATGATGTTCACATACATCATAGGTTGGGAATCCCTTCTTAACCATGCCGTATCGGTACATCATAGATTGTGAAGGGGTTAAAGGAAATGTATCTGAAGGTTTGTGCTTTGTAATCTGGAGACAGCATCCTGCAGGGGTTTACACACAGATTTCAGTGATGTATCTCTTATCACACTGTGTGCTCCTGTTTACCTGCAATGTTTGTTTTAGTTTCAGGAGATAATATTTGCAGAAATAGGTCAGCTAGTCTGGAACGCCCCCTTCTGTGATGAAAACGTCACTGTCTATACAAATTTTACATTCAAAGCCTAGTGTGGGCAGGTCTAGCTTTCTCAGCTCTGATAAATTGCTAAATCTAAAACTCAGATTGTCTCAGAACCCCTGCATGGAGTAAACAAAATGATCTATTACTGGATTTAAGGTCTCTTTGCCTATGTCATGCTGCTTTTAAATGTGGTAACAAAAGTTTGCTGACAGATTCCCTTTAAGCTTCCACCTATCTATTTGTTAATCGTGTATGAGCCGAGTACATCCTTGACATTTCTAGTTGTCAGATATCCCAATGATAGGCAATAGTTTAATCCAGTATAGGTGGTTAAGAACTGATTACTTTACAAACCTAATCTTTGGCATCACATGTGTAGCTCTTTGTGTCACATTTAGCTAAAACTAGGCTGGAATTGTAATTTTGTGAAAGCATTCAAGCATGAAATACCATTAGCATTCTCTCCTTTCTGCTCCGCCATTTAAATCTTGATCAATAACTAAGCCAAGAAAGCTGCTGCTGAAGAAATTGTGCTGTAATAGAAAGATTCAAGGGGCAGACGCCTGGTCGAAAGAAGTTTCCAGGTACTTATTAATGTCAGTAGGGGTTCCCTTTTCTCCAAAGCCCAGATAAATATGTCAATTTAACAAAAGAACATCTACTTATTCTTTGTCATAGTCTGAATTTCTTCTGGTAAGTTTGTGTATCCTCGGTGAGTTTTTAGTGTGTTAGCCTTTATACTGAACATGATCAAAAAATGTTATGCATCCCAAAATGTTAGCAATATAAAACCATAACCTGTTTAAAACCAGCCCCCACTCAGGTCTGTCATCAGTCACGGGAAATGTCAGGGTAGGACAAAGATTCTGGAAAATCTAATAAAATCAGTGAAATCTGCATTCCCAATTCCAAATGCCCCCCTCTTTCTGGGCTCCACAGTGCCAAATATTCAGCATAATTGTAATTCGCAGAACCAATTAATGATTTACATTGTACATGTTGCCAGAATCAAAATCTAGGCACGATATATGGTCTATAGGCAGGCATATTTGCAATTCTCCTAAAAAAAAAACCCCAAAAAAAACATGTGACGTGGTTGTTACAAAATAGTCACTGCAGCCATAGTTAAATTCATTGAGAGGTGCCATTTCTACAATGGGGTTACTTTTGGGGATTTTCTGCTGTTTTGGCACCTTAGGAAGTCCTTCAACTTTCGACATGGTGCCTGCAATATATTTCAGCCAAATTTGTGTTCCAAAACTCAAATAGGGCTCCTTCCCATCCACGCCCTGCTGTTTGTATAAACAGAACATTTTGACAACTTGTAAGTGTGCCGCCCCCGCGTGAGCAGCCAGGCTGTTCGGATCAGGATCCGCGGTGGCTCGAGAGGGCTCCGGACCCGGGGGTCGCACGGCTCCTCAAACCAAGGAGGGTTATGTACAGGGGATGGTGAGGAAAGGTTGTGACACCATCTGTGGTGCGTGGTAAGATGGCGTACCACCGCTGCGATTGGAAGTACCTGGTGGCGATTGTGTGGGCAGCCAGTTGTTTAACCCCTCCACGGGTAGGAGGGGTGCCCCGGGACTTGGTGAAGGTGATGGGGAGGTGCCGTTGGGACGGTAAGGGTAGTAAACTGTAGTAAACCAAAGTTCTGGACACCGGTGCCGCTGAGAGGGAGCACGCCTGGGTCCCATGTCCGTTGGTGTTGCCTGTTGGTCTGTGACCTTTTCCCGTGGCACATTTTCTTCTGGTCCCTTTAGCCTGAAACTAATCGGGTCCTGCTCCCCAGTGTGGCTAACTGGGTGAGCTTGCTCTCAGGGTTCACGCTTGGGATTTTATGGTCTGTGTAGTGGAAAGTCATATCCGCCTTGTTGCGCTAGTACCCCGATTTTGGAGCGGGTGGAGAACGGATCTTGAAGGCTCCGTCCTCGTCGGGTAAATTGTCAGGACGCCTGAAGCTACTCCCTGCTAGGGTCCACGTACCCCGTCGTACCTTGGCCCCTGCCCGGTGATGGCACAAGGCCGCCGGCTGTCCTCCTGCGACCAGGGTCCAGCTCCTACCGGGCCCAGACCAACATCTTCCACCTAGTAGTTCACGGAGCCCATCTCCTGACCTCTCCTCTTGAGAGTCACTACTTAACTCAACTGTCTCCTAACACTCCTGACCCTCCTTACCAACTCCCCAAGTGGGCGACCCTATTCCACTCAGGCCGTCCACTGGTGTGTCTGGTGGGTGTGGTGCAGAGTGTTCCTAGGATTTTGATTAGCCTGTTCTTGGCAACAGCAAAGGTGAGGGACCCGTAACCAAGGAGGAGGTGGATATTGCACAGCAGGGCAGATTGCGCAATACCCTGTGATGACCTGATAGGCTAGGGTGTCAGATAAGGTATTACTGCCCTTAAAAGAAAGTGGGTAACAAACATTGGGGTCAACTTCTTGATTTTCAATATGACAACCTAATTTTATTAAATTCTGTATAGAACTTGCGGATTCAAAATGCTCACTATACCCCTTGATAAACATTTTTAGGGGTGTAGTTTCAAAAATGTGACCTTTTATGCTGGATATATGCGGGTTAGAAACCTTATGGGCCCTGCAAATGTAACAAACTATTCGAACCAAACTTGTGTTCTAAAATTCAAATGGTGCTCCTTCCCTTCCAAGCCATGCCATTTGTTCAAATAGAGGTTTCTGACCACATATGGTGTGTCAAGATGCTGAAAAAACTGTGTAACAATTTCTTAGATCCATTTGGTTGTGCTAGTGTGCCGGCGCACGTCAGCAGCCGGGCTGCTCTGATCCGGATCTGCAGTGGCTCGAGGGGTCTCTGGACCCGGGGGTTGTGCGGACACTCAAATAAAAATGGGGCGTATATGTACGGGGGAATTGTTGTGGATACTTTGTGACGCCACCCACAGTGTGTGATAAGATGGAGTACCACCGCTGCTATTGGGGAGCACCCGGGGGCGATGGAATCGCAGCTGGATGTTAACCCCTCCGTGGGTAGGAGTGGATGCCCCTGGGCTCAGTGTCCACAACACGGGAGGTGATGGCTTTTGGTGGTGATGCACCGGGCCGGACTGGAGGGTGTTGGTGTACTCACAATTGAATAAATGCACAAGAGTCTGCTGGTAAACCAAGGTGTCAGTGGCCGGCTGCCGCTTCAGGGTGTATACGGTTCCCACACCCGGCTGGTGTACCAATGTCCCTTTCTCCGGCACTGTGTATTTTGCTTCTATTTTAGACGACCTCATCTGGAATGGGGAAGTCCACACCCGGTTTGGATTCAGTTGGGAGATATGCCCGCGTAAACTGACCCTTGGGATCACAGTGGGTGTTTGCGGATACCCTATCCCCCGCGGTGGGCTGCCGTTTCGCTCTATCTGGGCTAACACTTTGGAACAACGTCTGGAACCTTGCTCCTGGCCTGGTTAATTAGAGAAGGGGCTTGCAACCGTCTTCTAACTAGGGTCCAGGTACCCCGCCTGTGCATGGTTTCCGGACCGGATCTCCGCTGTCAGTACCGGCGGGCTCTAACCCTGTCCCGGTCCACTTTGGATTTCCTGCGATCGAACTCCTGTCGCCTTTGGACATGGTCCACTGCTTGCCACCTAGACCGTAGACCAGGGCCATTACCCTGGCTATCCTTCACTAGGCTCAGACTGCAACTAGCACTGTCACTTGAACTCGAACTCCAACTAAACTGACTGGTTCCCTCCCCCGGATCCTCAGGACCCCTAAGTGGGCACTCCCAATCCGCCTAGACCAAGCTACTGGTGTGCCCTTCCTACCCTGAGGGGGGTGGCTAGGATTTTGTGGCTGATGGAACCTGGTGTGGAATGGTGTTGTATTGGGTGTAGTGTTTTTCTGTGACCACCTGGCGGCGCCAGGGAGTCACACTAGGCCTTGTAAAAGTGAAAAAAATGGGGCTCAAGCAACATTTTAGAGTATAAATTACAATGTTTTTTTTTCTCATTACACTTAGCATTAATTTCTCTGTAGCACCTGAAGGTTTAAAAACATTTCTGACAGCAGTTTTGAAGTATTTGAGGAGTCCGGTTCTTAAAATGGTATCCCTTTTGAGGACTTTCCATGTCCTTGGTCGTGACTAGGGATGATCGAATATCACAAATATTCGGCAATATTCGGCTTCGCGAATATCCGACGAATAGGTTGCCGCTATGCGAATATTCAATGCGCAATGTAAGTCTATGGGAAGCCCGAATAGTTGCTATTCAGCAACTATTCGGGTTTCCCATAGACTTACATTGCGCATCGAATATTCGCAAATAGTCGAATAGCGGCGACCTATTCGGCAAATATGGGCGTTGCCAAATATTTGAGGTATTCGATCATCCCTAGTCGTGACCCCTGGTTACTGCGGGCTCCCTTTAGATCACGCTGTCAAATACTGACAACGCGATTTAAATCGCCACAGCGTATTGCGCTGTTCCTCACTGCCATCGGCAGCCCCATGACGTGTTGACGGACTGCCAATGTGTTGACGTACTAGCACGGGGTCAGCTCATGACCCCTTATACTACTATGACGAACTTCCTGTGAGAGCCAACAAAGTGCCAGCACTCACAGGAACACCGCATTTCTGCTAATCAGAGCGATGCTTCTCTGATTAGCAGAAATGAATAATCAATCGGAGGAATCGGACTGTTCAGTGATAAAGTCTCCTAGGGGGACTAGTAAAATAAATAAAACATGTGAAAAAAGTTTTTTAAAATATGATTAAATAAAAAAAATAAAAGTTCACCTCACCCTGTATTTGCCACAATGAATATAAAACAGTTAAAAAATAAAAAAAATCTACACATATTTGGTATCGCTGCATTCAGAAATGCCCGATCTATCAAAATATAAAATTATTATGATCCGCACAAAAAAATTCCAAACGTCAAAATTAAGTTTTTTTTGGTCGTCGCAAACATTTTTTAAACTGCAATAACAAGCAATCAAAACATAGAATCTGCACAAAAGTGGTATCACTAAAACGTCAGCTGAAGATGCAAAAAATAAGCTATCTCTGATCCCAAAAACTGAGAACACTACGGGTCTCGGAAAATGGTGACAAAAAGTGCTACTCTTTTTTTGACAAACTTCTGTATTTTTTATTAACCCATTAGATAAAAGTACAAGTATACATTTTTGGTATTAACAAACTCATACCGACGTGAGGCATCATATGGACACATCAGTTTTTTCATATAGTGAACACTGTGAATAAGAGACCCCAAAAACAATTCTGCAATTGCACTTTTTTTTGCAATTTCACCGCACTTGGAATTTTTTTACTGTTTTTCAGTACACTATATGGAAAAACTACAGCTCATTCAAAACTACAACTCATTCAAAAGTACAACTCGTCCCGCAAAAAATAAGCCCTCATATGGTAATATTGACAGAAAAATAAAAAGGTTATGGGTCTCGGAAGAAGGGGAGAAAAAAACGAAAATAAAATACTGAAAATTGCACAGGGAGAAGGCATTAAAGTCCATTGAAATCTAAAAAAGTCCCTGAAGAAAAAGTGTATGTAAATTTGTAAATTTCTGGAAAAAGTGAGAAATTGCTGCTAAACCCTTTAACCCTTCTAACATTCCAATAAAATGATGTTTGAAAAAGGATGCTGATGTAAAGTAGACATATGGGAAATGTTGTTTATAGATTAATTTTTACAGCATGACTAACTTGTTCAAACCCTTCACGACCTTGTTTGTGCTGGCTATGTTCTGCTTCTTGGGTACTTAATCACCATGGATGTACCCAGTACATGCTGACGATCACTGGGGCACAGCTGCTGTGCCCACATGATCGCTGCTGGTGGCTCGGCCTACCCAACAGCAGAACCCTGGCTTTCACTGCCAAGGTAGGGCTACGTGCCATCCCTTGCTGTTGAACTCAGTAAATGCCGCTATCAACGTTGATAGCAGCATTTAGGGGTCTTGGAGAAAGATTGCGCCCCCTATACCCTCTGTTTTGTGCCCCTGCAATGTGATCTCCATGGCCTGATCATTGTCATGGTGACCCAGGTGACCCGGGTAACCAAGCTACGTAAAGCATCTGGGATCCTGCCAGGAGCATTATCCCAGATGCTTCTGTCAGTACAGCACTGACAATATGATGTATTGCAATGCACCATTATATCAGTGATTAGAGCAATTAAAAGTATTCTCCCACTTAGAAACTAAGTAAAACAATTAAAAAAAAGTAAAACAAAAATTGTAAAAATATTTTTTTAAAGAAAATAAAGAATGACAACAAAAAATATTCCAATAAATATGTATATTTAGGAAAAAAAAAAATTCCTCTTTAGCAACAATATTCTATAAAACTGTCACACACGTTAACACCGTTAGCAAATACTGTAAAAAAATAAAAACCATTACAAAAACTGTTTTTTACATATAGCACACAAAAAAGTGACCAAAAAGTCATATATAAATAAAAATGGTACCAGTGAAAACATCATCCCATCTTGCAAAAAAGAAGTTCCCATACTGTTCCATCAGTGAAAAAATAAAAAAAGATTTAGCTCTCAAAATACAGCAATGCAAAAACTATTTTTTCTCTATAAAATAGTTTTTATTGTGTAAAAGTAGCAAAAAGAAAAAAAAAAACAAAACAAACTATAAATGTGTTATCTCTGTAATCATACCGACCTGAAGAATAAAGCTGTTTTATAACTGTTGCAGATTGGTGAATGGCGTAAAAAAATCGTGAACTGCTGTTTCTTCATAGTTTTGCCTTGCAAAAAGCAAAATAAAAAGCAATAAAAAAAACGTTATGCGGCCCAAAGGAGTGCCAATAAAATCTCCAATGGAAGAAAAAGATTCTGGTCTTTTGGAGCACTAGTAATGGATCTTTAGTGTTTGATCTTGTAGGATAATTAGCTTTATTATTAGTAACAAAATAGCTCTTGTATTATCACAACGCGTTTCAGCAAGATACACTTGCCATCCTCAGGACCTGAGGATGGCAAGTGTATCTTGCTGAAACAGGTTGTGATAATACAAGAGCTATTTTGTGGCCAGGGCTTATAGTAGTACCATACAGTCACATGTATGGTAAACAGTACAATACAGTCACATGTGGAGTATTGTATGTTCCAAAGAAATTGTGCAACATATTATGGGGAATTTTTACCTATTCCTCTTATAAAAATCGGAAATCTGGGGTTTAAACACCATTTTAGTGGTAAAAATGTAATTTTTTTTGTTCATTACAGATAGTATGAAATTTTGGGACACACCCAGAGTGTCAATATGCTCACAGCACCCCTAGATGAATTCATTTGGGATGCAGTTTGTATAATGGGGTCACTTGTCTGGGGTTTCCACTGCTCTGGCACCTCAGGGGCTCTGCCAATGTGACATGGCACCTAAAAACCATTCCAAATAATCTGAAATCAAATGTGGCTCTCCTTCCCTTCTTCACTTTTTTACTGTTCCTCCAAAGTTATTTCTGACCATATATGGGATATTAGCGTACCCAGGGTAAATTGCACAACAAATTGTATGGACCATTATCTCCTGTTACTCTAATAAAAATGAAAAAATTGGGGATAAAGTAATATTTTTGTGGTTAAAAATGTATTTTTTCGTTTACAAGGCTCAACGTTATAAATTTCTGTGAAACACCTTTCACCTTCTGTGAAAATGAGGTTGGACGGACATCTGTCTGGAATGATTTAGTGAATCCTGCTTTGAGCAGGGGGTTGGACTAGATGACCCAGGAGGTCCATTCCAACTCTAATATTCTATGATTCTATGATTCTATGAAATTCCTTGAGGAGTCTAGTTTTCAAACTATGATCACTTGGGGACTTCCACTGTTTAAGCACATCAGGGGCTCTACAAATGCAACATGGCATAAGCTAACAATTTCAGCCAATTTTGAGTTTAAAAAGTCAAATAGCGCTCTTTCACTTACGAGCCTTGCCATATGCCCAAACAGTAGTTTTCCCACCACATATTAGGTGTCAATGTAGTCAAGAGAAATTGCACAACTAATTGCACTCTGCATTTTTTTCTTGTTACCCTTGTGAAAATTAAAGATTTATGGTTAAAACAACATTTTTCTGTTAAAAATGTATTTTTTCTTTTTCACGTCTCAATATTGTAAAATTCTGTTTAGCACCTATGGGTTCAAGGTGCTCTCCAAACATCTGGATAAATTGCTTGAGGGGTTTAGCTTCCAAAATCAGGTCACCTGTGGGGATTTTTAGGCACAATAGGGGCTCTTCAAACACAACATGGTGTCCGATAATGATTCCAGGCAATTCTGTGTTCAAGAGTCAAATGGTGCTCCTTCCCTTCCAAACTCCACCATGCCCGAAACAGTAGATTTCCACCAAATATCAGGTATTTACATACTCAGGGGAAATTGCACAAATTTTGTATAAAGCATTTTCTCCTGTTACACTTGTGAAAATATAAGATTTGGGGTAAAGCAACATTTTTGTGATAAAAATGTATTTTTTCATTTTCACAGTTCAACTTTATAAAATTCTGTGAAGCATCTGGAGGTTCAGAGTGCTAATCAAACATCTAGATAAATTCCTTGAGGGGTCTAATTTCCAAAAGGGTGTCACTTGTGGGGGAGCTATACTGCTTAGGCATATCAAGGGCTCTCCAAACTCGACATGCCATCCACTATCAATTTTAAACAATGTTGGGCTTCAAAATTCAAATGGCACTCTTTCCAAGCCCGTCTGTGCACTCAAACAGTAGATTTTCACCACACGTGGGAAATTAGAGTACTCAGGAAAAATTGGTCAACAAACTGTACAATGCATTTTCTCTTGTAAAGGCCCTGTCACACACACAGATAAATCTGCGGCAGATCTGTGGTAGGTCTGTTGTAGGTCTGTGGTTGCAGTGTAATTGTGGACAATCAGTGCCAGGTTTGTGGCTGTGTACAAATGGAACAATATGTCCATGATTTCACTGCAACCACAGATCTGCCAAAGATGTATCTCTGTGTGTGACAGGACCTTTACCCTTGTGAAAATGCAAAACTTGGTGCAAAACTAACATTTTTGTGTGAAAAAGAAAAATGTTATTTTTTTTCCTTTCACATTGATTTATTTCCTGTGAGGCACGTAAAGGGTTAAATAACTTTTTCGATGTAGTTTTTAGTAGCTTGATGAGTGCAGTTTTTAGAATTCTGTCACTTTCGTATATTTTCTGTAACTTAGGCTTCTCAAAGTCACTGACCTGGAGAATTACACTGCCAAGTCAGGTAAATGATAAATTGAATATTGCATATAGAAAACACAAAACACTTTTTTTGCTATTTCGCCACACTTGGAATTTTTTACATGATTTGTGAAAATATTGGAATTTTGGTGACATTGTTTTTAATTTTTGCGATGTTCAAACTTTCAATTTCTATAACCTGAACCCCTTCACTCCCCAGCCTGTTTTTACCTTCCTGAACAGGCCAATTTTTTCAATTCGGATTAGTGTAACTTTCTGATGAAATGACTCTGGAACGCTTCAAAGGATCCAAGTGAATCTGAAAGCGTTTTTTTGCGACACATTGAACTTTATGATATTAGTAAATTTAAAATGATGCTTTTTGCATTTTGTTTTTAGATAATATCAGAAATTTGGCAAAACGTTTGAACATTTTGCAATTTTCAAACTGAATTTTTATGCCCTTAAACTAAAGTTATTTTACAGAAAATCTAATATAAGAAGTTGAGTGAGTGTGTGTGTGTGTGTGTGTGTGTATGTATGTCCGCTAAAGGAATCTGCACCGTCGCATTTACAATCATGAAATTTTACACAGACACCTCATTTGACTCAGGGAATGTCATAGACTGTTTCGGAGGTGAAAATGTAACCCTGCGCTTCACAGTTATTCACCAAAAAACCTGCTTACATTAACATCAATGGAGTTGGGAGCTACAGGTCATTAATAAGATCTCTGATTGGTTAGTGTAGGCAACGAAGGACATTCTTAGCAAAAGACAGCTTAAGTGTCAGTCAATATGATATCGGTTGAGACAGACACACAGAGATGCACAGAGACAGACACACAAAGACAGACACATAGAGACAGACACACCGAGACAATGACACATAGACACACAAAGATATAGACACAGAGACACACAAAGATATAGACACACAGACAGACACACAGAGATAGAGACACACAGAGACAGAGACACACAGAGACACATACAGACAGACAAACAGACAGAAACACACAAAGACACACACAGAGACTGATACAGAGACAGGGACACACAGAGACAGAAACACACAGACTGATATAGAGACAAAGACACACAGACACACACACACACAGACACATGCAGAGAAACATACACAGAGACTGATCCAGAGACAGAGACACACAGACAGAGGCACACAGAGACACACACACAGAGACATACACACAGAGACAAAGAGAGACTGATACACAGACATACAGAGACAGAGACACACAGAGACACACACACAGAGACACAAAGACTGATACACAGACAGAGACAAACACAGACACACACAAAGATAGACACAGAGACACATAGAGACAGAAGCACATAGAGACAGAGACACAAACACATAGAGACACACAGAGACAGACACAGACAGAGGCACACAGAGACACAGACAGACATAGACACACAGAGAAAGAAACACAGACACAGAGAAAGAGGGGCTGACAGGGACAGAGAAGGAGACAGACAGACAGAGAAGGAGACAAACAGATCTGAAGACAGGCAGACAGAGAGGGAGAGTGAGAGAGTGGGTGAGAGGTAGAGTAAGAGCAACAAAGAGACACTTAGTTACTATCCCGGGCAACACTGGGTTCTACAGATAGTAGTTAATAAATACCATTTTCCACATGTCTACATCACATTCAGCACCATTTTTAAACATATTTTTTTTTCTTAGGAAGTTGGAAGGGTTCCAAGTAGAGTTGAGCGCGGTTCGCGGTTCGAGGTTCTCCAGTTCGTGGCTCGAGTGAATTTGGGGGCTGTTCTAGATAGAACTAGAACTCGAGCTTTTTGCTAAAGCTCGATAGTTCTAGATACGTTCGAGAACGGTTCTAGCAGCAAAAAGACCAGCTAATTACTAGCTGGCTTTCCGTTGTAATAGTGTAAGTCACTCTGTGACTCACACTATTATGAAATTTCAACATCTAGTGTGCGGGAACAGCGCATTCAGATCACTGCTGTATGGATAATGGCGATCGCCATTTTTTTTTTTTTTCCTTGTCTTCCTTCCCTAAGTGCGCGCGTGTAGTGGGGCGGGCCAGCATGTCAGCCAATCCCAGACACACACACAGCTAAGTGTACATTTAGCCAGAGAAGCAACGGCATGTGTGATAGGATGTCCATGTCACATGTCCCTGCATTATAAAAACGAGTATCTGCCCATCCAGACGCCATTATCTCTTCTGCGTCCTTGGTGTCAGTCACCGCTGGCGCAGCGCCTATTTCCGAAACTGCTGTGTACGCTCTATACACAGCGCTGTACAGAATAGGGATAGCACTTTCTATCAGTCCATTTAAGGGCTAATACCGGCAGGGTCAGAGCCATAGGTGACAGGTCCGTGAAAACAGAGTTTAACAGCTACACAAGATGACAGCGTCTATGTAGCTAAGGTCAGGGATTTCCTCGCTGCATTTCCCCATTAGGAGGGATAGAAAGGCAGGCTTCCTTTCCTCTACCCAGAGACCCACAACCCTGCCACTGTACCCTCCTGCCCTTTGCACACTCAAACTCATTGTTACTAAGCCATTATACTAGCAATCACTGAGTGAACTTAGTGGCATCCTAAACGTGGCTGTTGGACTTCTGTATTGTCCCACTAGTGAAAAGATATTTGCAGCACGTCTGCCTGCATTGCACACTCAAACTCATTGTTACTAAGCCATTATACTAGCAAACACCGAGTGAACTTAGTGGCATCCTAAACGTGGCTGTTGGACTTCTGTATTGTCCCACTAGTGCAAAGATATTTGCAGCACGTCTGCCTGCATTGCACACTCAAACTCATTGTTACTAAGCCATTATACTAGCAAACACTGAGTGAACTTAGTGGCATCTTAAACGTGGCTGTTGGACTTCTGTATTGTCCCACTAGTGCAAAGATATTTGCAGCACGTCTGCCTGCATTGCACACTCAAACTCATTGTTACTAAGCCATTATACTAGCAAACACTGAGTGAACTTAGTGGCATCCTAAACGTGGCTGTTGGACTTCTGTATTGTCCCACTAGTGCAAAGATATTTGCAGCACGTCTGCCTGCATTGCACACTCAAACTCATTGTTACTAAGCCTTTATACTAGCAAACACTGAGTGAACGTAGTGGCATCCTAAACGTGGCTGTTGGACTTCTGTATTGTCCCACTAGTGCAAAGATATTTGCAGCATGTCTGCCTGCATTGCACACTAAAACTCATTGTTACTAAGCAATTATACTAGCAAACACTGCTGCCAGTTAAAGGGCCGTAGTTGCATTGTCAGGGATAATTATTGTTGTTTATTCTGCTGTTAATAAAGCTAGACCACCGCTGAAATCTACACCACCTCTCAATTTTTACTACCACATTTTAAGTGCACAATCTTGTCGCAATCAAAATGAGTGGCAAAATGACAGATGCTGGTGGAAAGGGGAAGAGGCGTGTTGGAAAAGGAAAAAAAGGGTTTTTCCGTGGGGAAGGTGGCAAAGCTCCATTAACATCTGCTGAAGATAGACCATCTTCCAGCAAAAGTAAGATGTCTACTACTTACCGTGGACAATCCGATGTGCTCCCTTTTTTACGGACACGAACAACTGGAACAAAGGTAGATGATGGCCAAAAAAGGAAAATGCTTGAATGGATCTCAAGTGGTCCAACAAGTGCCCTCTCCGCCACCTCAACTACCGCATCCAAAAAACACCAGTCCTCTGAGTTGTCATCCCAAGCAAACTTGCTTTCTCCCAGCTCTGAAGTCTACATCCGCCCTGCACAGTATGGTGGAACAGAGATGGCTGAGTCTGCAGAGCTGTTCAGTCACACTATAGCCTGGGAATCAGAGGTCTGCTCCCAAGCTACAGTGAGTACAGACCAGGAAATGGTCTGCAGTGATGCCCAGAACCTTTGTGACTCTGATTCAGGCCGTGAGGACCAAGTTTCTGAGCATAATGTTGACCCTTTTTCACAAAATGTAACACCTGTTGTTATAGACAATGAGGAACATACTGATGACGATGAGACGCAAATACCAGATTGGGATGACAACTTAAATATTCGGTCAGGGCATGAAGAGGCTCGGTCTGAGGGTGAGGGGAGTGCAAACACAACAATTGATGAGGAAGTTCTAGATCCCACCTACTGTCAATCCACAGTCAGGCCCTCGAGGAGGTCAACAGAGACGGTGGAGGAGGATGCAACTGACGACGAAATTACCTTGCGCCTTCCTGGACAGAGTAGGAGTACTAGAACAACACGTCTACAACTGCATCCTCAGCCACCACTGTGCCTCTGAGCACTAGTCTGGGTGGATCAGCAGGTCGCATGCCCTCTAAGCCTTGCCTAGCCTGGTCCTTTTTTGACATAGCAAAAGATCGCCCAAATTATGTGATCTGTAAAATTTGTCATGATTCTGTTAGTAGAGGGCAAAACCTCAGCAGTTTGACAACTTCTTCCATGAATCGTCACATGAATAAATATCATCTGTCCCGGTGGGAAGCTCACTGTGCTGCAATGCGGCCTAGCGGAGCGAACCATCCACCGCCTTCCCCTTCTAGTGCATCCGCGCGCTCTTCATCTTCTAGGACTGTGGGGAAAGCTGTCACTTCTGGTTTTCCACGCACAACTTCCACCACTGTAACCGCAACAGGCAGTTTGCTTGGTAGGTCGTCAGTTGGTTTGGAAGGGGAAACAAGTACGTGTGTACAGTTCTCTCAGACATCGATAGCACCAACATTGGATGAAGGCGACATCATGTCTACGCCTGCACTTTCCTCACAAAGCTGCATTTTTCCAGGGATACCCTACTCAACACCGTCTACACACAGCAGCCAGATTTCTGTCCCTCAGATGTGGACAAATAAAAGGCCATTTCCTGCGACCCATGACAAAGCTAAGAGGTTGACTTTATCCCTCTGTAAGCTCTTGGCTACCGAAATGCTGCCTTTCCGCCTGGTGGACATACAGGATTTTAGAGACCTTATGTCTGTCGCTGTGACCCAGTACCAGATGCCCAGTCGCCACTACTTCTCTAAGAAAGGTGTGCCCGTGCTACACCAGCATGTCGCACACAACATCACCGCTTCCTTGAGAAACTCTGTGTGTCAACGGGTTCATTTCACCACCGATTTTTGGACCAGTAAGCATGGACAGGGACGTTACATGTCGCTGACTGGGCACTGGGTAACTATGGTGATAGATGGTGAAGGGTCTGCTGCACAAGTCTTGCCGTCCCCGACTTGTGTGTCAATCTTCTGTCTGTCCAAGTTCCGCCACTGCATCTGCCTCCTCCACCTCATCTGGGTCCTCCACCTCCTCCCCAAGCCTGCCTGGTCAGGCCACCAGCGTTCGCACTGCGCAGAAGGAATCCCGCACCCCTCATTACTATGCTGGCCACAGAGTGCAACGGCATCAGGCGGTCTTTAGCTTGACATGTCTTGGAAATAGGAGTCACACAGCGGCTGAGTTGTGGGCAGCTCTGGAGACTGAGTTTAATAAATGGTTGTCTCCACTCAACCTGCAGCCTGGTAAGGCCGTGTGCGACAATGCTGCAAACCTGGGTGCGGCCCTTCGCCTGGGCAAGGTGACACACATGCCTTGTATGGCTCACGTGTTGAACCTTGTTGTCCAGCAATTTTTAACATACTATCCCGGCCTAGATGGCCTTCTGACCAGGGCACGAAAACTGTCTGCTCACTTCCGCCGTTCAACCGCCGCAGCTGAGGGACTTGCATCGCTCCAGAAGTCTTTCGACCTGCCGGTTCATCGCCTGAAATGCGATGTGCCGACACGCTGGAATTCGACTCTCCACATGTTACAGCGACTGTGGCAGCACCGCCGAGCCCTGGTGCAATACGTCATGACATATAGCCTGGGCCAACGAGATGCAGAGGTGTGGCAGATCACCCTGATGCAGTGGTCTCAGATCAAGGACCTATGCACCCTTCTGCACAGTTTCGACATGCCGACGAATATGTTTAGCGCTGACAATGACATTATCAGCATGATAAGTCCAGTCATTTACATGCTGGAGCACACGCTAAACACTATTCGGAGTCAGGGGGTGAGACAACAGGAAGGGGAGGAACTACAGGAGGATTCATATGCACAAGACACAACAACATCACCAAGGTCCAGACGTTCATCATCACCAACGCGGCAGGCATGGGACCATGGGGGACAGGGATCAACAAGGGCGCATGGTAGCAAGCGAAATGTTGAGGAAGGTGCAAGAGAACATGAAGAAATGGAGGACGAACTGTCCATGGACATGGAAGACTCAGCGGATGAGGGAGACCTTGGTAAAATTTCTGTTGAAAGAGGTTGGGGGGAGATGTCAGAGAAAGAAAGAACGGTTAGCACCTCTATGCCACAAACACAGTGTGGACTTGGTCTGCATGGCTGCGCCAGACACATGAGTGCCTTCTTGCTGCACTACCTCTAACATGACCCTCGTATTGTCAAAATTAGAAGTGATGATGACTACTGGCTTGCCACACTATTAGATCCCCGGTACAAGTCCAAATTTTGTGACATAATTCCAGCCATAGAAAGGGACGCACGTATGCAGGAGTATCAGCAGAAGCTGTTACTCGATCTTAGCTCGGCTTTTCCACCAAACAACCGTGCAGGTGCAGGGAGTGAATCTCCCAGTTGTAACTTGACAAACATGAGACGGTCTCGTCATCTTCAACAGTCTACCCGTACCAGTAGCACCGTATCTTGTGCTGGTAACAGCAATTTTATGGAATCTTTTCATAATTTTTTTAGACCGTCCTTTGCAAGGCCACCAGAGACAACAAGTCTGACACATAGTCAACGGCTGGAGAGGATGATACAGGAGTATCTCCAAATGAACATTGATGCCATGACTTTGCAAATGGAGCCTTGCTCATTTTGAGCTTCAAATCTTGAAAAATGGCCAGAGCTCTCAACTTACGCCTTGGAGATTTTGTCGTGTCCAGCTGCCAGCATTGTCTCTGAACGTGTCTTCTGTGCTGCTGGGTGTGTGCTGACAGATAAGCGCACGCGTCTGTCCAGTGACAATGTAGACAGACTAACGTTCATCAAAATCAACAAGTCATGGATCCACAAGGAATTCACTACCCCTGTGTCATCCTGGGGAGAGTAAATGCTTGTGGATTTGGAATGTGTTTGATGCAAATCAAAGCATCCTGTTTGCAACTAGGGCACAAGTGCTGCCACTGAAGGGGTTAGTGTCTGTGTGGCCCAATTTTTGGAAAAAATGGAGACTCCGCTTGGAGTAACCCTTGCTTGCTGTGTTTCTTAAAAGGAGCCAAGATGAACAGAGCTGGGATCAGGAAAGACTTTGCTACCTACCCCGGTGTCATCCTGGGGACGGTTAAGAATGGCGTATTTTTGAATGTGCTTGATGCAAATCTAGCTGTGAAGTGTACAACTGGGGCACAAGTGCTGCCACAGAAGGGGTTAGTGTCTGTGTGGCCCAATGTTTGGAAAAAAGGGAGACTCCGCTTGGAGTAACCCTTGCTTGCTGTGTTTTTTAAAAGGAGCCAAGATGAACAAGTCATGGTTCAGCAAAGACTTTGCTACCTACCCCGGTGTCATCCTAGGGACGGTTAAGAATGGCGTATTTTTGAATGTGCTTGATGCAAATCTAGCTGTGAAGTGTACAACTGGGGCACAACTGCTGCCACTGAAGGGTGGTTGTGTGTGGGGCCCAATTTTTGGAAAAAAGGGAGACTCCGCTTGGAGTAACCCTTGCTTGCCGTGTTTTTAAAAAGGAGCCAAGATGAACAAGTCATGGTTCAGCAAAGACTTTGCTACGTACCCCGGTGTCATCCTGGGGACGGTTAAGAATGGCGTATTTTTGAATGTGCTTGATGCAAATCTAGCTGTGAAGTGTACAACTGGGGCACAAGTGCTGCCACAGAAGGGGTTAGTGTCTGTGTGGCCCAATGTTTGGAAAAAAGGGAGACTCCGCCTGGTACATGCTGTGAGTCAGCATGTCACCCAAAGAACGCCCTCGCCTATATGTAATACTTGGCAGTTTTGAAATATGTTTGGATAGGTCAGGGTATAGGGCATGCTGCACGTGTCCAATGGACTACGTGGGCAAGACCCTGAGAGAACTCCGGAGGAGAGTGGGGGAGCATTTGTCCGACATTCGGAATAAACGAGATACACCAATCTCCCGCCACATGAACGCGACACATAGGGGTGATTTAACTCATATTCGTTTTTCTGTGTTGGAGCTAGTAAAACCTAACCCTAGAGGTGGAGATTTTGACAGGCTCCTTCTACAGAAGGAGTCATCATGGATTTTTAAGCTGGGCTCCCTCTCACCAGGGGGGCTCAACGAACAGCTTATATTCAATTGCTTCCTCCCCACATAGCAAGGACAGGGAATATACTGTTTAAGGGTCTTACTAAACTTTACTCTGGAAGTTTGCCCACTTATTAATATAAGGGGTTTCTATATTATTGGTGATTATCATAATTATCTTTGTAAGTACTTGTCTTAGGAATATATAATAATATATCTATATACATGGTATTAGCCGTATATTGATGTAATTCATGTTATTATTGATGTAATTCATGTTATTATTGTAATATGCAATCATACTTGGCCGTATGTTTATCTGTATATCATGATCGGCCAGTGTAATTTATGTCTAATGTAATCATATTTAATACCTATATTGTTTTTCTTTGCGCCTTAGGGCCTGGGGCGGTAGCTCTGATTGATGTGGTGTTCATCAAAATAATCTAAATACCGCCCTTTGATTTATTCTCAATGGTGGTGGTGAAGAATATCTAAGTCTTATTTTTACGATACTGCGCAAGTGCACGGAGGATCTTCTTATTGGTTCACATGACGCGGCTCTCCTGGGACGCTTTTACCGTTTCTCTGGAGGCCGTGCGCATGCGCAGAGGCCTTTGTACGGAGGATCTTCTCATTGGATCATGTGACGCGGCTCTCCTGGGACGCCTTTCTTCGTATCTATGGAGGCTGCGGCTCCCCTGGGACGCTTCTATTGTTTCTATGGAGGTCGTGCGCATGCGTAGAGGCCTCTGTATGTTGGATCATGTGACACGGCTCTCCTGGGACGCCTTTTTCGTATCTATGGAGGCCGTGCGCATGCGTAGAAGTATCCGCTCCTCCCGTCCATGCTATTTGACCCGAGCAGGCCTCCGTCCTGACGCGGGCACAATGAGCTAGCGATACTGGGCATGCGTGGTCGGATCCTAATATCGCTGGACGGCAATTGTTTTTGATCCTCTTTGGCCCCCGTATGGCACGTGCATTAAGCACGTGTCATGCAGGGGGCGTACACCGGACATCCGATAGCTTCCGCCTTGTTGTGCCCGCAGGTGTTTTGAATAATGTTAGGGGTATATATATACCTATAGGTTGTACAGCTCCATGGCGATCACTTGGACAGTGGTGGTCATCTACACAGCATTGTCTGTGCCATTGCTGATCCTGTCTATCTGGTGCCATGGACCTGTACACCTAACCTTCATTTTGGGCAAGTACCTAACTATATTGTTGGCTTTCTATTTGTTCGATACTACTGTGATAATGTTTTTTAAAACTGTGTATCCTTGGATATTTTGATGCTGATTAAATGTATTTAAACTCATAGCCTCCTGATGAACCGCACTATCCGTGTGGGGAAACGCGTCGAGGCGGAGGAATTAAGAAGGGATAATTATATGACACCTAAGTGGACGATTCACCTCTATTAAAAAGACTTCTGAAAGAGCAACAGCATATATGTGCCTGGACCTTATGGACTGTTAGACTCCAAAGTCTGGATGTTGAATATTGCCATTTTTTCAGCCTAAGTTAAGTCCTATGCTCGAAGTTTCTTGTGAATCTTGTCTGCCTGTTTATATTTCATTGTCATCTGGAATATATTTTATATGTACATGATCTTGTGATCACTTGTTTACTTACACTGTGGTGTGGAATTTTTTATTGAATAAATAACTGTTTATATTGGGAATATTTGGTAATATTTGTTAGTGTCTGTGTGGCCCAATTTTCGGAAACAAGGGAGACTCCGCTTGGAGTAACCCTTGCTTGCTGTGTTTTTTAAAAGGAGCCAAGATGAACAAGTCATGGTTCAGCAAAGACTTTGCTACCTACCCCGGTGTCATCCTGGGGACGGTTAAGAATGGCGTATCTTTGAATGTGCTTGATGCAAATCTAGCTGTGAAGTGTACAACTGGGGCACAACTGCTGCCACTGAAGGGGTGGGTGTGTGTGTGTGGCCCAATTTTTGGAAAAAAGGGAGACTCCGCTTGGAGTAACCCTTGCTTACATTGTTTTTAAAAGGAGCCAAGATCAACAGAGCTGGGATCAGCAAAGACTTTGCTACGTACCCCGGTGTCATCCTGGGGACGGTTAAGAATGGCGTATTTTTGAATGTGCTTGATGCAAATCTAGCTGTGAAGTGTACAACTAGGGCACAAGTGCTGCCACTGAAGGGGTTAGTGTCTGTGTGGCCCAATTTTTGGAAAAAAGGGAGACTCCGCTTGGAGTAACCCTTGCTTAAAGTGTTTTTAAAAAGGAGCCAAGATGAACAGAGCTGGGATCAGGAAAGACTTAGCTACCTACCCCGGTGTCATCCTGGGGACGGTTAAGGATGGCGTATTTTTGAATGTGCTTGATGCAAATCTAGCTGTGAAGTGTACAACTGGGGCACAAGTGCTGCCACTGAAGGGGTTAGTGTCTGTGTGGCCCAATTTTTGGAAAAAAGGGAGACTCCGCTTGGAGTTACCCTTGCTTGCCGTGTTTTTAAATAGGAGCCAAGATGAACAAGTCATGGTTCAGCAAAGACTTTGCTACCTCCTCGGTGTCATCCTGGGGACGGTTAAGAATGGCGTATTTTTGAATGTGCTTGATGCAAATCTAGCTGTGAAGTGTACAACTGGGGCACAACTGCTGCCACTGAAGGGGTTAATGTCTGTGTGGCCCAATTTTTGGAAAAAAGGGAGACTCCGCTTGGAGTAACCCTTGCTTGCCGTGTTTTTAAATAGGAGCCAAGATGAACAAGTCATGGTTCAGCAAAGACTTTGCTACCTACCTCGGTGTCATCCTGGGGACGGTTAAGAATGGCGTATTTTTGAATGTGCTTGATGCAAATCTAGCTGTGAAGTGTACAACTGGGGCACAACTGCTGCCACTGAAGGGGTTAATGTCTGTGTGGCCCAATTTTTGGAAAAAAGGGAGACTCCGCTTGGAGTAACCCTTGCTTGCTGTGTTTTTTAAAAGGAGCCAAGATGAACAAGTCATGGTTCAGCAAAGACTTTGCTACCTACCCCGGTGTCATCCTGGGGACGGTTAAGAATGGCGTATTTTTGAATGTGCTTGATGCAAATCTAGCTGTGAAGTGTACAACTGGGGCACAACTGCTGCCACTGAAGGGGTGGGTGTGTGTGGGGCCCAATTTTTGGAAAAAAGGGAGACTCTGCTTGGAGTCACCTTGCGGTGTTTTACATGATTTTAGAAGGGCGTGCCATGCCTATATCTGTGTGTCCTCCTCTTTTTCCTTGTCCAGCTGTTTTGTTTTCGCATGAGTATATGTCCTTGTCACTTTCTTATGTGTTTGTGTTGTGTTGTGAGTTGTTTGTCACCTTTTGGACACCTTTGAGGGTGTTTTCTAGGTGTTTTTATGTGTTTGTGATTGCCTGCCATTGTTTCCTTTACGGTTCGAGTTCGGTTCGTCAAACGTTCGACGAACTGAACTCGAACGAGACCTCCATTCGACGAACCGAACTCGAGCCGAACCACGACTGGTTCGCTCATCTCTAGTTCCAAGTTTAGCAGCAATTTCTCACTTTTCCAACAAAATTTACAAAATCATATTTTTTACGGACTACATCACATTTGAAGTGACTTTGAGAAGCCTAAGTGACAGACTATATCCAAAAGTGACAGAATTCTAAAAACTGCACTCATTAAACTGCTAAAAACCACATGCAGAAGTTAATTAACCCTTGCTGCTTCACAGGAAGTAAATCAACGTGAAAGGAAAAAATGAAAACGTTACTTTTCCCACAAAATGTAGCCCCAAATTTTGCATTTTTCACAAGGGTAACAAGAAAAAATGCAATAATTTGTTGAGCAATTTCTCTTGAGTACACTGTTTCGCCATGTGTGGTGGAAATCTACAGTTTGAGCGCATGGCAGGGTTTGGGTTTGGAAGGGAAGGAGTGCCATTTAAATTTTAGAGCACAAAATTGTTTAAAATAGATAGTGGATGCCATGTCAAGTTTGGATAACCCCTTGATGTACCTAAACAGTGGAGCTCCCATACAAGTGACACCATTTTGGAAACTACACCCCTCAAGGATTTTATCTAGATGTTTAATGAGCACTTTGAACCTCCAGGTGCTTCACAGAATTTTATAAAGTTGAGCCTTGAAAATGAAAAAATAAATTTTTACCACAAAAATGTTGCATTTACCCCAAATCTTGAATTTTCACAAGTGTAACAGGAGAAAATGCACCACATAATTGTTGTGCAATTTCCCATGAGTATGTAAATACCTGATATGTGGTGGAAATCTACTGTCGGAGGCATGTCAGGCCTTGGAAAATAAGGAACTCGTTGACTTTTGAACACAAAATTGGCTGGAATCATTTGCGGACGCAATGTTGTTTTTTGAGAGCCCCTATTATGCCTAAATAGTGGAAATCCCTACAGGTGACTTGATTTTTTAAAGTAAATCCCTCAAGTAATTTATTTAGATGTTTATCACAGGATGACAGACATGTTAATATTTTGAACATTTTGTTTCCATTCTTTCATCTGTTGCAGAACATCTTTATTTATTCATTACCAAGTGTGTGCACCACATGCAGAAATACCCACACTTAGTTATGTTGCCATGCTATCACTGAAGTTACTAAAGTCTGAGGAATGTTCAGTCTCATTGAATGCGTCTGAGCAAATCATAAATATCTGCTACTGCCAGCTTTCTTTGCTTGAACAGCTTTCTCCTTTCAATGCCAATGTCCAAGATGAGCTCAGTAAGAGACAAGTCCAGGAATGCTTCAGGCCAAGGTACTACATTTAGGCCATAAAGGATGCTCACAGTTGAATGAGCACCATGTAACTTTTTATAGTTACATAGGTTGAAAAAATATCAAGGTCCATCAAGTTCTACCTTTCTTCTCCAATTATAATTTTTTTTCTCACTAAAATATCTATAATTCAGAATGTTGTGTGTACTGAGGAAATCATCCAGCCATTTTTTAAAACCTGTTATATGTGTCTGTTATTACTACCATTTGTAGTAGGGCATTCCACAGTCTGACTGCTCTACCTGTAAAGAAGCCATTTAGCTGCTGGAATCGCTTTTCTTCATCTCGCAGTGAGTGCCCACTAGTCCTTAGTATAGTCTTTGGAAGGGATAAGTCATGTGCCAGTCCTTTGAATTGACCACACATATTTATATATAAATGAGTTTTTTCTAAGATAAACAAGCCCAACATTTCCCAACTTCAAATCATATGGGAGGCCTTTCAACCCTTGCAATAATCTAGTTGCTTGACTTTGAACTGACTAACTTCTGAATGACCTTTTTAAAATATGGAGCCGAAAACTGGATCCCATATTCCAGATGTGGCCTTACAAGGGATTTATAAAGGGGTAACAATACTTTTGGATCATGGGATTTTGTCTCTCTTTTTATACACCCTAAAATCTTGTTTGCTTTTGCAGCTGCTGCTTGACATTGAGTACTACTGTTCAGCTTACTTGAAACCAGAATATCAAAATCCTTCTCCTGTTCTGTAGTCCCAAGTTTACCTCGAATTATTGTATATGCAACAATAGAATTATTTTGTTGTAGGTGCATTACTGTACATTTATCAACATTAAATCTTATTTGACAAGTATTTACACATTCAGGCATCTTATCCAGATTGTTTTCTAATATTGTGTGGTAAAAGTCAGTTTATAATATTCTACGTAGTTTGGTGTCATCAGCAAAGACTGATATTTTACTCTCTATCTCATCCACATTCTTTATTAGGTGAAACTTTTGGTGAGTTGGCTTTATTTCTTCCTTTAAAATAGCAAATACCTTTGCAAAGTCAAGATAAGTCAAATCAGCTGCATTACCAACATCCAGATTTGCACAAACCTCTCCAAAGAAACCCAAAAAGTTGGTTAAACACCAGGGGTGCAGGGACACCAGGCTAAGAGCTCCTCACATCTACATTCTCTACACCAAGGTATTGTTTCATATATGAGAAATGTATTCATCTAAGTTAACTATTGGAGCACACTAGCTACATCATCTGCATAATTTATGTTCCCTCTTAGGAGTCTGTGGTTCCCAGTTTAATTTTAAATATATTTGTTCTTTTAAAATAAAGATTATTATAAAAAAAATATATATTTTATTTTACCACATGAATTTTTTACCCATTAGCCCTAAACAAATATAAGTCAATGGTTGTGTGGAAAACGGGCAGCACACAGACGACACACAGACATGTGTGATATGTTTTTAACATGGAGTTTTACATACTGTCAAAAGCTAGATAGATATTTAAGCTGGAGTCACACTTGCGATTGACTCACATGTGACTCACGTGAGTCTCGCATCCTATCAACCGGCATGGCCTGTCACTCTCTGGACAGGAGCATCTCAGCTGCATAGAAATACATGAAGCTGACCTGCTCCTAGTCCAGTGATGGTGATGGGATGCGAGACTCGCATGAGTCGCGCGTGGGTCAATTGCAAGTGTGACTCCAACCTTATATCCAAAATCTCAAAATATAAACAGCGATGTCATATTATAGATCGAAATTCCATTAGACTAACAGATGTAACATGCTAAGAAAATAAAGTGAACACTCAAAAGTAAAAAAAAAACACAGAATGCTTGGTCTTTTTTGAATAATACACACAATAATAAAAAGACATAAAAAGTGTGGAGAGACGCCAAATTGGAGCTATCTATGTACAACATCATAAACCCAAGCACAATAACAGAGTGTATCACAACAAAATGCCAATATCATATGTTATTGATCAGCTAAGTAGCTATAGACTATAAAGTTATAAGTCCACTTAAAACAACTACTAACTTTGCAAAATAGTACTTGTGTTTTTGTGGATATACAGCTTGAGGAAAGATGTGTAGAAGCTCTAGCATTCCTCAGCCCAGACACGAGCCCCGACATGAGCCCCGACACGAGTTTCATTGTCCTTCCTCAGGGTCTAGATCGATTTATTACATAGATATGAAACACATATACAATATCCCACCCCTACATATTCATGTGACACTAAAGGGTGTTTAGCCTTGTCTTTAGCTAAAAATTTTAAATTTTTTTCAAGAAAAATGACGTGGGGTCCCCCTCTATTTTTGGTAACCAGCTAAGGTACAGCAGACAGCTACAGCCACAATTTTTAAAAAACAACATAGGGTCCATCCAAATTGGATCAACAGCTGGGGTCTGGTATTTTCAGACTGGGGAAGCCCATGGTTATTGGGCTCTCCACAACCTAAAAATCTCATGACATCATGTCACATAGTAGAGTGTGAACTGTCTTTGGCAGGGACGAGTGATGATGTCCCGAGTTCACAGCTGTTCACTGCTCATGGCAGTTCTCACACAAAATATCATGATAATGAGCTGCTGTGATATGCGATGACCTCATGACATCACCGCTCGTCACTGGTGTCAGCAGTTTACACGCTAATGTGTGACCCACAAGCTGAGACCAGTGGTGCCCCCATGAGGTCATCGCAGTTCACTACCATGGTTTTCACACAGCACAGCATGGAAGCCTGTAATGGCTGCTGTCCCAGCCTATAGGGAACATTCTGTTCTTCATAGGCTGAGTCAATGAGTCTGGAATGGACCTTCATATGGATTGTGGTGCACTGGATTAGGGTTTTGTTGAGTAATACATTGGTGAAGGAGGGTGTCTTTAGTCATTTTTCTTGAATTCTTCTCTCCTTTTCTGTCTATCAGGTTTGCTTTGGAGGAACGTCATGGAACCGCCTTGTGGATTACGGCAGAGCGGATTTTTATTTTTTCAAATAAATTGGTGAATGAGGGCTGGTGTTGGGGGGTGTTATAATAAATAATTTTATTTTTTTTTCTTCTTTTTGTTCAATTACAACTACTGGATTGGTAATGGGAATGTCTGATAGATGCTCAACCATTACTAATACCAGATTGAGAAAGCTTAGTATTATCTAATTGAGGTTTTACTTTGAGTTTTTTATGGAAGAAGACCTTGAAGGTAAGGTGTTGCATTTTTTTTTATTTTTGTATTAATAATAGTGAATATGGAATCAAGTATTTTTAATAGAAAATTAAACTCACTGTTTATTTAGTTTTTGTTTAATTCTATTTTTACTGAAACACTGGGGGCTGCCATCTTGGAAGTGCTGTGTGTAACAACAGTTACTTACCTAATTTATGGCAGCCTTCTGTGCATTGATTCTGATTGTCGGGCTCTAACCCTATTCTCTAACACAGAGACAGCTTCTGCTCTAAGCTAGACACGCCGCCTGGGCTGTCCAGATCACAGCAGAGGGAGGAGATTGCCGTTATCTTTCTGGAGCTCACAGCGTATGCTGTGGGCTGCACTTCCCCCTTATCTGGCTGGGATAGGGTGAGTACCGATGCTGGGCAGCGGTGACTGCACCATAACTGATCCTGGCGTGCTGTTTCACACTCCTCTGATAACCCCCTCCCTCTCCGCTCACCCCTACCTCCCCCGCAGCTCACCCCCCCACTCTGCCACTGCTCACTCCCATTCCACCACTCACTCCCCACTCAGCCGCTCCCCCCGCCTTCGCTCGCCGCTCCCCCTCCTCCCCCTCCACTCAACCCCTCCCCCACCCCTCAATCCCCCTCCCGGCATGCGCTCACCTAGGGCCTCCGATCCTCGCTGCTCTGTGCTGTGATCACTTATGGGAGGAACAGACACCAGGCTGACAGGACAGGCTGCCGAGGGAGCAGGTCTGAGGTGAGTTCTTGTGGCTGGAAGTAGTGATCATGGTGTGACATCTATAGTGCAGTGCCGTTCAGGCTGCAGATCACCCCTCCTCACCACATGTCACCTCGTACCTCTGATCCTGGCTAGCAACACAGTATATGGGGGAGCAGGATACAGTGCTACGCGGGATACAGTGCGATGTGGGATACAGTGCAGTGCAGGATACAATGCGGCGTGGGATACAGTGTGGCACGGGAAACAGTGGGGCACTATACCAGCTGTCCTTAGTGACACTTTAGACATTAGGATCACTTTGCGGTTACCAACAAAATGACTCCGCACTGAAATCCTAAACTTAATTTTTGCTTATCCTTTTGGAAACACCGAGAACGAAAGGTGGTGGTGTGACATCACACACATAAGAGCAGATTCCACCCACTTTTACTGCAGTTGTAAGTGAGCTAGTTCTACAGTAGGATTTCATCAGCTGCTCCCCCTAGTGTTTAAGAGTGGAAAATATCAAACTTTTAAATATTTTGTTTTATAATTTTCTCAATTAAAAACAAATAATAATATTTAAACAAAACATTAAAACATTAATACTTTACATTTTTTAGTTATTTAATTTTTTTTTATGACACCTTGCCTTTAATAGAGATGAGCAGACAAGTGGAAAATTTGGGTTTGCCAAATTCACATGGACATGAAAAAAAGTTTAGTTCCGCAAATGAACTTGACCCCGGACAACAAACTCCATAGAAGTCAATGATGACCTGAATTACTGTGGTGAAAAATTGTTGTAAAATGCTCATAGTAAGGGCTAGGAGGCTACAAAAGCAAGCAAAATAGGGGTAAGAGCAGGACAGTTATACATACCATGTTTCCTGGCGTTTCCTAGAAGATAACACAGCAGTCAGACTCTTTTCGGGGCTCGCTCATTAAACTTCATGAATATCCACTGCTTTCCCTGGCCACCCTCTGTGCCAGTGTCTGTGATTGGTTGCAGAATGCTATACACACTCCCCCACCCTCTGTATTGGCAGCTGTGATTGGTTGCAGACCAATTTGCTGTATGGTAGTGTAAAAATAAGAAAAAAAAAATAAAACTGAGGGGGCTCCCACCATATTTTTGATAACCAGAGTCGGTAAAACAGACAGCTGTCTGCTTTACCTTGGTTAGTTATCAAAAAGAGGTGACCTCATGCCGTTTTTTAAAATTATTTAAATAAATAAAAAAAATTAAAAAAGGGCATTGGATACCCCCATCTTTTATCAGAAGCCAAGGTAACGCTGACTGCTGGGGGTTGATATTATTGGGGTGGGAAGGGCCATGGTTATTGACCCCCTCCCAGCCTAAAAAGAGCAGCCCCCAGCTGCCCAGGAATTGGTGCATCCCTTAGAGCAGCCAATTCTGGCACTTTATCCGACTTTTTCCATTTACTTTGGTGCTGTGGCATTCAGGGTAAAAATATGGGAGTTGATGATAGCTGTGATTGATTTGTCAAACACCAACTCTGAGATTAATCCTTAGGGTAGTAATGGGGAGGTGTCTATTTTACATCCCCATTGCTAACTCTGGAGGTCACACTCAGAAAAATCTAAATTTTGAAATGAAAAATACAGACAACCTCTTTCACTCCATTATTAACCGCCAAAACATCCCTGCAGGTCCGAAATAATCTAAACAACGTCCCACAATGATCCTCTCCACTGCTACATCCATAGGCCGCAGTAATAGAAAACACAACCACTTACTACAGCTTCTGGAACACACTGAGGGCAACGGGGGAGCCCCTAGATGTGTGAAGCAGTGATGCCACTCAGTTCACTGGAGTTCACAGCTCACACTCCCGCGGTATCATCTGTGATCACCTGTGAAATTACTGCCAGACTGCCGGACTGCTCTGTCGCCTTGTCATTCAATTTGACAGTCCAATAATCTGGCAGATAGTTCAATTTTTGTCACAGTTGGTGGTTCCCATGCTATCCTCTGTACTGTGTTTCACCAGGGCAATCAGGATGAGTCAGGTAAAGCGCCATAATCTAATGGACCATAAACCATGGCCTTTCATACCTTTATAATACCAGCCCCCAGTGGTCAGATTTACCTTGATGGGTTATAAAAAAAATAGGGGGAACCCCACGTCAATTTTTACATTAGTAATTTAAATAATTAAAAAAAATGGCATGGGATCACTTCTATTTTTCATAACCAGCCAAGGTGAAGCAGATCACTGGGGATTATAGCCCCCAGCTGTCTGTTTTACCAATGCTCGCTATCAAAAATAGAATGTGAGCACTTGTAATTTTTTTTTTTATTATTATATTTTCACATAGGGGAACCAGCCAATCACAGCCGTGCTAACACTTGACATAAAAGTGATGGGACCGGAAGTGCCCACACTGGAAAAGTTTGATGATTGGCTGTTCTGCAGTCTTTCAGTAAGGTTTTTTCGGATGACAATCCAGAACAGGCACGGATGTACAGGCAAAAGTCTGTGTTCAAGTCCGGGACCTGAGCAACCTATTATTCAGTACAGTTTGGGATCGCTCATTCTTATACCTTTTAGAAAAAAACTAGGGAATCTTTGGGCAAGGTTTTTGAGAAAGTAAATGTGTATAAGGTGTTATTTTCTGCCTAATGTGATTATAGGGTTTGTGAAAAAAAGTATCTGAAAGTATTTTTTTATTCAGTAATAATAAAACTGTACTGTATGAATTTTGGATTCTTTTGTGCTTGATTTTAATTTTTCCTGCATTGTGGTCCTTATTTTGCAAATCATTGTTAATGAATTGAAAAATGGTATCTGATTTGTAGGCATAATGTTATAGAGCAGGTCAACCTCTAAATCAATATATAGTAGGTACGTATTCAGACCCCTTTACATTTTTCACTCTTTGTTTCATTGCAGCCATTTTGTTAATTCAAAAAAGTTAATTTTCTTCTCACTAATGTACACTCTGCACCCCATGTTGACAGAAAAAACAGAAATGTAGAAATTCTTGCAAATTTATTAAACAAGAAAAACTGAAATATCACATGGTCATAAGTATTCAGACCCTTTGCTCAGACACTCATATTTAAGTCACATGCTGTCCATTTCCTTGTGATCCTCCTTGAGATGGTTCTACTCCTTAATTGGAGTCCAGCTGTGTTTAATTAAACTGATAGGACTTGATTTGAAAAGGAACACCCCTGTCTATATAAGATCTCACAGCTCACAGTGCATGTCAGACCAAATGAGAATCATGAGATCAAAGGAACCTCCCAAGTAGCTGAGAGACAGAATTGTGGCAAGGCACAATTCTGGCCAAGGTTAAAAAATAATTTCTGCATTACTCAAGGTTCCTAAAAGCACAGTTGCCTCCATAATCCTTAAATGGAAGAAGTTTGGGACCACCACAACTCTTCCTAGACCTGGCCATCCAGCCAAACTGAGCAATCGTGGGAGAAGAGCCTTGGTGAGAGAGGTAAAGAAGAACTCCAAGATCACTGTGGCTGAGCTCCAGAGGTGCAGCAGGGAGATGGGAGAAAGTTGTACAAAGTTAACTACCACTGCAGCCCTCTACCGGTTGGGCCTTTATGGCAGAGTAGCCCAACTGAAGCCTCTCTTCAATGAAAGACATATGAAAGCCCGCATAGAGTTTGCAAAAAAATACATGAAAGACTTCCAGATTATGAGAAATAAGATTCCCTGGTCAGATGAGATGAAGATAAAACTTTTTTTGGTAATAATTCAAAGCAGTATGTGTGGAGAAAACCAGTCACTGCTCATCACCTGCCCAATACAATCCCAACAGTGAAACATGGTGGTGGCAGCATCATGCTATGGGGGTGTTTTTCAGCTGCAGGGACAGGACGACTTGTTGCAAATGAAGGAAAGATGAATGCAGCCAAGTACAGAGATATCCTGGAAGAAAACCCCTTCCAGAGTGCTCTGGATCTCAGACTTGGTCGAAGGTTCACCTTCCAACAAGACAATAACCCTAAGCACACAGCTAAAATAACAAAGCAGTGGCTTCAGAACAACTCTGTGACCATTTTTGGCTGGCCCAGCCAAAGCCCTGACCTGACCACAATTGAGCATCTCTGGAGAGACCTGAAAATAGTTGTCCATCAATGTTCATCATTCAACCTGACGGAACTGGAGTGGATCTGTAAGGAGGAATGGCAGAGGATCCCCAAATCCAGGTGTGAAGAACTTGTTGCATCATTCCCAAGAAGACGCATGGCTGTATTAGCTCAAAAGGTGCTTCTACTCAATACTGAGCAAAGGGTCTGAATACTTATGATCATGTGATATTTCAGTTTTTCTTGTTTAATAAATTAGCAAAAATTTCTACATTTCTGTTTTTTTCTGTCAAGATGGGGTGCAGAGTGTATATTAATGAAATAAAATGAATTTGTTTGAATTTACCAAATGGCTGCAATGAAACAGAGTGAGAAATTTAAAGGGGTCTACATACTTTCCGTACCCACTCTACATGTCCAGTGGGTGGTTCTATCCAGTGACGCACACACTTTCCTGTAAGGCAGCTGTCAATCACTATGTAGGACCACCCACTGGACTCATGCGTACAAAGACCAGAGACTTAAATGAATACCTTAAAAGTTATACTGAATCTTTTTACTACAAATCTCTTTCTACTCAACTTTCTTCTTCTCTCTACCATGCTGTGCACAGAATGGACTGCATGCATAGCATGACAGCTTATCTCTATATTCTAGTAACCATTAAAACTACCAAGTGATAAAAAGAGTTGTTTATTTCAGACTTATACAAATACATATTGTAGCCTAACAGCAAACTTGCAATATTTGTTACATTGGTAAAAAAAAGAAAGAAAAAAAAAAAAGATGGCATCCTTTTGAGCTCTGACGCAAAGGCATTGCAGAAAAAAGATGATTTGATAAACATGTTTTGATGTGTAAAGTCAGAGCGCCATCTGCTGGCAAACCAGTATGAATATTCAGAATGCTGATATACACTGATTTCTGGGGAGAGCCCACATTTCTGTGTAGATCTAGCTTTCTTACCGGCCTTATTTCCACATACAGTATAGAAATTATATGAATTACACTGAGCGCTTATGAAGTGTTGCTGCTTATTTTTGTTCTGCATCTTGCTTTAACCTTTTCTTTACAATATATATATATATATATATATATATATATATATATATATGTTGTACAATATTGAGATTGTAGTACCATGGATGAAAAGGTATGAAATTATGGAATTCATGGGATGGATAGACATGTTGCTTATGTGCAATTGATGTGAAGTTGGAGACAGAATTTCTAAAATATCTTGACTAATTCATTATTGAGTATGAGAAACACAAACAAGCCCCATACTTACAGCCTTAGCATGGCATCAATGATGTTACTAATGGTTGTCTGAGGAATGTTATGCCACACTGAATGAACTTGGGCAGGCAAATCATCTACACCATGCAGACTTCTCACAGCAGCAGGAGCAACATATATTCTGGTCCGGACCATTTTTTTGCTTGTTGATCTCCCGCTGTGCAGCACGCATCAGTGTGTTTGATGGCGAGAGACCAACAATCTGAATGTGCAGGGAGCCGGTGTCTGGCAGCCTGTAAGCTGTGGTACGCTGGTAAACATGGTACACATAGGGTAACTATGCAAAGTGCTGTGTTTGTGCTTAGTTACCCGAGGTGTATCATGGTTACCAGCGTACGCCGGTTACAGGCTGCCAGATGCTGGCTCCCTGCACACGTAGCCAGGGTACACATCGGGTAACTATGCAAAGCGCTTTGCATAGTTACCCGATGTGTACCCTGGATACCAAGCACAGCGTCGTTACACGGGTCGCTGGTGGCTGGTGGCTGGTCTCTGATCGCTGTGGTGATCTGCCTGATTGACAGCTCAGCAACGACCATGTAGCGATGCTCCAGCGACCCCTGCCAGGTCGGATCACTGGTTGGATAGCTGGAACGTCGCTACGTGTGATGGGACCCTTTGTCTGTCTGGAAACATGAAGAGACAGACGGCATTGTTTAACCCTACATCTACAGAAGATCCGTAATTAGTTCTCCAAGATGTTTGGAATAACCTCTTTGCTGAGTTTCTTCAAAAACTCTGGGCAAGTGTATCTAGAAGAAATTATGCTGTATTAAAGACAAAGGGTGGTCACTAAAAATTAGCGGACTCGCAGATAATCAGGACAGAGGGGCCCTGTAATCTTTTCTTTAAAATGCGGTTCCGGTCCGGAATATGGTCCCATATAAGTCTATGGGGATCAGAAACCAAAGATTAAAAATGTTGGTTAAAGGGATAGTAGGATAGGAGCGCGCGTGTTGTACTTACCGAGGATCTGTAATCTGTAGGTTACGCATGCACTTCTGGAGCAGCTAGTTAACTTTCATTGAATATGCACTGCTGTGACAGTAAAACGCTAAGTACCTATTTACCACACCAAATTTGGGCAGAAAAAACGTAATGTGTGCACTAGAGTTGAGCGATGTTCGAGATTCGAGGTTCGCCAATTTCATGTTCGAGTGATTTTGGGGGGTGCTCGAGATCGAACTCGAACTTGAGCTTTTTGCTAAAAGCTCAACAGTTTGAGTTACGTTCGAGAATGGTTCGATCAACAAAGAGCGTGGCTTTTTACAGCTACGTGTGCAGGGAGCCATTGCTGGCAGCCTGCGGTAAGCTGGTAACTAGGGTAAATATCGGGTATCCAAGCAAAGCGCTTTGCTTAACCCGATGTTTACCCTGGATACGTGTGCAAAAATCCCCGAAAGCCACACAGAAGCACTTCCGTGTGACTTCCGTCGGATGCTGCTGCAGTCTGTGTCCCGCTCCAGCTCCAGCCCCAGCCCCACGGCTGCCCGCTGAGCAGTGTCCACAGCTGCCCACACTGTATGGTGTCCGCAGCTGCCCACACTGCAGTGCCAGCAGCCTCGGGGATGACAAGCGCTGTCAGGAGGTTAGTGAAGTTCCTTACCTGCGGTGATGAAGTCCTGCCCTCCCGACGTCAGCGCTGTCACTGTCCTCCATGGCCACCGTTGTCACATCTCCTCTCACTGCCGACCCGAAACGGTGACTAGCGGTGACGTCACAGACACCCGCGATACTTAGTTGTGAAGGCGGCAGTCATTGAACTTAGTGACAGCTCTGCTATCAGGAGTGCAGCGATCACCGCAGGTAAAGTACCTCGCTATCTTCCTCACAGCAGCACTTGTCATGCCCTGCAGTGACCTGGGCTGACCTATTGATGTCAGCTCAGGTCACTACATTGCTCTCCCAGCCAATATGGAACATTCTGTTCTTCATTGACCACTGACTGGGACATTCAGTATGGTATGGATCGTCATGGGAACCCCTTGGATTACACCAGACCTGGATTTGTTTTTCTTTCTAATAAAGTGGAGAAAGAGGGAATGTTTTGGGGAGTGTTCTTTCAAATAAAAATGTGTTTGTCGTCTATTTTTTTTTATTACTGACTGGGTTGGTGATGTCGGGTATCTGATAGACGCCTGACATCACGAACCACAGGGCTTGATGCCAGGTGACATTACACATCTGGTATTAACCCCACATATTACACCATTTGCCACCGCACCAGGGCAACGGGATGAGTTGGGGCAAAGCACCAGGATTGGCGCATCTAATGCATAAGGTTATGCACATGGGAAGGAGAAACAGATGCTACGATTACTTACTAAATGGGAAACTGCTGGGGAAATCAGACATGGAAAAAGACTTAGGCATCTTAGTCAATAAGAATCTAAATTGGAGTGCCCAGTGTCAGGCAGCAGCCACCAAAGCAAATAGGGTGATGGGATGCATTAGAAGAGGTCTGGGGGCACGAGATGAAAACATCATTCTCCCTCTGTACAAATCACTCGTCAGACTACACTTGGAGTATTGTGTGCAATTTTGGGCGCCGGTGCTCAAGAAAGACATTACTGAACTTAAAAGGGTTCAGAGGCGGGCTACTAAAATAATAAATGGAGTGGGTGCATTAGAATACATGGAAAGGTTATCAAAATTAGGTCTATTTACTCTAGAAAAGAGAAGACTTAGGGGAGACCTAATAAATATGTACAAATATATCAGAGGGCCATATAGAGATCTCTCCCATGATCTGTTTGTACCAAGGACTATGACAAGAACAAGGGGGCATTCTCTTCGATTGGAGCAAAGAAAATTCCTACATCAGCAAAGAAGAGGGTTCTTCATGGTAAGAGCAGTGAGGCTCTGGAACTCTCTTCCTGAGGAAGTGGTGATGGCCAACTCACTGAATGAATTTAAGAGGATGGATGCTTTTCTTGATAGCAAAAGTATAGAAGGTTATAAATAGCATAATCTTACAGGTAGATAGAAGAGCGACCAAGATTATCAGAGGAATGGGTGGGCTGCAACACCAAGACAGGTTATTAAACTTGGGGTTATTTAGTTTGGAAAAACAAAGGCTTAGGGGGGATCTAATCACAATGTATAAACATATGAGGGGACAGTACGGAGACCTTTCCAAAGATCTCATTACACCTAGGCCTGCGACTGGAACACGGGAGCATCCGCTAAATCTTGAGGAAAGAAGATTTAATCATAATCACAGACAGGGCCGGCTCCAGGTTTTTGTGGGCCCCGGGCGGAAGAGTCTCACTGGGCCCCATCCACATACAGACACGCACACACATACAGGCATACGCACATATACATATTTGAAGACAAACTCACAAAAATACTTATAAACAGACAAATCTATAGTCATACACACTGACATACATAGATACACATCATTGCATACAGACACATACCCGCTTGTCTCCATCCAGCTCCTCCTAGACATGTGGCTGTGCTGCATGATGGTCGTAACAGACATGGCCGTGCACAGTGCACACTGACACTGCTGTATATACATCACAGGAGGGGAAGGGGGTATAGACATTACTGGGGGGCATAGATGTTACTGGAGTAGCAAACAGCTCTGGGGGTATACACATTACTGGGGTGGGTTGCACATACGGCTCTGGGGGGCTGCACACATGGCTATGGGGGGCGCACGCACAGCTCTAATCCATACATACTGTATACACACAGCTCTGCTACACACACCCCTTGATAGCACTGTTGCACACATCTCTGCTGCATATGTACAGACACAAACACACACACACACACAGCTCTGCTGCATATATACACATCACTGCTGACCGAAGACTATATATACACACAGCTTTGCTGCACACATCTCTGCTACGCTGCCCAAACAGCACATAGTCATAAAGCTCTGCTGCCCAGAGTAAATACACACTCTGCTGCCCAAAGAGTATATATACACACAGCTCTGCTGCAGACACACACTCGGCTCTGCTTCACCCGGACACACACTCGGCTCTGCTTCACCCGGACACACACTCGGCTCTGCTTCACCCGGACACACACTCGGCTCTGCTTCACCCGGACACACACTCGGCTCTGCTTCACCCGGACACACACTCGGCTCTGCTTCACCCGGACACCCACTCGGCTCTGCTTCACTCAGACACCCACTCGGCTCTGCTTCACCCAGACACCCACTCGGCTCTGCTTCACCCAGACACCCACTCGGCTCTGCTTCACCCAGACACCCACTCGGCTCTGCTTCACCCAGACACCCACTCGGCTCTGCTTCACCCAGACACACACTCGGCTCTGCTTCACCCAGACACCCACTCGGCTCTGCTTCACCCAGACACCCACTCGGCTCTGCTTCACCCAGACACCCACTCGGCTCTGCTTCACCCAGACACCCACTCGGCTCTGCTTCACCCAGACACCCACTCGGCTCTGCTTCACCCAGACACCCACTCGGCTCTGCTTCACCCAGACACCCACTCGGCTCTGCTTCACCCAGACACCCACTCGGCTCTGCTTCACCCAGACACCCACTCGGCTCTGCTTCACCCAGACACCCACTCGGCTCTGCTTCACCCAGACACCCACTCGGCTCTGCTTCACCCAGACACACACTCGGCTCTGCTCCACCCAGACACACACTTACTGTTGTAGTTATCTCCTTTTAATGCAAGGGGTTTTAGATTATGATGGGACATGATCTGAGACATGTGCAAACGCGGCTCTGGGGGCCCCCACACACGCGGCTCTGGGGGGCCCCACACACTCGGCTCTGGGGGGCCCCACACACTCGGCTCTGGGGGGCCCCACACACTCGGCTCTGGGGGGCCCCACACACTCGGCTCTGGGGGGGACAGCACATAGTTGGGGGCCAGAACATACATCTCAGGGGGAAAAAAGCCCATGCAGCTCACTGGGGCCCATAAATCGGGGGGCGGGGAGGGTTGTAGACCATACCACTGAAATCACTGTGGAGAGGGGGCCCACACAGCGCTGGAGGGCAGCGTTGTGCTGGGGGTCGCTGGCTGGCACTGTTCCTTGTCTTCATCTGTGGGACAGTGACTGGAGCAGGACGCTGTGTGGTAGCTCCGCCCACAGATGAAGTTCAGACAAGGAGTTTACAGGGAACGCTGAGGACAGGGTGCCTTAAAGGGACAGCACCCGCAGTTTCCTGCAGAGGACTGTGGTTCCCAGAACTCGCGAATGGGCCCCCCCCGGCTGTCCAGGGCCCCGGCATTTGCCCGGGTATGCCGGGTGGTGACGCCGGCCCTGATCACAGACGAGCATTCTTTATTGTACGAGCAGTGAGACTATGGAACTCTCTGCCGCATGATGTTGTAATGAGTGATTCACTACTAACATTTAAGCAAAGCCTGGATGCCTTTCTTGAAAAATATAATATTACCAGTTATGTATATTAGATTTTATGACAGGGTGTTGATCCAGGGAACTAGTCTGATTGCCGTATGTGGAGTCAGGAAGGAATTTTTTTCCCCATTGGAGCTTATTTGACACATTGGGTTTTTTTTGCCTTCCTCTGGATCAACATGTTAGGCTACGGGTTGAACTAGATGGACTTAGAGTCTCCCTTCAACCTTAAAAACTATGAAACTATGAAATGGATGCACCACTTCTGGGGCGGCTGCGGCCTGCTATTTTTAGGCTGGGGAGAGTCCAATAACCATGGACCTCCCTAGTCTGAGAATATCAGACCCCAGCTGTCCGCTTTACCTTGGCTGGTGATCCAATTTGGGGGGACGCTACTTTTTTTATTTTTCAATTATTTATTTAATTTAAAATAACAGCGTGGGGTGCCCTTAGTTTTGGATTACCAGCCAAGGTGAAGTCGCCAGCTGTGGTCTGCAGGCTGCAGCCGTCTGTTTTACCCTAGCTGGCTATCAAAAATAGGGGGAACCCCACGTCATTGTTTTTTAAAATGTATTTATTTTTTTGGCTAAATACAAGGCTAAGCACCCCTTAGTACCACATGAAAGGCACCAAAGGGTGCAAAATTACAAAATGCAGGAGAGTGGGAAATTATGTGTCTTTCTGCCATTTTAATGACAGAAAAGACTGTTATGAAGTGTACAAGCACAAGAAAATCACCAGAGCGCTCTACGCTGTGAAAAGCAGTAGAAAATGGCACTGGAGTGAACATGTGACCGTCTCATGTAGGTTGAAGCTATGGATCCTGGGTAAATTTATGTATTTTCCCTCCTTCAGGTTTTTTGCAGTACGCAAAAAAACGGAAGGCACACGGATGCCAAACGAAGGACATACGGACCGTATACGGAACGGAAACGGAAGCCACATGGATGCATCCGTAAAAAAAACGGACCGTTTTTTGCGGACCGCAGAAACGGATCGGTCGTGTGAATGTAGCCTTATTCTGATCTGCCGTTTATAAACAGCAAGCAGAAATAAGTGAATAGCAACCCCCAGCGTCAGAAAATTTCCGGGGTTTCAGGGGGTAACTGAGACCCTGGAGATCATGATTCAGGCCGATGATCACGTTACAGTAAATGACAGGGCCGGTAAAAAATTATTTATCTCCCATCTGGCATGAACAAACATGTCAGATGGGAGATAAATCTCATCCCCGGTCCCCTCCGGTCCCGTGGTGTCGCCAAAGTGCCCCCACCACCTCCTCCCAGAAATCCAAGATGGCCATGCGCACAGCAGCACGCTGGCCGCATTAACCCAGTCCTTTGATTTCTGTCGCATGTGCCATGACACATGCGACAGAAAACTCCTCCCCAGGCCCTGCCAGGTCACCCCCTATAACCCCACCGGTGTTCCCCGGTGTCCTACGGTACTTGTGCAGCGTTGATCCCCGCGGCCCCCTCCTTCACAATAGATGCTGCCGCATGCACAGAGCGGCTGTCAGCTCAGCTTCCTATGTTCAGACACAGTGAGTGGCGGTAACCATGCAGCTATAAGCTACTGCAATGCCCTGCTCATGAGGTAAGGAACATAGTTGATCAGGAGAGCTATACTACATTTCCAAATGGAGGTATTTGATTTTATAGTTGCCCTGCTGAACGACTACCAAACATGAGAGTCCGTTATACGCCACAAGAAAACATGTCTAAATATCGAGCTCTGCTGTTTAGTATTCATTCAGCTGGATAACTGGACTTAAAGGGGTATTCCATCTCCAAGACCCTATCCCCAATATATAGTAGGTGGAATAGCAAATATCAGCAAATACCAATATTTGGAAATGTAGAATAGTTCTTAGGCATGCCCTTACCTTATTGCAGCTTTGATAGCAACAGTTACGACATGGACTCTGCTGCTGTGGACCTGGGGAGAGTGGGTGCAGATTCATTGCACCCACACTCCTCACATGGAGGGTCTTCACGCCTAGAAAATAGGGGATACATTCCCTGAGCGTGTCACCCCATATTCTAGACGGTCCAGAGTCGTCGTGGGACCCCCTTATTTTTTCCTTGCAATAAATTGGTGAAAGAGGGAATGTTTTGGGGAGTGTTTTTTAAAATTAATTTTTTTTTGTCTATTTTTTTGTTAGTACTGACAGTTTGTGATGTCGGGTATCTGATAGACGCCATGACATCACAAACTGCTGGGCTTGATGTCAGGTGACCTTACAGCTAGTATCAACACCATTTATTACCCCGTTTGCCACTGCACCAGGGGCATCTAGTGGATGCGCCACTTCTGGGTGGCCTGCGGCCTGTTATTTTTAGGCTGTGAAGGGCCAATAACTATGGACCTTTAAACCCTGAGAATACCAGACCACAGCTGTCTACTTTACCTTGGCTGGTGATCCAATTTGGGGGGACCCTACTTTTTTTGTAATTATTATTATTTATAAAATAATTATAAAAAAAGAGCCTGGGGTGAACTCCACATTGGATCAACAACCACGGTAAAGCTGCCAGCTGTGGTTTTCAGGCTACAGCCGTCTGCTTTACTCTAGCTGACTATCAAAAATGGGGGGTCCCCACGTCATTTTTTTTAAACTATTTTTTTAAATAAAAAAAATTAATGGGCTTCCCTGTATTTTGATTGCCAGCCAAGGTAACACCAATCAGATGAGAATGGCAACCCGTAGCTGTCTGCTTAATCTGCGCTGAGAATCAAAATACCGCAGAGCGTTACGTCTTTTTTTTAATGATTTATTTTTACATTAGTGTGATGTCAGGCAATCAAAACACAGGGAAGCCCATTTCTTTTTTTAGTTATTTAAATAAATAATTAAAAAAATATATATATGGGCTCCTGCTGCATTTTTTGTTTTGCTAGCTAAGGGTAATCCAAGCAGCTACTGGCTGCTAACCCCCACTGCTTGGTGTTACCTTCACTGGCAATGGAAAATCCAGGAAAGCATTTTTCTTTTTTTGCCAAAAAACTAAAAAAAAAAAAAGGACGTAAGCTTCGCCATATTTTTGTATGCTAGCCACGTACAGCAGGCAGGTATGGCTGCCCCCAACCCCCAGCTGCCTATTTGTACCCGGCTGGGAACTAAAAATATAGGGAAGTTCTTTTTTTAATTATTTCATGAAATAATTAAAAAAAAAAAAAATGACGGGGCTTCACTCCATTTTTGTGTCAAGCCAGGTACAACTAGGCAGCTGGGGATTGGAATCCCCAGCACAGGTTGGCCCGAGCTTTCTGGGCACCTCTGCTGAAAATTGCAGTCCGCAGCCGCCCCAGAAAATGGCGCTTTCATAGAAGCGCCATAATCTGCCGCTGTATCCAACCCTTCCAGCTACCCTGAAGTCGGGTGGCTTGCTGGGTAATGATTAGTTAATACTAGCTTTGTTTTACTAGCTAGTATTAAGCCAGAGATTCTTAATGTCAGGCAAGTTTGACCCAGCCATTAAGAATCTCCAATAAAGGGTTAAAAAAAGACACAACACAGAAAAAATACTTTAATAGAAATAACTACACAGACACATTAGAGACTCCATATTTATTACTCCCTGTCAGCCCTCCACGATTCTGCTCTTCTGTTTTCTTTCCCCTTCAATCCATGCAGCTCTGCTACATCAGACAGCACTGCATGGGAAGAAGACGCTGCTGCTCCGTGCAGTAATCACTCTGTATGTGACCAGAGGCTGCTGGCTGTAAGCAGTGATGTCACCGCTGACAGACGGGTTACCATAGCAACGGTGCTCCGATCACGTGATTCCCGGTGCCGCTATTTACCGGCTGTGACAGCTAGTCCCTGCATGTGGGCTGACTCTGTAAAGAGCGCCGACATGCATAGACGGGGAAGCCCATCATGTGCCAGAGCATCTCACCGGTAAAAGGACATGCTCAAACGAGCATCGCTTACCGGAGAGATGCCCTGACAGGACCTAGCATGACGTCATAGTCATGTGACCAGTCTATAGCCAAAGAGATAATAGACACGTGATTGGACACATGGTTATTTTGACATCACGGAAGGTCCTATCATCAGTGCTGGTTACCGGGAGGACGCAGCGATTATCGGAAGGAAAACCGGCAGGAGACAGAGTGCAGGACGTGTCACGGGGACAAGTGTAATGGAAATGTTTATTAACTGTATGTGTACATTTATAATGTGTTTTTATGTGTTTGTGATTGCCTCCCATTGTTTTCAATGGGGTTCGAGAGGTTCGTCGAACGGCGAACTGAACCTAACTCGAGCCTCTAGAGGCTCGCTCATCTTTACTGTGCATATAGCCTTAAACAAACTTTCATCAGATTTTTAAATGTATTCAGGTCTACTATAAGGAACTATACTTGACCGGATCAATCTGTGGCACCCCCATCCAACATCCAGGTCATTGGTACCTGGCAGTTGGAAAAGAGGCCTGCAAATCTCTCACCTTCCCTCATTCCCAATGCGGCATTTCATTTTTCAATGCTGGCGCGATGTCATCTATCTTATCTGACGCACAGATAACGTCGGGCCAGCCATGACTAATGAAAAGCCACATCGGAAACCTGAAAAGGTAAGTGATTCTCAGGTCTCCTGTCTAACTGCCAGGTACCAATGACCTGGACACACGATCGGGGTCACACCAATTCATCCCTTCACCACACAGTCTTGTGCGATCCCAACAATACAACAACTTTATCTTGTAAACCCTTATTACCTCTATCCTGTTTATGAAGCAGCCAGAGGTAAACACAAAGGCACCGATTCAAGAAAATATTTTCATCAATTATATTGCAAAAAACACATTAAAATATCAAATTTTTGTTCAACTTGGAAGTTGAGCAAAAATTTGTGGCTTTTGGTATTTTCACACCATCCATGGACAGCACAGCCAAAATCGAAAGTGGGTAGAGCATTATTGGATCAGTACAGGGCTAAACCTCCCTATCTGATTCATGAACATTTATTCCAAAAACTATGTCAATTTCACAAGAAATATATTCCAGTCAGCACTTAAAATTTGAGCCTAATTTTTATGTAGTGTATGTTTCTTAATGAATTAGGTGCATCTTATGTCAGTACATCATTCTTAATGAGCTAATAAGTATACCACTAGTCATAAGACACTGCTTTGTGGATGGCCCCTAAGCCAAAATTTGCCAGCCAGACCATAATCATTACATCATTGACTTGTGGTAAGATGATGCGGGCAGCCAGTCTCCTACTCTTTAATCAAATCTAAAGTAACAAAATCGACACCAAATTGTGCAGAGTTTGTTTAATAGTTTTTATGAAGCAATGCTACTAACTTTCCACAGATTTTGCCCCTAGTGTTTATTGCAAAGTGTGAAATCCAAAATTACATTTATATTACTGTGCCACCCCAGGGCTATGGTGTACTCGGTCCCGGGCAGTGTACTACTGGGATGTGTCACTGGGTGGCCGTTGCCCGGTTCTTTGACCCTGGGGGTCGCTTTAAAGGGGGGTTATGTACAAGGGAATAGTTAATAGAGTTTATGTTGTGACGCCACTTGCGGGTTGGGGTTATGGTGATGGAACCACCACTGCACAGTCTCACCACTTGGGCTGATGTTGACGGCAGCCTGGATGTTGGGCCCTCCGCAAATAGGGCTGGGGCCCCAGAGTGGTAGGTGATAGAGTTGGGCGCAGAAAGAAGGTAGGCCACACCAGGGGTTGCAGTGTAACTACTTCTCTTTACTCACAGTGGATGGTATCTGATACCCGGAGGAAGGCTGGTGTTCACCTCTGGTTCCTTTAGTCCCAGTGCAGGTTGGTGACCTGGTGAATTCTTTCCTCTGCACCTCTCTCAAGTTGGCGGGTCCCTGTGGCTTGTAGCGTCTGGAGGTCCCCTCCTGTTTGTCTCTCAGTCTCTGGTCCGTACGGAGTACACTGTGACCCCTGTAGGGTCGGTGTTCCGTTCCGGTCCCTGGTTCTCCCATTTCTGCTGGTGCCCCCAGAATTCTAAGGTCAGTAAGGTCCTGGATGGTCCCCTCACTGTGCAGACTTTATCAGGTCTGCCTGGAGCGTTTGCCTGATCCAGGGCTCTGTACCTCATCGGTGCTATGGTACCGGGAATACTTCGCCGTACTCTACCGGCAACCACACGCCTGGGCCCTCAGGTCGCCATTACACTCCTGTGTCAGTGCAGTTACGTCCGTCTCCTCTCACTTCCACTTACTAAGTGTCTAACTGTCCGTCCCCTCCCACCTGGTTGTTGTCTAGTGGACTGGATCGGCACAACCCCTGATTGGCAATCCATTAGGTCCAACTTTAGTCTGTTACCAGACTGTGGATGGGGGAAAAACTGGGCTCATAATGTGTTTTGCTGTAACCGGCACTGATCTTCCAAATCCCTGGGGGTAGGCCCTGCATCTTTGACAGGATGCAGTACCTTGTAGGGCCCTGATGGGTTCACGGGCACTACATGACCACTGGTAAATTCATGTAGTAGACTTTTTATGCAGAATGTGGATGACATTTGGATAAATTCAATGTCGTTTATTGTAATGGCTTTGCTAAGTCTGGAACGGAGGCATTGGTGCAGTGAAATAAAATAGAGCTGGATAAACCAGGTGGCATGTGGTATAGCAGATTGATCACTGAAAGGTTTGGAATAATAGAACTAGATGTATTGGATAGCATGTAGAACAGTGTGGAACAATGGAGCTGGATATGCTTGACAGCATGTAGCATAGCTTGGATCAATGGAGCTGGATATGACAAATGGCAGGTAAAACAGTGGAGCGGAGAATGCAGACAGACATCTCATTACATTGGAGTCGAGCATGCAGACAGGTACCTTAAAACAGCAGAAAGGCACCTTGGTACACCTGAGTGGATACGCACCTTGGAACATCAGAGCTGAATATGCAGACAAGCACGTTGTTATAGCAGAATTGAGTATGTGGACAGCAACAGTGGAACAGCAGAAAAGTACCTTAGTACAGCAGATATGCGTGTGCTGATAGGCACCTTAGTACAACAGGACCTTGTATGAGCAGTGTATGAGCGCTAACAGAGAAAGATTTTTCAAAAGGCACACTTTAGAGAATGTGTAGTAAGGCGCATCATTAAAACATATCTGGGATTGTCAAATGGTTTAAGATTACAGATGGGAAAGCACTAAAATTTTAAGGTGCTGGTTACTCCAGCCAAGCAATTGCTAATGCTCGCGTGGTCATCTCAAGTAGCCAGCATAATGGAAGTAAATGGGAAACACGAGTATTTTTTGAGAGACCCTCCCCAGGTGCCTGGAAACTACTGAAATGGAATAGGAACAGCATAGGGAAGATGCCTGGGCACATTTCTGAGTCCCAAGTCTCTGCTGAAAACAGTGTGGTCTGAGTTTTATGCCCCTTTAATAAACTTGCATTAATTATTTTTTTGGAGGTAATTAACATATATCTCTAAATATTTATGTATTATATCTCCTGGAGTGTTATGCTGTTATGATGTGACTTACTAGAATATGAGGTATGGGGCCCTTATGCTGCTCTTCATGCTAGAGGACCCTAAGCTATCCCTAACCTCAGGGATACTCCTTATTGTAGAGATGCCTTTGTCCTGATTTTCCCCTCCACCTCCCACCAGGGAAAGACAGGGCAAGAGTGTGATGTTAAACACAGATGAAGACAGAAAAGGGAAAACCAAATCTTTCTCACACTGCAAACAGACACAGAATAGGAGAATAAAAAATTCAGGAGGAAAGCAAGAGCAGGTAGGAAACTACAAAAGACAACTGAGGTAAACTTTTCAACTGCACAAAGCAACAATAACTACTAGTACAAATAGCCTGTAACACCACACCAGATCAACTGAGTTAAACTGTTAAACTATAGCTGACAAAGGAGGAATGACCCAACTAGTACATATGTGGGGGGAGCAGATGTGATAGGCTTCCTCTCAACAGGTGATCAAAGAGAGCAAACAAGCAGGCAAGCTGAGATTAACTCTTCCTAGCCTGCTTATGAATCAGCACACAGCAGGTTGACACCTGAGTCTGCCTCCATTGCTCCCAGGCACCAGAGAATCTATCAGGCAGAGTGTAAAAATCTGCAACCTGAACAGGACCTGACTCCACCATGGCAGTAGGCAAAGTTAGTGAAAATCTCTGTGTGACTCGTGCACTTTTGCAGACTGGTATTATATTGGAGGCTTTAGACTACATATCTAGACTATTGTTACAGGCGACTCCAGAACAAACATCTAGACTGCTGTTATAGGAGATGCTCCAGGCTTCATGTCCTGACTGCTTTTACAGTGGGCTCCAGACTACGAATTCTAGACTGCTGTTATAGGGGTTGGACCAGGCTGCTGTTATAGGAGGCTCCAGACTAATATAATAGCTATTATAGAGTGTGCTTCAAGAAAATATTTTGGTTAATAAACACATTGTTTTTAAAACTAATTTGCACCCGCAACTACCATTTTTTTTTAAATACTGCTGAACAGTTGATATTTAGTATGCTAAGTTTTATATTTTTATATACTGTATGTGCATATACTGTATATCTATAGTGCACAAACACTAAGTACCTCTATATATTATAAACACGATTGAACCATACACAACAAATACTTTTAACCTTTTGCATTATTGCAACCTCCTCCACAGCACCAGGCAGCATCACCCGTGCCCAGAGCAGTATGTAGACCCCTGGCTCCCTAGCTGTTTTGTGACAAAAACGCTTGTTTATCCTTATTAGAGACTAGAAGGTGGCCCGATTCTAGGCATCGGGTATTCTAGAATTTACGTATTGTGTAGTTCATGTATGATTTTTGTTATATATATATATATATATATATATATATAGATGTTGTTATGTGTAGTTACCAAGTGTTTGTGTAGGGCGCTGTACATGTTCTGGATGTTGTCTGGGTGTGATGGGGGGTGAGAGGGGTGTTGTTTGTGTATTGCGTTGTTTGTGGAGCGCTGTGTGTCTGTAGCGTTGTGTGTGTGTTGCGCGGTTTGTGTGTGTGTGGTGTGTTTTGGGGGGAGGTATGTTTTGTGCAATGTGTATGTTGTGCGGTATGTGCGCATATTTGTGTGTGCAGCGTTGTCTGTGTGTGTGGGTGTCTGTGTAGGGCAGTTGTTTGTGGTTCCCAGTGTGTGTGTGTGGTGTGTTGTGCAGTGCGCGCGCGCGTGTGTGTGTGTGTTGGGGAGAGGTGTGCACTTCCCATCGTGCTCCATCCCCCATGCAGCGCACTCCCCATCGTGCTCCATCCCCCATGCTGCGCACCCCCCATCGTGCTCCATCTCCCATCCTGCGCACTCCCAAACGTGCTCCATCCGCCATGCTGCGCACTCCCAAACGTGCTCCATCCGCCATGCTGCGCACTCCCAAACGTGCTCCTTCCGCCATGCTGCGCACTCCCCATCGTGCTCCATCCCCCATGCTGCGCACTCCCAAACGTGCTCCATCCGCCATGCTGCGCAATCCCCATCATGCTCCATCTCCCATGCTGCGCACTCCCAAACGTGCTCCATCCGCCATGCTGCGCACTCCCAAACGTGCTCCATCCGCCATGCTGCGCACTCCCAAACGTGCTCCATCCGCCATACTCCGCACTCCCCATCGTGCTCCATCCCCCATGCAGCGCACTCCCCATCGTGCTCCATCCCCTATGCTGCGCACCCCCCATCGTGCTCCATCTCCCATGCTGCGCACTCTCAAACGTGCTCCATCCGCCATGCTGCGCACTCCCCATCGTGCTGCATCCCCCATGCTGCGCACTCCCAAACGTGCTCCATCCGCCATGCTGCGCACTCCCAAACGTGCTCCATCCCCTATGCTGCGCACCCCCATCGTGCTCCATCTCCCATCCTGCGCACTCCCAAACGTGCTCCATTCGCCATGCTGCGCACTCCCAAATGTGCTCCATTCGCCATGCTGCGCACTCCCAAACGTGCTCCATCCGCCATGCTGCGCACTCCCCATCGTGCTCCATCCCCCATGCTGCGCACTCCCAAACGTGCTCCATCCGCTATGCTGCGCACTCCCCATCGTGCTCCATCTCCCATGCTGCGCACTCCCAAACGTGCTCCATCCGCCATGCTGCGCACTCCCAAACGTGGTCCATCCGCCATGCTGCGCACTCCCAAACGTGCTCCATCCGCCATACTCCGCACTCCCCATCGTGCTGCATACCCCATGCTGCGCACTCCCAAACGTGCTCCATCCGCCATGCTGCGCACTCCCAAACGTGCTCCAGCTGCCATGCTGCGCACTCCCAAAGGTGCTCCATCCGCCATGCTGCGCACTCCCAAACGTGCTCCATCCGCCATGCTGCGCACTCCCAAACGTGCTCCATCCGCCATGCTGCGCACTCCCAAACGTGCTCCATCCGCCATGGTGCGCACTCCCAAACGTGCTCCATCTGCCATGCTGCGCACTCCCAAACGTGCTCCATCCGCCATGCTGCGCACTCCCAAATGTGCTCCATCCGCCATGCTGTGCCAGCATCAGCCTCTCTGTCCCCAGCATCAGCCTCTCTGTCCCCAGCATCAGCCTCTCTGTCCCCAGCATCAGCCTCTCTGTCTCCAGCATCAGCCTCTCTGTCCCCAGCATCAGCCTCTCTGTCCCCAGCATCAGCCTCTCTGTCCCCAGCATCAGCTTCTCTGTCCCCAGCATCAGCCTCTCTGTCTCCAGCATCAGCCTCTCTGTCCCCAGCATCAGCCTCTCTGTCTCCAGCATCAGCCTCTCTGTCTCCAGCATCAGCCTCTCTGTCCCCAGCATCAGCCTCTCTGTCTCCAGCATCAGCCTCTCTGTCCCCAGCATCAGCCTCTCTGTCTCCAGCATCAGCCTCTCTGTCCCCAGCATCAGCCTCTCTCATCCCAGCATCAGCCTCTCTGTCCCCAGCATCAGCCTCTCTGTCTCCAGCATCAGCCTCTCTGTCCCCAGCATCAGCCTCTCTGTCTCCAGCATCAGCCTCTCTGTCCCCAGCATCAGCCTCTCTGTCTCCAGCATCAGCCTCTCTGTCTCCAGCATCAGCTTCTCTGTCCCCAGCATCAGCCTCTCTGTCTCCAGCATCAGCCTCTCTGTCTCCAGCATCAGCCTCTCTGTCTCCAGCATCAGCCTCTCTGTCTCCAGCATCAGCCTCTCTGTCTCCAGCATCAGCCTCTCTGTCCCCAGCATCAGCCTCTCTGTCTCCAGCATCAGCCTCTCTGTCTCCAGCATCAGCCTTTCTGTCCCCAGCATCAGCCTCTCTGTCTCCAGCATCAGCCTCTCTGTCTCCAGCATCAGCCTCTCTGTCCCCAGGATCAGCCTCTCTCATCCCAGCATCAGCCTCTCTGTCTCCAGCATCAGCCTCTCTGTCTCCAGCATCAGCCTCTCTGTCCCCAGCATCAGCCTCCCCATCCCAGCCTTCCCCAGGATCAGCCTCTCTCCCCCCAGCCTCCTCCAGCACGCCGTGCTCCTCTGCCGACACTCACAGATCCGATCGCATACACCCACACCCACACACACACACACACACACACACACACCCGATCGCATACACTCACACACACCCGATCGCATACACTCACGCACACACACTTACGATATTGCACATACGCGCTCATACTCCCAACATCCGGAGATACCACATGCTTCTGGCCATGTGATCCTCCGGCAGGTCCTGGAAGCTCACAGCACAGTATCGAGGCCGAGAAGCAAGCGATATCTCCGGATGCTGTGAGTATGTGGATGCGATGTGATGTATGTGTGATGTGTGTGTGAGAGTGAGTGTGAGCCGGTGTACACTGGTAACTATGATACACATCGGGTAACTAAGGGACCTTAGTTACCCGATGTGTATAATGGTTACCAGCGTTCACGGGCTCCGTCAAGATCCCAGCATCGCAAGGTTATGTCTGGCGCTGCTGGGATCCTGACGGAGCCGGTGTAGAAGCAAGCGATATCCCAGGATGTTGTGAGTGTGTGGATGTGATGTGTGAGGTGTGTGTGAGAGTGAGTGTGATGTGTGTGTGTGTACTCACCTGGGAGTCGGAGCTACGTGTCAGTTGGGCCAGAGCGAGCGTGCATTGCGTGAGGGGGGCGGGGCCTGCAGAGAGCCGGGGCGAGAGGCCAATCCGTGTGGGGGGGCGGGGCCATGGCGAGCCCAGCGGCCAATCAGCTTTGTGTCACCGTAAGGACACAATGTCACCGGAAGGACACGATTTTGAAGCATGACAGACAGACAGACAGACAGACAGACAGACAGAATAAGGCAATTATATATATAGATGAGCGAACCGGTCGCGATTCGGCTCGAGCATGGTTCGTCGAATTGAGGTCTAGTTCGAGTTCGGTTCGGCGAACCAGTTTGGCGAATCCCTCAAACCCATAGGAAACAATGGGAGGCAATCACAAACACATAAAAACACCTAGAAAACACCCTCAAAGGTGTCCAAAAGGTGACAAACAACTCACAACACAACACCAACACATGGGAAAGTGACAAGGACAAATACTCATGCGAAAACAGAAGAGCTGGACAAGGAAAAAGAGGAGGAGACACAGATATAGGCATGGCATGCCCTTCTAAAATGATGTAAAACACCGCAAGGTGACTCAAAGCAGAGTCTCCCTTTTTTCCAAAAATTGGGCCACACAGACACCCCTTCAGTGGCAGTACTTGTGCCCCAGTTGTACACTTCACAGGTAGATTTGCATCAAGCACATTCAAAAATACGCCATCCTTAACTGTCCCCAGGATGACACCGGGGTGGGTAGCAAAGTCTTTGCTGATCCCCGATCTGTTCATCTTGGATCATTTTTAGAAACACTGCAAGCAAGGGTCCCTCCAAGCGGAGTCTCCCTTTTTTCCAAAAATTGGGCCACACCTCACACCCACCCCTTCAGTGGCAGCACTTGTGCCCCAGTTGTGCACTTCACAGGTAGATTTGCATCAAGCACATTCAAAAATACGCCATCCTTAACCGTCCCCAGGATGACACCGGGGTAGGTAGCAAAGTCTTTGCTGAACCATGACTTGTTCATCTTGGATAATTTTTAGAAACACTGCAAGCAAGGGTTACTCCAAGCGGAGTCTTCCTTTGTTCCAAAAATTGGGCCACACAGACACCCACCGCTTCAGTGGCAGCACTTGTGCCCCAGTTGTACACTTCACAGGTAGATTTGCATCAAGCACACATTCAAAATACACAAGCATTTACTCTCCCCAGGATGACACAGGGGTAGTAAATTCCTTGTGGATCCATGACTTGTTCATTTTGATGAACGTTAGTCTGTCCACATTGTCACTGGACAGACGCGTGCGCTTATCTGTCAGCACACACCCAGCAGCACTGAAGACACATTCAGAGACAATGCTGGCAGGTGGACACGACAAGATCTCCAAGGCGTAAGTGGAGAGCTCTGGCCCTTTTTCAAGATTTGAAGCCCAAAATGAGCAAGGCTCCATTTGCAAAGTCATGGCATCGATGTTCATTTGGAGATACTCCTGTATCATCCTCTCCAGCCGTTGACTATGTGTCAGACTTGTTGTCTCTGGTGGCCTTGCAAAGGAGGGTCTAAAAAAATTATGAAAAGATTAAATAAAATTTCTGTTACCAGCACCAGATACGGTGCTGCTGGTACGGGTAGACTGTTGAAGATGACGAGACCGTCCCATGTTTGTCAAGTTACAACTAGGAGATTCACTCCCTGCACCACAGTTGTTTGGTGGAAAAGCCGAGCTAGGATCGAGTAACAGCTTCTGCTGATACTCCTGCATATGTACGTCCCTTTCTATGGCTGGAATTATGTCACAAAATTTGGACTTGTACCGGGGATCTAATAGTGTGGCAAGCCAGTACTCATCATAACTTCTAATTTTGACAATACAAGGGTCATGTTGGAGGTAGTGCAACAAGAAGGCGCTCATGTGTCTTGTGAAGCCATGCGGACCAAGTCCACACTGTGTTTGTGGCATAGAGGTGCTAACCGTTCTTTCTTCCTCTGACATCTCCCCCCAACCTCTTTCAACTGAAATTTGACCAAGGTCTCCCTCATCCGCTGAGTCTTCCATGTCCATGGACATGGCGGCCCCCATTTCTTCATGTTCTCCTGCACCTTCCTCAACATTTCACCTGCTACCATGCGCCCTTGTTGATCCCTATCCCCCATGGTCCCATGCCTGCCGCCTTGGTGATGATGAACGTCTGGACCTTGGTGATGTTGTTGTCCCTTGAGCATATGAATCCTCCTGTAGTTCCTCCCCTTCCTGTTGTCCCACCCCCTGACTCCAAATAGTGTTTAGCGTGTGCTCCAGCATGTAAATGACAGGAATTGTCATGCTGATAATGGAATTGTCAGCGCTAAACATATTCGTCGCCATGTCGAAACTGTGCAGAAGGGTGCATAGGTCATTGATCTGAGACCACTCCATCAGGATGATCTGCCCCACCTCTGTATCTCGTTGCCAGGCTATACGTCATGACGTATTGCACCAGGGCTCGGCGGTGCTGCCACAGTCGCTGTAACATGTGGAGAGTCGAATTCCAGCGTGTCGGCACATCGCATTTCAGGCGATGAACCGGCAGGCCGAAAGACTTCTGGAGCGCTGCAAGTCGCTCAGCTGTGGCGGTTGAACGGCAGAAGTGAGCAGACAGTTTTCGTGCCCTGTTCAGAAGGCCATCTAGGCCGGGATAGTGTGTTAAATTGCTGGACAACAAGGTCCAACACGTGAGCCATACAAGGCACGTGTGTCACCTTGCCCAGGCAAAGGGCCGCACCCAGGTTTGCAGCATTGTCGCACACGGCCTTACCAGGCTACAGGTTGAGTGGAGACAACCATTTACCAAACTCAGTCTCCAGAGCTGCCCACAACTCAGCTGCTATGTGACTCTTATTTCCAAGACAATTCAAGATAAAGATCACCTGATGCCGTTGCGCTCTGCTGCCAGCATAGTAATGAGGGGTGCGGGATTCCTTCTGCGCAGTTACAATGCTGGTGGCCTGACCAGGCAGGCTTGGGGTGGAGGTGGAGGACCCAGACGAGGTTGAGGAGGCAGAAGCAGTGGAGGAACTTGGACAGACAGAGGATTGACACACAAGTCGTGGGGACGGCAAGACTTGTGCAGCAGACCCTTCACCATCTATCACCATAGTTACCCAGTGCCCAGTCAGCGACATGTAACGTTCCTGTCCATGCTTACTGGTCCAAGTATCGGTGGTGAAATGCACCCGTTCACACACAGACTTTCTCAAGGAAGCGGTGATGTTGTGTGCGACATGCTGGTGTAGCGCAGGCGCACCTTTCTTAGAGAAGTAGTGGCGACTAGGCATCTGGTACTGGTGCACAGCGACAGACATAAGGTCTCTAAAATCCTGTGTGTCCACTAGGCGGAAAGGCAGCATTTCGGTAGCCAAGAGCTTACAAAGGGATAAAGTCAACCTCTTAGCTTTGTCATGGGTCGCAGGAAATGGCCTTTTATTTGTCCAAATCTGAGGGACAGAGATCTGGCTGCTGTGTGTAGACGGTGGTGAGTAGGGTGTCCCTGAAAAAATGCAGGTTTGTGAGGAAAGTGCAGATGTAGACATGATGCTGCCTTCATCTAAAGTTGGTGCTATCGATGTCTGAGAGAGCTGTACACACGCACTTGTTTCCCCTTCCAAGCCAACTGACGACCTACCAAGCAAACTTCCTGTTGCGGTTACAGTGGTGAAAGTTGTGCGTGGAAAACCAGGTGTGACAGCTGTCCCCACAGTCCTAGAAGATGAAGAGCGCGCGGATGCGCTGGAAGGGGCAGGCGGTGGATGGCCCGCTCCGCTAGGCCGCATTGCAGCACAGTGAGCTTCCCACTGGGACATATGATATTTATTCATGTGACGATTCATGGAAGAAGTTGTCAAACTGCTGAGGTTTTTTCCTCTTCTAATAGATTCCCGACAAATTTTACAGATCACATGATTTGGGCGATCCTTTGCAAGGTCAAAAAAGGACCAGGCTAGGCAAGGCTTAGAGGACATGCGACCTGCTGAGCCACCCCGACTAGTGCTCAGAGGCACAGTGGTGGCTGAGGATGCAGTTGTAGACGTGCTACCAGTACTCCGACTCTGTCCAGGAAGGAGCAAGGTAACGTCGTCGTCAGTTGCATCCTCCTCCACCGTCTCTGTTGACCTCCTCGAGGGCCTGACTGTGGGTTGACAGTAGGTGGGATCTAGAACTTCCTCATCAAGCGTTGTGTTTGCACTCCCCTCACCCCCAGACCGAGCCTCTTCCTGCCCTGACCGAATATTTAAGTTGTCATCCCAATCTGGTATCTGCGTCTCATCGTCATCAGAATGTTCCTCATTGTCTATAACAACAGGTGTTACAGTTTGTGAATAAGGGTCAACATTATGCTCAGAAACGTGGTCATCACGGCCTGAATCTGTGTCACAAAGGTTCTGGGCATCACTGCAGACCATTTCCTGGTCTGTACTCACTGTAGCTTGGGAGAAGACATCTGATTCCCAGGCTATAGTGTGACTGAACAGCTCTGCAGACTCAGCCATCTCTGTTCCACCATACTGTGCAGGGCGGATGGAGACTTGAGAGCTGGGAGAAAGCAAGTGTGATTGGGATGACAAACAAAAGACTGGTTTTTTTTGATGCGGTAGTTGAGGTGGAGGAGAGGGCACTTGTTGGACCACTTGAGATCCATTCAAGCATATATTCAACACAAAACAAAGTTTATGGCCAAAATGTAACAATTTTATTGATCAAATCACATAATTATACAGCAAAGTACCACAGGCATAAAAAGGGGGGGGGAGGGGCAGAGGAAAATGAGGTTAATCAATATGGGATAGGAAAAAGTCCAACAGTATATCAATGATTGTACAGTACAAAACTAAAGTGCATAGTGCTCAACTTTATACTGAATAAATAAAAGGACAACTTCCTCCCAATTGAAAACCAGGGAATAATGTGCACATGCAGCCAATTGCAGCTCGATTTGGGCAGGAAAATTCCACAGTTTATTTAAGGTAAACTGCACAATGAATAGCAATGTGGCATAGGTTAAAGTAATCTATGTAGACATTATCATACGCACACGCTGCAATGAAGGCAAATAGCCGTTAGAGAGAACCAGCAGAGATAATCCAATTCCCGGTGTAATAAATAATGTAAAGCTTGTAAGTAGCAATATATACCTCTGTCCCGAGCCCACGCTTCCGACGTACGTTTCGTCGCAACTTCTTCAGGGAGCGTGTGTTAGGAAGGTAGGGGGAGGTTTTTAAACACATCGGTGGCCAGTAAGCAGCTGAACGTCAGTCAGCTGATAGATCGGGTGAGTCACATCACGGCGCATGAATCCTCCACACATGCCGTAATCAGGGGGAGACGTGGTAGCGGACAGCGGGGAGAAAAGCGTCAGTAATCGTCATGGAGACGGCGCCTGCACTCAAACCCCCTATAGCCGGTCAACCCACGGCCGTATTTTAGAACATGCGCACTGACCCAAAAGTTGGACTTAGTGAATTACAGAAAATAGACCACATTCACGCGGTTCATCCCATCATAGAATGAGAATCAGGAAAATTCGTGTAGAAATATAGTATAAAAATATATAAAAAACTATGCAATCAGCAAGGCTCAAACTGTCATATGAGATTACAATTATACATGTGAATAATACGAACCCACAGGTTATAGAACTAAGTATAGCAAAACCCTACAACCATAAAATTAATATGATATAATAATATATAACAAAATCCTTAAAATTTTGTACAAAAGTGACTATGCAACATTATCAGAAGTATAAATATATAATTAAATTAAAAGTTAAAATTATGTACATGCAAGTGATAGTGCTAGCATGACCATAGTCATACATAAGTGGGGGAGTGACGACAGACAATTATATGAGCTACTAAAAATTCATAGACATTTTATATATATAGATGAGTGAATAATAAAAATCTAAGAATAAAAAGTGAATGTGTACGCATAAATTAAGAGCACATATAATTAATTCTCAAAGTGCATTAGAAATCCTTAGGATTATATGAAAAAGTGAAAAATCAAAATAACCATCTATAAAAATATGTGCATACGAAAATAATGCTAGCATGACTCCAGGTCATGCACAAGTGAAACTGTGAAACAAAACAATTTTATGAGCTACCAAAAAATTGCATTATTGTATATGTAATAAATAAATGAAAAAATATATTTTTTACTTTTTATATGAGAGAAAGTGAGTGTGTACACATAAGTTGAAAACGCATGTAGTTAATTTTAAAAATGCGCAAAAAATCATATGGATGTATGTGAAAAGTGAATAAAACAAAAATACCAAAATATAAATATAAAATTGTATATAAAATGTATATGAAATTATACATACAAAGTGAAACGAGCATGACCGCGGTCATACGCAAGTGAGAACTGTGAGACCAAAACAATATTATAAGCTAACAAAAATGCATAAAACGTTTTCCGTATGTAAATAAATACAAAAAATGAATTAAACAGTAAATGTGTTCACATAAATTAAGAACACATATACTTGATTGTAGGTTTACACACAGAACCCATACACGCATAGCAATAATAACACCCGCTGTATTAAAATCAGAGCCTCCATGATGCATGGTAGAAAGATGGCACATAAATAGGGATCTTCTCCAATTCAAATCACCGTCCAACAACCCAAAATAACAAAGTACATGGCACCAACTATAAGAGAAAAAGAAGAGGTTAAAATCAGAAAAGGTAAAAATACAAGAATATGAACAACCCTAACCCCTAGAAAAACCCTGACCCCTAAAAAGTCCGAATACACAAAATCATGAACAATAAACTATAAAAATGACGCAAAACCAAAATTCTCATTAAGACCCTTAGGTGCAACTGTGTTCAACCTGTAGATCCATCTACTTTCTACCTGTGACAGTACTTTAAATAAATTTCCACCCCTTTGACCAAGAGAGACCTGATCGATGGCAATAATGGAGAGTTTACTAGCATCGCAATTGTGCCATAATTTAAAGTGCCTGGCAATAGTTTTTAGTTGTTCGTCAAATTTGGAATTTTTTGCTTTTTCAATATCCCGTACGTGTTCCCTAACCCGGAATTTGAGTTCTCTGGTCGTCATCCCCACATATACCTTCTTGCAGGGGCACGTAGCATGATATACAACACCTTTAGATGAACACGTTAATTGATGTAATATTTTGTAGGTGCGTGTTTGATCACCGTTGGTAAATTCCCTACTTTTCCTTAAGTTAAGACAGGCTCTACATAAACCACAAGGAAAGAAACCTTTTATTTCACCTGATTGGGCTGTGTTCTTAGGTTGATAATGGCTTTTCACCAGTAAGTCTCTGAGGTTGGCACTCCGACGGGCTGTGATCCTAGGTTCAGATTGAAGAGTCCTTTTTAGTATTGGATCAGTAAACAATATTTCCCAATGAGTTTGGATAATATCTCTCAGTCGTGTCCACTGGCTATTAAATTTGGTAATCAGCCTTACCTCATTACTTTGGGCCAAAGGTTTATTTGATGGTTTATACAGTAATTCATTACGAGACAATGATGCTGCTCTTTTCAGGCCATTGCGGATATTTCGGTGGCTATAGCCTCTCTCGCGAAACCGACTATATAGGTCCTTTGATTGTTTGCAGAAATTATCCTCTGTAGAGCAGATTCTCTTCGCTCTCAAAAATTGCCCGATCGGAATTCCTCTGATTGTTCCCTTAGGGTGAGAAGATTGGGCATGTAAGAATGCATTCGTAGACGTAGCTTTCCTGAAAATATCAGTTTCGAGGCAACCATCAGCTGTAATTCTAACATCGATGTCCAAAAAACTCAACCTGGAACCACATTGGAACGTGAGCTTAATATTAAGTGGATTATCATTTAGCCTCAACATCATGTCATCCAATTGTTTTTGGGACCCCTCCCAGATAAACCATATATCATCAATATACCATATCCAATGATGGATACGGTCAATCTGGTCAACTGGGTTACTCATAAAGATCTCCCTCTCCCAAGCCCCAAGGAATAAATTTGCATACGAGGGCGCACAAGACGCCTCCATTGCAGTCCCTTGGAGCTGGAGGTAAACTTGATCTTTAAACAAAAAGCAGTTGTGTCTCAAAATGAAATCCAATAGTATCAGGAGTAGTTCGACTAATCGTGGCTCAATGTTACTATTCCTCATAAACCACGTCACAGCCCTTAAACCATCATCATGCCTAATAGAAGTATAAAGGCTTTCCACATCGGCAGTAACCATCATCATTTCACCCTGTAACTGTAAATTATCAAAGTGGCTTAATGCCGAGGTGGTGTCCCGTATATATGATGGTAAGGTCTGGACCAACGGTTTCAAATAGAAATCTATTACCTGACAAACTACCTCACAGAGACCACCGTTGCCCGACACAATGGGTCTTCCAGGAGGGTCGGTCTCACACTTATGAATTTTAGGCAATAGATAGAGGGTGGGCAATCTGGGTTTCTTGCACAACATAGCTTCAAAAAGTTTTTTTGAAATAATATTTTCCTCATAGGCCCTCTCTAGAATCACCATTAAATCCTGTTGGAACTTAGATAATGGATTCTGACTGAGTCTTTTATAGCACTTGCCATCAGACAATTGCTTAAAGGCCTGTTTCTCATAAAGCTTGTTGCTCCAGATCACCAGATTGCCCCCCTTATCCGCCGGTTTAAAAACAACATCAAACCACGACTTCATTTCATTTCATTTAAAGCTACTTTCTCTTGATCATTCAAATTAGATGATTTGTTGGTTCCAAGTTTTTTAATGTCCCGAGAAACCAATTTAACAAAAATGTCAATGGCAGGACAGGTATTTAAATTAGGAAAAGTAGAGGATTTGCGATAAAGGTGTGTAGGATACTTACTACAGTTATCATCCTCTTCCTCATTGGCCAAACTCTCAAGAATTCTCAATGCTTCAATCTCCTTCTCACTCTCAAATGGAGAAGTATCCAATTCAGATGACCCTTTTTCAAAATGCCGTTTCAATAATAATTTTCGGGCAAATAGATGTACATCCTTTATTGTTGTGAATTTATCTAAGTCACAAGTAGGGGAAAAAGTTAGTCCCTTCTGCAAAATGCTTTCCTGTAAAGAGGACAAAGAATGATCGGATAGGTTAATTACCTTAGGGTGATCATCCCTCTTTTTCTTGCCAAAATTATCCATCCTAGTTTGTATACTCCTCTTCACTCCCTGTCGGGTACGGAATGAATGTGGATTCATATATTCACTGTCTTGATGAGAGGTACTACTGCTTGCCTCCGAGGACACAGAAGAAAGAGAACTTGTACGAGATATTCTGGGATTTTGGTTAGTCTTTCTGTACTGCCATCGAAAAATTTTTCCAGTTTCATAATCTTTAAGATCCCTCTGGTACTTTTTCAATTTTAAAGAGCTGACATCCTGTTCTAATTTATTCAAACTTTTGTCCAATTCCTTATCAAATTCATCCAATTGTTCACTGGTGAGATCTTTTTCAAGTTCTTTGTAGATATTTAATAGTTGCAAATCAACCTCCTCAATCAGTTTGTTCTGTTTTCCAATAATGATCTCAATAAATGATAATGAACATTGAGTTGCCACTTCCTCCCATCTTTTGATAAGAGCGTCATCATCAAGGTCAAAGGATGGGTAAATTTGCACCCTTAAACCTCTAGGGATAATTTTCTGTGAAAAATAATTATCCAGAGAGGTTTTAGTCCACCATAAACGGGTTTTCTTAAAGATAAGATTAGAATAAGATTTTTTTGGCTTCTAAAACGTCATTACGGACTTCTTTAAAAATACCTGAGGCACCATTATTAAAAATAGTACTCGCTTTGGATTGCCAGATTTTCTCCCTGGCTTTTAAATCCATTGTGGAGTAAAAAGGATTTTTAAATCTGTTGAAAAAACAGGAATATTTAATAAACACAAAATACCTTTTTAAATACATATATAAGGCCAGTAACTGGGATCATATATTCAACACAAAACAAAGTTTATGGCCAAAATGTAACAATTTTATTGATCAAATCACATAATTATACAGCAAAGTACCACAGGCATAAAAAGGGGGGGGGAGGGGCAGAGGAAAATGAGGTTAATCAATATGGGATAGGAAAATCCATTCAAGCATGTTCTTTTTTTGGGCATCATCTACCTTTGTTCCAGTTGTTCTTGTCCGTAAAAAAGGGAGCACATCAGATTGTCCACGGAAAGTAGTAGACATCTTACTTTTGCTGGAAGATGGCCTATCTTCAGCAGATGTTAATGGAGCTTTGCCACCTTCCCCACAGACACAATTTTTTTTTCCTTTTCCAACACACCTGTTCCCCTTTCCACCGGCATCTCTCATTTTGCCACTCATTTTGATTGCGACAAGATTGTCCACTTAAAATGTGGTAGTAAAAATTGAGAGGTGGTGTAGATTCCAGAGGTGGTCTAGCTTTATTGACATCAGAAGAAACAACACAGACTATCCCTGACAAAGCAACTATGACCCTTAAACTGGCAGCACAGTTTGCTATTATAATGGCTTAGTAAAAATGAGCTTCAGGGTGCAATGCAGAGGTGCTGGAAATTGCTTGGCACCAGTGGGACACTAATGAAGTCCAACACCCACTTTTTGGATGCCACTAAGTTTCCTCAGTGTTTGCTATTATAATGGCTTAGTAAAAATGAGCTTGAGTCCAAGAGCCACTTTTTGGATGACACTAACTGGCAGCACTCTTTTCAATTAAAATGGCTTTGCAAAAATGTGCAGGAGGGGAGAATGCAGAGGTGGTGGGACTTGCTTGGCACAAGTGCCACAATAATGGAGGACAGCAGCCACTCTTTTGATGGCACTAACTGGCAGCACTCTGTAATTAAAATGGCTTTGCTAAAAAGTACAGGAGGGTAGAGTGGCCGGGTTTTGGGTCAGTGTAGAGGAAAGGAAGCCTCACTTTCTATCCCTCCTAATGGTGAAATGCAGCAAGGAAGTCCCTGAGCTTAGCTACACAGACGCTGTTAACTGTAGCTGTTAAAAACTGTTTCCACGGACCTGACTGTCACCTATGGTTCTGAGCCGGATGAAATGAGCCCTGACAAGGGCTGAATCAAACTTCTATCCCTAATCTGTAGAGCGCTGTGTGTAGAGCGTACACAGCAGGATCGGCGGCAGGAGCTGCGTCAGCGGTGACTGTCACCCAGACGCAGAAGGCAGATAATGGCGCCGTGAGAGAAAATGCCCGTATTTATAATGCAAGGACATGTGACATGGACAGCCTATGACACATGCACTTGCTTGTCTGGCAAAAAGTCCACTTAGCTGTGTGTGTGTCTGGGATTGGCTGACATGCTGGCCTGCCCCACTACACGCGCGCTTAGGGAAGGAAGAAAAGAAAACAAAAAAAAAATGGCGGTCGCCATTATCCCAGCAGCAGTGATCTGAACGCGCAGTCCCCCCTCACTATATGCTGAAATTTCATAATAGTGTGAGTCACAGAGTGACTTACACTATTACAGCGAAAAGCCAGCTAGTAATTGTAGCAGATGTGATTGGCTTCCTCACAACATGGGATCAAAGGAGCTTAACAAGAGTCGGCAAAGTTCGTAGAAAATGCCATGTGACATTTATTCACATCCCACTATTATCATTATCATTTTGGACAAACTTCCTCCACCACCTGACGTAGCTGGGGCCAATACAAAAGTTACTGCAACTATTGGAAGGTTCTCCGGACTCTTGAAATGCCACAAAAGCTGTAGAAAAGCACCTGAAGTGCGAGGCTCATCACCCTCCAGCTCTTCGTCCATATCCTGAGTCACTCATGGGTCAATCGATGGAGAATGCGTCTACGTACAAATTCTCAGCCTTCAACTGGTAGGATATATTGCACTGGTACTTGGACATCCTTGCTATCCAGCATTGTTCCTACGCTCCCAACGTCAAATTCTCCAGGTGGTCGTGTGGGTTATTGTTAGTCTGCACCTGAACTTCAGAGCCCGATAGGTATTCTGCAAACTTCTCAGTCATGGCCCATACCAGGGTTAGCAACTCCAATTTGAATGAACTGTAACTTTTAGGTTTACTCGTCGAGTCCTGTAGGCACCAGCTGGCATAGGCAATCACGCATTTATGTCCCTCTTGAACCTGAGCTCTAAGACTGTAGAGACTGCAATCTCAAGAAGGATTGAGAGAAGTCAGCATAGGTCTGAATGGGAGCATTCAATAACACAAGCTTCAGTGTTCGTAAGGCCTCTTTCTGTCTTGGTCCCCACTGGATCGAATCCTGGAACCTCCTGCTTTCCCCCTTAGTAGTTAATGCAGTGGCGCTGCAGTCTTTGAGAAGTTCTTTATGAACCTTTGTTAATAATCAGAAAGGCCCAGGAATAACTTCCCTAATGTTGTAGGTATAGGCTACTTTTGCACAGCAGTCACCTTCTCCCTTGCTGGGGACAGTTCTTCACTGTAGTCTATATGTCAGAGGTAAATGATCTCCTTCTGGAACAGATGACATTACAAGGCATTATCTTCAGTCTATGCTTCTGAAGCTGCGCTATCACCTGCCCAAGTCTAGCAAGAGGCTCATCAAATGTAGTAGGTTACACTATGATATCGTCAAGGTATATCAGTGTCGCCTCAAACTTAAAGTCTCCAAGACACTTTTTATTCAATCATTGAAACATCTGCAGGGCATTGGTCAGTCCGAATGGCATTTGATTGAACTTCTAGTCCCATATGGAGGATGAAAGCTGTCTTAGACTAATCTGGCTCGGCCATGAGCACTGGACAGTAGGCACTGGCTAGATCGAGTGAGACGTATCTAGCTTTTCCCAGTGCTGATAGAGATTATTATATCTTCAGCAGGGTGTATGAATCCCAAGCTGTGCAGATATTCAACTATCGATTGTCTACACAAAATCTCAGAGTTACATCCTTTTTCCGGACCACTACAACAGGCACAGTCCATGAGATTCGGCTTTCTTGTATCACCCCATTTTGTAGCATGGGGGTCAGAAGATCTTTCACTTCTTGATACATCTGTGGTGCAATCTGACAAAATCTATCTCATCTCAGATGGGAGCCGCATTTCCTGGATCTCATGCTTAATGGCATCTTTATACCCAATATCGTCATCATACTGGGCAAACACTTCCTAATATTGCCCTATTAGGTCTTTTACCTGTCCCACTTGTCTGGGAGAGAACTCAGATCTGCTTTTGTCTATTCTAAGATGATATCGCTGGCTTTTGTTTTGTACTCTTTCTTCTTCCATTTGATGTACACTCACAACACCCATGGAACCCCACAGGAGTCAACTTCACAGCATCTGATCTTGCCAGATTCTCCTGCATCATATAGACTGATGCCACTACCTAGGCTTGTCCCAATGAAATTAAGCCATCTCACCAGCACATGTCCTTGATGCATAGTCACAAAGGTGTGGGCAACCAGTAGTCCTGGAATCAGTTCTCCCATTCTCTGGGACTCAACCTCTACATCCATGCCTTCCAAAGATGTGCGCGCATGGAGTGGCATGGTGATCATAATCTGACCATGTGGCAAAGCCAGGGCACTATTAATGGGTACTACTAGTTTTTTTTAGAGATTGGGATGTGATTGGCAATCTCTGAATTTGACTAGCAGGGATCAGTTCAATATTGTAGGTGCCTTTTCCCTCTAAAGCATAGCCCCAATTCCCTTTTAATACATTATGGTTGCTCAAGAAGCAACAACTCACAAAGACAGTCTTTCTTTGGTATTAAGTATTTGATCTTCTTAAGTGTTCAGTATTCCTGTCAGCTCAGGAGACGTTCCCTTTGGAGTGGGTCACAATATTCCATTAAGATCAGGTTATATTTTCCTTTTAAATCAGGTCCTAATGTTTGCATTGGGTCACGATGTTCCCATTGGACCGGGTTATGATGTTCCCATCAGCTCAGTTCACAGCTCCTTCACTTGACTCCTGTGTAACTTTGGCCTTTCCCAGGATATGACTGCCTTCAGATCCCTCTATGGCAATGGTGACTGTAATCCTGCTTTGCTGCTACATGATCTTCCTGGCACAGGTTCTGGCACTAACACTGCCCTTCTTGGCTTAACCAGAACTTCTATATTTAGTACCTGTGCCACAACTGTCACCTGACCCAGTGTCTCCTTTCTGCCCTTCACTGGAGAAAATGTGTATTTCGGTGTTCGGTTCCTCCTACTGGCCTTCTTTCCACTCTTCTTCTGTTCTTATTACCTTCACCCAGCAAACGGCAATGTTTTCTTGCATTGACTTCTGCATTCCCTTATATTTGCATCACTGTGATGTCTGGCCTTCACATCTCCAAAAGTGCAGCCCCTTAGAGGCCTTAATGAACTGCTTGTTGACCAACCCAGGGGGCATATGCCCCTCTAACCCAGCCTGCTCCACTTACTGACATATATAAGGCCATTGAGTTCAGGACAGGAGACGCATAGCTGGTCTGAACTTCACAGTTTATGCGTAGACCATGAACGTTCCACCTCTGAAACCTCTCTGAGGCCTCATTTACATGTCAGTATTTTTGCATCAGTGTCTGTATGCTAAAGCAAGGAATAAAACCTAAAGAGAAAAACTAAAATTGAAAAATTGATACCTTTTCAGTGTTTTGGAGACACTACTGATTTGGACATAAAAAATACTAATGAAATACTGATCCAAAATACCGATGTGTAAATGAGGCCTTAATTTAATCTTGGATTTTGGTTTTGTGTTAAGGAATTATTTACATTTTCTTTTCCAAAGTTTGAGAAAAAGTCTAGACAAAAAGCTATAAATTATGCTAAATTTATCATAGCTGGTCACCATATTATTGGCACAAAAAAATGGCATAAATTAAGGAGGAAACTTTCTAAGGTGTCAATAGTATGATGCCAAATGTATTATTCTGAATACTCAAATTAAATTTTGAGCAATTTGTACAATTTTTTACCATCTCATGAAATGCAGGATTTTACAGCATTATTAAAAAATGTTCCCCAGTAGAGTGAGAGGATTTCGATTTTTTTTTTATTTTCGGTCTTTTCTGTATAGCAACTATCGATGCATAAAAGAAAGTGGGAAAGAGAGAAAGAAAGAACGCAGGCTTTAAAACACAAGAGACTTCTAATAAAAGTCTTGAAGCAATAGGGCTAAATTGTACTTGCTTATTTAATATCAAAGCTCTCATAGTTTCTTGAACTGAAGGATTCTCAGGCAGTAAACGAGCTGAAACTTGAGGCCTCATTTATAAGTAAAGCCTGATTGTCAGTAAAACCATCTGAACAAGACGAGAGTTAGCAAGGGCTGGCGGTTCAGCCAGTGCTGCAGAACAAATTGATTAAAGACAGGGAACCGTCACATCTTTACAGATCTGTTAAAGACACAACCTTGTTTCCACTCCCCCTGCACTTATCGTGCTCACTCTCATGGGATCAGCTTGAAAGGTCTTTGTGCTTGTGAAGGAAAAACCTGAGAAATTTAAAGAATATAATGAGTGAGAAGAATGGGATGACAAGAATATGTCATGTAAATCCATACAGTCACTTACTGTAACAAACTATTACTGCTTCCAATGAGGCACACTCTTAAATTATCAAATCAGACATGGCTACATGGCTGGCTAAACGTATCAGGGAGGTCACAGTAGTTGCTAAGCCCCATATGCATTTGATAAAAGTTGCTGGAACCAGCATGATCAGCCAACTAACTAATATATATGAAATATGAATGGCTGATTCTTTAGTTAGGCAAGGAAATGAACCACTAGCAGAGGAGTCAGTGGCTGTCTCAGACAGGAGAATTGTCCTATGACTGTGGGATTTTGGAGAGATAGCTGGTGGATGACAATCATTTGACCAACAGCTATCTAGAGTATATTGTCAGCTTAAAGGGGTTGTCTAGTACTTTATATATCTCTAGGATAGGTCCAAGTGGTGGCATTGGTCAAATGTGAGTAGCTGGGTAGAGGAAGAAAACATCATCTGTATAGTGGAAGTGGACAAGTACTGCAAATTCAATTTTTATATATTTGAAAAGGTGCAGATTTCCAGTACTGCCGGCACCGAAAACAGTTGATCTTCAGGGTGCTGGGTGTCACACAGTCACTGTTCTGTTATTGATGACCTATCTTAAGGATAGGCCATCAATATATAAATTACTGGACAATCCCTTTAACTGCCATATAAGAACTATTATGGAAGTATGGCATAGAAGCACATGCCATATCAAATTATTACATGTAATTGTAAATCCCAACAGTCACCCTATTATCCTAACAATACAGTACCTTGCAGACGAACCCTAGGAGTGCATTTTGGTGAAGAAAGTTCTGTAATTGTCACATCTAACTAACCCCTTGAGATTAATAGGGTAGTGAATCAATAGGGTAGTGAAGGAATAGGGTAGTGAAGGAATAGGGTAGTGAATAAACTGATTTTGAGTCACAGAATGTTGTACATTATCTGCAGTGTTGAAACTCACACTAGTTCTCAGTCTAAGGGCTCATTCACATATCCGATTTTTCCATATACGAGAAAAAGGGACTGATTCTTTTGATCAGACTCTGATAATTGTTTGTTCAGAGTGTGGTCCAAGTGTCATCCATATTTCTTGTACATGAAGGACAAAAAAGTTTGTCTACCTTTTCTGTTCTGACAGTCTGTGAAAATCGTACCACTCTCAGATGTCATGCAAGTGCAATTCAGTTTTTTCAAGGACCCACAGACAGCAGTCGTATATGAAAATTGTGCGTCTGAATCTTCCCTTAAGGCTGCTTTACACGCTGCGACATCGCTCAAGCGATCTCGTTGGGGTCACGGAATTTGTGACGCACATCCGGTCGCTTTAGCAATGCCGTTGCGTGTGACACCTTTGAGTGATTTTGCATCGTTGCAAAAATGTGCAAAATCACTCATCGGTGACATGGGGGTCCATTCTCAAATATCGTTGCTGCAGCAGTAACGAAGTTGTTCCTCATTCCTGCGGCAGCACACATCGGTACGTGTGTCACCGCAGGAACGAGGAACCTCTCCTTACCTGCCTCCCACCTGCAATGCGGAAGAAAGGAGGTGGGCGGGATGTTCGTCCCACTCATCTCCGCTCCTCCGCTTCTATTGGGCGGTGGTTCAGTGACGCAGCTGTGACGCTGAACGAACCGCCTCCTTAGAAAGGAGGCGTTTCGCCGGTCACAGCGACGTCGCAGGGCAGGTAAGTAGTGTGACGGGTCTGGGCGATGTTGTGCACCACAGGCAGTGATTTGCCCATGTCGCACAACCGATGGGGGCAGGTACCCACGCTAGTGATATCGGTCACGATATCGCAGCGTGTAAAGCGGCCTTTAGGCTTCCCTAAGTTCATACGACAGTATTTTGGGTCCAGGTGCTATTAATAAAAAACATATAGCACTCGGACCAATGTTATTCATTGTTGCAAACAAGCGTTTTGGTTTTTTTTTACTAATCAAAACAGCAGCCTGCACTAGCCTATTCCATGGTTTGATTGAGACTGACCCATGGGTGTGCAAAATAAAATGCAATACATATTTACACCATCTGTTTTTAAACGATACCTTACAACTCTTTAACATAAAACACTGCAAATAGTCTTGAAAGTTATTAATAGCTGCTGCTATTTTAAAAAAATGTCTCTCTCTCTCTCTTTCTCTCTCTCTCCGTATATATATTATATATATATATATATATATATAGATGACAAATGAGAAAAAAGTCCTCAGAGTTTTCCGTATGAAACTGACAATTTTTATTTGATCATGTGATCCTGGCCAATGGGTAGGTTCACACAGGCGGTTTTTTCGGATGAGTGCTGTCCATGAGAAAATGCACAGTTAATGGACCAATGTTATGCAGTGGATCCTTTTCACTGATACCTTAAAATGTTTAACATAGGAAACTATAAATGGTTGTGTAAATTAATAGCTACTGCTAAATTCACATGACCATTTAAAAAAATCCTCAGTTACATCGAGAGATTTGACGATTTTTTTTCTCACATCATCTGTGTGCAATCCATATGCAATCTGTTTTACTTTGCACCAGCAGCTATTAAAAGGATCATTTACAGTTTCCTATGTTAAAGAATTGAAATGTAATCACCCCGCCCCCTTTCGAAGGCGACACGCCAAAACGTGCATCGGGTCCTGGTGGCGCCACTAAACTCATCATTTATTCTTACAGCTTTACTCTGTGAGCAATCACTTTCACTGGTTATTAGTATAGATCAGCTCATTAGATTTTATGCACTGGTATATTTTCCACTGTGTTTTATATGAAGATTATACTTACTAAGTTAGCACCTCTCTGGTTTGTTATGCACATTAATGACACTTTTTAGATATAGCTGATTTGTTATAACTTTTTATTATTGATGACTTAAGTGAAAATTGTACTACATTGCACTTTATTTACAGTACTTTATTAGTGTATTAATATAATATTATTTTTTTCTGTTTAGCAGACATTGTATATACTTTCCCTGCTGTGCTGCTCCATTTTTGGGAATATTTCAGTATTTGTTCTTGCATTATATTTTATTACTAATAAGGAATATATTAAATTTATTATCAGTATGCAGCTATTTCTGTGAATAGGTTCTACTTTCTAGTATTATACAGTATAGCCTCAATAATTCTTGGGGAAAGTGATAAATTTGTCTCACCTGGTACTACTACACCCAACTTTGACACATAAGTGGTTATAGTGTGTGTATATATATATACAGTGCCTTGTGAAAGCATTCGGCCCCCTTGAATTTTTCAACCTTTACCTATATTTCAGGCTTCAAACATAAAGATATAAATTTTACATTCTATGGTGAAGATTCAACAACAAGTGGGACACAATTGTGAAGTTGAACAAAATTCATTGCTTATTTTAAACTTTTATAAAATACAATAAACTAAAAATTGGTGCGTGCAATATTTTTCGTCCCATTAAGTTAATACTTTGTAGTGCCACCTTTTGCTGCGATTACAGCAGCAAGTCACTTGGGGTATGTGACTATCAGTTTTGCACATCGAGAGACTGAAATTCTTGCCCATTCTTCCTTGCAAACAGCTCGAGCTGAGTGAGGTTGTATGGAGAGCATTTGTGAACAGCAGTTTTCAGCTCTTTCCACAGATTCTCGATTGGATTCAGGTCTGGACTTTGACTTAGCCATTCTAACACCTGGATATGTTTATTTGTGAACCATTCCATTGTAAGTTTTGCTTTATTTTTGGTATCATTGTCTTGTTGGAAGACAAATCTCCATCCCAGTCTCAGGTCTTTCGCAGACTCCAACAGGTTTACTTCAAGAATGGCCCTGTATTTGGCTCTATCCATCTTCCCATAAATTTTAACCATCTTCCCTGTCCCTGCTGAAGAAAAGCAGGCCCAAACCATGATGCTGCCACCACCATGTTTGACAGTGGGGATGGTGTGTTCAGGATGATGAGCTGTGTTGCTTTTACGCCAAACATATCGTTTGGCATTATGCCCAAAAAAGTTCGATTGGAGTGAGTTTGCTGCACTGAAAGTAAAGGGAATGAATGATATTGCACTCCACAATTTTCAGTTTATTATTTTTTATAAAAGTTTAAAATAAGCAATAAATTTCAATCAACTTCACAATTGTGTCCCACTTGATGTTGATTTTTCACCATTACATTAAAATTTTTATCTTTATGTTTGAAGCTGAAAATGTGGGAAAAGGTTGAAAAATTCAGGGCGGCCGAATACTTTTGCAAGGCACTGTGTAATACAAATACTGAGAATTACATACAGTATACAGTACAGGAGAAGTGGTACTGTGCAGTGTAGATTTACAGTAGTACAAAGACTGAGAAGTACATCCAGTATACAGGACAGGAGAAGTGGCACTGTGCAGCGTATCTACAGAATAATACAAAGACATAGGTGGGCTTTTCACACTACGACATCGCAGGTGCGATGTCGGTGGCGTCAAATTGAAAGTGACGCACATCCGGCATTGCATGCGACATCGTAGTGTGTAAAGCCTAGATGATTCAATTAACGAGCGCAAAATCATCGTAATCGTATCATCGGTGCAGCGCCGGCGTAATCCATAATTACGCTGACGCGACGGTCCGATGTTGTTCCTCGCTCCTGCGGCAGCACACATCACTGTGTGTGAAGCCGCAGGAGCGAGGAACATCTCCTACCGGCGTCACCACGGCTTCTGTAGGATATGCGGAAGGAAGGAGGTGGGCGGGTTGTTTACAACCTGCTCATCTCCGCCCCTCCGCCGCTATTGGCCACCTGCCGTGTGACGTCGCTATGATGCCGCACGACCTGACCCCTTAGGAAGGAGGCGGGTCGCCGGCCAGAGCGACGGTCGCAGGGCAGGTGAGTGCATGTGAAGCTGGCGTAGCGATAATTTTCGCTACGCCAGCTATCACACGATATCGTACCTGCGACGGGGGCGGGGACTATCGCGTGTGACATTGCAGCATCGGCTTGCGATGTCGCAACATGCAAAGCCGCCCTAAGAATTATAGCCAATACACGGAAAGAGAGAAGTTGTACTGTGCAGTATATATATATACTAGCTGTACTACCCGGCTTTGCCCGGGTTAATAACTGCTGTTAACAGAATAGAATGTATTAACAATACTTTATTCTGCACACAAAAACCACAAAACAAATAGATAGAAATGTAATTATTAAAAGACAAAAGCTATAGTAGCATTTCACAATATATGCAGGGAAAAAAAAAAAGAGAAAAAATGCACGGTTTCGATGCGCTGCTCAGAAAGGTAGTGATGAGGTTATTTGGGATGTAGATTTATTAATTATTTACATGCCACTACGCGTTTCGGGGGTACAACCTCCCCCTTCCTCAGGTAGCCTACCTAAATCTACATCCCAAATAACCTCATCACTACCTTTCTGAGCAGCGCAGCGAAACCGTGCATTTTTTTTCTTTTTTTTTCCCTGCATCATTATCTCCCTATGGGAGCTCACGGGGCTGCTGCAGCCAGAACCAGGATCGTACTATCCATTTGAATCTAACACCAGGGGCTAAAGAATCACCACATCTGTGATCACGGGACCGTCCGACCCGGAGGAGGAGCTGCTATCGGACGCCGGCGGCTGCACACTGCACATGGAAACCCCGATCGTGTGAGCAGAGTCCTGCGGAGTCAGGAGGACGGGATCCCTGCTGACAAGGAGCGGTGAACTTGCGATCCCCCTTCAATACCACTAACAGTGTTGTACCTGACGTACAACACTATCAGGTGAGTGTGCACCTCACATTGTACATACCTCGGTACATTAAGATCCCACACAGGAGCGCACTCTCTCTCTTTATTCATTTCACACTATATATTTCAACAACATAGATATTCCACACAGATTTAACTAAATTGGCCAAGTAATGTGAAGTAATCTTCTACTCCTTATTCGAGAGCCTTTTGATAAATATTTTTTTGTTGCACCAAATGATGTCATTTGGAAGCAGGAGTTGTACTTCCTAATGTTGTCCAAGAAATGCTTTGATATTGTACTGGTACCTGTCATCAGAGATTTTAGGGGATCTGGTGGTGACAGGAGAGGTGGAAGTTTTATCTTGACATTTGCACAGCATAAACTTGGTGGTTCATCTTTCCATTTCAGGGCACTGTAGTACATGCAGACCACATCCATTTTTTCTATCTGAACTTTAGGATGATCCTGATAGTTTATGTCTGACTGGTAACATAAGGCAGCATGATTCAAATCTCCAACCATTTCCTGTGCCCTGGTGGAAGAAATACCAATTCTCTTAGTGGCAAGTCGGCCTTCTCTCTACTGAGATGACTCATTGGCCCTGGAGAAAGCAGTTCTTGTTCTCTAATCTGAAAGCCTCGCTTCCCGCTCCTCAGAAAGTTCATTGGCCCTTGAGGAAACAGCTCTAGTTTTCATGTCTGCAAGCCTCACTTTCCTTTCCTCAGAAAGTTCATTGGCCCTTGAGGAAGCAGCTCTTGTTTTCTTGTCTACAAGCCTCACTTTCCTTTCCTCAGAAAGTTCATTGGCTCTTATGGAAGCAGCTGCAGTTCTCATGTGTGTCAGCCTTGTTTCTCGGTCTTCACATTTTTCATTGGCCCGTAATGCAGCTTTTCTTTTCACATCAGCTGACATTCGTGCCAAGGAATTCCTTTTCTTATGAGGCATTATTGTGGTAAAAATAGTCTGTAACTGACAGTTTCTATATCCTCTCACATAGAGATAATGTGACTGATATCAGCCTTTCCACCAACACACCCTAACTGACATCTTATTACCTCACACAAGCTTTGTTATACTGAGAATGTCCTTTGTTGCCTATATTAACCAATCAGAGCTCAGATAAATTAACTGTAGCAAAATAGAAGCTGAGCCGTGATTGGTTGCTATTGGCAGTCTGATATATCCTCAGGCAACAGAAAGCCCTCCCCCCTGATAGTATATATTAACTCACACATACACATTTCCTATATGGTAAATTTGTTGTTCTTGTAGTTTTGCTGCTTATTAATCAAATTTTTATTTTTGAAGGATAATACCAGACTTGTGTGTGTTTTAGGGAAATTATGTGGCGAGATTGGTGTATGTGTGGTAAAATGTGTGCTGAGGGTGGTATTCAAGCACGTGGTAGTGTGTGGCACATTTTATGTGTGTTTTCATATCCCCGAGTGTGGTGAGTATCCAATGTCGGGGTCCCACCTTAGCAACTGTACGGTATATACTCTTTGGCGCCATCGCTCTCATTCTTTAAGTCCCCCTTGTTCACATCCGGCAGCTGTCAATTTGCCTCCAACACTTTTCGATTAACTTTTTCCCCATTATGTAGATAGGGGCAAAATTGATTGGTAAATTGGAACGCGCATGGTTAAAATTTTACCTCACAACATAGCCTATGATGCTCTCGGGGTCCAGACGTGTGAGTGTGCATAATTTTGTGGCTGTAGCTGCGACGATGCAGATGCCAATCCTGGACACACACACACACACACACACATTCAGCTTTATATATTAGACTAGCTGTAGTACCTGGCGTTACATGGGATAGTAACTGTCTATCTGTCTCTCTCCCAGTCTCTGTCTGTGTGTCGCTGTTTGTCTGTCTCTCTGTCTGTCTCTTTCCTTGTCTGTCTGTCACTTTCCTTGTCTGTCTGTGTCTATAGGGTGCTTTACACGCTGCAACATCGCTAGTGATTGCTAGCGATGTCGAGCGCGATAACACCCGCCCCTGTCGTTCGTGCGACATTTGGTGCTCACTGCCGTAGCGAACATTATTGCTATGGCAGCGTCACACGCACATACCTTGTCAGCGACGTCGCTGTGACCGCCAAACAATCCCTCCTTCAAGGTGGAGGGGCGTTCAGCATCATAGCGACGTCACTGCGGCGTCACTAAGCGGCCGGCCAATAGAAGCGGAGGGGTGGAAATGAGCGGGACGTAATATCCCACCCACCTCCTTTCATCCGCATTGCCTGTGGATGCAGGTAAGGAGATGTTCGTCGTTCCTGCGGTGTTCCACCTAGCGATGTGTGCTGCCGCAGGAACGACGAACAACATCGTACCTGTGGCAGCAGTGATATTAAGGAAAGGAGCGACGTGTCAATGATCACCGTTTTTTAACCATTTTGTGATCGTTGATCATCGCTCTCTGGTGTCTGCGATGTTGCTACCGGCGCCAGATGTGCATCACTAATGACATATTGGTAGCAATGTCGCAGCATGTAAAGCACCCTTATGTCTGTCTGTATTTCTATCAGTCTGTCTCCATCTCTTTGTCTGTCTCTCTCTATCTCTGTGTCTGTCTCTATGTGTGTGTCTGTCTGTCTCTCTCTTTCCCCATCTGTCTCTTTTCCTGTCTGTCTTTGTCTGTCTCTTTCCCCATCTGTCTCTTTCCCCGTCTGTCTCTTTCCCCGTCTGTCTCTTTCCCCGTCTGTCTCTTTCCCCGTCTGTCTCTTTCCCCGTCTGTCTCTTTCCCCGTCTGTCTCTTTCCCCGACTGTCTCTTTCCCCGACTGTCTCTTTCCCCGTCTGTCTCTTTCCCCGTCTGTCTCAATCCCTGTCTGTCTCTTTGCCCGTCTGTCTCTTTGCCCGTCTGTCTCTTTGCCCGTCTGTCTCTTTGCCCGTCTGTCTCTTTGTCTGGCTGTCTCTTTGCCCGTCTGTCTCTTTGCCCGTCTGTCTCTTTCCAGGGTTGTTTCTTTGCCCAGCTGTCTCTTTGCCCGGCTGTCTCTTTGCCTGGCTGTCTCCTTCCCCATCTGTCTTTTTGCCCAGCTGTCTCTTTCCCCGTCTGTCTTTTTGCCTGGCTGTCTCTTTCCCTGTCTGTCTCTTTGCCTGGCTGTCTCTTTCTAGGGCTGTCTCTTTCCCCATATGTCTAATTCCCCGTCTGTCTCTTTCCCTGTCTGTCTCTTTCCAGTACTGTCTCTTTCCAATGGGATGTCTCTTTCCCTGTCTGTCTCTTTCCCCGTCTGTCTCTTTCCCCATCTGTCTCTTTCCCCATCTGTCTCTTTCCCTGTCTGTCTCTTTCCAGGTCTGTCTCTTTGCCCATCTGTCTCTTTCCAGGGCTGTCTCTTTGCCCGGCTGTCTCTTTGCCCGGCTGTCTCTTTGCCCGGCTGTCTCTTTGCCCGGCTGTCTCTTTCCAGGGCTGTCTCTTTCCAGGGCTGTCTCTTTCACTGTCTGTCTCTGTCCCCGTTTGTCTCTTTCCCTGTCTGTCTCTTTCCCCTTCTGTCTCTTTCCAGATCTGTCTCTTTGCCCGTCTGTCTCTTTGCCCGTCTGTCTCTTTTCCCAACTGTCTCTTTGCCCGTCTGTCTCTTTCCAGGGATGTCTCTTTCCAGGGATGTCTCTTTCCAGGGCTGTCTCTTTCCAGGGCTGTCTCTTTACCCAGCTGTCTCTTTCCAGGGCTGTATCTTTCCCTGTCTTTCTTTTTCTAGGTCTGTCTCTTTGCCTGTCTGTCTCTATCTGGCTCTTTCCATGTCTGTCTCTGTCTGTCTAAATAAACAAAGAGAATCCTGGCACACAGTATGAAAAAAGGGAAATAATCGATAGTTCTTGTTGTATGTTGTGGTTTTATTCAAGAAAAAGTTCTCATAGCAAGTTGTAATAAAGTTTTTTCATGATAACAGGAAAAAGAATGACAGTCCAACGTTTCGGCTCTAAATTAAGCCTTCATCAGGGACCATAAGATACTAGATACAAACATATGAAAACACAGACATAATTACAATAATATCATGTTCTGAATAAAAACCTAACAACAGAGTTTTATCAGGAAATGCGAAAAAACAAACGTGAAACAGTGAACGTGAGGCTAGGTGAGTCAGATGAACATCCGGTAGGAGGGAGAGGAGGGGGGGGGGAAAGAGCAGGAAAGAAGGAGAGGAAAGGGGAAGAAAAAGGGGGAAAGAAGAGGAATGTACATCAGGGGAAGAAAAGGTAGAGAGGAAAGTGAGGAAGCAACAAAGGAGAGAGAAGGAGAAAGAGGAAAGGATGAAGAAATGAAACATACCCATGTTGTTGTTATCATAAAAAGAGTCCTATTAGCAACGCTAGAGACTAGAACGGTTCAGAGAAATATGGAAATTCCCAAAAAAAGAGGAGGGCTTCGGTTATCAGGTGTGGATCACTCTAGAATGCGGCTACTGGGTAGAAAAAGGAAGCAGGAGAGAAGGGAAAAAGATGGAAAAATAAGAGATTATGGCAGAGGGCGTTGTATGTAAGGTAGGAAAAAACAGAAAACAAAAAATAGTGAATTAGGTGACACGTACCTATGGAAACCACCTTGTCATATGAGTAAGTGTATGTCTCTATATCTTGGAGGAACTCATAGTACGTATATGTAGTGGCTAGAAAAGAGTAAAGATCAAGGAGATGAAGGGGAGTTATACTGTAAAGCCATATATGACAAAATGCAACAAAATGTACCAGACTGCAGACGTACCGCTGTAGATGGAGAAACTGTCTCAGGGTAAATTGTCGGAGGGCGCTTGGTATGTTAAGGCAATGGGTAAAATCGCCCAATGAAATAAGGGACTAAAAAATAACATGAGACTGTTAGAATCACATGAGAGCAGTTAGCATATGGTATGGGCACCAGTGGTCACATACCTAAAATGTCCGTGAGAAAACCAAAGGCCAAGGTGAAAGCCGCCAATCATACAGATATGCGGTTAGCCATATATATCATATAAGGACGAGTATATGTGAAATATGCCGCTATAGGGAATAAGGGGGAATAAAGAAAAAGATTACTTTCACTAATGAAAAGCAAGCCCTACTGTACGTAGAAGGGTAGAGAAAATAACCTACCGCAGTGTGATAAGACACTATTTCAAAGTTGGAGCTCCTTGTCAGTGTGGTAAGATGGCTATACAGTAGAATAACGGAAAAAGGAGAAATTGTAATGCAACAGAACAAAGCCAAAGATATGACCTAATGGAGATGAGTCATAATACAATATGGAGCCATGGTTACATACCTAGGCTGGCAATGAAGCGGTGGAGACCGGAGGAGAAAGCCAATGCCCTAAGGATATGTAAGTATACATAAGAGAGACAAGAAAAGCTTAGATGAAAAGGGGGTATAGACAGAACGTTACCTTAAACCGCTTGTGAATCGGAGATAGGAGCCCAGAGAACAAGGTGTAAGGACCGGATATATAAAGGGGATGTGCAGTACGGCGTCTGACGTCATGTCCGGGTCAGGGAATGCTAGGAAGTGATGACGTGGGCGCGCATGCGCATTGTGCCGTGCTCGTTCCGTCATCCAGGTTGGGGAAAACAGAGGAGCGATGCGCAATGTACGCATGCGCAGTACGTGAAGTGACAGGTAGTTCGGCGTCCGAGTATAGGATCCGTGATAGCTTAGAGGCAATGGTGCAGCGTGCAGTTAATCAAGGAAATGGGTGCACGCTAAAGGCCATGTGGAGGAGTGTTCTAGGTAATCTGGGGAAGGAAAGAGAAAATTATTAAAAACATAATAATGGGTATATTACAAGAAAAGGACTATTAATGAGTTGGGATTATTAACGCACTATGCAAACAGACATAGTCACAGTATTGTCAACTTATGTACATACGATTAATACAATGAATCATAGAATTTTTGATAAATCATCTGGTATGCAATAGGCATTGTCTTAGCATTGAGGGAGCAACAGTATGAGCCAAAAGACCTCAGGAACAATGCGTATGAGTATACATTCAAGGTAAAATGACAAGTATAAAAAGTTTCTTATCAGGGAAACAAAATTGGATTACACCTGATAAAAATAGTTGATAGAAATTACAATACAGTCATGAAATAAAAAGTTTAATATAGGACTTCATACTCTCTATTGAGACCCGAGGGCTCCAGTGTTTTGAGAGTGTGAATCCAGTAGGCTTCTCGTGTCTTAAGCCTAGTGATTCTGTCTCCCCCTCTCCTGATGGGGGGAACATGTTCAATAACCTGAAAACGTAATTGGGATATGGAATGGTTGTGGGAAATGAAATGAGATGGTATGGGTAAAAGGGTTTGTTGGCAGCGAATTGTGGATTTATGTTTACTAATGCGGTCTCGGATATGCTGGGTAGTTTCCCCGACATATCCGAGACCGCACGGACACTTAATGAGGTAAATGACAAAAGAGGATTCGCAGGTGAAAAAACCTTTAATGGGAAAACGTTGGCCAGAGTGGGGATGTGTGAAGGAATCACCCTTGGTGATGTTTGAACATTGGGTACAGCTCAAACAGGGGAAAGTACCCCTGCGTTGAGTTGTGAAAGTAAGTTGAGTGGGAGTAGAGGTGGCTGATCCAAAATCTGCTCGCACTAGACGGTCCCTAAAGTTTTGAGGTCTTTTGTGACAGAAGAGTGGTGGTTGACTAAAAGAAGGAATGGAAGGGTAGGATTGTGATAACAGGGGCCAGTGTTTACGTATGGTGTCCCTAATTGGTGTGTTGAACGGGTGATAAGTGGAAACAAACGGAATTCTAGAGACCTCATTGTCCATACGGGGATGACGTGTGGAAGTTGTAGAATATCGGGAAATATGGGGGGGATACCCCCTCTCTTGAAATTTGCGAGACATTTCATCATGGCGGGCTGTGCGAGTGACAGGATCAGTCACGATCCGGGCGATTCTGTGATGCTGCGAGAGTGGTAGGGAGTCTTTAACATGTCGAGGGTGGCAACTGGTGTAGTGTAAAAGGCTGTTTTTATCTGTATCTTTAGTAAAAAGATCAATGGAGATGGTGCCTGCATCATCCTGGATTACAGTGGTGTCTAAAAAGTGGATGGCGGTGGGATCATAGTGAAGGGTGAAGGTCACGTTAGGTACACAGCTGTTGAGAGAAATTAGAAATTGTTGTAAAGTTTCACTGTCGCCTTGCCATATCATAAAAATATCATCTATGTAACGTTTCCAGGTGAGAACATGTATGTGAAAGAGTGAAGAATCATAGATGTAATGCTGTTCGAACCAGGCCATGAAAATATTGGCATAAGGAGGTGCCATATTAGACCCCATTGCTGTGCCTCTTCATTGCACATAGAACTGGTCCCTGAATAGGAAAAAATTCTGCTCGAGAACAATGTGCAGGAGATCCTGACAGAATGTATGTTGAAGGTCCGAGAGATTGCTAAAGTTTTCAAGGAACCAGTTAACAGCCTCTATACCGAGATGATGATCTATACTGGTATAGAGGCTGTTGACATCCAATGTCACCAGCAAACAATTGGCTGGTATGGAACCCAAAGAACGAACATGTGTCAAGAAATCCGTGGTGTCCTTTAGATACGAGGTGATGCTTGGGACCAAAGGAGACAGGATTTTGTCGAGGGTGATTGCTAGGGGAGAGAGAATTGAGTCCGTGGATGCCACGATCGGGCGACCTGGTGGTCGCGTCAGATTTTTGTGAATTTTGGGGAGTATATAAAAGACTGGTGTAATGGGATTTGATTTCTGTAGAAATTCGGATAATTTTTTGTCTATAGTGCCGATCTGGAGGTGATAGCTAATGGTAGAGGAAATGAACTGACGTATTGTGGGAGTGGGATCACTACTAATAGGTGTATAAATCAAAAGAGGGCCACTTGATGAATAAAGGCAACAACTCTACAATTGAATATAACCAAGAAGAAAGAGTCTTTCAGTTTGCCAAGTAATCAATATACCCACACAAGCCATATTGTGAAAATATATATAAATATTTATTATAGAGGCTGTAGGGGAAAGACAATACATAGGCATAAATATATGAACAAAGGACCAAGGGAATTGGTGCTGGAAGGGAAAACCCCACGTGTCCCAAGCATTCATTCAGGAGAACAAGTCTCTACTGAGTAACGGCAGACATACCATAATAGAGTCACACCAGGCAGGCACAGCTCAAAGAGGGTAGAAATGGCCAAGATGGCACAGCCAGTTATTAGCAAAAGCCGAGCTAAACCTACCAGGAAGATATGACGCCGAGGGCCCGGGTAACACGTGGGGACCAGACGTCCCAACACGTGTTTCGCTCCGTGTGCTTCGTCGGGGGACGATAAAAATAGTGCAAAATGTGAATCTTATATAGGAGGTCCGGCCCCAATGAACAAACGCCCCCTCGTTAAGTTAATCATACAGACCGGGGTATTGCGGGACGCGCCGCCCTGGGTCCTCAGCAGCGGAAGCCGGAGGGAAGAAAACTTCCTGTGACGTCACAGCACTTCCGGAACTCCGCTGCTAAGGACGCCAGCAACGGCCGCGTCAGGAAGTAAAGACCTCCCTCTGACACGTCATCGGGTAAGTCCGCCTACCCAAGGGATGACAAACCGTCCATTAGTATATCGGGCAAGGATGCCCACAGTGTGGAACAAAGACGGATGGTCAATGATAAGAACGTGTGGCAACAGAGGAAGTCGCAATATACCATGGTTGGATGGATATAGGTGGAATATAAGAAAAGCAAAAGATGCGTTATAGAGACAGGGAGAAAGGAAAAGCCGGCACTTTCACATATTCATAGCCACATTCCCAGCAAAGAGACATAGTTTGTGTGATACTACACATACATGCATATACCATAGAAATATATATACGAGGATAAAACGTCACACATATAGTACATCTGTAGATGAATAGAGATATATGCATTACATCATTCAAATGGAACATGCAAGTATTTAGTTTCTATCCAGCATCAAGGACACCTCCATGTCTTAAGATAACTTGAAAAACGACATCTTCCACCGTGGATATCCAAAGGCTGTGGGGCTTAGGACATGATAGGGGTAGGACCAAAAACTGAGGAAAACAAACAGCACTGTTAAAATTGAGAAACAGAACCACGCCAAGGAACAATCATCCCATTGATACTGATACGAAGTCTAAAACTCATAAAAATGATTACCCAGGGGTGGCAACTACCATCAGAGGACAAAAAATTCTCCAGTCCACACCTCCGGACTACTACAATTGAACCAGAGGAAATGATGGCAATTAAGCCAGAACCGGCCAATGGACTACAAAAAAGGAGCAAAAGTGAGACGCTCATTAAGTCCATGTGGGGACATAGTACCGAGGGTAAAAATCCATCGGCACTCTACCTGTGCAAGACGTTTTTTCAAATCTCCACCACGGATACCAAGATGCACCCTGTCAATCCCACGAACCTTCAGGGAGATTGGATCACAATTGTGAACCTCCCTGAAGTGACGGGGGATCGTCTTAAGGGTCTCCGGGTTAGTAACCTCTTTGGCGGCCAAAATATCACGTACATGTTCTCTCGTACGGATACGAAGTTCCCGAGAGGTTAATCCGACGTAAATTTTGTCACATCCACATGTGGCGTAATATATTACGCCAGATGTGTTGCAAGAAATATAGACTCGGATCGAGTACTCTCTCAGGCCATCAGCAGAACAAAAAGTGGTGGCCCTAACAATGTTCTTACATCCCCTACAGCTACCACATGGGTAGCAGCCAACTCGTTGTGGGCCACATCCGAAAAGAGGTGGAGTCTTCGCCACATAGTGGCTATGCACCAACATATCTTTAAGACTCCTACCTCTTCTCGCTGTCATCATGGGGTGATCGGGCAAGTACCCCTCAAGAGAGGGTTCTGTTTGCAAAATTGCCCAATGCTTATTAAGCACCCCCCTTATCTGCTCCCACTGCCGGCAGTAGGTGGAGATAAACCTGGCCACACAACCAGATGGCTGCACTGTAGAGGCTCTTCCTGACAGTATATGGTCGCGATTAGAGGACTTAGCCCTCTGGTACCCACGTTTGATGGATCTGTTGCTATATCCCCTGCTTTTAAATCTCTCCCTCATATCACTGGATTCAATCTCGAAGGTATTACCCGAGGAACATAATCTACGCAGCCGCAAAAATTGGCCAGTAGGAATGGCATCCACCGTTGACCTGGGGTGACCTGAAGTGGCATGGAGGAGGGAATTAACCGCGGTGGACTTACGGAAGATGGTAGTAGACACTGCTCCGCCCAGCTCTATGGATATCTTGATATCTAGGAAATCAATGGATCTCTGCCCGATCTGATGAGTCAAAAAGATGTTCCGGTCGTTGGAGTTGAGCCGACGCACAAAGTCCTCCAGTTCAGGGCCGGTTCCGCCCCAGACAACAAGAATGTCGTCTATATAGCGGAGCCAGCACTGCGCATGGGAGCTCGCCGGCACGCCGCCCCCGAAAACCTCCCTCTCCCAATAGCCGAGAAAGAGGTTTGCGTAGGACGGCGCACAAGCCGCCCCCATCGCAGTGCCGCGCCGCTGGAGGAAGAACCGGTCCCGAAAAACGAAGAAGTTGTGCGTCAACACAAACTCCAACAACTCCATGATCAGATCGGACAGAGATTGATCCAAATTGCTGGAATCCAAAAAGAACTGGGCGGCCACAAGTCCATCGCGGTGATCAATGCTGGAATAGAGGGCCTCGACGTCCATGGTCACCAGTGATACCCCCTCCTCCAAGGTCAAACCCTCTAGCCTCCTAAGAACATCCGAAGTGTCTCTGACATGGGAGGGCAATGTCTCCACAAGAGGGTGCAAGTAATGTTCAATGAATTTGCAAGTGACATCACAAAGCCCCCCCATGCCAGAGACAATAGGACGTCCGGGAGGCACTTTCGGGTTTTTATGAACCTTAGGGAGGAGGTAAAATGTTGGGACCACTGGAGTTTTGACTAAGAGGCCCTCATAGATTTTCTTAGGGATAATTCCCTCCTCAAAAGCCCGCAACAGAATCGCCTCCAGGTCATTGGTGTAGCCACGTAACGGATTATAGGGGAGAGATTCATAGGCATCCCGATCTCTTAGTTGACGCCATGCCTCCCTTTCGTATAGCTCCACCGGCCATATTACCACATTACCGCCTTTATCGGCGGGTTTGATAACCACATCCTCCAGAGACTGGAGTTCTCTGAGTGCGGATTGTTGCTGTTTTGTCAAGTTGTTATTGCCGCCCTTAAAAGAGATGCGTCGTATGTCCCTCGTAACCAGATCCCCAAAGATTTGAATCGGGGGACATAGTGACAAAGGCGGGAAAGTGGTGGATCGAGGTATGGTGTGTTGTGGAAAATTACCTGGTGGGTGGTGGGTGGACTCCGCCTCCAGCTCCTCCAGGGTGGAAATAGCCTCCTCTTCAAGAGTAGACCATGAGGATTCAGCTGAGGTTTTTCTATGATGCAATTTATGTAGCACCAATTTCCGTAGAAATAGGTGAAGGTCTTTAATCACTACAAAAAGATTGAAATTAGCCTCTGGCACAAATGAAAGCCCTAATTTCAGGACTTCAATCTGAGAGGGAGTGAGAACATGTTTAGAAAGATTTATTACCTCTAGATGCTGATCCATCCCTTTCTTCTGAGCTGGAGGAAGAGTCCCACGTCCACCACCCAAAACAGGACCTTGTCTATTACGGACATTGGTAGCTCTCGTGTTGGGTCTCATGCTCCGTGCTTTATCCGAAGTAGACTCGTCATCCAATGAAGAGAGTGATGACGCTGATACTGACGTCATGGAGACGTGGTGTTTCTTTTTAGGCTGTGACATCCCTCTCCACCGAAATACTTGACCGTTCTTATAATCCATAACATCCCGTTGATACTTTTTTGTTTTGGTGTTAAGGATTTCTTTCTCCCATTTGGAGAACTCCTTATCCAAGGATTCATGGTATTTGGACAACTCCTCAGGGGACAGCTCCGAGGAAAGGAGGGCCTGGGTCTCCCCAATCTCCGTCTCTAACTCACAGATCGATTTCTCATTCAGTTCTATGAGTAGCCGCATAAAGACCTTGGAACAGCCTGCCGCGGCTTCCTCCCATTGAGTTTTTATACTATCATCAGAGACGGTAAAGGAGGGAAAGACCCTGACCCTCAGTCCCCTCGGAACCAGCCCCCTGTTCATATATTTATGCCTATGTATTGTCTTTCCCCTACAGCCTCTATAATAAATATTTATATATATTTTCACAATATGGCTTGTGTGGGTATATTGATTACTTGGCAAACTGAAAGACTCTTTCTTCTTGGTTATATTCAATTGTAGAGTTGTTGCCTTTATTCATCAAGTGGCCCTCTTTTGATTTATTTCAGTGTTTACTGTGGTCTCACAGATTCTTCTCAGGGTCCCATGGATCTGAAAGCCCGCGAAAAAGCGTGGGAGACACAATTGGACCGGGTGTTTGAAGTTGGCGGGGATGATTTACCATCTTTGAGTTCCAGAACTGCCTTGGAACATATGAATAATTTGAAGTCTATGCTCAATAGAAAAACACGTTTGTGGTGGAATGTGGCCTTTATGAAGAGGTATTTGGACAGGGGGCTGGTTCCGAGGGGACTGAGGGTCAGGGTCTTTCCCTCCTTTACCGTCTCTGATGATAGTATAAAAACTCAATGGGAGGAAGCCGCGGCAGGCTGTTCCAAGGTCTTTATGCGGCTACTCATAGAACTGAATGAGAAATCGATCTGTGAGTTAGAGACGGAGATTGGGGAGACCCAGGCCCTCCTTTCCTCGGAGCTGTCCCCTGAGGAGTTGTCCAAATACCATGAATCCTTGGATAAGGAGTTCTCCAAATGGGAGAAAGAAATCCTTAACACCAAAACAAAAAAGTATCAACGGGATGTTATGGATTATAAGAACGGTCAAGTATTTCGGTGGAGAGGGATGTCACAGCCTAAAAAGAAACACCACGTCTCCATGACGTCAGTATCAGCGTCATCACTCTCTTCATTGGATGACGAGTCTACTTCGGATAAAGCACGGAGCATGAGACCCAACACGAGAGCTACCAATGTCCGTAATAGACAAGGTCCTGTTTTGGGTGGTGGACGTGGGACTCTTCCTCCAGCTCAGAAGAAAGGGATGGATCAGCATCTAGAGGTAATAAATCTTTCTAAACATGTTCTCACTCCCTCTCAGATTGAAGTCCCGAAATTAGGGCTTTCATTTGTGCCAGAGGCTAATTTCAATCTTTTTGTAGTGATTAAAGACCTTCACCTATTTCTACGGAAATTGGTGCTACATAAATTGCATCATAGAAAAACCTCAGCTGAATCCTCATGGTCTACTCTTGAAGAGGAGGCTATTTCCACCCTGGAGGAGCTGGAGGCGGAGTCCACCCACCACCCACCAGGTAATTTTCCACAACACACCATACCTCGATCCACCACTTTCCCGCCTTTGTCACTATGTCCCCCGATTCAAATCTTTGGGGATCTGGTTACGAGGGACATACGACGCATCTCTTTTAAGGGCGGCAATAACAACTTGACAAAACAGCAACAATCCGCACTCAGAGAACTCCAGTCTCTGGAGGATGTGGTTATCAAACCCGCCGATAAAGGCGGTAATGTGGTAATATGGCCGGTGGAGCTATACGAAAGGGAGGCATGGCGTCAACTAAGAGATCGGGATGCCTATGAATCTCTCCCCTATAATCCGTTACGTGGCTACACCAATGACCTGGAGGCGATTCTGTTGCGGGCTTTTGAGGAGGGAATTATCCCTAAGAAAATCTATGAGGGCCTCTTAGTCAAAACTCCAGTGGTCCCAACATTTTACCTCCTCCCTAAGGTTCATAAAAACCCGAAAGTGCCTCCCGGACGTCCTATTGTCTCTGGCATGGGGGGGCTTTGTGATGTCACTTGCAAATTCATTGAACATTACTTGCACCCTCTTGTGGAGACATTGCCCTCCCATGTCAGAGACACTTCGGATGTTCTTAGGAGGCTAGAGGGTTTGACCTTGGAGGAGGGGGTATCACTGGTGACCATGGACGTCGAGGCCCTCTATTCCAGCATTGATCACCGCGATGGACTTGTGGCCGCCCAGTTCTTTTTGGATTCCAGCAATTTGGATCAATCTCTGTCCGATCTGATCATGGAGTTGTTGGAGTTTGTGTTGACGCACAACTTCTTCGTTTTTCGGGACCGGTTCTTCCTCCAGCGGCGCGGCACTGCGATGGGGGCGGCTTGTGCGCCGTCCTACGCAAACCTCTTTCTCGGCTATTGGGAGAGGGAGGTTTTCGGGGGCGGCGTGCCGGCGAGCTCCCATGCGCAGTGCTGGCTCCGCTATATAGACGACATTCTTGTTGTCTGGGGCGGAACCGGCCCTGAACTGGAGGACTTTGTGCGTCGGCTCAACTCCAACGACCGGAACATCTTTTTGACTCATCAGATCGGGCAGAGATCCATTGATTTCCTAGATATCAAGATATCCATAGAGCTGGGCGGAGCAGTGTCTACTACCATCTTCCGTAAGTCCACCGCGGTTAATTCCCTCCTCCATGCCACTTCAGGTCACCCCAGGTCAACGGTGGATGCCATTCCTACTGGCCAATTTTTGCGGCTGCGTAGATTATGTTCCTCGGGTAATACCTTCGAGATTGAATCCAGTGATATGAGGGAGAGATTTAAAAGCAGGGGATATAGCAACAGATCCATCAAACGTGGGTACCAGAGGGCTAAGTCCTCTAATCGCGACCATATACTGTCAGGAAGAGCCTCTACAGTGCAGCCATCTGGTTGTGTGGCCAGGTTTATCTCCACCTACTGCCGGCAGTGGGAGCAGATAAGGGGGGTGCTTAATAAGCATTGGGCAATTTTGCAAACAGAACCCTCTCTTGAGGGGTACTTGCCCGATCACCCCATGATGACAGCGAGAAGAGGTAGGAGTCTTAAAGATATGTTGGTGCATAGCCACTATGTGGCGAAGACTCCACCTCTTTTCGGATGTGGCCCACAACGAGTTGGCTGCTACCCATGTGGTAGCTGTAGGGGATGTAAGAACATTGTTAGGGCCACCACTTTTTGTTCTGCTGATGGCCTGAGAGAGTACTCGATCCGAGTCTATATTTCTTGCAACACATCTGGCGTAATATATTACGCCACATGTGGATGTGACAAAATTTACGTCGGATTAACCTCTCGGGAACTTCGTATCCGTACGAGAGAACATGTACGTGATATTTTGGCCGCCAAAGAGGTTACTAACCCGGAGACCCTTAAGACGATCCCCCGTCACTTCAGGGAGGTTCACAATTGTGATCCAATCTCCCTGAAGGTTCGTGGGATTGACAGGGTGCATCTTGGTATCCGTGGTGGAGATTTGAAAAAACGTCTTGCACAGGTAGAGTGCCGATGGATTTTTACCCTCGGTACTATGTCCCCACATGGACTTAATGAGCGTCTCACTTTTGCTCCTTTTTTGTAGTCCATTGGCCGGTTCTGGCTTAATTGCCATCATTTCCTCTGGTTCAATTGTAGTAGTCCGGAGGTGTGGACTGGAGAATTTTTTGTCCTCTGATGGTAGTTGCCACCCCTGGGTAATCATTTTTATGAGTTTTAGACTTCGTATCAGTATCAATGGGATGATTGTTCCTTGGCGTGGTTCTGTTTCTCAATTTTAACAGTGCTGTTTGTTTTCCTCAGTTTTTGGTCCTACCCCTATCATGTCCTAAGCCCCACAGCCTTTGGATATCCACGGTGGAAGATGTCGTTTTTCAAGTTATCTTAAGACATGGAGGTGTCCTTGATGCTGGATAGAAACTAAATACTTGCATGTTCCATTTGAATGATGTAATGCATATATCTCTATTCATCTACAGATGTACTATATGTGTGACGTTTTATCCTCGTATATATATTTCTATGGTATATGCATGTATGTGTAGTATCACACAAACTATGTCTCTTTGCTGGGAATGTGGCTATGAATATGTGAAAGTGCCGGCTTTTCCTTTCTCCCTGTCTCTATAACGCATCTTTTGCTTTTCTTATATTCCACCTATATCCATCCAACCATGGTATATTGCGACTTCCTCTGTTGCCACACGTTCTTATCATTGACCATCCGTCTTTGTTCCACACTGTGGGCATCCTTGCCCGATATACTAATGGACGGTTTGTCATCCCTTGGGTAGGCGGACTTACCCGATGACGTGTCAGAGGGAGGTCTTTACTTCCTGACGCGGCCGTTGCTGGCGTCCTTAGCAGCGGAGTTCCGGAAGTGCTGTGACGTCACAGGAAGTTTTCTTCCCTCCGGCTTCCGCTGCTGAGGACCCAGGGCGGCGCGTCCCGCAATACCCCGGTCTGTATGATTAACTTAACGAGGGGGCGTTTGTTCATTGGGGCCGGACCTCCTATATAAGATTCACATTTTGCACTATTTTTATCGTCCCCCGACGAAGCACACGGAGCGAAACACGTGTTGGGACGTCTGGTCCCCACGTGTTACCCGGGCCCTCGGCGTCATATCTTCCTGGTAGGTTTAGCTCGGCTTTTGCTAATAACTGGCTGTGCCATCTTGGCCATTTCTACCCTCTTTGAGCTGTGCCTGCCTGGTGTGACTCTATTATGGTATGTCTGCCGTTACTCAGTAGAGACTTGTTCTCCTGAATGAATGCTTGGGACACGTGGGGTTTTCCCCTCCAGCACCAATTCCCTTGGTCCTTTGTTCATATATTTATGCCTATGTATTGTCTTTCCCCTACAGCCTCTATAATAAATATTTATATATATTTTCACAATATGGCTTGTGTGGGTATATTGATTACTTGGCAAACTGAAAGACTCTTTCTAATAGGTGTATAAGTAGCGGTGTCATGAAGTTGATTGTAAATTTCTGAAAGATAGTAAGTTTTGTCCATAACAACAATGGCCCCACCTTTATCGGCTGGTTTAACAATTATCTGGGAATTATTTTTCAAATCCTTAATGGCACGTGACTCCTCGGGAGTGCAATTATGCTTCAGGTGAAATTTGCCCTGGTGTATCTGATTGAGAATACGATCAATATCGGTTGTTACCAAAGAGATGTATGTCTCCACTGGATGATAGGTCTTGGGGGGGCAAAAGCTACTGGGAATAGACAGGCCTAGACTCTTTAACCTAAACATTTCACTGGAACCGGAACCTTCGGGTTCAACAGGAAGGGGATTAGAACTATTGAAATGGACTTTGAGACGGAGATTACGGAAAAATCTCCTAGTCTCCTGCTCTAATCTGAAGGAGTCGAACGACGGGGTTGGGCAGAATGAAAGTCCTTTCTGTAATACGGCTGATTCACTGGGAGAGAGGTTGTAGGAGGAGATATTATAGACCAAGTTGGTCCTACCTGTGATCGAGTCGTGACGGTACGTGGTACGAAGTCTCTTGCCCCGCCGCGTCTTCCTTTTGGAGGTTGTCTTGGACCTAAAAAATGAGAAGAGCGGGATTGACTGTGTTCGCTATCAGAGCTGTTGGACGACGAATAGTGTCCCTGATATGGAGTGCGACGTGGTTGATTGTAGCCGGAAAACCGCCAAGTGTAGACTTGGTTCTTTAAATAGTCCTCTTGATCCCGTTGAAATTTCACGCGTTTACGTGTCTGTAAGGATTTCCTGAACTCTGAAATCGTTGCCTCGGTCTTGGTCTTAATATTGTTGTACTCTGTAGGGGATAGAGTATTCTGGAACTGATGCTCAATAGTAGTGATGTTAGCACTGATATCCGTAATTTCTTTATCAAGGTATTCGATAGTAAGTAATATCAAGTCCATGGAGCATTTGTTTAAAATGCTCTCGTACTTGTCACAATACGATGCGTTTTCTGAAAATAATGTTGGGCGAAGGGGAATGCGCAAACCCCGTGGGATCCTTTTGGCCTTGTGGTACTCCGCCAAGGTGATGTAATGTAACTCTAAAGCAGTATGTCTGCGCAGTTCTTTCTCGTAGTCCTTGCTTCTGATCTCTTCCGTTGGTATTGAGAGAAATTGGTTAGAAGCAGTCACTTTAGAGAGAATAGCGGATGTCGCTTCATCATTATAGGAAAAAGTAGAAAATGACATATCCGAAAAAAAGTAGGAGCTCCGGCCAAAAATAATCGTGCAGCAATGAAGAGTATGCTGGGCTCACTACTATATGCCTGGTGCTCAGGAGAAAATATCTATATAAACAAAGAGAATCCTGGCACACAGTATGAAAAAAGGGAAATAATCGATAGTTCTTGTTGTATGTTGTGGTTTTATTCAAGAAAAAGTTCTCATAGCAAGTTGTAATAAAGTTTTTTCATGATAACAGGAAAAAGAATGACAGTCCAACGTTTCGGCTCTAAATTAAGCCTTCATCAGGGACCATAAGATACTAGATACAAACATATGAAAACACAGACATAATTACAATAATATCATGTTCTGAATAAAAACCTAACAACAGAGTTTTATCAGGAAATGCGAAAAAACAAACATGAAACAGTGAACGTGAGGCTAGGTGAGTCAGATGAACATCCGGTAGGAGGGAGAGGAGGGGGGGGAAAGAGCAGGAAAGAAGGAGAGGAAAGGGGAAGGTACATTTTGGTACATTTTGTTGCATTTTGTCGTATATGGCTTTACAGTATAACTCCCCTTCATCTCCTTGATCTTTACTCTTTTCTAGCCACTACATATACGTACTATGAGTTCCTCCAAGATATAGAGACATACACTTACTCATATGACAAGGTGGTTTCCATAGGTACGTGTCACCTAATTCACTATTTTTTGTTTTCTGTTTTTTCCTACCTTACATACAACGCCCTCTGCCATAATCTCTTATTTTTCCATCTTTTTCCCTTCTCTCCTGCTTCCTTTTTCTACCCAGTAGCCGCATTCTAGAGTGATCCACACCTGATAACCGAAGCCCTCCTCTTTTTTTGGGAATTTCCATATTTCTCTGAACCGTTCTAGTCTCTAGCGTTGCTAATAGGACTCTTTTTATGATAACAACAACATGGGTATGTTTCATTTCTTCATCCTTTCCTCTTTCTCCTTCTCTCTCCTTTGTTGCTTCCTCACTTTCCTCTCTACCTTTTCTTCCCCTGATGTACATTCCTCTTCTTTCCCCCTTTTTCTTCCCCTCTCCTCTCCTTCTTTCCTGCTCTTTCCCCCCCCCCCTCCTCTCCCTCCTACCGGATGTTCATCTGACTCACCTAGCCTCACGTTCACTGTTTCACGTTTGTTTTTTCGCATTTCCTGATAAAACTCTGTTGTTAGGTTTTTATTCAGAACATGATATTATTGTAATTATGTCTGTGTTTTCATATGTTTGTATCTAGTATCTTATGGTCCCTGATGAAGGCTTAATTTAGAGCCGAAACGTTGGACTGTCATTCTTTTTCCTGTTATCATGAAAAAACTTTATTACAACTTGCTATGAGAACTTTTTCTTGAATAAAACCACAACATACAACAAGAACTATCGATTATTTCCCTTTTTTCATACTGTGTGCCAGGATTCTCTTTGTTTATATAGATATTTTCTCCTGAGCACCAGGCATATAGTAGTGAGCCCAGCATACTCTTCATTGTCTCTGTCTGTCTGTCTCTTTCTGTCTCTCTATCCATCTCCCCACCAACATCTTATTACCTCACACATAAGCTTCTTTTACTAACAGTTTATTTTGTTCCTATAGCAACCACTGACAGTTACTATTAATAAGCTATAGCTCCCACCTCTATTCAGTTTAATGGATGCAGGATTTTGGAGAGTAACTGTAAAGCGCGGGGTTAAATTTTCCCATCAAAACATAGTCTATGACGTTTTCTGAGTCACATGAGGTGTCTGTGCAAAATTTTGTGATTGTAAATGGGACGGTGCGGATTCCTTTAGTGGACATACACACATACACACATACATACACTGAGTTTTATATATTAGATATATAATGTATATATATTGGATATAGAAAAAAAAATAAGCACCACGCTGATTTAATGTTAAAAAAGTGCAGAACTTTTTATTAGGCTATGTTTGGGCTTTATAACAGAACTTTGTCTGTCATAGAACAGAAACGTTGTCACATGGACTAACACCCACCAGCCAAGGGTGTTTTAATTATAATTCTAGTTAGATTGTACCTGCCCTGTATATTGTAGGCTTGTAGCCCAAGTAGAGGAATTCAAGGTTAGGGTCCTAACAACAGGGTAAGCCTTGTCACTGACAGTTGGGCTTGTCATATTTTACCTAATTTTTAACATAGTTTCTATATAAGTAATGCAGTTTCAAATTTCTAATATTCTATATTTACCTAGTATAGCATGTCAGCTCTTTACGCTTTAATTGTATTGACTAATTGCTTTTTTTCTACAGTTTGCACTTGTTCACCTATGTCTGTTTCTTGGATGTGCTGGTCAGTTTTTTGATAATTGTAGTATACTCCCTTCACCCACAAGCCAAGGGTGTTTTAATTATAATTATAGCTGGATCATTCCTGCCATATATTTTATATATTAGACACTGCTGGTGCTGCTGTATATAACTTATATAGGTGACATTGGGGCTGCTGTATGTACAATATATAGTTGACACTGGGGATGTAGTACAGGCCCAGATTAGTAATCTGCCAATCCAAGCAATGTCTGGTGGGCTTCGGCAGTAAGCTATAAAATGGGCTGTCAGCCCCGTTTTGTAGAATTTTGGTATTTAAAATCTTTTACATATTGGCATTGTGCATAAGGTATATACAGCAGCCTCAGTGTCACCCATATAAGGTATATACAGCAGCCTCAGTGTCACCTATATAAAGTATATACAGCAGCCTCAGTGTCAACAATATAAAGTACATACAGCAGCACCAGTGTCACCTATATAATGCACATATAGCAGCCCCAGTGTTGCCTATATAAAGTATATACAGCAGCCCCAGTGTCACCTATATAATGCACATATAGCAGCCCCAGTGTTGCCTATATAAAGTATATACAGCAGCCCCAATGTCACCTATATAATGCACATATAGCAGCCCCAGTGTCACCTATATAATGCCCATATAGCAGCCCCAGTGTTGCCTATATAAAGTATATACAGCAGCCCCAGTGTCACCTATATAATGCACATATAGCAGCCCCAGTGTCACCTATATAATGCCCATATAGCAGCCCCAGTGTCGCCTATATAAAGTATATACAGCAGCCCCAGTGTCAGCTATATAATGCACATATAGCAGCCCCAGTGTCGCCTATATAAAGTATATACAGTAGCCCCAGTGTCACCAATATAATGCACATATAGAAGCCCCAGTGTCGCCTATATAAAGTATATACAGCAGCCCCAGTCTCACCTATATAAAGTATATACAGCAGCGTCAGTGTCACCTAAATAAAGTAAATACAGCAGTATATATAGGTGCAACTGGGGCTGTTGTAAACATAAAAAATGAATCATCTTGTGACTCACCCAAGAAAGATTTGGAGAAGATGAAGTTCTGCGCACATGAAGCCAAAGGTTCAGATTTAATTTGCCCATTGTTGGCAATGGGCACATGGTTGAGCTGGGAGGGTGCACATACATGTACACAGCACTAATATGTAAAAACTTTAAAGGACTGACTGCAGCAAAACAGAGACTGCAGCTCACTTTAAAGGGAAAAATAGCAGATTGGCAATCCAGACCTAATGACAGTCCTGATGTAATATGACACACAGTCTTTCATTGTCTTGCACGTTTCAATCCACCGGTACAATTTATGCATTTTTCTATGGACCTTTAATAGCTTTCCAAGAGAAAATATATATTGTGGCACCATGCATATAGGCAAAGGTATTTTCACTTTTTCAATGCATTGCATTGCTCTTCAGCAGACGATGTAGAATCCATACCTTACTCACCTGTATCGGCATTCAGGGATCTTCATTGGAGAAGACAAGTCAAGCAAAAGGGATGACAAATGTATTGCCTTCCAGGGCAGCGCCCATTCAAAGCTGTCCTAGATATTTATTTGTCATGGGCTTACACAGCCAGGAGTCATGTGAAAGTAGCTGCCAAGACGGATTGTGAACACTGTTGTCACATATGGACACCAGCAGACATAAAAACTTCTATAAAGAGCTTGTATGTCCTTTTGCGCCTCTTCTTAAAACAGTAGAAATGAGAAGAATCATTGTGGAACCATTCCTTTTTGTCCATATTGTGGCCCAGCATATTTTATGTATATTTGTCCTTATAGAAAATGATAATACGAAGAATGCACCGATCATTTCAGTAATCTGAGACCATCACAGTGAAACTGAATAAACCTGGGGAAGTGTCTGTCCTTCTGTGTATTCAGGTCACAGAAAATTGCCTAGACCACATGCAAATGTAGCAGTGCTCAGCAAACATATTACTTCTGTACAGAGTGAGGGGCACTGCAGCCAGAAACTTGAGATGCTGCCCCCTGACTGCTGGCCCCTATGCATGTTTAAAGAGAGTTCTCCCCCTGGAAAGACACTGACCTGCCGCCCCCGCCTCCTGTGGTGTGACTGGCCTAAGCCCCGCCTCCTGGTTACATATCACTGTGTTGCCCAGCTTCCGGCCTCTCTGCTGCAGAACCCGGACCTGTTTGGACAGCCGGACACAGGGACCCGCTCCTGGAGGCGGTATGAGAGCTATCAGCAGGGAGGTAAGCGTTTCAGCTCACAGCGCTGTTAGCTGTGAGCGGCTCCCTCTCTGCTGAGGCACAAGCGATGTGTGCCAGTGAGCGCGGCGTTCTAAGGGAACTACCCGCCCGCTGGTCCGCTTGTGCTCGCCATTATTTAACACCCTTCCCCCCCTCCCTCCATCCTCCCCTAAAATCAGCATGGAGGAAAGCGTCCTGCTCACGGCGCTTTTAGCTGTGAGCGGCTCCCTCCATGCTGAGGCACAAGTGACATGTACCGGCGAGCGGCGTTCTGAGGGAACTACCCGCCCGCCGGTCAGCTTGTGCTCGGCGTCAATCTGCCCAAACCACCCCCCAAACCCCCCCCTCCCTTTTCAGCAGGGAGGGAAGCGTGCTGCTCATGGCATTGTTAGCTGTGAGCGGCTCCCTCCCTGCTGAGGCTCAAGTTATGTGTGCCGGCGAGCGGCGTTCTGAGGGAACTGCCCGCCCGCCGGTTAGTTTGAGTTGCTGTTCAATTTAAAAAGGAGCGCTTCGCGCTCTTTTTCTACGGCGCCGAGCGCCCGCCCGCCGCCCTATCACTGCCGGCACGGGGGGGGGGATTACGGGGGCGATCTGTGGGTTGGTGCAGTCCCTGTTGCAGGCACAAGTTGGAAGCGCTGCAGCGGTGGGTGCGCTGGCCTGCTGGAGTAATAAGCTCCGCTCCCCTGTACCGGCCCCCCACCACCCCACATCTTCTCATATACCCCATCGTGACACTGTACGCACTGGGGCTGTAGGCAGAACAAACCCCCCCCCCCCGGGGTTCCGGCGTGGGATGGCGGCGGTTGGGATGGCGTTGAACACCGTGCTATGCGGTCATTTGCAGGTACCCCGGCCATTGTTGTAGTCAAAACATGGTGCGGGTAGCTGCGGCGACCGTAGTCAGTCAGCCTCACGATAGCATCGGCGTGGGCATCAGGGCTCTGAGCATCATCATGAAAAAAAAAAAAAAAAAAAAAAAAAAAAAAAAAAGTCACATCGGTAGAGCTAGATCCCACCACTGCGGCGGATGGTCGAGGTCGCCGCGTGGCAAACGCATTCTCGTCCTCAGACTAAGTCTGGTGAGGTCCCGCTGCGGGACGAACAGCATCTGGGTACATTGGTCCGGACAGCGGAGTTGCCGTTGGAACCGGGCGTGCAATTTCCAGAAGTAGGGTCTGCTTTTTCCTGCATCTTCTGGTAAGTACCATTATGTGGGATTTTGGGTGGGATAAGTGCCCCAGGGGAGGGGTAACGTGATGTCACCAGGCAACAGGATTCCCACCTAATTCTACATTCTTCCTACTGAGTTATGTATGACCAACACTGTGGGTGGACGGTGGAAATCTCACACCCTGATATTAAAGGCAGTTGTAGTATCTGCCGTTACTGAATACTGTGGTCGGCATTCCACAACCTGACTGCTCTAACTGTAAAAAACCCTTTCCTATTTAATTTAAAAAAAAAAAAAAAAAAGTCTTGTGCCAGTCCTTTATACAAACAGGTATTTATGCATGAAAATGGGATCTCCATTATAACTTAGTGCTGTAGCTGAAAAGTTGCAGGTTTGGTACCTTTTCGCTGCTGGTTTGTGTTTCATCTTAACAGACAAAAGTGAGCAAGTGATGTGCAAAATTTGCATCTTTATATTTTATTTAATTGCATAATTATGTCCACATGAATATCCCCTCAAAAAAAAAAAAAAAAAAAAAAATACTCAATTTTATTTTTTGATCTCAGGTATTTAACTGACAAATGGCTATGCAATGTTTTAGCAGACAGAGATTATGCTAATATTATACGATAGAGGGTGCCGACTAACTATATTATTTGAAGCAATTGTATTATATATATATATATATAAAAAAAAAAAAAAACACCACAAACCTCTTATAGGATTTGCCTCTATTCAGAATGCTTGGCCACATGGAGACAGGTTTATTCACTATTACCCGTTACCTGGACACTCTACACTCCATCTCTGGGTACCCACAGGGAATACTTTAACTTTGTAAGGTCGTGTCTACGGCATTAGTTTTTCCCATGTGCCTTTACCATGGCTACCAAGGGTATTATTAAGTGGCAGTGTTGGGTGGCCCGGGTTTTTGGTACATGTGTCCAACCTCAGGAGCGGTAAGTGTTAACTTGTGTTCCATAACATGGAACCAGGATATGGGCGCCCCTAAATGTGGACCTGATGGTGTAGTGTAATTTCTCGTCAAGTGCCAATTGCCAATTTTTTTAAAAAAAAAAAAAACGAAACCTTTATTTTTATATAGCGCTCACATATTCTGCTGTGCTTTGCATGCATTGGGGACGCTGTCCCCATTTGGGCTTACGGTCTGGATTCCCTACCTGTATGTTTTTGGGGGTGTGGGAGGAGGCCGGAGTGCCCGGAGGAGACCCACGCAGACACGGGGAGAACGTGCTGGCTCCTCGCGGATGGTGTCCTGGGTGGGATTTGGGCCCAGGACCCCAGGGCTGCACCTGGCCACTGAGCCATTGTGCCGTGCCATAATAATTTCAAGAGCAGGAACAGACAGATTTGTAGGTGGATTATTTTCGGCGTTGCAGGGCCAGCTGTTTGGGATTATTTGCAATACAATGTGTTTATATAGTTATATATATATATATATATATATATATATATATATATATATATATATATAAAAAAAAAAAAAAAAAAAAGAGTTCCCCATGCTGGGCCCGGCGGGCATGGTACGGTAACCTAACTTTGATTGCGCCTTCCCCCCTATTTAGGTTTCAGCTAAACAAAAGGGGGGGTAGACTGGGAAATAGGAGGATGACCAACGGTTCGACGATGCCGGTGTGTTAAAGTCTTAACCAACTACAGCCCCCTCCGCAAATAAGTAATCAGGCTGTTCAGGTTTTTTGTGGCTTGGAATGCCTATGAGTCAACACAGGGTTGAAGTCAATACAGGCATTTGGTTTCCGGGTTAGTATCGCTCACCCTATTGCAATCCCAATCCCAGGTATTTTGGTAACTCCACCCACCAGCAGGATCAAGGTTGGGAGTGCGCAGCTAGATGGTGGGGTGTTCGGTGAAGTTAGGCTTATGATCCGGGCCCCCATTTTGCATTGACCTGACGGTTCTATGGTACGTTATGCAGCGGGTGTGTTTGGTGGCTGATGTGCGTGATGATTTCCCAAGCCACCCTTTAGTAATACACACCCTGTAGTATTCAGCGAACGTGCACCATTTTCGGTTGCAAGCAACCTGTTACGAGGTCGGTCTTCCCGTTTTTAAATTGTGGAACTTTACTGAAGCGATGAGGGTCTTGTGGGGTGTAAGCTATTTAAGGGTTGGATGATTAGTGGCAAGCGAGTGGATCACAGTAGGCCTATTCTTTTCTAGCCATAGATTATTCCAAAAAAAAAAAAAAAAAAAAAAAAAAAAAAAGGACGGGCTTGGATCGTTCGCCCCATTGCGAATCTATACCTTGATGTTTTGGATCTTTTTCCCTCACTCGGCGGGTGTCCCGACGTTGTCGGTTATGTCTCTTAGGCGAGCGGGTGTGATGGGACTAGTTTTTACCCACGACGACGGCCCTTCATTTTAGCGTCACGGAGTTAGCCTACATTTTGTGGGCTATTTTTGGTTGGTAATGTGACGGTTCCTCGTTATTTTGGTGTTTGCCAGCCGTGGTACCCGGTACGTACTCTACCAGAGTTGGGGTGTTCCAAGGCTTCAGGGGCCAGCATACATGAGCACAGTTTCAGTGGATTTGGTGACTGCAATTGAAATGCATTAAGAGGGACGTCAGGACTGAGTTGGTTTTTGAAATCTGGTTTTATCAGTCACGTAAGAAGATTCAGAACAGCGTACAGGGCTAATGTAAAATGACATGATTGTGATTTGTTTTTTAAAAAAAAAAAAAAAAAAAGTTTGTGGGTTTTGCCAGTACCTCCTTGGAGAGAAGAGGTGTTTGATGGTTACGAGAATTCTCTGTTCTGACATTGTTTTCCTTTCAGATCCAAGTCGGCCTAGTGAGTGGGTCCGAGGTTACTTCCATATATATTGGCTGCGAGGAGAGCGGATCTTCGCCTTGGTGGTCGGTTCCTTGTTCCCGTTACAGTGGATGTAATTGGAGAGGTTGCCGGAGCTTGGCTCAGCTGCGGGTCTATCAGAGGCGATCAAGATTGCGTGAGCTCTCTTTTCTCCAACCGACTTGGTGATACACATAGGCTTCAAGTATCTGGTCCAAGGCCGTCTAGCTAGGCCTCTTACCCTTATCCGTTCAGAGAAGTACAAGTTTCCCTGTTTTAGTTCGGAGTGTTACAACGATCCGGTCGAAGGTAACCCTCTGGCCCAGGGGGCATGGAGCTAAGGAAGAATGTGATAAGGATCTCTCCTGGCGCATGGTCGATCAGGGCTTACCCAAGTTGTGCTGTTAATAAAGTGTTAAAAAAAAAAAAAAAAAAAAAAAAAAAAAAGTTGTTGGTCTGGCACCGCCAGCTGGAAGGCAATATTTGGCTGTCCTTAAGCTTGGATGGGTATATCCCAAATGATGATGTTATGGATATGGTGGTTGCGGAAATGCCTGGGACGGCTCAGGTATTTTTTAGTTTTTGGTGGGGGTCGCAGCTTGCTGGTGCTGTGCTGCTCCTTGGCGGAAGGGGTAGGAAAAGTGGTGGTGAATTACCCGCGCCGGACGGCCGGAAGGCGGTACATTTACCTGAACCCCGTGATGTTGGCAAGTTAATGCCTGGTTAAAAGCTGCGACCAAATTTTATGCCAAAAGATGAGAGTGGTTTTTCCCCATGCCTCTCTCCAAAAAATGGAAAATTCAAATAAAAGTATTTTTAATTTATAAGAGAACGGTGTCGTGTCTTTCTAGGGGGGAAAAATGGTGGTAGTTGGGTCCTGGCAGTCTGAGGGGCACTGCAGCCAGAAACTTGAGATGCTGCCCCCTGACTGCTGGCCCCTATGCATGTTTAAAGAGAGTTCTCCCCCTGGAAAGACACTGACCTGCCGCCCCCGCCTCCTGTGGTGTGACTGGCCTAAGCCCCGCCTCCTGGTTACATATCACTGTGTTGCCCAGCTTCCGGCCTCTCTGCTGCAGAACCCGGACCTGTTTCCCACCCTCCCTCCCTTTTTGTTTTTCCTATTTGGATTGAGTTTACGGTGTTTAAGTCGCAGCAGCGGAAGGGGTAGGAAAAGTGGTGGTGAATTACCCGCGCCGGACGGCGGTACATTTACCTGAACCCCGTGATGTTGGCAAGTTAATGCCTGGTTAAAAGCTGCGACCAAATTTTATGCCAAAAGATGAGAGTGGTTTTTCCCCATGCCTCTCTCCAAAAAATGGAAAATTCAAATAAAAGTATTTTTAATTTATAAGAGAACGGTGTCGTGTCTTTCTAGGGGGGAAAAATGGTGGTAGTTGGGTCCTGGCAGTCTGGGAATAGGAAGACTTCCATCTTCTTAGGCTTCATTCAAATCAGTATTGTTGCATCAGTATATGTATGCCAAAGTCCAAAGTTGACCTTATAGAGAAAGGCTATAATTAAAGATTGACACCTGTTCTGTATTTTGGAGACACTCTTGGTTTTGGCATAGAAATATTGATGAAATACTGATCAGCAATCATTATGCGTGAACGAGGCCTTACAGCGAGCAGTCATATTGTGAATAATACAAAGGAGACAATTTATTATCAGATTTCTGAATATTCTAGTGTAAAAATGTATGAAATGTTGCACAGGTTTTTATGCACTTTGAAAAGTAGGGGGATCTCAGTTAGTGCGGGGCGTGATCAATAATGTCTGGCAAAATCCATAGTAATTTACGGCACAAAAGTGGCGTAAAAGATGACAAAGGTTCTCCAGCCTTAATGAATCTTGTCATATATAGGACTCTGGACGGACGGACATAATTGGTGCAAACTGTGCAGCTGCACAAGGCCGAAGAGATAAGGAGCCACTTCCCCCTCCAAAGCAGCAAGAAACCTCTGTCACAGACAGGACCATCGTACTGCAAACGTCCATATACTGTTCTGGCTCAGGGACCCTTTCCTGTCTGTGTCTGACAGTGACAGGACTGAAAGGCTAGTGCTCAAATCAGCAAATAAACAAAAAAAAAAAATATGATAAATTGATAAAATCAAAGGAAACATAAATAATCATTAACCCAATTAAGGACCCAGGAATATTTTCATTTTTGTGCTTTTATTTTTAATACCCCTTATTCCAAGAGTTGTAAGTTCTTTATATATCTGTTGACAGTGGCATGGGGGGGCCTGTTTTTTCTGGGACGAGTTTATGTTTTAATGACACCATTTATATTACCATACAATGTATTGAAAGACTGTAATAAAAAAATAGGAAAAACAAAACAATTCCACCATTGTTTTAGTTGGAGCTTTTTTATTAGGTTTTTATGGCAATGGCAAAAAAAATTGTCTGTCACCAATTTTGGGGTTTTTTTTTTTTTGTTCTGTTCCATTTTTATCTTTTTCTTACTCTTCAGGATATATATGATATTTTCAACTGCTTTTGATTCCATTTTTTTTTAGAAATGGTGAAAAACATCAATTCTTCCTTTCCAATAATCCAGTAATTTAATTTTTATTTTTGCTATTTAATTTACAGTTTAGATCATTTAATTTGATTAAACATCACAATTTTTTGGACATGACAATACCATATATCCATATAATCAGTGAAATATGGAAGGCAGATGCAACACAAATGGTACAAGTCTGATTTTCCGATTGACCCAATGGCAAATTGGCTCATAGTAGGATATATCTCTCTTTTTATGTTAACTATTGGTAAGTGTGCCACCCCAGGAGAAGATCGAACCGCTCAGATCGGAGGGTAGTGTCCGTTCGTGGCTTGAGGGTCTCCGGACGCGGTGGCTTAATAGCCACACTCTAAAGTAAAAGGGGGGATATTTACAAAGGAGTAATAGTTTGTGACGTCACCCGTGGTGTGCAGCAACTGGGAGTACTGCCGCTGCCATTGAGAGTACCTGGGGTGATGGAGTGGGGCATCAAGGTGTCGTTGCCCTCCACAGGTAGGGGTAGGCCCCGGGACTCTGGATGATGCTACTGGGTACCGTGAAGGGGAAATCACTCAGGTACTCACTCAACCAATAAGCAGACGCTGACAACCGGGTAAACCAAGTCTCTGGGTGCCGCTGCCTTTCCAAGGGGAGCTCGACTGGGTCCCATCCCCTGCAGTGCTGCCTGGTGATTCGTGACCTGCTTCCTGGCACAAAGTTTAAATTCACCGTAGTGGCCTAGTAGTCTGGAACTTGCCGGGCCCCGCTCCCCATTGTGGCTAAGCATGGGAGCCTGCTCTCAGTGCTCACGCTTGGGATTTTAGTGGGCTGCTTGTATGGAAGTCCCTATCCCTCTCGTTGCGCCAGTGCCTCAATTCTGGAGCAAGTGAGAACAGTCCATAAAGGCTCTGTTCTCCACAGGTTAATTGGCGGGATGCCTGAAGCTTCTCCCCGACCTGGGGTCCGTGTACCCCGTCGTGCCTTCGGTCCTCTTTGACAGGTCCAGGCACCTAGCCTCAATCCCCTGCGACCGGGGGTCCGATTCCTCTAGGTCCAGACCACCGTCTGCAACCTAGTCAGCTTCTCCTGGGAGCCACTACTTCCAGCCTCCGCTGAGCTCCTCTCAGCTTGAGGGCTACCTCACTTCTCCTCCTCCACTTATCTACTCCCACTTCACTCCTCACCTCCCCTTCCTGACCCCTATTCCACTCAAGCCGCCCACTGGTGTCCTTGGTGGGTGTGGTGCAGGGTGTATCTAGGATTTGATTTGCTGTTGGATGCAGAACTGTAAGATGGGACCCAGAACCATGAGGGATTTGAATACTGCACTAAAGAGAAGGAGTGTGCAATACCCTGTGATGACCTGAATAGTCCAGGGGCGTCACATAAGCATAAAAAAGACATATGAATAGCTTATAGAATATAATGTGTCAGTGTGCTGACGGAAAAATATCACCAATACACATACCTCAAAAACATGTTTAGATCCAATTTAAGATCTCAAACGATCCAGGAATGAAAACTCCTACTTCATAATGTCAAGTGATGACCGTACCCATCGCTGTCTAGAAGGACACAAGTGCCATTTCATAACAGATTTTTCAAGAAAGACATAAGAAGGGCAGTGTAATGTATAGGAGAATTATTAGATTCTTGTCCACAGCACCTTAAATTAGATTGTATAAAACAGCTGCAGAAAACCATGAATCTGTAGCATTGACACGTGTACTATCTCCTGCACACAGCCGAAGACTGGGTTTATTATTCGCTTTCCTATAAATTTGACTTCCCCAACCTCCATCCAGTGCGGAGAGGCAGCAGTATTACTGTGCACGCCACTATACAGTAAGATTTGTCTGCCCTCTCCCAGATGAGTCTGATTTAGTGGGTGCCCTCTCATAGCTGTTATTGTCTGCAGCTCCAGGTACCAGAGCTCTAAATACTGAGGTTTAAAATGTCACAATGAAGTGGGCAGAATGGAAGCAGCGGCGCTAGAATCTCTGCAGGCAGAGCTGTGCGAATCAGTAAGCTGTTCACCTATAACCTTGATGTTCGCTGCTCTTTCTGTCGATAGATGGATAAATTATTTGTGGTCTGTTGCTTCTGCACTGATGGCTGGCTTTAAACTCTAAATTTTGTCTTTTAGACAACCTAAAGCAGCTAGGTATGGGCTAAAATATTTACTTTTAACCCTTATAGTGCCAAAAAGTGCACCAAATAATGCAACATGATGATCTGAAAACAGTAAAAACTGTTTTTGATATTTTAACAGATTTCATTCAAATATATCTTAAAGAGAATCTGTCACCAGGTTTCTGCACCTAACCTGAGAGCAGCATGTAGAGACAGAGGCCTTGATTCCAGTAATATCATTTACTAGGCTATTTCCTAAAGTTTTGAAAACATCATTGTTTTATCAGCAATAGATTATCACTAGAGGACTAGTTGCCTTGTGTCATGTAGTCCCCCTGTTATATGCACCCCAGTTCCCACCACTGATTGGCAGCTTCCAGTGTACACTGTAAAAAGGCAGAACTAGAACACTAGTGCCATGTAGTCCCCTCCTATGTGCACCCCAGACTCTCCACTACTGATTGGCAGCTTCCTGTGTACACTGTAAATAATCAGAACTAGAGGACTAGTAGCCTGGTGCCATGTTGTCCCCCTGCTATGTGCACCCCAGCCCCCAACTACTGATTGGCAGGTTCCTGTGTACATGACCCGCCCCAGGGCCGTGGGGTACTCGGTTCCAGGTGTTGGTTAATGGGATTATGTCACGGGGGCCTGTGCCCGGTTCCGTGGCCCTGGTGGTCGCTGAAAGTCAATAAATAATAAAAATTAAAAAAAAAAATAAATAAAAAAAAAAATAAAAAAAATAATAAAGAAAAAAAAATAAAATAAATAAATAAATAAAAGTATTTCGTGACGCCACCTACGGTTCCAGTATGGTTACTGGGGCTGCAGGTCAGACCTCTGGGGTGATGGTTAGGCAGCCAGTTGTTTACGCTTCCCGTAGGTGAAGCGGGGTCCCCAGGGCAGTTTTAGTAGTACACAGATATGGTGGTTTTTCTTCACAGCCTTTTCAACTGTCACTTTAGTGCAGCAGCCTATGGCTCCTCAGATGAAGAAATAAAGTGCATCACACCAATTCATTAACTCTGACCAGATTTTACTTGCAGGTGTTAAAAAGGGGTTCAGTTTCTTATGTTACAGTTTTTTGGGTAATCTGGGAACAGTTCAGGATCTCTGCACCAGGTCAGTTGTGTGGCTTCCATGCTGCGCTGTGTTTCTCCTTGGTACTAGGCTGCCTGTAGCTATACCTTGTCCCTCTCTCACTGTCTTCACCTGTATGGCAGGCGGCGGGAGCTTCTCTAAGGGGCACTGCTGTACTCACTGCGATCCCTAAGCTCTGTGTAGTGGCTTTGCCTTCAGGTGCTGCTGCGGCCAGGAGATCTGCAGTATCCCTGGCCCCCGTTCTTTATTGATGGGCAGATTAGATCCCTCACAATCTCGGACGCCGGTGTCCGATAATCAGCGCTGTTCCTTGGGGATGAACCGGTCTGGCTCCACCTCCCCGGTCACTCCTCTTTTGCCTCACTCTTGATCCCTCAGGCGGTCACACAGTTACTTGTGCGGGCTAAGCACTGTCCTCTCCATTTTGATGTCTCCCCTCACTCTCTGCTCGCACAGTCTCCTTTTCTCCAACTGTCAACTGTCTCTCTGACTCCACCTCCAAACCTGGCTTTAAAGGGGACCTCACCTGAACTCGACTTGTAGAGCTCCCCCTCCAGGCTTGGAGTGGAAATGTTATATGTGGGATTACCTGATGTGGAGATCCTTCCCTGCCCAGGTACAGGTATATTTGTGGCAACTGAACCCTGGGGTGCCACATTCCCCCTTAGTTAAATTCAGTACTCCTGGACTGGAAACACAAACTTATAAAACATTAGCAACAATAAAGAGTAGTACAAAGTCTTAAAAAGTAAAAATTACAAAAAACAATAAAACAGAAAAATGAAGTCCTTCCGCTGCAAAATGTAAGTATGGTATATATAAGAAAGTTTTTGACCACTACCAGTCCTGTGGTCCATTGGTCCATAAAAGTTCAAGAAGATGCAAAAGTTCATGCAAAAAGTCCTGCAGGCTCAACACGCTTGACGGTTACAAATTTACTTAGTTGCAATAAACAATAAAATATTTTTACATTTTAACAACTACTACACTTTCTATTTAATATTCTTCTATATAACGGGACGGGGGCTGACCAAAGTTGCTACGGCTAGACCTACGTAATGCCTGTGTCACAACTCGTCGGTGCAGTGTACTGGTACCTAGTGCTGGTGCTATGCGTGCACTATCTACTAGTCTGCATGAGGATCTACGCAACATTGGTATGCGTGAATGTTGTCTTAATGCTACTTTACACACTGCGATATCGGTCCCGATATCGCTAGTGTGGGTACCCGCCCCTATCTGTTGCGCAACACGGGCAAATCGCTGCCCGTGCCGCACAACATCGCCCAGAGCCGTCACACATACTTTCCTGTCCGGCGACGTCGCTGTGACCGGCGAACCGTCTCCTTTCTAAGGGGGCGGTCCGTGCGGCGTCACAGCGACGTCACTGAAGCGTCACTGAACCGCCGCCCAATAGCAGCGGAGGGGCGGAGATGAGCAGGACGTAACATCCCGCCCACCTCCTTCCTTCCGCATTGCGGCCGGGAGGCAGGTAAGGAGAGGTTCCTCATTCCTGCGGTGTCACACGGAGCGATGTGTGCTGCCGCAGGAACGAGGAACAACTTCGTTACTGCTGCAGTAACGATATTTGAAAATGGACCCCCATGTCGCCGATTAGCGATTTTGCACGTTTTTGCAACGATGCAAAATCGCTTATCGGTGTCACACGCAGCAACATCGCTAATGCGGCCGGATGTGCGTCACCAATTCCGTGACCCCAACGACTCCGCATTAGCGATGTCACAGCGTGTAAAGCCCCCTTAAGTCTTACCATATGACTGGCAGGATCCCCAATAGCAGGGTTCTCTGGTTCTACTGCGACAGGTAGTTCTTCTGAAATGTTGACCGGTTCTTCCAGTCTTTCTGGGACTTCTACTGGTTGAGCGCCAGTCAATAATGGTATAATTATGGCTCCATTGTACTGAGGCCAACTTTCAGGAAAATCACCAAGTACTGTTCTTATCATCTTCTCTTTCTTTTCCTCTTTAGGTTGAGGTATACAGGGGATTACTTCTTTTTGCTTCAACTGTTCAGGACATTTTTTAAGGTGGTCTCTAGAAACTGCCGCTGACGTTTTTCCCTTATCCTTGCTGATTAAGCAGATTTTCTTGTTGTCAAATTTAGAGGGCAATACTGTGTATGGTTCTGCTTCCCACTGGTCATCAAGCTTATGGGTCTTTCTTTTTCTTTTTAGAACCATCTCTCCAGGTATTAAAGGAGCAGCTGGTGCATTCTTGTTATAATATTTCTCTTGCCTTTCTCTAATTTGGTCTAGGCTTCTTTCTACGCACTCCTGTACCTTTTTGTACTGCTCTTGGCGCTTAGTGTCCCAATCAGCTTCAGGTGAACTGGTTTCAGGAACAACAATTCCCATTTCTAAGTCAACTGGTAACTTCCCGGGTCTTGCTCTCATCAAGTATGCTGGTGTGCAATTGGTGGAACTCACAGGGATGTTGTTGTACATGTCCACTAAATCAGGCAACTTCTTTGGCCACATGCTTCTTTCTTCCAAGGGCAAGGTTTTCAACAGGTCTATAACAACCTGGTTCATTTTCTCACACATGCCGTTTGTCTGTGGGTGATTCGGTGTGGTTCGGATTTTCTTATATCCATACAGGTTACAAAACTCCTGGAACACTTCAGCTTCGAATGCAGAACCTTGATCCGTCAACACCTGTTCCGGGTAGCCATGTGGTCTGCAGAAGTAGGCTTGAAAGGTTCTCGCTGCGGTTCTTGCTGTCAAGTCCTTTACAGGTACTACCACCAGAAACCGGGAATAGTGGTCCACCATAGTGAGGGCATACATATATCCGGATCTACTGGGTGTCAATTTCACATGGTCCAAGGCTACAAGTTCCAGCGGCTGCTTGGTGACAATTGGTTGTAGTGGAGCTTTTTGACTGTCACGATCCTTTCTTCTCAGGTTGCATGGGCCACAGTTTCGGCACCAGTTCTCAATGGTAGTTCTCATGCCAACCCAATAGAGTCTGTGGCGTAACAGTACCTCAAGCTTCTTCCACCCGAAGTGTCCTGCTCCGTCATGGTACGCCTCCAGCACAATCTGAACATCTCTCTTTGGTACCACTATTTGCCACACCCTCTCATAGGTTCGGGGGTTGATGTAATGTCTGCATAGCCTACCCCTGTAGATGAACAATCTTCTCTTTTCCTTCCACAGGTGCTACGCTTCCGGTGGGGCATCTGGGCTAAGACTTGAGTCTGGTTGGATTATTAGCTCTTTAACTAGGCGAACAGCCGGATCGCTGTCTTGCGTTTCCTCCCACCCGTGGTAAAGTAACGGGTTCAGCGTGGCCTCTTGGCGTTTGCCTTTAACACCTTGGTTACACTGGGATGCACTGTTGCGGTGAAAAGCCGGTAGCTCTATCTCTTCTAGCTCATCCGAGTCTTCTCCTGCATCTGGTAAATGGGGCATTCTCGACAATGCATCAGCGTTAGCGTTTTTGCGTCCTGCCCGATATTTGATGGTGAAGTCATAGTTTGACAACCGGGCCATCCATCGCTGCTCTAGTGCACCTAGTTTTGCGGAGTCCAAGTGAGTAAGCGGGTTGTTATCCGTAAATATGGTAAACTTCGCAGACGCCAGGTAGTGCTTGAATTGTTCAGTGACGGCCCAGACTAAGGCCAGGAATTCCAGCTTGAACGAACTGTAGTTTTCTGGGTTTCTCTCAGTAGGACGGAGCTTCCTGCTTGCAAAGGCAATTACACATTCTTTGCCATTCTGCACCTGCGACAGCACAGCTCCCAATCCCACATTACTGGCATTTGTGTACAGCACGAATGGCAGATTATAATCAGGGTAGGCCAGGATTTCCTCACCGGTCAGGGCCCACTTCATGTGCTTGAAAGAGTCTTCTTCTTTCTCACCCCATTCAAACGGAGGGCCGGAAGTCATGCCCTTTTTGGTCTGGCCTACCAGGAGATCTTGCAAAGGCGCCACTATTTTCGTGAAGTCCTTTATGAACCTCCTGTAGTATCCTACCAGCCCCAAGAACTGACGCACCTCTTTGACGGTTGTTGGCTTTGGCCAGTCTCTGATAGCAGTGACCTTTTCAGGGTCTGGTGCCACACCATCCGCACTGACCATATGCCCAAGATGCTGAACCTTCGGCTTCAGCAAATGGCATTTTGAAGGCTTTAGTTTCATACCAAACTTTTACATTGCTTCAAACACCTCGGCCAGGTGCTCCAGATGTTCCTCATATGTCTTAGAATACACGATGATGTCATCAAGATATATCAGTACAGTCTCGAAGTTTCGGTGCCCCAGGCAACACTCCATCAGCCTTTGGAACGTGCCGAGTGCATTGCAGAGTCCAAACGGCATGCTGTTGAACTCACACAGACCCATCGGCGTCGTGAATGCGGTCTTCTCTCGATCTTCTTCTGCCATGGAAACCTGCCAATACCCACTGGTAAGATCTAAGGTGGAAAAGAAATTAGCAGCTTTCAGTGCAGCAAGTGATTCCTCAATGCGGGGCAACGGGTAAGCATCCTTGTGTGTTATGCGGTTTATCTGCCTATAGTCAACGCACATCCTCATTGTGCCATCTTTCTTTCTTACCAGGACAAGTGGGGCTGACCAGGGGCTACAACTATCTCTAATAACCCCAGCTTCCTTCATTTCCCGTAACATATCTTTAGCACACTGATAGTGAGCTGGTGGGATAGGCCTGTATCTCTCTTTTATAGGTGGATGGTCTCCCGTGGGTATGCGATGGTGTACCCCTTTTATCCGCCCAAAGTCTAATAGATGCTTACTTAAGACCCGTTCATATTCCTTCACCACCCGATAAACTCCGTGCCTTTGGTAAGAAGGGGTGGAATCAGTGCCGATATGCAGCTTCTGACACCAGTCCTCCAGCTGTTCCTTGGAGCTGTTGTCCTCCGCCTGGTCGGACGGGGTCAAGGGTTCCACTGCCTGAATTGAGTTGTTGTTGACAGTGAACAACTTGGCAACAGTAGCATATCTGGGTAGCTTAACCTCTTCCTCTCCACAGTTTAAAACTCGTACAGGTACCCTCCCTTTGCGTACATCAACTATCCCCCTTGCTGTCAGGACTGTGGGCCTACTATCTGAGTACATGGGCTCTACCATTGCCTGGTAATCCTGCCCTCTGAGGCCTATAGCTGCTCGACACCAAATCATCACTTCACTTCTTGGGGGTAACACAATGGGGAATGAGTCGCTTACCCGTACACTGCCGATTTCTCCACTTGACAACTCTACCTGTTGTCTCTGCAGAAGGGCTTTGATTTCTTTCTGTAGGATCCTCTGCTGCCTGATGCTGGCAGTTTCTGCAACCTGCTGGAGCAAGAAAAGAACTTCTCCTAGACAATTTTCAATAACATTAGTACCTAATATCATTGTTGGATTTCTTTCACGACAATCAGTATCCACCACAATAAGTCCTTGGCCCTTTAGCTCCCCCCTCCCCACCTTTATCATCACCTCCTTGTACCCTACTTGTGATACCGGCTGTCCATTAGCAGCATATATAGTAAGGTCTGGGTCTGGACGAGTGAGCTCAGAATCGGCCCAAAATCTTTTGTAAAGGATATGTGGGATCGTCGTCACCTGTGAGCCAGTGTCCAATAGAGCAAGTGTGGGAATGCCATCTAGCACGATAGATAGGAATGGTCGTCCTCCCACATATCTATCGCGCCAGTTCAATGGGCCTGGTTGTTTTATTCCTGGTGGCCGGCCCGCTGCCCCAGGAGTCGCTGGTTTAAAGGACATGACCTGGCAAAGTGGCCCGCCTCGTTACAACGGCGGCAGATAGGTTGTCCTGACAAGTCGTAGCGGTCGTTGGGTCTTCCTCTGGGCGGTGGGTTCCTCCTTCCTCGCATCCACGGGATGTCCTCAGGGCTGTCAACCAACTGGATCCTCTCCGACGACTGTGGTTTCTGCTGGAGTTGCATGGCCTTTAGGACCATGGCTACATCTTTTGTCAGCTGCTGTACCTGGGAACGCAAGTCATCAGAGGCACCAGGTATTACAGCCTGTCCATTGATTTCTGCTGGAGTTAAGGAAAGGGACGCCACCTCTGAGGGAGAGGTGATGGCTTGCCACGGTTGAAGTGCGGGGTCTGTAGTCACAGGGACTCGCAGTGCTCTAATGGCCCGGTTCTTCAGAGTTACAAAGTCTAGACTCGGATGTTCCATGACCCATAGACGCAGCTGTGTTTGATGAATTGGTGAATGTAGCCCCTCAAGAAATTGTTCAATTAACATTTTATCTTCCTCTCGTGCACTTTCTGGGTCTACCTGCTTTACCGCCTGCAGCGCCTCCTGAAGGTTCAATGCATAATCCCGTATGCTATCCTGCGGTCTTTGTTTGCAGTTGCAAAACCTCATTCTTAGCTCAGCTACAGTACGAGTTTCAAAAGCAGCTTTTAAATTAGCAAATATCTGGGTTATTGTCCTTTTATCTGTATTCAGCCAGGATTTAACCTCTCGCTCTGCTGCACCCGTCAGTTGCCCCAGCAAAACAGACACTTTTTGCTTGTCAGTCATAGAGTATATATCCAGGAAATTGCACATCTTTTCTCTAAATTCAGCTAGGGTATTGGGCTCCCCAGCATATTGCGGTAACCATGCCGCCCCTGGGACATACGGCAGAGCAAGCGGCATGATCGGGGCTACAGCTTCAGGTGCTGCAGCTGCTCCAGCGGCATCAGCATCGCCTTGCATCTCCATCCTCACTGTGGCGCAGTTAGTTTTTAAAATGCTCAAAATGGCGGCAAAGTTCAGTTATTATTAAACAGTTTTCAAGGCACACGTTACCCAGGGTTACTGGGCCTTGTCCAGATCCTGTTCGTGACGCCAAAAGCTGACCCGCCCCAGGGCCGTGGGGTACTCGGTTCCGGGTGTTGGTTAATGGGATTATGTCACGGGGGCCTGTGCCCGGTTCCGTGGCCCTGGTGGTCGCTGAAAGTCAATAAATAATAAAAATTAAAAAAAAAAATAAATAAATAAAATAAATAAAAAAAATAATAAAGAAAAATAAATAAATAAATAAATAAATAAAAGTATTTCGTGACGCCACCTACGGTTCCAGTATGGTTACTGGGGCTGCAGGTCAGACCTCTGGGGTGATGGTTAGGCAGCCAGTTGTTTACGCTTCCCGTAGGTGCAGTGGGGTCCACAGGGCAGTTTTAGTAGTACACAGATATGGTGGTTTTTCTTCACAGCCTTTTCAACTGTCACTTTAGTGCAGCAGCTTATGGCTCCTCAGATGAAGAAATAAAGTGCATCACACCAATTCATTAACTCTGACCAGATTTTACTTGCAGGTGTTAAAAAGGGGTTCAGTTTCTGATGTTACAGTTTTTGGTAATCTGGGAGCAGTTCAGGATCTCTGCACCAGGTCAGTTGTGTGGCCTCCCTGCTGCGCTGTGTTTCTCCTTGGTACTAGGCTGCCTGTAGCTATACCTTGTCCCTCTCTCGCTGTCTTCACCTGTATGGCAGGTGGCGGGAGCTTCTCTAAGGGCACTGCTGTACTCACCGCGATCCCTAAGCTCTGTGTAGCGGCTTTGCCTTCAGGTGCTGCTGCGGCCAGGAGATCTGCAGTCTCCCTGGCCCCCGGTCTTTATTGCTGGGCAGATTAGATCCCTCACAATCTCGGATGCCGGTGTCCGATAATCAGCGGTGTTCCTTGGGGATGAACCGGTCTGGCTCCACCTCCCCGGTCACTCCTCTTTTGCCTCACTCTCGATCCCTCAGGCGGTCACACAGTTACTTGTGCGGGCTAAGCACTGTCCTCTCCATTTTGAAGTCTCCCCTCACTCTCTGCTCGCACAGTCTCCTTTTCTCCAACTGTCAACTGTCTCTCTGATTCCGCCTCCAAACCTGGCTTTAAAGGGGACCTCACCTGAACTCGACTTGTAGAGCTCCCCCTCCAGGCTTGGAGTGGAAATGTTGTATGTGGGATTACCTGATGTGGAGATCCTTCCCTGCCCAGGTACAGGTATATTTGTGGCAACTGAACCCTGGGGTGCCACATACACTGTAAGTAGACAGAATTAGAGGACTGGACTAGTAGCCTTGTGCCATGTAATCCCTCCTGCTATGTGCACCCTAGCCCTCACCACTGATTGGCAGCTTCCTGTATACACTGTGAATAGGCATAAAGCTGACAATTAGTACAGTAAGTTGAGTTAATCAAAAATCAGCAATCAGAAACCTTGTAGATCTGCAGCAGAAAAAAATGAGATTTTATCAAAACTGCAGCAAGTAGCTCAGTGATACATCACGGAAATAAGGGTCTATGCCTCTATATCATGAAAAAAAGATGGTGACAGATCCATTAAAAAAATAGACAAAATCTGAAGCTCCACAAGTAACATACATATTGATTGTATGTTGCTGTCATGTCTCTCAGAGGTTCTGAGGTCACAGGCTGAAAAAGGCTACTTCAGACAGACTTGGCACAAGCCACTTTGTCAGACAGATCTCAGAGAAACCCCAATACCCTTTAACCCCTATATAAAGATCTGGTCTTACAACAGAGTCCAGTGGATTACTACTGTGAGGCCCCTGCGGTAACCAGGTGTCACAAAAATAAGGTAACAATTAAGGTAACAGCCCAAGTCCAAAATAACTGTGCCAGCCACTATATACACACACACTAGCACACCAGGACATTTACACTCACTGTACCCAGCTGGGAGCCTCACCTAGCCAGATGACAGGGCTGGGCACTGTGAGGTAACATGCAGCCAACTGGGAGAAAGAGACCAGACCTGGGAGAGGAGAGAGTGACCTGGGGAGTGTTAGTGAGCAGTCAGAAGAGTTTAGGAGGAGGAAGTAGTAGGTTGGAGTGAGCAGTCTGCAGTAGGAAGTGAAAGAGGAAGGGTGTCAAGATAGACCAGAGACTCTTGAGACACATAGAAAGAAGAAAAGACACTGCAAATACCTGAGTTGTAAGAACAGCCACTCAGAAGAGTAAAGTAGCTGTGGAGTGAGAGAGCAAGCCCCAAGGACAGAGGGACCCTATGGGAGGGACATACAAAGCTCATGGTACTTTGCACGTACGGGTTGCAGATCCCCAGAACAGACACGGACTTCAAGCCCTCTGTTAACTCTGCCAGGCGGCTGGGTTTTCAGGACTCATCTGCCACCACTAACGTCCGTGGCATCAGCAGCAAAGTGGAGACCGGGACATATTCCCTTAAATAGTCCAAGCTGCCTGCGGCAGGACCCAGACGCCAGGAGGACCTCCAAGTGCTCCACGCTAGGGAGGATCCACATACACAGGAGTGCACAGGTGAAGAGTGGCACCAGGTTGGCAGGCACAGCCATGAGGACAAGGGCACACCTGGAATCCAGCATGTCTCATGGCGTCGAACCAGTGAGTAAACATCATCAAACTGCTCTCCTTGTCTGGACTGCTTCATTGCCGCGCGCCTCCATGTTAACCCTTCACCTACCCCTGGGGAAAAGAACTGCTCACGGAGGGCTCCACACTCATACTGATCTGGGAAATCATAATACCAGGTCAGTTTTACCATATAATGAACATGTTAAATACCCCTCCCCTCCCCAAACAATCCTGCAATTGCACTTTTTTTTGCAATTTCAGCCCACTTGGATTTTTTTCCTGTTTTCCAGTACAATATGGGGCAAAATAAATTGTGACATTAAAACATACAACTTATCCTGCAAAAAACAAGCCCTTCATTGGCTATAGTGAGAGAAAAATAAAAAAGTTACGGCTCTTGGAAGAAGGGGAAGAAAAAAAACAAACAAAAAACACAAAATCGTCGAGTGGTGGAGGGGTTAAAGCAGTTGTTTCACATCTTACCCATAAAAATGCAACATTTTGACCCACGAACCGGAAGTGCATCAAGCATTCTTAATATAGACCTTTGTTTTGGTTGCAATGCTGCATTTATGTGCAAGACTTGTCAATAACGTTTTTTTATAAAGGACCATCACATTATGGGTGTCAGGTCTGAGCATTCCTACATGAACAGTGTCCTGGAAAGTCGATTGGTCATCATGGGCCAGTTAAATGGTCACCAAGGTCTCCTGCTCTGACCCCCTTATACTTTTATCTTTGGGGTCATCTGAAGGCAATTGTCTATGCTGTGAAGATACAAGATGTGCTACATCTGAAACAATGGATACTGGAAGCCTGTGCTAGCATTTCTTCTGTGGTGTTGCTATCAGTGTGCCAAGAGTGGGAAAAGAGGGTTGCATTGATAATCCAACATAATGGGCAGCACTTTGAGCATATTTTTTAAGTGGCTATAAAATTGTAAATAACTAATGAACAAATAAAGTTACATTAAAACCAAGCACAACATTGTTTTTCTTGTGAAATTATCAATAAGTTTGATGTGTTACATGACCCTCTTCCCATTGGAAATAATAAAGTTGGATCTAAAATGTCCGACTTCAAAATGGCCACCATGGTCACCACCCATCTTGAAAAGTTACCCCCTCCCACATACTAATGAGCCACAAACAGGAATATGATATCACCACCCATTCCCATTTTATTTAGGCCTATAAATGGCCCTCCCTGTATTCATTAATATTTCGTAGAGTACTTAGCATAAAGGGGTTCTTCTACAAGTTTTGCTTATGTCCCTGTATGCATACCACATATAAAGAAGCTAATTTTGTAAAAAGTAAATCATGACATCAGACAGATATAAAGGTTAGAAGCTAGTAGAAAAAAACCCATTTCCAGCTAGAACATTCAAATGTGAATTCTCAAGGCAATGTGCAGATGCATTAGTCACTAGAATTCAAATATAACATCATCGGTAAAAAGTCAGAAAAGTTTACAGACATTTAAAAAAACTGTAATTTAGAAGTCCGGCTCCCAGGAAGCCATGATCTGTGATCATGTATGGTAATCATATGGTCCTCAAGCTGGCCAATGCTTCACAATCACTTTAGAGCAGGGACGCACAACCCATGTAGGTGTGAGTGTCACATTGCCAAATTGGGCTATCCTCAAGGGAAACAATAAAACAACATAAATATCTACTACCAGTAGGTTCTGACTCCATTTTTAGACTCTCGCTCTCAGGAGTATAGAGGTTATCTTCTCTGTTGTTCACAAGCCTAAAAGGCATTCTCCATTATAGTTTATACAATATGCTGACTGTCGAGTGTTTCTCTTCTACCATATTCTACAACGATTACGGCAACACTCACGCATGACTACTTCTTTGACGAATCTACTTTTTACCTACATGATGACATAGTCATAGACATGACCACATAGTGCACTGTTAGAAGATATCCATCCTTACGGTGCTAACCAACACTTTTCTATATGAAAAATACATACAATATAAGCAGCCCTCATACAATAACAGTCTGTGACCAAATAGTTAACAACTGCGCAGAAAGACTTCATGGGCCACATGGCACTTGGACCTCAGGTTGCCTGCCCTGCTTTAAGCCAGCTTTACACGTTGCAATTAGTTGTACAATCGCATTTGCGATGTGACACGCCCAGGTTGGTTATGAGATTGCACATAGGTCGTTCATTTGCTGTCACACTTGCGTTAGTAGTCTATGTTAAATTGGTCAATTTTGTGTGCGATCCTTTAGATCATGTGTTCTGTGACGTATGTATTGGGCACCTTTTTTTTTTTTTTATTTATTGACTTGCCAAGCGTGTGTAATGTGTAGGGATGCGTTTTTACTATGTCATCTGCCATTCAGCTCTGCTACATGGCCGCTGACAGCAGACACAGACAGCCATGTAGCAGAGCTGAATGGCAGATGACAGCAGACACAGAAAGAGCCGCACAGTCAGAATGAACTCGGGTGAACTTCCCCCGACTTCATTGTCATGCTGCGGCTCTGTCTGTGTCGTGCCCTGATTAGCGGTCACCAGTGAAGGACTCACCGGTGACCGCTAAACTCCTGAGTAACTGAATTGAGCAGCCCTCTCATATACTCACCGATCCCCGGCGCTGCACGGCGTTCACACTGCTCCGGCGGCTTTTACTGTTTTGAAAAAGCCGGCCGCCCATTAAACAATCTCATATTCCCTGCTTTCCCCGCCCACCGGCGCCTATGATTGGTTACAGTGAGACACGCCCCCACGCTGAATGACAGGTGTCTCACTGCACCCAATCACAGCAGCCGGTGGGCGTGTCTATACTGTGTAGTGAAATAAATAATTAAATAATTTAAAAAAATGGCGTGCGGTCCCCCCCAATTTTAAAAGCAGCCAGATAAAGCCATATGGCTGAAGGCTGGTATTCTCAGGATGGGGAGCTCCATGTTATGGGGAGCCCCCCAGCCTAACAATATCAGCCAACAGCCGCCCAGAATTGCCGCATACATTATATGCGGCAGTTCTGGGACTGTACCCGGCTCTTCCCGATTTGCCCTGGTGCGTTGGCAAATCGGGGTAATAAGGAGTTATTGGCAGCCCATAGCTGCCAATAAGTCCTAGATTAATCATGTCAGGCGTCTATGAGACACCTTCCATGATTAATCTGTAAATTACAGTAAATAAACACACACACCCGAAAAAATCCTTTATTAGAAATAAAAAACACAAACATATACCCTGGTTAACCACTTTAATCAGCCCAAAAAAGCCCTCCATGTCCGGCGTAATCCAGGATGCTCCAGCGTCGCTTCCAGCTCTGCTGCATGGAGGTGACAGGAGCTGCAGCACACACAGCCGCTCCTGTCAGCTCCACGCAGCTAATGAAGACAGCCGCGCGATCGGCTGAGCTGTCAGTGAGGTTACCCGCTGTCACTGGATCCAGCGGTGGATGCAGCGGTGGCCGCGGGTAACCTCAGTGACAGCTCAGCTGATCGCGCTACTCACCGCCGCTCCTCTCACCTCCACGCTGCAACTGAGTTGAGTAGCGCGATCAGCTGAGCTGTCACTGAGGTTACCCGCGGCCACCACTGCATCCACCACTGGATCCAGTGACAGCGGGTAACCTCAGTGACAGCTCAGCTGATCGCGTGGCTGTCTTCATTAGCTGCGTGGAGGTGACAGGAGCGGCGGTGTCGTCTGCAGCTACGGTCACTTCCATGCAGCAGAGCTGGAAGCGACGCTGGAGCATCCTGGATTCCGCCAGACATGGAGGGCTTTTTCGGGCTTATTAAAGTGGTGAACCAGGGTATATGTTTGTGTTTTTTATTTCTAATAAAGGATTTTTTCATGTGTGTGTGTGTTTATTTACTGTAATTTACAGATTAATCATGGAAGGTGTCTCATACACCTGACATGATTAATCTAGGACTTATTGGCAGCTATGGGCTGCCAATAACTCCTTATTACCCCGATTTGCCAACGCACCAGGGCAAATCGGGAAGAGCCGGGTACAGTCCCAGAACTGCCGCATATAATGTATGTGGCAATTCTGGGCGGCTGTTGGCTGATATTGTTAGGCTGGGGGGCTCCCCATAACGTGGAGCTCCCCATCCTGAGAATACCAGCCTTCAGCCGTATGGCTTTATCTGGCTGGTTTTAAAATTGGGGGGGGACCGCACGCCGTTTTTTTAAATTATTTAATTATTTATTTCACTACACAGTATAGACCCGCCCACCGGCTGCTGTGATTAGGTGCAGTGTGACACCTGTCACTCAGCGTGGGGGCGTGTCTCACTGTAACCAATCATAGGCGCCGGTGGGTGGGGAAAGCAGGGAATACGAGATTGTTTAATGGGCGGCCGGCTTTTTCAAAACAGTAAAAGCCGCCGGAGCAGTGTGAACGCCGTGCAGCGCCGGGGATCGGGGATCGGTGAGTATGAGAGAGGGGGATAGATTGACATGGACAGAGAGTGAGGGACAGAGATAGTGACCGACTGACAGAGATTAGTGAATGACAGACATTGTGAGGCGCTTCAGAACGCAGCTTTTCAGCTGCGCTCTGAAGCGGACCTTTTTTAAGCTGCGGTGAAGAGCGCACACCTGCGCACATAGCATCAGACACCAAAATCATGTGAGGGATGTCACACGTTACAATTGACTAGGTTCGTGCAACAAAACGCTCAATTCTAGACAAAGATACGATGTGTTTGCGATCAACGGTTTTGCGTTCAATCCTGATCGCACTTAGATGTCACACGCAGATACCTCACAAACGATGCCGGATGTGCGTCACTTACAACTTGACCCCAACGACGGATTGTGAGATATATTGAAGCATGTGTAGCGGGCTTTAGAAGCTCTAGTCTGTTCTTAAATTCTGTAATATTTAAGCAGAATACTGTCTCATGCAGCGCTATTCTTTCCATTACAAAGAAAGCAATCTTGACAGAACGCTAAATAAATTCCATTATGTCAGTAGAGTCCATGAGAGCACTGATAGCATGTGTCATACCATAAATTCTACCTCCATTATAAATTGAAGTGACGATGCAGATGTAAGCCACGTCTTAGCTATCTATGAGTCTGCTTGTCACATATTGGGAATAAAATAGTTTTATCTTCTTAGCCTAGGAAGTATATTACATTTTACATAGAAAATATAATTATTGGCTAGTTGGATCGTTACCAGTATCAGAGAAAAACAGCTTTGTGTCTTGACGTCGGGATGAAAATGATGAAAAGCAGACATCACAAACAAGAATGTCTGTACCAAAAAGCTGCACATTGTGAGTTTCATAGAACAGAATTATGGCATGGCTACAATTTGGAAATCACTTGAGCAAGAGGACAATGCACAAACATACATAACCCAGTGTAAGGAACCCAATACAACAGTGCCTGAGCAAAGGAGAACATACTGTCATTCATTCCGTCATCTTTCATCCTCTCTCTGTGCTGTTGTTTGAAGAAGGTTAAAAGATGTTTTTAAGTAATAAGATTAGTTGTTAGAAATAGAGTAAGACATTGGATGGCCAACTAAGGCTATGTGTCCACGTTGCTTTTTACCTGCTTTTTACCTGCTTTTTTGCTGCTTTTTCAACTGCAGCGTTTAATGCCGAAATGGATGTGTTCTGCTTTTCAAGCAAAGTCTATGGGAATTTGGGTTTCCTGTGCCCACTATGCAGTTCAAACTGCAACCTTTTTCTGGCAGAAATTTGGGCAAAAACTCTGCTTTGCAGTTCAAAACGCAAATGGCAAAAACAATTGACATGTCAATTGTTTTTGCCATTTGCGTTTTGAACTGCAAAGCAGAGTTTTTGCCCAAATTTCTGCCAGAAAAAGGCTGCAGTTTGAACTGCATAGTGGGCACAGGAAACCCAAATTCCCATAGACTTTGCTTGAAAAGCAGAACACAACCATTTTGGCATTAAACACTGCAGTTGAAAAAGCAGCAAAAAAGCAGGTAAAAAGCAACGTGGACACATAGCCTAAGGCTGGAAACATAGGCAGCAACTAATCAGTTTCAATTTATTGAAGTCAATTCTCCAAATGGTAAACACGGTTCATAAACTTGATGAAAATTAAAAAATGCTCTTTGCTTTTATTTTTATCCATTTTTTACCAATTGTTTAAAAAGTTGCATGTTTGTCTAAAAATGTCAAATTGAAAATAGAAATCTTCAATAGAAACCTTATTAAAGGCAAGGAATGGAGTAAGAGGCGCCCAAGAAGTGACGTGGAAAAAGTTGCATTTCATGACACAGTTTAATTCATCTGGATAAGCAAAGTTATCAAGGAAAAATATAAAAGAAACTTAAAACGGAGAAAAGAAAGAACTTAAGAATTGTCTCAAAACGTATGGAGAAGAAGGCATATACACTAAAGCAAATAAAAAAGAGCACAATTCCAACAAAACAGAGAAACAATAATGATAAATCAGGACCAAAGTGCATTTATGGCCACTGTCAGATGCATATGTTCAGGAGATATATGCCAGATAATGGCCACAATCACGGGGAACCTCTAAGCATCTCTGGACCCTACAGAACCATTGTATTAAAACATATCTAACTGTTTATGTGGTGCCCCCGAGGCTTCAGTCGCCACAGAGTATTGCATTTGGTTTAAGTTGTAATTCTCTCCCTGGTGAGAAGAGGTTAATCACTGGTTTCTGCCACTTACAAACATCTAACATGAGTCACCACATACACAAAGCCAGACTGCAGGTGGGCACCATAGCAATGGGTAATCCCCAGCACTGCTGAGTCATTCCTGAGGTAGGGGCTGCTTTGAGTAGAAAGACAAAACAGTTTCACTTTTAGGCCCCACTCACACTTGCGCTATTTTCACGCAAACGGAATCCGTCACTACTGTATTACAGTTCATTTATTTACAGTGTAAGCGCGACACCATGTGGACACATGCGGGTAGTGCATGAGTCATGCTGTAGTTCTTCCACTGTAAATAAATGAACTGTAAACATTAGTGACGGAGTCCGTTTGCGTTGAAACAACGTAGATGTGAAACCAGCCTTAGTCACAGTACAGCCCAGGACAGAGAATAGAGCAGACAGCCTTGAGGGAACAGCGTTTGTGGCCCCTGGGATGGTAGATAGGTCCAGGGGCCACAACACCGCCCTGAGTCTGCAGGAATGAGACTGAAAGAGGGCGAGAGACAGAGGCAGGTGGTTGAGATGTTGGGACAATAGGAGACATGGTAGCTGAGGTCAAGCCTAACCGTTCCCACAGTGCCAGTGCAAGTCGTGGTGCAGGGCCCTCAGTTGGGGACACCTTCACGGACTCCAACAAATCTGCAGGAGATAGGGATTTCATGTCCCATCGTACACTACCCACTTTCCCGGAGCATAGTGACATATAGGATCCGGGGTCAGGGCTATGGTCGGACCGCATGGCGAGGACCCGCGTCACCTGCATATGGAACGGGACACTTTACACCGACAGCGGGGTCCCCAAATTGCTTCAGGCTATGGGGAACCATGTGTCAGCGCAAGGAGGAAGGTCTCACACATTTCCACAGACACCGATGATTGCCTCTAATTCACCCGGGATCGGCTAGAGTCCATCCATGGGGGCGGAGAGTGGCACCTCTGGGGCACCTTAAGAACTGTGAGTAAATGGAATTTTGAACCGCAGCCCCCTGTGTCGTCCTTGTAATTGCCGGGGCCACTGCCCCGCACTTCGGCGCCATCAGCCATCCCCATCGTCTTCATCCTCCCTGGGGCTCGCTCCACCTGTGGGGAGCTGAACTATCTGAGGTGCGCTAACATCAGCCCCAGAGGAGAGCAACATCTCGCAGCGGCAGCTAATCCCTGGCCGCATACTACGGGTGGCACTGCAAAGCATTCCCCATTCCCATCCAACACCGCCCCTGAAAGAGGAAAAGTCACAGGAAGGGTCAGCGGCAGAGAAGGCCATGACCCCAGTCACCGCTGCAACCGGTGACACGTTTCCCAGGGATCCTTCACCCTCTTTCCATCCCCCTCTACACCTTGCACCTGTTTGTTTGTCATTTACATGTAGCTGACATGTCACAGCAACCCCACAAAACCACTGGCCCGGTGACGAGTAACCCCTTAGGCCCCGTGGAACGCTACATATATTCCTACTGTATATATACCTCTGACACATCATATCTCCGGCTCAGTGTTGACTCAAGACCAAGGCTCCAGGTAGTGAAAAGGCCCCTAGAACATGCACAGTGAACTTTGGGGCCTGCTCGTGGTTGGAAGTCCCAACCAATAGTGAGCATCGGCCTGCAGATGCAGCACAAAGGAGGCATGGAGGACCACATAGTGAGCAGGGAGCAGCAGGGATGGCTGAAGATGAGAATGGTGAGTAGAATTATGTTTTTTTCTTTATTTTTTTATACTGTTTAGCAAGATGGCAGACACAGCTGGTTGCTGTTTTGCTGAATAGACGTGGAGTGAATTACAAATAAATTCTATAAAATGTGGATTTTTGTCAAATTTGAATAGAATTCAATTACACTTGAATAAATAAATTGCCCATTTCTATTCAAGATGTTCACTACACCCCTAAAAGAATTCCCTGAGTTTCCAAATTCCAGTAATTAATGGGGATTTTTTGCCATTTTAGCACCTCCAAGAGCTCTTTAAATGCGACATGGCTTCCACAATCTATTTCAGCTAAATTTGGGCTTCAAGTATCTATTGTTTAGTAATATGATAAAAACTTATGATATACATTTCAATGTGGTTCCAGCACCAGGGTACAAGGGTGCATAAATACCACAAAATTATACATAGACATGGAAGTTGTAATGATCACCGCCGGGGATGGTGCTGCGGCGAGTTAGAAGTGGACGCACTGGACCACAGGGAGACCCGGGGCCTACCATAACATGGGGTAGAGGATCGGGACTGTGACAGCTGACCTCCAGGACAGGGGCGGACACAGAAGCAGACAAGACTGAGTCTCAAGTGCAGACAGGGACCACCAGGGTGGCCCAAGGCAGACAACACAGGTAGGAGGGACAGGCAGAGTATCTAGCACCAACAAGTCAGGACGCACAGGCAATTTCACTAGGAAGGCAGATGGCAAGGAAGGACATACAGAGTCTCTTGCACCAGCAGCGGAGGACAGGCAGGCAAAATCACTATAACCAACAAAGCAGGATGGACAGGCTGCAGGTACGGGCGGGACAGGATTGGAAACAGGTGCCAACAGGCAGCTTGGGCTGGGAGCCAGGTACAGATAGGGACAACACTGGAACCAGGTGCCAACAGGCAGGACGGGATGGGCCTAGACCTGGGACGGGACATGTGACCTGACAACTGACTAGACAGAACACACTGACTAAACATAAGGTGTTGAACAGGCAACTCCTCTAGTTTATGCTTGTCTTAAATACCTAGTGCCTCTCAGCAATAGGCTGAGGCACTTCCTAGGAGTGGCATGCTGACCCTTTAAGAGAGTGGCAGCTGTGTTCACGTACACTCCATAGGAGTGTGCCGCTCCTGCAGCGGATTGAACCGCTCGGATCTGGGGGTGGTGAATATTCGTGGCTCGTGGGTCTCCAGACCAGGGAGCTAGGGGTCAAACTCAAATGAAGAGGGGGGATTTTTTACAGGGGAGAGATATAGTTCGTGACGCCACCCGTGGTGTACGGTAATTGGAAGTACCGCCGCTGCCGTTGGGAATACTCGGGGTGATGGAGTGGGGTCAGCAAGATGTTACCCTCCACGGGTAGCGGAAGGCCCCAGGTAGCACAACCGCTGCCTGGATATGGGACCCCCGGGGCTGATGGAGTGGGGCAGCAGGATGATATCCCCTCCACGGGTAGGGGAGGTGTTGTCCCGGGGCCCAAGTGTACGGGAAAGAATGCTGCAGAGAGTGTCATGCAGGGCTGGACTGGGCAAGAATGGTGTACTCACAGTTCCAAAGAAATTCACATAGAGTCCAGTGGTAAACCAAATTGCCAGTGACCGGTAACCTCCGGTGGGTGTATTTGAGTCCCACACCCTGGTACAGCAAACAGGGGTCCCTTCTTCCGGCACTCAGTATTTGTGTCTTCAACAGGACAACTCCGCTTGAAACGGGGAAGTCCACTCCCGGTAACTTTGTATGTTGGGAGCTGTGGCCTGCGAAATCTGACCCGTGGGATCTCTGTGGGTTCTGGCGGACACCCTATCCCCCGCGTTGGGCTTCCATTTCGCTCTCTGGGCTTGCTGGTGGGACAAGACATGGAATCTTGTCCCCGGCTGGCTAATTGACAAGGGGCTTGAAACCTTCCTCGCCCTAGGGTCCAGGCACCCCGATTGTGCACGGCTTCTGGACTGGATTCCAGCTGTCGGCACGTGGTGGGCTACAACCCTGCCCTAGTCAACTTAAGGTTTCTCGCGACCGGATCTCGTCGCTTGTGGCCCTGTCTGCCGACTGCCACCTAGTCAGTAGTCCGGTAGTCCAGGGGCCCCAACCCCTGACTCCTCTGTCACTCCTCACTCCTCAACTGTCAGTACTCAACTCCTGTCTGAGCTTGTCTGCTGTGTTCCCTCCCCTGACACCTCAGAACCCCTAGGTTGGCGCTCCCATCCACCTGGTCCCTCCCACTAGTGTGTCCTTATTGTCATGGGGGGTGACTAGGCTTTGCTGGCTGGTGTTATGTACATGGGTGTGGGTTTGTGTTGGTATGCCAAGAAGGATGGAGTCCTGCACCTGGAAGATCTGTGCAGTCTCTGTGACACCTGGTTTTGCCAGGGTGTCACACATGCACGGTGCATATCCTGACAGCGAGGATTCAGGATTGAAAGCCTATAGTATATTGCCTGTAGAAGTCAGGAAATGATGAGATTCTAGGTCTTGGGCCTTGCAGGAGATTTTTTTATGAAGAGACTCTCTACGTGATGTCTGCACTGCAGAGGAGTCTAAGGGCGGCTTTGCACATTACGACATCGCAGGTGCGATGTCGGTGGGGTCAAATTGAAAGTGACGCACATCCGGCATCGCATGCGACATCGTAGTGTGTAAAGCCTAGATGATACGATTAACGAGCGCAAAATCGTCGTAATCGTATCATCGGTGCAGCGTCGGCGTAATCCATAATTACGCTGACGCGATGGTCCGATGTTGTTCCTCGTTCCTGCGGCAGCACACATCACTGTGTGTGAAGCCGCAGGAGCGAGGAACATCTCCTACCGGCGTCACTGCGGCTTCCGTAGGATATGCGGAAGGAAGGAGCAGGGCAGGATGTTTACATCCTGCTCATCTCCGCCCCTCCGCCGCTATTGGCCGCCTGCCGTGTGACTTTGCTATGACGCCGCACGACCCGCCCCTTTAGGAAAGAGGCGGGTCGCCGGCCAGAGCGACGGTCGCAGGGCGGGTGAGTTGGTGTGAAGCTGGCGTAGCGATAATTTTCGCTACGCCAGCTATCACACGATATCGTACCTGCGACGGGGGCGGGCACTATCGCGTGCGACATCGCAGCATTGGCTTGCGATGTCGCAACGTGCAAAGCCCGCCTAAGGCTACTTTCACATATCAGAATTTTCCCATCAGGCACAATCCGGAAAAAAACGGTTAAAACGGATCCAGTACCGCATCCGTTTTATCCCTATTGATTTGTATTGTCGCCGGATTGTGCCTGATGACCTTGCGTTGCATCCGGCTTTTTCCGGATGCGGCTTAATTAATGAATGCGGTGGCCGCATGGAACGTTTCATGCAACGTTTTTTGTCTCATAAAAAAACCGCACAGCACCGGTTGCGGCGCTGTGCGGCATGGTGCATAATGAAAGTTTATGCACGCCGAATCCGGTGGCATGCATCAAATGCTGGAAGCATATACCGGATTCGGTTTTTACTTCTGAGCATGCCCAGAAGTGATTCTCTGAGAAAATCGGTGCGAGTGGAGTGCGATAAAACATCGCATTCCACTCGGACCAATTCTAGCCTGTGTGTCTGCACACATGAGCGATTATTTTCTCAGTCCTAATCGGACCGAGAAAACAATCGCAGCATGCTGCAACTGTAATGCGAGACTCTTTTCTCTCGCACCCATTCAAGTGAATGGGGCGAGAGAAAAATCGCACTGCACTCGCGGTACACCGGTCGCAATAGAATAGAATAGAATAGAATCGCAATAGCTGGCTACGGAGGAGAGAGGGAGAGAAATCCCACCATCCCCTCCTTCGTGCCAGCCCGCCCCTCCTGAGAGCCGGCCCTCCCCCGCAGCTGTGGTCCGCTCGCACGGTTCGACCTCGGATGCAGGCACACTAGCATGACACTCGGCTCCTGCTGTGCTGTCAGCACGAGCCGAGTGTGATGCGAGCATCGCAGTAGTGCCCTGTGTGGCCCCAGCCTCTCTCTCTCACACTCACACTCACACTCACTGACTCATTCACTCACTCTCACCCACTCACCGATCACCTGCGCGGCGCTGCACGGCTGTCACACTGTTGGCGGCTTCTCCTGATTTGAAAAAGCCGGCCGCCCATTATTTAATCTCGTATTCCCTGCTTTCCCCGCCCACCGACGCCTATGATTGGTTGCAGTCACACACGCCCCACGCTGAGTGACAGCTGTCTCACTGCAACCAATCACAGCCGCCGGTGGGCGGGTCTATATATTGCAGTAAAATAAATAAATAAATAATTAAAAAAACGACGTGCGGTCCCCCCCAATTTTGGCACCAGCCAGGGTAAAGCCATATGGCTGAAGGCTGGTATTCTCAGGATGGGGAGCTCCACGTTATGGGGAGCCCGCCAACCTAACAATATCAGCCAGCAGCCGCCCAGAATTGCCGCATGCATTAGTTGCGACAGTCCCGGGACTCTACCCGGCTCATCCTGAATTGCCCTGGTGCGGTGGCAATCAGGGTAATAAGGGGTTAATCATGGGAGGCGTCTATGAGACACCCCCAATGATTAACCTGTAAGTGCAAGTAAATAAACACATACACCTAAAAAATACTTTATTTGGAATAAAGGACAAAAAAAACACCCTCTTTCACCATTTCATTAAAATCTCCAAATACCGCTCCAGGTCCGACGTAATCCACGAGGTCCCGCGACGATTTCAGCTCTGCTACATGAAGCTGACAGGAGAGGCCGTGGAACACCGCCGCTCTCTATCACCTCCCCGCAGCAACTGAGGGAATCGCGCTGTCAGCGGGGACATCACTGAGGTAGTGTCAGGGTGTGCGGTGAGGATGATGCGTGCGGGAGTGCCGGGATGTGTGCGGCGATGGTGCGTGCGGGAGTGCCGGGATGGTGTGTGCGGGAGTGCCGGGATGGTGCGTGGATGTCGGGGTCTCTCCCTCTCCCTAAGCTTTAAAAAAAAAAAACGGATCCATTTTTCACCGAATCCGTCGCATCAGTTTTTACACACTCTGACACGGATCCGTTGCATCGGGCACAAACCGGATTGTGCCTGAATGCAGAAAACTGATGTGTGAAAGAAAATTCCAGCTCTGTCTAGCCAGACAGAGGCTGAAAATAGCTCCACCTATTCAGCCATGTGAACAAGTCACTGGTCAATGGGAAAACAACTAATCTGCACTTCAGTTTCTTACAGTGTACATTTTCACCAGTAGGTGGTGCAAGAACACACAAAATAAGAAACTTATTACATATAACATACATTACACACAGTCATATGAAAAGGTTTGGACACCCCTATTAATGTTATCCTTTTTTCATTATAACAATTTGAGTTTTTGCAACAGCTATTTCAGTTTCATATATCTAATAACTGATGGACTGAGTAATATTTCTGGATTGAAATTAGGTTTATTGTACTAACAGAAAATGTGCAATCTGCATTTAAACAAAATTTGACCAGTGCAAAAGTATGGGCACCTCAACATAAAAGTGACATTAATATTTTGTAGATCCTCCTTTTGCAAAAATAACAGCCTCTAGTCGCTTCCTGTAGCTTTTAATGAGTTCCTTGATCCTGGATGAAGGTATATTTGACCATTCCTGTTTACAAAACAATTCCAGTTCAGTTAAGTTTGATGGTCGCCGAGCATGGACAGCACGCTTCAAATCATCCCACAGATTTTCAATGATATTCATGTCTGGGGACTGGGATGGCCATTCCAGAACATTGTAATTGTTACTCTGCATGAATGCCTGAGTATATTTGGAGCGGTGTTTTGGATCATTGTCTTGCTGAAATATCCATCCCCTGCGTAACTTCAACTTCGTCACTGATTCTTGCACATTATTGTCAAGAATCTGCTGATACTGAGTTGAATCTATGCGACCCTCAACTTTAACAAGATTCCCGGTGCCGGCATTGGCCACACAGCCCCAAAGCATGATGGAACCTCCACTAAATTTTACTGTGGGTAGCAAGTGCTTTTCTTGGAATGCCGTGTTTTTTGCCTCCATGCATAATGCCTTTTTGTATGACCAAACAACTCAATCTTTGTTTCATCAGTCCACAGGACCTTCTTCCAAAATGTAACTGGCTTGTCCAAATGTGCTTTTGCATACCTCAGGCGACTCTGTTTGTGGCGTGCTTACAGAAACGGCTTCTTTCGCATCACTCTCCCATACAGCTTCTCCTTGTGCAACGTGCGCAGTATTGTTGACCGATGTACATTGACACCATCTGCAGCAAGATGATGCTGCAGGTCTTTGGAGGTGGTCTGTGGATTGTCCTTGACTGTTCTCACCATTCTTCTTCTCTGCCTTTGATATTTTTCTTGGCTTTCCACTTCTGGGCTTAACAAGAACTGTACCTGTGTTCTTCCATTTCCTTACTATGTTCCTCACAGTGGAAACTGACAGTTTAAATCTCTGAGACAACTTTTTGTATCCTTCCCCTGAACAACTATGTTGAATAAGCTTTGTTTTCAGATTATTTGAGAGTTGTTTTGAGGAGCCCATGATGCCACTCTTCATAGGAGATTCAAATAGGAGAACAACTTGCAAGTGGCCACCTTAAATACCTTTTCTCATGATTGAATACACCTGCCTATGAAGTTCAAAGCTCAATGAGGTTACAAAACCAATTTAGTGGTTTAGTAAGTCAGTAAAAAGTAGTTAGGAGTGTTCAAATCAAGAAATTGATAAGGGTGCCCATACTTTTTCACCGGTCAAATTTTGCTTAAATGCGGATTGCACATTTTTTGTTAGTACAATAAACCTCATTTCAATCCAGAAATATTACTGAGTCCATCAGTTATTAGATATATGAAACTGAAATAGCTGTTGCAAAAACCCAAAGTGTTATAAAGAAAAAAGGTTAACATTAATAGGGGTGCCCACACTTTTTCATATGACTGTATAAGTGAATGTACTTAGATATACAGACACAATCTGGGCCGGGCCACTAAACATGTATAGCATCTGAGGGCTGTCCAAATTTTTCACAGATCCTTAAGTGTGCTTTACACGCTGCGACATCGCTAGCTAGCGATGTTGTGTTCGATAGCACCCGCCCCCCGTCGCTTGTGCAACATCTGGTGATCACTGCCGTAGCGAACAATATCGCTACGGCAGCGTCACACACACATACCTTGACAGCGACGTCGCTATGACCGCCAAACAATCCCTCCTTCAAGGGGGAGGGGCGTTCAGCGTCATAGCGACGTCACTGTGGCGTCACTAAGCGGCCGGCCAATAGTAGAGGAGGGGCAGAGATGAGCGGCCGGAACATGCCACCTACCTTCTTCCTTCCTCATTGCCGGTGGACGCAGGTAAGGAGATGTTTGTCGTTCCTGCGGTGTCACACATAGCGATGTGTGCTGCAGCTGGAACGACAGACAACATCATACCTGCAGCAGCAACGATATTAAGGAAAGGAGTGACGTGTCAACAATCACCGTTTTTGTACGATTTTGCGATCGTTGATCGTAGCTCCTTGGTTTCACACGCTGCGATGTCGCTAACGGCGCTGGCTGTTCGTCACTAACGACATGACCCCGACGATATATCGTTAGCGATGTCGCAGCGTGTAAAGCACCCTTTAGACTTGTATTGGTAAGTTTGATCACAGACTCAGATCAATATAGGAGATTAATCCATGATTTTGCGCTGACCACTTAGGCGGGCTTTGCACACTACGACATCGCAGGTGTGATGTCAGTGGGGTCAAATTGAAAATGACGTACTTCCGGCATCGCATGCGACATCGTAGTGTGTAAAGGCTCGATGATACGATTAACGAGCGCAAAAGCGTCGTAATCGTATCATCGGTGCAGCGTCGGCGTAATCCATAATTACGCTGACGCGACGGTCCGATGTTGTTCCTCGCTCCTGCGGCAGCACACATCGCTGTGTGTGAAGTCGCAGGAGCGAGGAACATCTCCTACCGGCGTCACCGCGGCTTCCGTAGGATATGCGGAAGGAAGGAGGTGGGCGGGATGTTTACATCCCGCTCTTCTCCGCCCTTCCGCTCCTATTGGCCGCCTGCTGTGTGACGTCGCAGTGACGCCGCACGACCCGCCCCCTTAATAAGGAGGCGGGTCGCTGGCCAGAGCGACGGTCGCAGGACAGGTGAGTCCATGTGAAGCTGCCGTAGCGATAATGTTCGCTACGGCAGCTATCACAAAAATATCGCTGCTGCGACGGGGGCGGGGACTATCGCGTGCGACATCGCAGCATCGGCTTGCGATGTCGCAATGTGCAAAGCCCGCCTTAGGCTGAAAAAATACCAGAAGAAATGAACAGTTCCATATCTACTTACACAATCACCAGTTTTGTCTGTGTTCTCTATTCCGCGATGCACCGCGGCATTGTCCGTTGCACAGCCGCAGTTCAAATGATGCTCCGGCTGCCGGGTCCTCACTGCACGCACGCACGCAGACACACACATAGCAGACACACACATAGCAGACACCGAGCACATACACACACACATAGCGCAGTGCACATGCATGTATACACTACGCGTGAGCGCGCACGCACGCGCGCACACTGCTGTACACTCACCTGTCTGGGGCGGCCGTTGATTCTGCTGTCAGCCCTTTACTGCAGTTGAATGCTTTGTGGTGCCGTAAAGCATTCAACCGCAGTAAAGCCAAGCCATGACATCAACTTGCAGCGGCCGCTCCGTACACCGGACCCTGTCACGGAGGAGTCTGTGTGCTGCAGCTGGATGCTCTGCGGTCACGGAGGACAGGTTAGACATGGCATAATAGGGGACAGAAGGGAACCAGCAGCAGCACATTACTAAACAATGTGCTGATTGCTGCAGGGGACATCAGCCCCCCCACCAGATCTGTATACCCCCAGCCCCCCCCATCCATATCTGTATACCCCCAGCTTCCCCCCCACCAGATCTGTATACCCCCAGCTCCCCCCCACCAGATCTGTATACCCCCAGCTCCCCCCCCACCACATCTGTATACCCCCAGCTCCCCCCCACCACATCTGTATACCCCCAGCTCCCCCCCACCACATTTGTATACCCCCAGCTCCCCCCCACCACATTTGTATACCCCCAGCTCCCCCCCACCACATTTGTATACCCCCAGCCCCCCCACCAAATCTGTATACCCCCAGACCCCCCCACCAAAGCTGCATACTCCCAGACCCCCCCACCAAATCTGTATACCCCCAGCCCCCCCACCAAATCTGTATACCCCCAGCCCCCCCACCAAATCTGTATACCCCAGCCCCCCCACCAAATCTGTATACCCCCAGCCCCCCCACCAAATCTGTATACCCCCAGCCCCCCCACCAAATCTGTATACCCCCAGCCCTCCCCCCCACCAAATCTGTATACCCCCAACCCCCCCACACCAAATCTGTATACCCCCAGCCCCCCCTACCACCAGATCTGTATACCCCCAGCATGTCTATATACCCCCAGCCCCGCCACCAGATCTGTATACGCCCAGCCCCCTCATCAGATCTGTATACGCCCAGCCCCCCCTACCACCAGATCTGTATACCCCCAGCCCCCCCATCATGTCTATATACCCCCAGCCCCGCCACCAGATCTGTATACGCCCAGCCCCCTCATCAGATCTGTATACGCCCAGCCCCCTCCACCAGTTCTGTATGCCTCCAGCCCCCCCGCCAGATCTGTATACCCCTAGCCCCCCACCAGGTCTGTATATCCCCAGCCCCCCCACCAGGTCTGTATACCCCCAGCCCCCCCCACCAGGTCTGTATGACACCAGCCCCCCCACCAAATCTGTATGACCCCAGCCCCCCACCAGATCTGTATGCCCTCAGCCCCCCCACCAGATCTGTATGCCCTCAGCCCCCCCCACCAGATCTGTATGCCCTCAGCCCCCCACCAGATCTGTATGCCCTCAGCCCCCCACCAGATCTGTATGCCCTCAGCCCCCCACCAGATCTGTATGCCCTCAGCCCCCCACCAGATCTGTATGCCCCCAGCCCCCCCACCAGATCTGTATGCGCTCAGCCCCCCCAGATCTGTATGCCCTCAGCCCCGCCCTCAGCCCCCCCACCAGATCTGTATGCCCTCAGCCCCCCCACCAGATCTGTATGCCCTCAGCCCCCCCACTAGATCTGTATGCCCCCAGCCCCCCACCAGATCTGTATGCCCCCAGCCCCCCACCAGATCTATATGCCCCCGACCAGATCTATCTGCCCCCCACCAGATCTATATGCCCCCAGCCCCCACACCAGATCTGTAGGCCCCCAGCCCCCCCGACCAGATCTATATGCCCCCAACCTCCCGACCAGATCTGTATGCCCCCCAGCCCCACTCACCACTGCTCCTGTCAGCACCACTAAGCATAGACAGATGTTTATTTCACTGCACTCCCAATGCGATAGCATCGGGCCTATTTCTAGTTCTATAATACGTACAAGTTCTATCCATGAAAAACATAGCTAAAAATTGCAAGTGCATAAGAATACATGACATAGAAAGTCATGAATCTGGAAGAAACAAAATTAGATAATACAAGGTGGAAGTGTAAAACAATAAAGCAACAGACAGTGGGTACGGAAAGACACCTTTAAATTTTTCACTCTTGTTTCATTGCAGCCATTTGCTCATCATCTGCCCAATACAATTCCAAAAGTGAAATATGGTGGTGGCAGCATCATGCTATGGGGGTGTTTTTCAGCTGCGGGGACAAGATGACTGGTTGCAATTGAAGGAAAGATAAATGTGACCAAGTACAGAGATATTAATGGAAGAAAACCTCTTCCAGAGTGCTATGAACCTCAGACTTGGCTGAAGGTTCCCCTTCCAACAAGACAATGACCCTAAGCAGACAGCTAAAATAACAAAGGAGTGGCTTCTGAACAACTCTGTGACCATTCTTGACTGACCCAGCCAAAGCCCTGCCAAAGCCTAAACCCAATTGAGCATTTCTGGAGAGACCTGAAAATGGCTGTCCACCGACGTTCACCATCCAACCTGACGAAACGGGAGAGGATCTGCAAGGAAGAATGGCAGAGGATCCCCAACTTCAGGTGTGAAAAACTTGTTGCATCATTCCCAAGAATGTGGTGCAGAGTGTACATTAATGAGGAAAAAAAATGAACTTTTTTGAATTTACCAAATGGCTGCAATAAAACAAAGAGTGAAAAATTTAAAGGGCTCTGAATACTTTCCGCACCCACTGTACATGAGAAAAATGTACAGGCTGGCCCAGAAGTAGATAAGAGGAATGTTTCTGTATTGATGGAAGACATTTGGAGCTCTTACGAGAATAAACTGAGATAAATGTAATACACAAACAATGTAACTAAATGCAAATAAACATCTTCTGCTGTGTGTCAGTGTATATAATTATTCATATAATCTATTGTGATAAATTTCATTGATTTGGCTATATACAGTGGAACCTTGTTTAATGAGAACAATCCGTTCTGGGACTATGCTTGTTAACCAAGTTACTTGTTCAGCAAAGCAAGATTTCCCAAAGGAAATCATTGCAATGCAGACGATTTGTTCCACAACGTGTTAAATGTCCCATCCTGGTCCCCAATTCTGTCATTCCACAAATGCACAAACACACACAAACACGTACAAACACGCACAAACACACACAAATACACACAAACTCACACAAACACACAAGCACGCACGCAAACTCACATATTATATGCTCACCTTACCTTCCGTTGCATCGCCGGTCTCCTGGGACTTTCTGTTCTCTGGTACGGGGCCGGGCTGTTTATCGGGCTACCATAACGACGAGGGAGGAACTTCCGCGGCCAGAGCGCTGACGTCAAAGGCAGAGTTTGAGATTGACCAGCGTGCTGCCTTTGAGTAGCATCTGACATGAAGTTCCTGCTTCGTTGCTATGGATGCCAATGCACAGCCTGGAGTGGAGCAGAGCGGTGAACTACAGGACCCAGGAGGCTGGCGATGAAACGGAAGGTACACTATATTATATTATATTATATGCTCACCTTACCTTCCGTTCCTTCGCAGGCCTCCTGGGTCATGTAGTTCACCGCGAGCATGTCGCGATGTACCCGGAAACTACAAGAACCATGAGGCCGGCGGTGGAATGGAAGGGGAAGGTAAGGTGAGCATAATACTGTATGTACGTGGTGCGTGCGTGTGTGTTTGTGTGTGTTTGTGCGTACATGTGTGTGCATGTGTGTGTTTGTATGGACTGCAAGTGCGGGTCAGAGCACGGTGGATGTACAGAACCGGAAGTGTGTGCAGTGAGGATTTTGCTCGTACAGCAAAGCTTTCTCGTAAATCGAGTTACAAATTTACTGAAAGCTTTGCTTGTTAAGCGAAATTCTCGTTAAGTGGGTTACTTGTTAAGCGAGGTTACACTGTACTCACTTTTGGGCCAATAAGTATACTCAAATAAACAATGAGTGCTATGAACATATAGTGCAAAATGTGAGTGCATGGCAATAATACAGCAAAGGAGTAATAGATATGCATGAAAAAATAATAAACATGGAGAAAGTAGATCCAAATAATGCAGAAGGGAAACACTCATGAAGGAAAACATGCCTGACGAGGGAATCGCCATATGTATGCCATACTTTGTCATGCACTCGTACTCTGTACTATATAGTCATGCCTCTTATATTTGGATTGAATATACATTACTTTCATGTGTGATACTTTGTTGCTTCATTGTTTTGCACTTGCATCTTGTATTATCTACTGTTGCTTGTGTGACGCCCTGGCCGAGCTACTTAGTCACAGATAGGGCCCCGCACTACACCAGTCCCCTAACAAGGTGACAGCAGCCAAACATTTAAAACCTTAGTCACCTCCCTCAGTGCTTGATGGACACACCAGGGGGCAGAGCCAGGCAGTTGGTGCACTCCCACCGAGGAGTTCAGATGGCCTGAGGCGGGAAAGTTCAGTGAGTGGAGAGAAGTGAGGTGTTAGAGTTCAAGGTGGAGAGGTGTGTGAGCTGGAGCTGTGTGCAGCTCCAGCAGATGCAAGAACCAAAACCTGAACCAGTGCCAGGGTAGGAGCTCTGGTACTGCTGGCTAGGAGTCAGACAGCAGTCTCCATCTGCATGAGCCGGGAAGACGGCTTGGTGGAACCGAGGTGGACTGGGACAGGGTAGTGGCCCGCCGGTACCGACCCGGGGAACTGACTCGGAAACCGGAGCACAAAGGGGGGTACTCAGACCCTGAAGCTAGGTCCAGAAGCTACTGGGGACTATCTAATTAACTGATTGCAGCCAGGACTTTAGGTCCTGTCCCACCCAAAGTCCCGACTGAAGGCAACAGCCCAACAAGGGGGATAGAAAGCCACCGCCACGGCAGAGAGATCCCACGGGCCAGCGTCTGCGGGCAAAGGGCTCCTCAGGCAACCACAAGCCGGGGAGCGGACTCCTGAAGTTGAAAGTGCAGGTAGTCCACCATCACAAAGCAGGTGTGGGAGAAAGACGGAGACCACCAACCGGGTGGCGGACCAGACTGCAGCCGGCTGCGGGAACCGACCACCATCACCTTGGTTTACCAGAGATTCGTGTGTTTACTAATAGTGAGTACATCAGTGCCCTCCGGCCGCCCATCTCCCTGCACCGCCCAACTCCCCCCCCAATGGGTCCCAGGACCAACATCCCTACCCACGGAGGGGTTAACAACTTGCTGCACAACATCTCCCCTGGGTGCCCCGTAACTGCAGTGGTGGTGTCCACCTTCACCACATCCCGTGGGTGGCGTCATGAACTTAACACGGCTCCGTCCGTACACCTACGTCCCCAAGCCACAAACCCCTTTTTCATCAAAATGACCGCAGGACCTCCGAGTCCGGAGACCCTCGAGCCACCACCACTAAAGGTCCAGACCCGAGCGGTTCGGCTGCCGAGCACGGGGCGGCACACTTGCACTGACTTTATGCATATCATATCCATATTCATGATCTTCAATGTTATATATTTTTTAGCACTTGCAATTTGATTCTTGTCTGTCATTATTTTGCCCAACAAATTGTAGAGATAAGCGGCAGAGCTTGTGGACTAGTCTGTGTACTGAGGCGCCTGGGATTAAAGTGAATCTGTCAGGTGAAATATGCACCCAAAACCACAAGCAGTTCTGAGTGCATATTGCTAATCCCTGCCTAACCGTCCCTACATCTAGTAGGTTATATAAAGAGATCTTTAGAAAAGGTATTTCTAAAGATCCTTTATGATATTCTAATGAGTCCTGCAGGGTTGTGCTAATGTAGGAGGTGGTCGATTTGCTCCCCCTCCTATTACACAGTGTTTTCCCTAATGTACAGTACTGTGATACAAAGAGGTTTAATGTTGAATATATTTAGTGCAGCTGCTGGCAATGTAGCAGAGCTGGGGCAGCGCAGTAACTGACGCCACCTAGCGGCCAAAGGGTTATAGTGTTATTATAAATGTAACTGTACTTTTAAGTGTATTACATCGTAGTTCTCTGCTATAAACGCTATCCTAGCTAGTGTTTAGTATATAGAGTGTAAAATGTTTTATATAAGGTCTTTTATTGCAGGAAATATTGTAATGTGTATTATGTAAAGTATAAGAATGTTTTAGGTAGGATTTAGTGCAAAATATGGACAAGTGCAGGAGGAGAAGACATTGGTAGATAGAATGTATTATTATAGGGAATGTTCAGTGCAGATTCAGCAAACTAGAAATCGATACAATAGTAACCTGGGATACAGAGTGGAGTGGGTGGCGTAAAGGTTGTAAGTGCAGACAGCAAGGAAGTGAGTTTCAGTTTGGTGAAGATGGAATGGTGAGCTGCACAGGAGGTCCTTGGACCACAAGCTCTGTTCCAGAGTTTGCCCAGGCCTCCAGGAGGAACCCTCCATTGTGTCCTATGAGCATGATTGCAAGAGATGGGGACCACAGAAGTCAGATTCAGCTGCTGAAGGAATAGTGCCCAGAGCGAGGGCTGGACAGAAGGTTAGTCCATTGAGCAGTGGCAGCAGAACAGTAACACAAGCGAAAGTGGCATGTCTGTCCTAGGAAGGTTATTATGAAGATTGAAACTTGTATTATGAAGATGTCTCCCAGAAAGCTTATATGCTGAATGAAGAAGTTAAAGTTTGAGTTCAAGGAAAACTATTTCTTTGATGTGTTGCCAAAGTATGATGCCTATGGCAGTAACCAGTGGCGGGGTGGCGGACGAGCCGCTGAGGACCCAAATAAGTGTCGCACCCCCAAGCCTGGGCAGAGCACATGCACATCCTGGAGTGAGAACAGGCAGAAGAGCAATGCTGGCCATCACCTTGCTCCCTCCTTCACTAACATGCTATTAAATTCCCATTGCCAGCATCATTGGCAGTGATGCGTATACCTGTGTCCATTGTTACCACTTCAGAACCGGGTTTAGGGTCAGTGCGCATGATGAGAAGTCACCGTACGTGCTGGTTTTCTAATCATGTGCATGATGCCTAAACCTGACGTTCTGAAGTGGTGACAATAGACACAGGTACGCATGTCACTGCTGATAACGCTGGGCATTGAATAGCATGTCAACATGCACCTGTGGGCGTGCTAACATGCCAAGAGGGTGTAATGGGCGCAGGAACTAACGCCTTTGCGACTAGTCCCTGCGCTCATTAGCATAATATAAAAAAGTTCTTTAGAAAAACTTTTTCTAAAGATCTCTTTATCTATCCTAGTGTATAAAAGGACAATTAGGCAGGGATTAGCCATATGCACCCAGAACTGCTCATGGTTCTGGGTTCATACTGCACCTGACAGGTTCCCTTTAAAGGTTAATTTATGTCCACTGTGATAATGCTTAGTTGTAATGAAGGTATCATTAAAAACAGTATTACATTAACAAGTTCCCAAGAGCCAACAGCACAATTCATAAAGGGTATTACAGGGTGTGTATCTGTAGAGGAATTTACCAAGACTAGCACATTGGTAACCTATAGGTCACCAAAACAAGATTAGTGTGGGTTGAATCAGCTTATATACTGTATAATCTAGCAGCAGCTGGAAGACAGAAATGTCACTACATTATTTAGTGGTTGGTGCTAATGTAGCTTATTCCCATTCAAGCCATCAATATGTTAGTTGTGGACAACCCCTTTAAGAAACATTTCCTGCAAGAAAGTAGTAATAACACATGCCTTAAAATAATAAACAGCGCTCCAGTTCCAATGCTCAACACTGGCTACTATTCAGACAACCAGTAAGATGAAATTGTGAGATTACAATTCAGTAGTCCGCGCTTTTAGTGGTTATAAAAATCAGAGGAATTCACATTTGCATAGAAGAACTGAAGCATGAAGAGCTATCTTGTATTTTGAGGAGACGTTTTTCCAGACGTTTCACAAGAAGGCCACTGCATTTATCTTTGGCCAGAGTGAGTAAAGACAGTCTGCTGGCCCCCAGCTCGTCTTGTCCTTGGTCAAGAACATTATATTTTGTTAATGTTCTTCTGGATTATAGTTTTTTTTTGTTTACCACAATTTATGATATTGACATCTACCTTCAAAGAAAAAATGGAATCAATGTGAAGATACTATAGCATCGACTCTCCCCAAAACATTACACTCACTTCACAATGCTGAGATTTTTTTTTCTCTATTCGACTCCTTGTCACAAAGATGAGAATCCATTCTTGGTCTCCTTGGTGATGTCCGAGGCTTGTCTTCTCTGCTGCTAACAGCTCCACTTTTCCTCTGAAAGAATATTGTTCATTTCTGAACAATTGCATTCTAAGGTTTGTCTTCTTTTATTCTGTTTGAAGCCTGAGGAATGTGAGTCTGATAACCTTTCTGAGAGATGAGAGTTGTCGATAATGAGAGGAGCTGATAACAGAAAGGCAACATGAGCAATAATAAATAGCCACCAAGCATGGCAACTATACATCAGCGAAGAGCCTGTTCTACGCGGCCTGCGCATTCCGCATTTCGGACACATACTTCTGCTGTGTTACATTTTTATCTCTTCTATAGAGGTGAGGATTAAAGGCTGACTGTACCTGGCAAGGTCATTTCATTTTCTGAATACTTGCGTAGCTTGTACTTTGCAAATATATAATGTAATCTACATAAATAGCTTTCTGAATAATTTGCTGCAGCATAGGGCAGCACTGTGCAAATGTGATTATGGAGAAACATTAGATTGTCTTTAAAATGAGTTGTTCTCGCTTGTGTGTCCATTACCCTTCCTGATTTAAGCACCTATTCTCTTTTGAGAAACATCACACATAGAAATCTTGTAGAATAAGCTTCATCAACATCACAATGGCAACCAAGCTGCTGCCTTGCATATTTACATGTACATTGCTTCTTACATTTTTCTCAGGTGTGTCTCTAGGGGACCCTTAAAACATTCCCTGTAGTAGATTTGGAGCTCTGGATACAGTAAATTCAACCCTTCCTTTGGGAAATATTTTCCTGCTGAAAGTCAATTATAATAACCTGGCACACACAAAGTTTTAAGACATTTGGCAGAGTAATTGTGTACTATTTAGTAGTTACAAAAATATGCCTTATAGAATTCTCAGACATGAAATTGCAAGATCAAGAAAAGAAAGTAATTAAATATGGAAAATGGATAGACATGTTATATGCAGTGACAAGCGAGCACTAAAATGCTTGAATGGTTGTTACTCGAATCAAGCGGATCTGATGCTCGGACCCACTCAATTCGAGTGACGAGTATAATGGAAGTCAATGGGAAACTTGAGCATTTTCCGGCAAAGGGCCCCTTCACATTGCGTTTTTACTTACGTTCACTGGTCCCGTCAGAGCTTCCGTCCGACCCACCCCACAAAACGGGTTTTGGACGCATGTGCCAATGGGGCCTCTGAGTATATTGGAGCAGACGGAGTCAGCGTGTACTCTGTCTTGCACCATTTTTGACTATACGCTTTCTGCAGGCAAACACCCAAACGTAGACGGGGTAACTTTTTGGGGGGAGTTGATGTCAGCTGTGAATTGACAGCTGACAATAAACCCAGGGGTTAGTAATGGAGAGGGATCTATCAGACATGCCTAGTACTAACTCAGTAAGGGTAAAAAAAAACCCACACAGAAAAAAATAGTTTATTTGAATAAAGACTCCCCTCACTTTACCTCGTCCATGAATTTATTAAACAAAATGTTCCCAGAAGCTCTGACATAAGTCAATGAAGTCACCGAGCATGATTGGCCATATGTATGGTTCTATGACTGATTCATTCTCTATTGCAGGTAAAATTGGGTGTCACATATGAAGCATATGGCATAAAACAGTCCCTTTGCAGAACTTTTGGCAATGTGCCAGACCTTCAGCTACAGGTGCACCATTGACCTCATTACCACCATTCTGCAAGTCTATTATGATGCAAAACAAGATAAAATGGTCTATCCTCTTCAACGATTGATCTTTTTTTTTTTCTGGATGCAATGATAGTTAGAAATTCGTCTTTACATGATATTGGCAATGCCATTACGAGTCCTTCACAATGTAACTACTCACAGGAAGTGGATGACATTAGAGAGGACTATGGGTTATATCATTTCATATTGTGTACTGACTCCACCTGACCAGTAACATATTCTTATATTCAGCCTGCAGTCTAAGCACTATTGTGCCAATAAATAATTTTCTGGTGTTATTAAGTGAAATGTGGTGGTCTTCTTCCCCGTTGTATGGAAAAATTGTTACATAACTGTATGGTATGTTAATGTTCAGTCTCTTCAGTGCTATTGCGTATCCTCATATAGCTTTATTATTCTGTAATAATATAGTAATACTGTTCATTCACTGTCTGTTAGCATAATTTAGTAAATAATAGTATTTTACAAAGCTAGGATCCTAAATCATAAATGATACATGGTTCCCTTATATAAAAATCTGCACTTCACCGTAGTATTAAGATGGCTAGTATAGCAATGTTTCCTATTTATACTCTTTTCTTCTTTATTTTCTTTGCCTTTTAGGGTTACATGATACATTCCTTTTGGGTGTGCCATCTTTCTGGTTTATTATTTATGATTTATTCCTAATTTGAAGACTTTTCTTAAAAGGATGTGAATCTTAAAACTATTCTCCAGGCCCTGAAAACTTGCGCCACATGTTGCAGCAATTTCATGTAGGGTCTTCAGCAATATAACAATGCCCCCTGTCCAGAATCGCACTTTCAAGTTTATCAGCATTTTGGATACTGATACAGTTGTAAGCAATGATTGAAGAGGGAAGCCATCCCCTCCCTTGTCCATTATTCCTCCTTTGAATCTAATGTCTCAGTGCAGCAGGTGCAATGACATAATTTTTTAGTGTCTGCTGTGCGGAACAGTGAAGATCTTCAGAGCATTCTCTGCTGATACTACACTGTGTGCAGAATTATTAGGCAAAAAAGTATTTTGATCACATGATAATTTTTATACATGTTGTCCTACTCCAAGCTGTGCAGGCTTGAGAGCCAACTACCAATTAAGTAAATCAGGTGATGTGCATCTCTGTAATGAGGAGACATGTGGTGTAATGACATCAACACCCTATATAAGGTGTGCTTAATTATTAGGCAACTTGGTTTCCTTTGGCAAAATGGGTCAGAAGAGAGATTTGACGGGCTCTGAAAAGTCCAAAATTGTGAGATGTGTTGCAGAGGGATACAGCAGTCTTGAAATTGCCAAACGTTTGAAGCGTGATCACCAAACAATCAAGCATTTCATGGCAAATAGCCAACAGGGTCGCAAGAAGCATGTTGGGCAAAAACGGCGCAAAATAAATGCCCATGAATTGAGGAAAATCAAGCATGAAGCTGCCAAGATGCCATTTGCCACCAGTTTGGCCATATTTCAGAGCTGCAACGTTACTGGAGTATCAAAAAGCACAAGGTGTGCCATACTCAGGGACATGGCCAAGGTAAGGAGAGCTGAAAAATGACCACCTTTGAACAAGAAACATAAGATAACATGTCAAGACTGGGCCAAGAAATATCTTAAGACTGATTTTTCAAGGGTTTTATGGACTGATTAAATGAGAGTGACTCTTCATGGGCCAGAGGCTGGATCAGTAAAGGGCAGAGAGCTCCATTCCGATTCAGATGCCAGCAAGGTGGGGGTGGGGTACTGGTATGGGCTGGTATCATTAAGGATGAAGTTGTGGGGCCTTTTCAGTTTGAGGATGGAATGAAGCTCAACTCCCAGACCTTCTGCCAGTTTCTGGAAGACAACTTCTTCAAGCAGTGGTACAGGAAGAAGTCGGTATCATTCAAGAAAAACATGATTTTCATGCAGGACAATGCTCCATCACATGCATCCAACTACTCCACAGCGTGGCTGGCCAGTAAAGGTCTAAAAGGTGCAAAAATAATGACATGGCCCCCTTGTTCACCTGATCTGAACCCCATAGAGAACCTGTGGTCCCTCATAAAATGTGAGATCTACAGGGAGGGAAAACAGTACACCTCTCGGAACAGTGTCTGGGAGGCTGTGGTGGCTGCTGCATGCAATATTGATCATAAACAGATCAAGCAACTGACAGAATCTATGGATGGTAGGCTGTTGAGTGTCATCATAAAGAAAGGTGGCTATATTGGTCACTAATTTTTTTGGGTTTTGTTTTTGCATGTCAGAAATTTTTATTTCTAAATTTTGTGCAGTTATATTGGTTTACCTGGTGAAAATAAACAAGTGAGATGGAAATATAATTGGTTTTTATTAAGTTGCCTAATAATTATGCACAGTAATACTTACCTGCACAAACAGATATCCTCCTAAGATAGCCAAATCTAAAAAAAAAACACTAAAACTTCCAAAAACATTAAGCTTTTATATTTATGAGTCTTTTGGGTTGATTGACAACATAGTTATTGATCAATAATGAAAAAAATCCTCTAAAATACAACTTGCCTAATAATTCTACACATGGTGTAGAGCAGCAAGGGAACAAGGAGAGGTCAGTATTTTTTTTTATGTGGAGTTCATTTTATTGTATAGAGAACTAGGTGGGGCCCATTATACTATATGAAAGTCAATGTGGGGCCATCTAATATATAAAGCTGAGTGTGTGTGTGTGTGTGTGTGTGTGTGTGTGTGTGTATGTCCGCTAAAGGAATCCATACCATCGCATTTACAATCACAAAATTTTGCACAGATGCCTCATTAGACTCAGGGAACCTGCTTACATTAAAGCCAATGGAGCTGGGAGCTACAGGTCATTAATAGGAGGTCTGATTGGTTGAAATAAGCAACGAAGAACATTCTTAGTATAAGAAGCGCATGTGTGATATTGGTAGTGACAGACAGAGACAAAGACACACAGAGACAGAGACACAGAGGCAGAGATACAGAGAAATACACAGAGACAGACACACAGGCACACAGACAGAGACACACAGAGATGGAGACACAAATAGACACACACAAAGACACACACACAGACACACATAGAGACACAAAGAGACTAATACAGAGATACACACAGACACACAGAGAATGATACAGAGACAAAAACACACAGACAGACACACAGAGACACACAGAGGCACACAGAGACTGAGATAGGCACACAGAGACAGACAGAGAGACAGAGACACACAGAGAAAGAGACTCAGATATGCATAGACAGAGACACACTGAGAGACACACGGACAGAGACACATAGAGACATAGACAGACAGAGACATAGACACAAAGAAACAGAGACACACTGCAACAGACACAAACACAGAGACACATAGAGAGACACAAAATCACACACACACACACACACACAGAGACAGGGACACAGAGACAGACAGACAGAGACACTCAGAAACACACAGAGACACACTCATAGAGACACACACAGAGACACAGACACACAAAGACAGTGACACAGACACACAAAGACAGTGACACAGACAGAGACACAGACACACAAAGACAAAAACACAGGGAGAGACAGACAGAGAGGGAGACAGACAGAGAAGGAGACAGACAAAAAAAGGAGACCGACAGAGAGGGAGATACAGACAGAGACACAGACACACAAAGACACAGACATACAGAGACACAGACACACCACAGACACACAGAAACAGAAACACTGAGAGGGAGACAGACAGAGAGGGAGACAGACAGAGAGGGAAACAGATAGTCAGAGAGGGAGACAGACAGAAATAGAGAGTTAGAGGGAGAGTGAGAGAGACAGAGAGAGACACGTAGTTACTATCCCGGGCAATGCTGGGTACAACACCTAGTAATACTATATGGAGGACTATTATTTGCCCATTATTCTGTATGGAAGGCTATATGAGGCCCATTTTACTGGAAGGAAGGAAAGTTGATACTATATGGAGGACTATGTGGGGCCCATTATTCTGTATGGATGACTATGTGGGACCTATAATACTATATGGAAGATTATGTGGTGCCCATTATTTTGTATTGAGGACTACATGGGACGATTATTCTGTATGGTTGGGGGGCTTCAGTAGGCTTAAGGGTTTTTTTTCAGGGGGGGAGCAATTAGAATTTATGCTATGGGGGCCCATTTTTATGTACGGCCCTGCCCACAAGCAGATTCCCAATGCTCCAGTCATGTGATTTGAGTCTATAGATCTACTAATTAAAATGTACTTTATTTGTGGGAAAACGCCTTTAAGTTTGTTTCCAAATGACAAGGTTCATTGTTATATTTCATGATACGGAAAACTTCCTCAGCTGTAGACTTTTTTTTCTTAAATATCAAGCTTGGCTTGCTACCTTGTCCCAGTTTTTAATTTTGGACCTCTGTGTATTTGAGTTTTACATCCCTGCTCTACAACATTTAGGAAACGACTTCTCAGCAGAGGAACTTCTGATGCGTGCTACACTTGTTTCACTTGATATTTGCATTCTATATTCACAGTAACTTACTTTATGTCTCAATTTACGAAAGGAAATTCTGTAGTAGACCAGTTTTGTGATTTGCGGAAGTTATTAGTAAATTATATAACATAAAACAAGATTGATAATTTCGGCAATGTGTGGAAAATTGCCATGGCATAGAGAATTGATTTCTACAGCAGTACTGCAGGAGGGCAGATATATATCTTAAATTTAGCAGATTATGAAAAGTAATGATATATTTCCTGTTGTGAGATGAAAGGTAGATTTGGAAAACGGAAATAGTGTTGACACCTTGCATTATAATCAGACATTTAACAGAAAATTGAAATAACACGAATGGACACCAACAAAGTATTTTCTTATTTTTAGTTAAGTGAAATTTAGACATATTTAATTTTTTTTCCATATGTTTGATAAAGTTTAAGAGCCAGGTCTTTCAGAGTTTTGTATGTGCTTCTCGTGAAGTTAAGCAAAATCATTTGGAGGACCATGGTCTAGTTGCCATATCGGTACTCCATAGATGCCGGACCAGATCACTCCAAGCTTCTTCAAACCTAACAGAATCTTGAGGTCACCTTTTCTGATAAATTTTGCAATACTCTAGTTTCTTATTATCAAAACTTCTAAAATATTCCTGCCCAACTAGTGTCTTTAGTTCCTAAAAATCATAATCTGTACAATGCTGCCATGACTAGGTGTTCTTCTATAGTGATATACCGAAGGGTAAAGAGTGGATGAAGTTTTCTTTTCTGTTTATAGAATAAGGCCCTGTTCGCACACTGCGTTTTTACCCTCGTCTTTGCTGCAGAAATTTCTTGAGAAAATGATTGCAACCTTTCTGCAGACATTCTCTAGCAAAACCTATGAAAATAAAATTAACTGTGCGCACACTGTGTTTCTTTCTCAAGAAAATTCTTTCTGCAGAATATCTTGAGAAAAAGAATGTGCATGTCACTTCTTTTCTGCAGGTACCTGCGTTTTTTGCCATAGATAATGGTAAAATAACGCAGGGACCAACCTACGGAAAAAAGCACCAAAAACGCACCAAAAACACGTAAAAAACGCACGCGTTATTGACGTGTTTTTTGAACGCAGGTGCACTAATCTTTCTGGAGAAAATTCTGGAGAAATTTCTTGAGAAAAATTATTTTTTCTAGTGTGCACAGGGCCTTAGGATTGAAACAAATGATTTTTAAATAATTCTATATGGCTACTCTATGGCCTGGTAACACTTTTAAGAGTTGGTATTACAACTATATCCAGCCTTCAAAACATTCATAATTAGTGATGGGGGACCCGGTCTGTAAAAGTCCGGATCCGTGTGGTTTCAAAGGTACCCGGGTGTTGGGTCGTGGCCCGGGATTTCAGATATTGATCCGGATCTTGCACTCAGAAAATTAAAAAAAAACAAAAAACAAAAATAAAGAAAATAAGAATGAAGCAAACTTACCAAGGATCTGCTCCCGTGGCCACCCATTCACTCCCTGGGCCGCTCATCATTGCTCATCCATATGCAGCCTGTGTGACAACATCTGACTGCAACCAATCACAGACCCAGTCTGCGGGTCAGTATCATGGTATAAAATAAATAAATAAAACAATTGGTGTAGGCCTCCCCCATATTATCATACTTCAGCACAGATATAGCAAATGGCTACAGGCTGCAGTCCCCAAACCTGTGCTTACCTTGCTTGTGCATACAAATAGGAACCGCATATGGCTTTTTTTTTATTAATTATTTTAAAACATTGACTTTGTTATCCTTGCGTCACTTAGTAACCAGTTTGGCAGTATGCTTCGGGTCATTGTCGATTTGGAAGACCCATTTCTGCCCAAGCTTTAAGTTCCTGGCTGATGTCTTGAAATTTTGCTTCACTATTGCCACATAATCTTTTTTCCCCATGATCCCATCTATTTTGTGAAGTGCATCAGTCCCTCCTGTAGCAAAACAAACCCACAACATGATGCTGCCACCCCTATATTTTACAGTTGTGATGGTGTTCTTCAAAGTTTCTCCTTTTTTCCTCCAAATGTAACAATGGTCATTATGGCCAAACAGTTCAATTTTATGTGACATCCCAGGGCTGTTGGGTACTCGGACCTCGGCGTGTGGTGCGCAGAGGGGGACAGTCGTGGTCACGGCCGATGCCTGATTCCATGACCCTGGGGGTTGGTCCGATAAAAAAGGTGTGAAAAATAAAAAGGAAATAAAATAAGAGTTCTTAACTATGCCACTGGCAGTGTGCGGCCAGGTTATTGAGGCCGCCGCTGCAGGGTCCTGCTGGGGCTAATGAAGTAGTGCAGCTTAGGTTTTTGGGCCCTCCACAAGCAGGGCTAAGCCCCAGCAGTGGATGACGGGGGGCGTGAAGGGGCAATGGTAAGGGACAGTAAGTATATGTGTGCAGAGACGAGAAGGAAACAGTCCACACCGGTATTGTAGTTTTAACTTGCCTTTTACATAGGGTAATACCTAGACCCGCTGGTGTCAGTTACAGGTGTTCCTGTTCCCCTTGTTCTCTGTGCCGGCTGTGACCTGGGTAGAGTTGAGCGCGGTTCGCGGTTCGTGGTTCTCCAGTTCGCGGTTAGAGTGATTTTGGGGGCTGTTCTAGATCGAACTAGAACTCAAGCTTTTTGCTAAAGCTCGATAGTTCTAGTTACGTTCGAGAACGGTTCTAGCAGCAAAAAGCCAAGCTAATTAGTAGCTGGCTTTCCGCTGTAATAGTGTAAGTCACTCTGTGACTCACACTATTATGAAATTTCAGCGTATAGTGTGCGGGAACAGCGCATTCAGATCACTGCTGCTGGGATAATGGCGATCGCCATTTTTTTTTTTTCCTTGTCTTCCTTCCCTAAGTGCGCACGTGTAGTGGGGCGGGCCAGCATGTCCGCCAATCTCAGACACACACACGCCTAAGAGGACTTTTAGCCAGAGAAGCAACGGCATGTGTGATAGGATGTCCATGTCACATGTCCCTGCATAATAAAAACGGGTATCTGCCCGTCTGGACGCCATTATCTGCCTTCTGCGTCTGGGTGTCAGTCACCGCTGGCATAGCTCCTGTCTCCGATACTGCTGTGTAGGCTCTACACACAGCGCTATACAGAATAGGGATAGAAGTTTCTATTAGCCCTTGTAAGGGCTAATAACAGCAGGCTCAGAGCCATAGGTGACAGTCAAGTCCGTGGAAACATTTTAACAGCTACAGAAGATAACATCGTCTCTGTAGCTAAGCTCAGGGACTTCCTCACTGCATTTCCCCATTAGGAGGAATAGAAAGTGAGGCTTTCTTTTCTGTACACTGACCCACAACCCTGCCACTGTACCCTCCTGCCCTTTGCACACTCAAGCTCATTGTTACTAAGCCATTATACTAGCAAACACTGAGTAAACTTAGTAGCATCCTAAAAGTGGCTGTTGGACTTCCATTAGTGTTCCACTAGTGCAAATCTATTTGCAGCACCTCTGCATTGCACACTCAAACTCATTGTTGCTGAGCCATTATACTAGCAAACACTGAGTAAACTTAGTGGCATCCTAAAAGTGGCTGTTGGACTTCCATTGTTGTCCCACTGGTGCAAATCTATTTGCAGCACCTCTGCATTGCAAACTCAAACTCATTGTTACTAAGCCATTATACTAGCAAACACTGAGTAAACTTAGTGGCATCCTAAAAGTGGCTGTTGGACTTCCATTAGTGTCCCACAAGTGCAAACCTATTTGCAGCACCTCTGCATTGCACACTCAAACTCATTGTTACTAAGCCATTATACTAGCAAACACTGAGTAAACTTAGTGGCATCCTAAAAGTGGCTGTTGGACTTCCTATAGTGTCCCACTAGTGCAAATCTAATTGCAGCACCTCTGCATTGCAAACTCAAACTCATTGTTACTAAGCCATTATACTAGCAAACACTGAGTAAACTTAGTGGCATCCTAAAAGTGGCTATTAGACTTCTATTAGTGTCGCACTAGTGCAAATCTATTTGCAGCACCTCTGCATTGCACACTCAAACTCATTGTTACTAAGCCATTATACTAGCAAATACTGAGTAAACTTAGTGGCATCCTAAAAGTGGCTGTTGGACTTCCATTAGTGTCCCACTAGTGCAAATCTATTTGCAGCACCTCTGCATTGCACACTCAAACTCATTGTTACTAAGCCATTATACTAGCAAATACTGAGTAAACTTAGTGGCATCCTAAAAGTGGCTGTAAGACTTCCTATAGTGTCCCACTAGTGCAAATCTATTTGCAGCACCTCTGCATTGCACACTGAAACTCATTGTTACTAAGCCATTATACTAGCAAACACTGAGTAAACTTTGTGGCATCCTAAAAGTGGCTGTTGTACTTCCTATAGTGTCCCACTAGTGCAAATCTATTTGCAGCACCTCTGCATTGCACACTCAAACTCATTGTTACTAAGCCATTATACTAGCAAACACTGAGTAAACTTAGTGGCATCCTAAAAGTGGCTGTTGGACTTCCATTAGTGTCCCACTAGTGCAAAGCTATTTGCAGCACCTCTGCATTGCACACTCAAACTCATTGTTACTAAGCCATTTTACTAGCAAACACTGAGTAAACTTAGTGACTTAGTGGCATCCTAAAAGTGGCTGTTGTACTTCCTATAGTGTCCCACTAGTGCAAATCTATTTGCAGCACCTCTGCATTGCACACTCAAACTCATTGTTGCTAAGCCATTATACTAGCGAACACTGAGTAAACTTAGTGGCATCCTAAAAGTGGCTGTTGGACTCCATTAGTGTCCCACTAGTGCAAATCTATTTGCAGCACCTCTGCATTGCACACTCAAACTAATTGTTACTAAGCCATTATACTAGCAAACACTGAGTAAACTTTGTGGCATCCTAAAAGTGGCTGTTGGACTTCCATTAGTGTCCCACTGGTGCAAAGCTATTTGCAGCACCACTGCATTGCACACTCAAACTCATTGTTACTAAGCCATTATACTAGCAAATACTGAGTAAACTTAGTGGCATCCTAAAAGTGGCTGTTGGACTTCCATTAGTGTCCCACTAGTGCAAATCTATTTGCAGCACCTCTGCATTGCACACTCAAACTCATTGTTACTAAGCCATTATACTAGCAAATACTGAGTAAACTTAGTGGCATCCTAAAAGTGGCTGTTAGACTTCCTATAGTGTCCCACTAGTGCAAATCTATTTGCAGCACCTCTGCATTGCACACTGAAACTCATTGTTACTAAGCCATTATACTAGCAAACACTGAGTAAACTTTGTGGCATCCTAAAAGTGGCTGTTGGACTTCCATTAGTGTCCCACTAGTGCAAAGCTATTTGCAGCACCTCTGCATTGCACACTCAAACTCATTGTTACTAAGCCATTTTACTAGCAAACACTGAGTAAACTTAGTGACTTAGTGGCATCCTAAAAGTGGCTGTTGTACTTCCTATAGTGTCCCACTAGTGCAAATCTATTTGCAGCACCTCTGCATTGCACACTCAAACTCATTGTTGCTAAGCCATTATACTAGCGAACACTGAGTAAACTTAGTGGCATCCTAAAAGTGGCTGTTGGACTCCATTAGTGTCCCACTAGTGCAAATCTATTTGCAGCACCTCTGCATTGCACACTCAAACTAATTGTTACTAAGCCATTATACTAGCAAACACTGAGTAAACTTTGTGGCATCCTAAAAGTGGCTGTTGGACTTCCATTAGTGTCCCACTGGTGCAAAGCTATTTGCAGCACCACTGCATTGCACACTCAAACTCATTGTTCCTAAGCCATTATACTAGCAAACACTGAGTAAACTTAGTGGCATCCTAAAAGTGGCTGTTGGACTTCTATTAGTGTCCCACTAGTGCAAATCTATTTGCAGCAGCTCTGCATTGCACACTCAAACTCATTGTTACTAAGCCATCATACTAGCAAATACTGAGTAAACTTAGTGGCATCCTAAAAGTGGCTGATAGACTTCCTATAGTGTCCCACTAGTGCAAATCTATTTGCAGCACCTCTGCATTTCACACTGAAACTCATTGTTACTAAGCCATTATACTAGCAAACACTGAGTAAACATAGTGGCATCCTAAAAGTGGCTGTTGGACTTCCATTATTGTCCCACTGGTGCAAATCTATTTGCAGCACCTCTGCATTGCACACTCAAACTCATTGTTACTAAGCCATTTTACTAGCAAACACTGAGTAAACTTAGTGGCATCCTAAAAGTGGCTGTTGTACTTCCATTAGTGTCCCACTAGTGCAAATCTATTTGCAGCACCTCTGCATTGCACACTCAAACTCATTGTTGCTAAGCCATTATACTAGCAAACACTGAGTAAACTTAGTAGCATCCTAAAAGTGGCTGTTGGACTTCCATTAGTGTTCCACTAGTGCAAATCTATTTGCAGCACCTCTGCATTGCACACTCAAACTCATTGTTGCTGAGCCATTATACTAGCAAACACTGAGTAAACTTAGTGGCATCCTAAAAGTGGCTGTTGGAGTTCCATTGTTGTCCCACTGGTGCAAATCTATTTGCAGCACCTCTGCATTGCAAACTCATTGTTACTAAGCCATTATACTAGCAAACACTGAGTAAACTTAGTGGCATCCTAAAAGTGGCTGTTGGACTTTCATTAGTGTCCCACAAGTGCAAATCTATTTGCAGCACCTCTGCATTGCACACTCAAACTCATTGTTACTAAGCCATTATACTAGCAAACACTGAGTAAACTTAGTGGCATCCTAAAAGTGGCTGTTGGACTTCCTATAGTGTCCCACTAGTGCAAATCTAATTGCAGCACCTCTGCATTGCAAACTCAAACTCATTGTTACTAAGCCATTATACTAGCAAACACTGAGTAAACTTAGTGGCATCCTAAAAGTGGCTAGTAGACTTCTATTAGTGTCACACTAGTGCAAATCTATTTGCAGCACCTCTGCATTGCACACTCAAACTCATTGTTACTAAGCCATTATACTAGCAAATACTGAGTAAACTTAGTGGCATCCTAAAAGTGTCTGTTGGACTTCCATTAGTGTCCCACTAGTGCAAATCTATTTGCAGCACCTCTGCATTGCACACTCAAACTCATTGTTACTAATCCATTATACTAGCAAATACTGAGTAAACTTAGTGGCATCCTAAAAGCGCCTGTTAGACTTCCTATAGTGTCCCACTAGTGCAAATCTATTTGCAGCACCTCTGCATTGCACACTGAAACTCATTGTTACTAAGCCATTATACTAGCAAACACTGAGTAAACTTTGTGGCATCCTAAAAGTGGCTGTTGTACTTCCTATAGTGTCCCACTAGTGCAAATCTATTTGCAGCACCTCTGCATTGCACACTCAAACTCATTGTTACTAAGCCATTATACTAGCAAACACTGAGTAAACTTAGTGGCATCCTAAAAGTGGCTGTTGGACTTCCATTAGTGTCCCACTAGTGCAAAGCTATTTGCAGCACCTCTGCATTGCACACTCAAACTCATTGTTACTAAGCCATTTTACTAGCAAACACTGAGTAAACTTAGTGACTTAGTGGCATCCTAAAAGTGGCTGTTGTACTTCCTATAGTGTCCCACTAGTGCAAATCTATTTGCAGCACCTCTGCATTGCACACTCAAACTCATTGTTGCTAAGCCATTATACTAGCGAACACTGAGTAAACTTAGTGGCATCCTAAAAGTGGCTGTTGGACTCCATTAGTGTCCCACTAGTGCAAATCTATTTGCAGCACCTCTGCATTGCACACTCAAACTAATTGTTACTAAGCCATTATACTAGCAAACACTGAGTAAACTTTGTGGCATCCTAAAAGTGGCTGTTGGACTTCCATTAGTGTCCCACTGGTGCAAAGCTATTTGCAGCACCACTGCATTGCACACTCAAACTCATTGTTCCTAAGCCATTATACTAGCAAACACTGAGTAAACTTAGTGGCATCCTAAAAGTGGCTGTTGGACTTCTATTAGTGTCCCACTAGTGCAAATCTATTTGCAGCAGCTCTGCATTGCACACTCAAACTCATTGTTACTAAGCCATCATACTAGCAAATACTGAGTAAACTTAGTGGCATCCTAAAAGTGGCTGATAGACTTCCTATAGTGTCCCACTAGTGCAAATCTATTTGCAGCACCTCTGCATTTCACACTGAAACTCATTGTTACTAAGCCATTATACTAGCAAACACTGAGTAAACATAGTGGCATCCTAAAAGTGGCTGTTGGACTTCCATTATTGTCCCACTGGTGCAAATCTATTTGCAGCACCTCTGCATTGCACACTCAAACTCATTGTTGCTAAGCCATTATACTAGCAAACACTGAGTAAACTTAGTGGCATCCTAAAAGTGGCTGTTGGACTTCCTATAGTGTCCCACTAGTGCAAATCTAATTGCAGCACCTCTGCATTGCAAACTCAAACTCATTGTTACTAAGCCATTATACTAGCAAACACTGAGTAAACTTAGTGGCATCCTAAAAGTGGCTATTAGACTTCTATTAGTGTCGCACTAGTGCAAATCTATTTGCAGCACCTCTGCATTGCACACTCAAACTCATTGTTACTAAGCCATTATACTAGCAAATAATGAGTAAACTTAGTGGCATCCTAAAAGTGGCTGTTGGACTTCCATTAGTGTCCCACTAGTGCAAATCTATTTGCAGCACCTCTGCATTGCACACTCAAACTCATTGTTACTAAGCCATTATACTAGCAAATACTGAGTAAACTTAGTGGCATCCTAAAAGTGGCTGTTAGACTTCCTATAGTGTCCCACTAGTGCAAATCTATTTGCAGCACCTCTGCATTGCACACTGAAACTCATTGTTACTAAGCCATTATACTAGCAAACACTGAGTAAACTTTGTGGCATCCTAAAAGTGGCTGTTGTACTTCCTATAGTGTCCCACTAGTGCAAATCTATTTGCAGCACCTCTGCATTGCACACTCAAACTCATTGTTACTAAGCCATTATACTAGCAAACACTGAGTAAACTTAGTGGCATCCTAAAAGTGGCTGTTGGACTTCCATTAGTGTCCCACTAGTGCAAAGCTATTTGCAGCACCTCTGCATTGCACACTCAAACTCATTGTTACTAAGCCATTTTACTAGCAAACACTGAGTAAACTTAGTGACTTAGTGGCATCCTAAAAGTGGCTGTTGTACTTCCTATAGTGTCCCACTAGTGCAAATCTATTTGCAGCACCTCTGCATTGCACACTCAAACTCATTGTTGCTAAGCCATTATACTAGCGAACACTGAGTAAACTTAGTGGCATCCTAAAAGTGGCTGTTGGACTCCATTAGTGTCCCACTAGTGCAAATCTATTTGCAGCACCACTGCATTGCACACTCAAACTAATTGTTACTAAGCCATTATACTAGCAAACACTGAGTAAACTTTGTGGCATCCTAAAAGTGGCTGTTGGACTTCCATAAGTGTCCCACTGGTGCAAAGCTATTTGCAGCACCACTGCATTGCACACTCAAACTCATTGTTCCTAAGCCATTATACTAGCAAACACTGAGTAAACTTAGTGGCATCCTAAAAGTGGCTGTTGGACTTCCTATAGTGTCCCACTAGTGCAAATCTATTTGCAGCACCTCTGCATTTCACACTGAAACTCATTGTTACTAAGCCATTATACTAGCAAACACTGAGTAAACATAGTGGCATCCTAAAAGTGGCTGTTGGACTTCCATTATTGTCCCACTGGTGCAAATCTATTTGCAGCACCTCTGCATTGCACACTCAAACTCATTGTTACTAAGCCATTTTACTAGCAAACACTGAGTAAACTTAGTGGCATCCTAAAAGTGGCTGTTGTACTTCCTATAGTGTCCCACTAGTGCAAATCTATTTGCAGCACCTCTGCATTGCACACTCAAACTCATTGTTGCTAAGCCATTATACTAGCAAACACTGAGTAAACTTAGTGGCATCCTAAAAGTGGCTGTTGGACTCCATTAGTGTCCCACTAGTGCAAATCTATTTGCAGCACCGTGCATTGCACACTCAAACTCATTGTTACTAAGCCATTATACTATCAAACACTGAGTAAACTTTGTGGCATCCTAAAGTGGCTGTTGGACTTCCATTAGTGTCCCACTGGTGCAAAGCTATTTGCAGCACCACTGCATTGCACACTCAAACTCATTGTTCCTAAGCCATTATACTAGCAAAGACTGAGTAAACTTAGTGGCATCCTAAAAGTGGCTGTTGGACTTCCATTATTGTCCCATTGGTGCAAAGCTATTTGCAGCACCACTGCATTGCACACTCAAACTCATTGTTACTAAGCCGTTATACTAGCAAACACTGAGTAAACTTAGTGGCATCCTAAAAGTGGCTGTTGGACTTCATTAGTGTCCCACTTGTGCAAAGATATTTGCGGCACCTCTGCATTGCACACTGAAACTCATTGTTACTAAGCCATTCTAATAGCAAACTATGCTGCCAGTTTAAGGGCCGTGGTTGCATTGTCAGGGATAGTTAATATTGTTGTTTATTCTGCTGTTAAAAAAGATAGACCACCACTGCAATCTACACCACCTCTCAATTTTTACTACCACATTTTAAGTGCACAATCTTCTCGCAATCAAAATGAGTGGCAAAATGATAGATGCTGGTGGAAAGGGGAAGAGGCGTGTTGGAAAAGGAAAAAAAAAGGTTTGTCCATGGGGAAGGTGGCAAAGCTCCATTAACATCAGCTGAAGATAGACCATCTTCCAGCAAAAGTATGATGTCTACTACTTACCGTGGACAATCCGATGTACTCCCTTTTTTACGGACACAAACAACTGGAACAAAGGTAGATGATGGCCAAAAAAAAGAAAATGCTTGAATGGATCTCAAGTGGTCCAACAAGTGCCCTCTCCGCAACCTCAACTACTGCATCCAAAAAACACCAGTCCTCGGCGTTGTCATCCCAATCACACTTGCTTTCTCCCAGCTCTGAAGTCTCCATCCGCCCTGCACAGTATGGTGGAACTGAGATGGCTGAGTCTGCAGAGCTGTTCAGTCACACTATAGCCTGGGAATCAGAGGTCTGCTCCCAAGCTACAGTGAGTACAGACCAGGAAATGGTCTGCAGTGATGCCCAGAACCTTTGTGATGCCGTGATGAACACGTTTCTGAGCATAATGTTGACCCTTATTCACAAACTGAAACACCTGTTGTAATAGACAATGAGGAACATACTGATGACGATGAGACGCAGATACCAGATTGGGATGACAACATAAATATTCGGTCAGGGCAAGAAGAGGCTCAGTCTGAGGGTGAGGGGAGTACAAACACAACAATTGATGAAGAAATTCTAGATCCCACGTACTGTCAACCCACAGTCAGGCACTCGATGAGGTCAATCGATGCGGTGGAGGAGGATGCAACTGACGACGAAGTTACCTTGCGCCTTCCTGGACAGAGTCGGAGTACTGGTAGCACGTCTACAACTGCATCCTCAGCCACCACTGTGCCTCTGAGCACTAGTCGGGGTGGATCAGCAGGTGGCATGCCCTCTAAGCCTTGCCTAGCCTGGTCCTTTTTTGACATAGCAAAAGATCGCCCAAATTATGTGATCTGTAAAATTTGTCGTGATTCTGTTAGTAGAGGGCAATACCTCAGCAGTTTGACAACTTCTTCCATGAATCGTCACATGAATAAATATCATATGTCCCAGTGGGAAGCTCACCGTGCTGCAATGCGGCCCAGAGGAGCGAAACATCCACCGCCTGCCCCTTCCAGTGCATCCGCACGCTCTTCATCTTCTAGGACTGTGGGGACAGCTGTCACACCTGGTTTTCCACGCACAACTTCCACCACTGTAACCGCAACAGGCAGTTTGCTTGGTAGGTCGTCAGTTGGTTTGGAAGGGGAAACAAGTGCGTGTGTACAGCTCTCTCAGACATCGATAGCACCAACGTTGGATGAAGGCAACATCATGTCTATGCCTGCACTTTGCTCACAAACCTGCATTTTTCCAGGGACACCCTACTCAACACCGTCCACACACAGCAGCCAGATCTCTGTCCCTCAGATGTGGACAAATAAAAGGCCATTTCCTGCGACCCATGACAAAGCTAAGAGGTTGACTTTATCCCTCTGTAAGCTCTTGGCTACCGAAATGCTGCCTTTCCACCTGGTGGACACACAGGATTTTAGAGACCTTATGTCTGTCGCTGGTCCCCAGTACCAGATGCCCAGTCATCACTACTTCTCTAAGAAAGGTGTGCCTGCGCTACACCAGCATCTCGCACACAACATCACTGCTTCCTTGAGAAACTCTGTGTGCGAACGGGTGCATTTCACCACCGATACTTGGACCAGTAAGCATGGACAGGGACATTACATGTCGCTGACTGGGCACTGGGTAACTATGGTGATAGATGGTGAAGGGTCTGCTGCACAAGTCTTGCCATCCCCACGACTTGTGTGTCCATCCTCTGTCTGTCCAAGTTCCGCCACTGCTTCTGCCTCCTCAACCTCGTCTGGGTCCTCCACCTCCGCCTTAAGCCTCCCTGGTCAGGCCACCAGCGTTCTAACTGCGCAGAAGGAATCACGCACCCCTCATTGCTATGCTGGCAGCAGAGCTCAACGGCATTAGGCGGTCTTTAGCTTGAAATGTCTTGGAACTAAGAGTCACACAGCGGCTGAGTTGTGGGCAGCTCTGGAGACTGAGTTTAATAAATGGTTGTCTCCACTCAACCTGCAGCCTGGTAATGCTGTTTGCGACAATGCTGCAAACCTGGGTGCGGCCCTTCGCCTGGGCAAGGTGACACACGTGCCTTGTATGGCTCACGTGTTGAACCTTGTTGTCCAGCAATTTTTAACACACTATCCCGGCCTAGATCGCTTTCTGAACAGGGCACGAAAACTGTCTGCTCACTTCCGCCGTTCAACCACCGCTGCTGAGCGACTAGCATCGTTCCAGAAGTCTTTTGGCCTGCCGGTTCATCGCCTGAAATGCGATGTGCCGACACGCTGGAATTCGACTCTCCACATGTTACAGCGACTGTGGCAGCACCATCGTGCCCTGGTGCAATACGTCATGACGTATAGCCTGGGCCAACGAGATGCAGAGATGGGGCAGATCACCCTGATGGAGTGGTCTCAAATCAAGGACCTATGCACCCTTCTGCACAGTTTCGACATGGCGACGAATATGTTTAGCGCTGACAATGCCATTATCAGCATGACAATTCCAGTCACTTACATGCTGGAGAACACGCTAAACACTATTCGGAGTCAGGGGGTGGGACAACAGGAAGGGGAGGAACTACAGGAGGATTCATATGTGCAAGACACAACAAGATCACCAAGGTCCAGACGTTCATCATCCTCAACGCGGCAGGCATAGGACCATAGGGGACAGGGATCAACAAGGGCGCATAGTAGCAGGCGACATGTTGAGTAAGGTGCAGGAGAACATGAAGAAATGGAGAACGAACTGTCCATGGACATGGAAGACTCAGCGGATGAGGGAGACCTTGGTCAAATTTCTGTTGAAAGAGGTTGGGGGGAGATGTCATAGGAAGAAAAAACGGTTAGCACCTCTATGCCACAAAAACAGCGTGGACTTGGTCCGCATGGCTGTGCAAGACACATGAGCGCCTTCTTGCTGCACTACCTCCAACATGACCCTCGTATTGTCAAAATTAGAAGTGATGATGACTACTGGCTTGCCACACTATTAGATCCCCGGTACAAGTCCAAATTTTGTGACATAATTCCAGCCATAGAAAGGGACGCACGAATGCAGGAGTATCAGCAGAAGCTGTTACTCGATCTTAGCTCGGCTTTTCCACCAAACAACCGTGGTGCAGGGAGTGAATCTCCCAGTTGTAACTTGACAAACATGGGACGGTCTCGTCATCTTCAACAGTCTACCCGTACCAGTAGCACCGTATCTGGTGCTGGTAACAGCAATTTAATTGAATCTTTTCAAAATTTTTTTAGACCATCCTTTGCAAGGCCACCAGAGACAACAAGTCTGACACATAGTCAACGGCTGGAGAGGATGATACAGGAGTATCTCCAAATGAACATCGATGCCATGACTTTGCAAATGGAGCCTTGCTCATTTTGGGCTTCAAATCTTGAAAAATGGCCAGAGCTCTCCACTTTCGCCTTGGATATTTTGTCGTGTCCAGCTGCCAGCGTTGTCTCTGAACATGTCTTCAGTGCTGCTGGGTGTGTGCTGAGAGATAAGCGCACGCGTCTGTCCAGTGACAATGTGGACAGACTAATGTTCATCAAAATGAACAAGTCATGGACCCACAAGGAATTTACTACCCCTGTGTCATCCTGGGGAGAGTAAATGCTTGTGAATTTTGATCGTGCTTGATGCAAATCTACTAGACTTTGCTACCTACCCCGGTGTCATCCTGGGGACGGTTAAGTATGGCGTATTTTTGAATGTGCTTGATGCAAATGTAGCTGTGAAGTGTACAACTGGGGCACAAGTGCTGCCACTGAAGGGGTGGGTGTGTGTGAGGCCCAATTTTTGGAAAAAAGGGAGACTCCGCTTGGAGTAACCCTTGCTTACAGTGTTTTTAAAAATGATCCAAGATGAACAGAGCTGGGATCAGAAAGGACTTAGCTACCTACCACGGTGTCATCCACTTGGAGTAACCGTGCGGTGTTTTACATGATTTTAGAAGGGCATGCCATGCCTATATCTGTGTCTCATCCTCTTTTCCTTGTAACGCTGTTTTGTTTTCACATGAGAATTTGTTCTTGTCACTTTCCCATGTGTTTGTGTTTTGTTGTGAGTTGTGTGTCACCTTTTGGACACCTTTGAGGGTGTTTTCTAGGTGTTTTTATGTGTTTGTGATTGTCTCCCATTGTTTCCTATGCGGTTCGAGTGGTTCGCTGAACCGGTTCGCCGAACGGAACTCGAACAAGACCTCCATTCGGCGAACCGAACTCGAGCCGAACCGCGACCGGTTCGCTCATCTCTAGACCTGGGTTGGCTGTCCTCCGTGCACACTTCTTGTCGATGGGCTCCCGTGGCCTAGAGCTTCTTGGGAGTCCTTTCCTCTCAGTCTTGGTCCTATTGTAGGCAGCTTGGACTATTTAAGGGGTTCAGTCTCTGGTCCCCCCTTTGCTGCTGATGCTTCAGACTCTTTGGGTAGTGAGGGATCCTGGAAATCCCCTCACCTAGCAGAATTAACAGTTGACCATAAAGTATCCTGCTATCCTAGGGTCTGCTCCCCGCCTTGTGCTGAGTCCTGTGAGCTTAGGTTCTAGACTTCCACAGGCACCCCGCAGTCCCTTGAGTATTCCACTTCCACAGGTAACTCACGGTTCCTGGAGTCTTGGTTCCTTACTCCACAGTCCCTCACTCCTGTTACAGCACTCCGTTGTTACTTCAGTTCTTTTCTCTTCTTTCTGTACTTTCACTCTCCTCTCCTTGACTTCTTCCTCCAGGGGTTAACAACCAGCTACCATCCCATCGCTCCGGGTGTCCTACAACAGCAGCGGTGGTGCCATACTTCACCACACACCCTGGGTGGCGTCACAGACTGACTACAGCAACTCCCGTACAAATACGTCCCCCTTTCATTTGGAGTGTCCGCGTGACCCCCGGGTCCGGAGAATCCCTCGAGCCACACTGCGGCTCCGGATCTGAGCAGCCCGGCTGCTACTGACGTGGGGGCGGAACACTAGCACCCTGAATGTGCTGTTACTGTGGGAACGGTTAGGCTCAACCTCAGCTACTATTTCTCCTCTTGTCCCAACATCTCCACCGGCTGCCTCTGTCTCTCGACCTGTTTCAGTCTCACTCCTGCAGACTCAGTGTGGTGTTGTGGCCCCTGGCCTTGGGATTATCTCCATCTACCTCCCGTCCCAGGGCCAGATTGCTAGATGCTTCTTTCAAGGCTCTTTGCTTTGCTCTCTGTCCTGTAGTGATGTGTCGGTCGCGAACGATCCGACACAAAGATCCGGCTCCCTGCTGTGAACGACAGGAGCTGGATCATCCGTGTGAGCCACTGAAATCACTAAACGGCTCTTTTCGCCGTCAAAACCCCGCCCACCCGCGGCTAATTTCCGCGTACTCAGCAATCTAATTGGCCGCTTGTAAGTGGGCGGGGTTTAGCCACGGGTGGGCGGGGCTTTGGCGGCGTTAGTATAATCTTAAACATGTGTTCACCTGGGGTGAACACATATTTAATAAGGAGCCGAGAACGAGCTGAAAGATCCGGCTCTTTTTGGTGAGCGGAGCCATGGGAACCGGATCACCAAAATCACCTGAGCTGTTCTGCTACTAAAAGTGAAACTGCTTGTCTTACTTTAATCATTGAGAATGGCCCCCACCTCAGGAATGACTCAGCAGTGCTAGGGAATATCCAAGCCTGGTTTCCTGTGTGTGGTAACTCATGCTAGATGGATGTTCTGTGTGAGTGCAGAAACCAGTGATTAATCTCTTCTCCACCTGGAGAGAATTACAACTTAAATCAGATGCAATTCCCTGTGGCGACTGAGCCTCTGGGGCACCACACCTGCGCAGTGCAGTACTTTGCTCTGCTCGCAGCAGGGTAGAGATAACTGCACATTGCCAGAAGCGCAATGGCGGACTCCGTTTGGATGATGTAGGACGCATCATCCACAGAAAGCAAAAAGGAGGACAGCAATCGCAAGAAGATAGGAGGCTACGGACTGAGACCAGTGATGCCCAACGGACCGGACAACCCTGCAGGGGAGTATAATAAAAGGCGTTTTTTATGTTATACAGATCGGCCTGGGCACTTATATACAGGATTCTAGAATACTGTATATAGGGGCTTACTGGTGGTCACCGCAGCTTATAGGGGACAAATCTGGTGACTGATTACTTTAAGTCCACTAACCAGCAACTGTGGGCTTTCAGTGAACTGTCACCTCCCAGGAAACAATCCTCCTGTCTCCTCACATGACTCCTCCCCTTCTGGTTCAGTCTCTAACATGAACCCATATTACATTCCAACCGACAAACCCATTTACCCACATTGGACACAATCCATTACAGTGCAGCACATCACATTGTCTTTAAGGAGGTGATGACAGCTCTTCCATCTCCTTACAGGGTCATAACATGTGATGCTTCATAGTACCTCAAAGAAAATCTTAGATCACCATAGAGGTGTGCTAGTAGTCACCACTCATTTATGAGGGAATTTGACAACGGCAGCTGCACTCACAAGCTGCAATAAAATTAATAAGTGTAATGTGGTGAGCACAGTTTTCTTTGGCTTGATGCGTTTTGCAGCATGTTGTGATATTCCCCCAGTATGTGAAATACTGCTTTGATTTAGTTCAGCAGCTGTTGCCTTACATGTTTTTCATTTTCATTCTTACCACTAGAATTTTTTCTTTGGCAAAAAGCATCTTCCATGACCTTTCTATGCTGTAAAGCACAGGTAACTGCATTAAATGAACACGTATCTTCAGGTTGAAATATCTTGTTTTTGTTCCTGCTTCTGTCTCTGTACAGAATAGGAGCTGAGCCTCAGACTGTATATGGCATGAGCACAAAAGCGAATGTCAAAGACCAAAGGACTCTATTAAATGCTCCCTCCACAGTTTGGAAAAGTAAGCTGTGAGAATCCAAAATACTGTTTTGCTTATGTCACATCACACAGTGGTGCTCTATATCAGTGTTTTTTTAACCTTTTTAAGCCTAGTAATACGAAGACAAAACTAAATTCAATCTAGAAACTTCAAAACTGTTTCATTGCAATCTTAAAGGGAACCTGTCAGGTGCAATATGCTCCCAGAGCCACGAGCAGTTCTGGGTGCATATTGCTAATGTGGCGCCCTGGCCTAGCCAGGTCGTCACAGATAACACACAAACACCCCCACCCCCATTAGACAGGGACACCAGCCAAACACAAAACCCTTGTTGCCTCCCTCCAGTGTCTGATGTCCACACCAGGTGGGGCAGAGCCAAGCGGTTGGCCCCACCCACCGAGGAGTTCACAGGCCTGGAGGCGGGAAAAGTGTCAGTTAGAAGTGAGGAGTAGAGGAGTGAGAGTTTGGAGTTTGAAGTGAGCACTTGGGTGTAAGGGTTTGTGGCCCAGGCACTGACAGCAAGGTTGGCAGACGGTGGTGGCCGTCTACAGGAGTGGTGAATCAACGCGGAACCGTAGGACCGGGGTCAGGCGATGGGGAGCGAAGTGAAGCCAGCACACACAGGCAGGGAAATCGGACCCCGACCAGGCTTGGAGCCGCCGTCAATAGTCAGATCCAAATGTGACTGGAACCCCAGGGGTTTCATAACAGCAAAAGTCCCGATTGAAGGCAACCGCCCACACCGTGAGGGTATACAGCTACCACCTAAGGCTAGAGACCCAAGGGCCAGCGTCTGCGGGCAAACGGGCTCCTTCGGTACCCATACACCGGGGAGAGGACTACCGTTGGAAATCCATAGAAGTCAGAAGAAGAACATCAAGGTGCAGGGAAAGACAGCCGCCATCACCTGTCCGGGGAGAGACACTGCAGCCGGCTGCGGGACCCGTCCATCCAGCCGTTTGGTTTACCGAGGACTTTGTACCTTTCTTGCTGAGTGAGTACACCCGTGCCATCCGGCACCGCGCCGCGCTGTCCCTGCAACCCTGCACCGCACCAACCCTGCCTCCCCGTCTTATCATCGGGCCCCAGGACCACAGACCCCTATCCACGGAGGGGGGAAAACAACATCCCCGCTGCTCCCTACCATCGCTCCCGGGATCCCCGTCAGCAGCAGCGGTTGTGCCCATCTTCACCACGACCCGTGGGTGGCATCACGGACTAAATCCCCCAAACGAACCACCCCTTTCACTCAAGGGTGAGGAGCGCCGCTTGAGTCCCCGGATCCGGCCCACCGCTCTAGCCACCGAGCAGCCATCGCAGCAGCGCCGTACCCGAGCGTTAGCGAGCGCAGCGCAGTGGCATCCTCCCCGCCCACGACAACTTGCGAACAGGATTGAACCCCTCTACTTACCAGTAGAAGTGTGCCTTGTGATCTCTGCCGGTGGTGTCCGGCCGAAAATTTTGAAGCGCCGCCATCTTGGCGCGAAAATCTCCCGCTCAAGCGTCTTCTCTGAGCAGGGAAAGCGCGAAAGCGAAGCGCCGCCCCAACAAACGGAAGTGCTGAAGAGTACCAAGGGGGGATGGGAAAAAGATGTCTGCGCCCGACAGAGCTGTTGGAGGAGTGGCGGTTGCAGCTCCCGCCACTCCCGTAGATGGACACGAGATACCCCCTGCTCTGGTCGCAGGAGCGGGGGAGGCCGGGGGCCCAGCGGTCGCCCAGGTGATGCCGTTCTCCTTGCCCTATGTGCCCGGTGCTACCTGGCTACTGCAGTATGACGGGAAGCCTGATGCTTTGCAGGTGTTCCGGAAAAAGATCAGCCCGGTCCTCGATTTATATCCCTTGGCTGATAGACAGCGGACAGCGGTAATGCTGGGGCAGCTAACTGGCGCGGCTGAGCAGGAGGCGGAGACCTGGACCGACGCGGACAGGGCCTCGGTGACTACCATTTTTGAAAAACTACAAATCGCTTTTGAGAGGATGCAGTTTTATCAGTGCTGAAACGGCCTGCAGACAATGTAAGAGATTACGCCCTGCGCCTGCAAACAGCCCTCCATACATTGAAGCGGGTGGACACTATTAATGATGTGGACAGTAATAAGATGCTAGTGGAGCAATTCCTGCAGGGGCTGGGGTCCATGGAAGACAGCTGCGGCTGTGGGCCTTGGAACACCCCAATCTGGACTTTGCAGTACTGAAAGAGCGGGCCATCAAGGCCCTGCAGGCCCCAGCGCCAGACGCTCCTGAGGCGGCCCCGTGGCCAGCTGAGACCGCTTCTATCACGGTGGCGCCTCCAACCCCGGCTCTACCGGTTCCTGCTGCACCCATCGGGATGATGGAGGAACTAGCCGCCCAGGTCCGCCGAATGGATGGAGACCTAGCCAATTTCCTCGCCGCACTCCAGCTTCCGACGAGAGTCAAGCCCCCAGGAGGGATCCAGCTCGCCGACAGCCCGAAGGACGTCCCCTGGATGCAGCGGAGAAGGACCAATGACTCACGGTATGGGCCTCCTATCTGTTACAGGTGCAGCAAGCCTAGCCACTACTCTAGGCGGTGCCCATTAAATGAGCAACCCCTGGGGCCAAGGGCCAATCCTCAGGAGTAGACACCAATGGCCCCCCTGATTGACGAGACCGGTACGTCGGAGCTCGCCCCATTATCCCCCTGGCAGTGGATGGTGTCCCGCTCATGGCCCTCTTGGACACAGGATCACAGGTAACCACTATACCATATACCCTGTACCAGCAGTATTGAGGCACTAATGAACTTGCCCCCTCTGATGATAGCCTGACCCTGATTGCAGCCAATGGACTCCCACTGACCCAGGTGGGATACAAGCAAGTGACCCTGACTGTGGGACGTGCGGAGTTAAAGAATCAAGAGATGATTGTGGTAATGAATGAACCCAGTGGCCATACCCCGAAAGTAATCTTGGGGACCAACGTCAAGGAGCATTGTATGAGTGAGGTGCTGAATCTGTTGCAGCAGTTGGCCGCCACAGCAGGAGGGGGCCAACAGAGGGCTGTGCAGAGTGAGATCCGGGCCCTGCTGTATCGGCAACAAGTGAGCTCGACTGGCGGAGAGATTGGTGGAGTGAGGGTGATGGATGTGGCCCCCTTAGTAGTGCCACCCCGGAGTGAAATGATGATCTGGTGCAGGTCAGCGGTAGGCCCTCAGGGGCGCGACTACCCGGCGATGGTGGAACCCATGCCTTCTGAACACTGGCCCACAGTGATGGCGGCCAGAGGGGTGGTTGACGTTAAAAATGGGAGAGTGCATGTAAGAGTGCTGAATTGTTGAGAGGAGGAAGTCAGGCTCCCCCGTTACACCACCCTCGCCAAGTTGCTTACCCTAGACCCTCAAACCATTTATGAAGCTGAATAGGATAACTGAAGTGAGCACTAATATATATATTATGAGTGCAAGCCAAAAAATACATACTATACAAGGATAAGGCTGCACATCAAACTTGGATAATAGTATAATGCCTCAAGCATATGGAAAAATATTGGAAAAATACAATGAAAAATGCCACTTGCTAACTTGAACATGTGAATAATGAATTGCATACCTGCCATGAATATTAGGAAAAAGGAGATATTTAGCAATCGCATTGATCAATGTAACTGAGCCCCAACACCTCGTCAAGGTATATCTCTATATTGGGGTCCCTAGCTCTGTGACCCTAACTGTGTGTCATCTCATTGCAATTAAAAACTGCTGTGGGTGGAGAGGGGTAACTAAGGACTTTCTTATATAGGAGATGGAAAAAAACATGGCCGAAAGGGGCGGAGCTGTGTTCACATTCAGAAAAAAAAATACATATAACTGAATAGGATAACTGAAGTGAGCACTAATATATATATATTATGAGTGCAAGCCAAAAAATACATACTATACAAGGATAAGGCTGCACATCAAACTTGGATAATAGTATAATGCCTCAAGCATATGGAAAAATATTGGAAAAATACAATGAAAAATGCCACTTGCTAACTTGAAAATGTGAATAATGAATTGCATACCTGCCATGAATATTAGGAAAAAGGAGATATTTAGCAATCGCATTGATCAATGTAACTGAGCCCCAAAACCTCGTCAAGGTATATCTCTATATTGGGGTCCCTAGCTCTGTGCCCCTAACTGTGTGTCATCTCATTGCAATTAAAAACTGCTGTGGGTGGAGAGGGGTAACTAAGGACTTTCTTATATAGGAGATGGAAAAAAACATGGCCGAAAGGGGCTGAACTGTGTTCACATTCAGAAAAAAAATACATATAACTGAATAGGATAACTGAAGTGAGCACTAATATATATATTATGAGTGCAAGCCAAAAAATACATACTATACAAGGATAAGGCTGCACATCAAACTTGGATAATAGTATAATGCCTCAAGCATATGGCAAAATATTGGAAAAATACAATGAAAAATGCCACTTGCTAACTTGAACATGTGAATAGTGAATTGCATACCTGCCATGTATATTAGGAAAAAGGAGATATTTAGCAATCGCATTGATCAATGTAACTGAGCCCCAAAACCTCGTCAAGGTATATCTCTATATTGGGGTCCCTAGCTCTGTGACCCTAACTGTGTGTCATCTCATTGCAATTAAAAACTGCTGTGGGTGGAGAGGGGTAACTAAGGACTTTCTTATATAGGAGATGGAAAAAAACATGGCCGAAAGGGGCGGAGCTGTGTTCACATTCAGAAAAAAACTACATATAACCGAATAGGATAACTGAAGTGAGCACTAATATATATATTATGAGTGGAAGCCAAAAAATACATACTATACAAGGATAAGGCTGCACATCAAACTTTCGGCCATGTTTTTTTCCATCTCCTATATAAGAAAGTCCTTATTTACCCCTCTCCACCCACAGCAGTTTTTAATTGCAATGAGATGACACACAGTTAGGGTCACAGAGCTAGGGACCCCAATATAGAGATATACCTTGACGAGGTTTGGGGCTCAGTTACATTGATCAATGCGATTGCTAAATTTCTCCTTTTTCCTAATATTCATGGCAGGTATGCAATTCATTATTCACATGTTCAAGTTAGCAAGTGGCATTTTTCATTGTATTTTTCCAATATTTTTCCATATGCTTGAGGTATTATACTATTATCCAAGTTTGATGTGCAGCCTTATCCTTGTATAGTATGTATTTTTTGGCTTGCACTCATAATATATATATTAGTGCTCACTTCAGTTATCCTATTCAGTTATATGTAGTTTTTTTTCTGAATGTGAACACAGCTCCGCCCCTTTCGGCCATGTTTTTTTCCATCTCCTATATAAGAAAGTCCTTAGTTACCCCTCTCCACCCACAGCAGTTTTTAATTGCAATGAGATGACACACAGTTAGGGTCACAGAGCTAGGGACCCCAATATAGAGATATACCTTGACGAGGTTTTGGGGCTCAGTTACATTGATCAATGCGATTTCTAAATATCTCCTTTTTCCTAATATTCATGGCAGGTATGCAATTCATTATTCACATGTTCAAGTTAGCAAGTGGCATTTTTCATTGTATTTTTCCAATATTTTTCCATATGCTTGAGGCATTATACTATTATCCAAGTTTGATGTGCAGCCTTATCCTTGTATACCATTTATGAAGCTGTCCCTCCTACCTCCTACCTCCGCATCCCCTGCCAGTAACCCTACACCTCCTGAACAGTTAGAGGAGTGGTGCCAGGAACTACACGTAGGCAATGAAACCACACCCACGCATCACAAAGAGGGGGTATAAAGGGTAGTGCAAGAGTATGAACAGGTTTTCAGCAAGCACCCATTAGATTTCGGGAGGATTAAGGGTATTTAACACCATATCCCTACAGGCCTACACCCACCTATCAAAGAGAGGTACAAGCCCATTCCGCCAGTGCACTATCAATGCACTAAAGACATGTTGAGGAACATGAAGGAGGCAGGGGTCATTCGGGATTGTTGTAGTTCCTGGGCAGCCCCACTGGTGCTGGTCAAGAAGAAGGATGGCACCATGAGAATGTGTGTGGATTACCGGAAGATCAACCAGATCACGCATAAAGATGCCTACCCTCTCCCCCGTATCGAAGAGTTACTAGCTGCACTGAGAACTGCTAACTTCTTCTCTACCCTTGACCTTACTAGCGGGTACTGACAGGTAGCGGTTGCATCAGAGGACCATGAGAAGACAGCATTCGCCAGTCCCATGGGACTCTGCGAGTTTAACAGCATGCCGTTTGGTCTGTGCAATGCCCCTGGAACCTTCCAACGGCTCATGGAGTGCTGCCTGGGACATCTCAACGGTCCTACTGTACCTGGACGATGGGATCGTGTACTCCCAGACGTACGAGGCTCATCTGGAACATTTGGCTGAAGTGTTCGCGTCCCTAGCCAAATATGGGATGAAATTGAAGCCCTCTAAGTGCCACCTACTGAAACCCAGGGTACAGTGCCTCGGACACGTGGTGAGCGCGGAAGGCGTCGCCCCAGATCCCGAGAAGATCACTGCCATTCAGGACTGGCCGAGACCGACCACGGTGAGAGAGGTGAGACAGTTCCTGGGCCTGGTGTGCTACTATCGTCGCTTCATTAAGGGGTATTTGAAGATGGCCGCCCCCATGCAAGACCTCCTCGTGGGACAGACCAAGGGTGGCAGGCCCTCTGGAACCCCGTTGGCATGGGAAGCGAAACATGAAGAGTCTTTCCGCCAGCTGAAGACGGCCTTGACAGGGGAAGAAATCCTGGCGTATCCCGACTATAATCTCCCATTCATCCTCTACACCGATGCCAGTAATGTAGGCTTGGGAGCCATCCTGTCCCAGGTCCAGAACGAAAGGGAAAAATTGATCGCCTATGCCAGCAGAAAACTCCGGCCCACGGAAAGGAACCCTGAGAATTACAGCTCCTTCAAGCTTGAGTTCCTTGCCCTGGTGTGGGCCATTACTGAGCGATTCTGCCATTACTTCGCAGCCGCTAAGTTCCCCACCTATACGGACAATAATGCATTAACCCATCTGGACATGGCCAAACTAGGTGCGCTGGAGCAGCGGTGGGTAGCCCGGCTGTCTAATTATGACTTCACGATCAAGTACAGAGCCGGCCGCAAGAACACCAACGCGGATGCGCTATCCCGGATGGCCCACCTATCGGATGAGGGACCGGAAGGCGATGATCTCCAAGAAATTGACCTGCCCGAATTCCACTGGCCACCAGTCAAGAAGCTGCATGTCCAACAGCAACAGGCGAACCTGGACCCGCTACCCAGTCAGAGATGGGAAGAAGCCCAAGACCAAGCGCCTGCCGTCCAAGTGGTCAAGACCATGATTGAACAAGGTTCCACTAGACTGGACCCCGCTGCTCTGCCTGAGGCCCAACGGCTGTGGAAAGAACGAGCCCGGCTGCATCTGGACCAGGGGACACTGTATTGGGAACTGATCAACCCGAAGACCCATGAGAAGGTTCGTCAGCTGGTGGTTCCACAAGCTAGTGTGCCCATAGTTCTACGGGCTTACCATGACGGTGCCGGGCACTTTGGGTGGAAGAAGCTGGAGATGCTGTTCAGGGAGCGATTATATTGGAGTGGGATGCGGGAGTCTGTGGAGGCCTGATGCCGAGAGTGTGGTCCCTGTGCACTGAGAAGAAGGGACGAGGCCAGCCAAAAGGCCCCTCTACGCCCAATCATTACTCATCAGCCGCTGGAGCTGGTCGCCCTCGACCACGTGAAGCTCACCCCTAGCCGAAGTGGGTACACCTACGCCCTGACCATTGTAGACCACTATTCAAGATTCATGGTGGTTGTCCCAGTCGAGGACCTGACCGGCCGTACCGCCGCTAGAGCATTCCAGGCCTATTTCTGCCAACCGCACGGGTACCCAGAGAGGGTGCTTACCGACCGGGGCCCGGCTTTTGAAGCGGAGGTGTTTCGAGAATTCTGCCAGTTGTACGACTTCAAGAAGATTCGGACCACGCCTTACCATGCCCAGACTAATGGCATGTGTGAAAAGATGAACCATCTGGTCCTGGGTCTCCTCAAGACGTTACCGCTAGAAGAGCGGAACCTGTGGCCAGAAAAGCTGCCTGACCTGGTCGATATGTACAATAACATCCCTTCCAGCTCTACCAAATGTACACCAGCGTATCTGATGAGAGCTCGGCCAAGCCGGTTGCCAGTAGACCTAGAAATGGTCTTGGAAGCCCCAGAAGCCCTCCCATGGGACACTCGGCGGAGAGCGCAGTACCGACAGGTCCAGGAGTACGTGGAAAGGAACCTGTGTCGGAGCCGGGAACAGCAGGAACAGTATTTCAACAAGGGGGCTCCAGCTGGCCCCTTTAAACCTGGAGATGTAGTGCTGAAACGAAAAAGAAGAACCCATAAGCTCGATGACCAGTGGTAAAAGACCCCGTATGTCATGCAACCCACTGAATGGGAGAATGAGAAGGCTTACCAGATTAGTCGTGACCAGGGGAAGACTTCAGCCTCGGTGTCCAGGGACCACCTGAAGAGGTAGAGGTGCCCATCGCCGTTGAGGGTAGCAGCTGAAGTTCCAACCCCCAGACCATCCGGGGAGAAGGAGAAAGAGGTGATCCACACCGTAATGGGTGATTTCTCAGCGGACTGGACTACACAGAACGGCACGGTGCTTATTCCGGTAATAATGTTCCCACAACCCGTGGAGGAAAAGGAGACGGAAGTACCCGCCAGTGAACCAGTGCCCAGGGCTGCACCTGTACCCAGTCCCCCTGAGTCTCCGCCGGCCCCACACAGTAGACGGGAAGAGGAGCTGACTGTCTCCTCTATCCCCTTGCCCTCCACTGATAGCATTGGGCCCAGAAGGTCCACACGCCCCAACCTAGGCCAACCCCCGCTTAGGTACAGGGAAACTACCATTTAGGGGTGTCAAATGTAAGTGTGTAAATATTTGATTGAATGACTATAATGAACCGTGAACCTTCATCTGATTGTCCATGTGATTATTCCGGCCGTTGCCGGCAAGTTGTCCCTGGAGGGACCCTGTGTGCTTTTACCCCCCTGCATGAGAGACTACTCATGGACATGTCCGAGAACTGGCAGGCCACCCACGAACTTGTGGGCTTGTAAATAAGTTGAGGGGTGATTTTCCGTCAGAGCCGCCTCCGGAGAGGCAGATTGGAGGAAGGGCCCGCAGCAGAGGAGGCTGGGGCCCGGCCACCACCAGGACCGGTGGCCATCCTCCGGGGGTCAGGGGTCTCCCAAGGACGTGGGGTCCCCTGAAGAGACAGACGGGTGCGAGTTACCTTACCCGTTTCCGCTCGGGCAGCCTGAACCTGGACTGGGGTCAAGGGGTGCTGCCCACTTCTTAGGGGCAGCATCAGGGCTAGGTTGCTTGGGTGGGAGAGCGGAAGACATCCGTCCGTCCGTCAGTTATTATTAAAAATGTTTTATTTATATGTGCAACGTTTAAGTGTTCTCACAAAAATACTTATGTTTGAAAATGGTTACATGTTATTTATATTTTTACAGCTTTTGAAAATAAATAAATAAATAAATAAAACCGGTGATGGACGATCTGCATTTCACCAAGGGGGAATGTGGCGCCCTGCCCTAGCCAGGTCGTCATAGATAACACACAAACACCCCCACCCCCATTAGACAGGGACACCAGCCAAACACAAAACCCTTGTTGCCTCCCTCCAGTGTCTGATGTCCACACCAGGTTAGGCGGAGCCAAGCGGTTGACCCCACCCATCGAGGAGTTCACAGGCCTGGAGGCGGGAAAAGTGTCAGTTAGAAGTGAGGAGTAGAGGAGAGAGAGTTTGGAGTTTGAAGTGAGCACTTGGGTGTCTGGGTTTGTGCCCAGGCACTGACAGCAAGGTTGGCCGTCTGCAGGAGTGGGGAATCAACGCGGAACCGTAGGACCGGGGTCGGGCGACGGCCCGTCGTTACCCACCGGGGAGTGAAGTGAAGCCAGCACACACAGGCAGGGCCATCGGACCCCGACCAGGCTTGGAGCCACCGTCAATAGTCAGATCCGAATGTGACTGGAACCCCAGGGGTTTCATAACAGCAAAAGTCCTGATTGAAGGCAACCGCCCACACCATGAGGGTATACAGCTACCACCTAAGGCTAGAAACCCAAGGGCCAGCATCTGCGGGCAAATGGGCTCCTCCGGTACCCATACACCGGGGAGCAGACTACCGTTGGGAATCCATAGTAGTCAGAAGAAGAACATCAAAGTGCAGGGAAAGACAGCCGCCATCACCTGTCCGGGGAGAGACACTGCAGCCGGCTGCGGGACCCGTCCATCCAGCCGTTTGGTTTACCGAGGACTTTGTACCTTTCTTGCTGAGTGAGTACACCCGTGCCATCCGGCACCGCGCCGCACTGTCCCTGTAACCCTGCACCGCACCAACCCTGCCTCCCTGTCTCATCATCGGGCCCCGGGACCACCAACCCCTAGCCATGGAGGGGGGAAAACAACATCCCAGCTGCTCCCTACCATCGCTCCCGGGATCCCCGTCACCAGCAGCGGTGGTGCCCATCTTCACCACGACCCGTGGGTGGCGTCACGGACTAAATCCCCCAAACCAACCACCCCTTTCACTCACGGGCGAGGAGCGCCGCTCGAGACCCCGGATCCGGCCCACCGCTCGAGCCACCTAGCAGCCATCGCAGCAGCGCCGGACCCGAGCGTTAGCGAGCGCAGCGCAGTGGCGTCCTCCCCGCCCGCGACACTAATCCCTGCCTAACTGTCCCAGGCTATACTGGCATAGATAAAGAAATCTTTAGTAAAAGTATTTCTAAAGATCCTTTACGATATGCTAATGAGTGCAGGGACTAGTCGCAAGAGCATTAGTTCCTGCGCTCAGGGGCTTGCTAACATGCCATTCTATGCCAGCGTGATCAGCAGTGACACACGTACTTGTGTCCGTTGCATTGTGGATGACTCTGGCTTTAGGCTCAGTGCACATTGTCAGAAGTCCCCGGCACTTCTGGTCATGCGTATGCGTACACCTGGCTTCATAGTGCACGACTGGAAGTGTATGGCATTCTGATCAGCGGTGACAGTGGACACAAGTACATGCGTCACCGCTGAGGACGCTCGGCAATGGACATGGAATAGCATGTTAGCACACCCATGCTAAGAGGGCGAAATGAACACAGGATCTCATGCCCTTGCCACTAGTCCCTGCGCTCAGTAGCATATCATAAAGGATCTTTAGAAATCCTTTTTCAAAGATCTCTCTATGTGTGCTACTAGATGCTGCGACGGTTAGGCAGGAATTAGTAATATGCACCCAGAACTGCTCGTGGTTCTGGGTGCCTATTTCACCTGACAGGTTCACTTTAAAGGGTTTTCCATCACCACTGCAGTAAATTAAAGTACTCAGTGGTGACATTGTAGAGGAAAGCAACAGACCACTGATACTAGCATACAATTAGGTCCAGAAATATTTGGACAGTGACACAATTTTCGCGAGTTGGGCTCTGCATGCCACCACATTGGATTTGAAATGAAACCTCTACAACAGAATTCAAGTGCAGATTGTAACGTTTAATTTGAAGGTTTGAACAAAAATATCTGATAGAAATTGTAGGAATTGTACACATTTCTTTACAAACACTCCACATTTTAGGAGGTCAAAAGTAATTGGACAAATAAACCAAACCCAAACAAAATATTTTTATTTTCAATATTTTGTTGCGAATCCTTTGGAGGCAATCACTGCCTTAAGTCTGGAACCAATGGACATCACCAAACGCTGGGTTTCCTCCTTCTTAATGCTTTGCCAGGCCTTTACAGCCGCAGCCTTCAGGTCTTGCTTGTTTGTGGGTCTTTCCGTCTTAAGTCTGGATTTGAGCAAGTGAAATGCATGCTCAATTGGGTTAAGATCTGGTGATTGACTTGGCTATTGCAGAATGTTCCACTTTTTTGCACTCATGAACTCCTGGTTAGCTTTGGCTGTATGCTTGGGGTCATTGTCCATCTGTACTATGAAGCGCCGTCCGATCAACTTTGCGGCATTTGGCTGAATCTGGGCTGAAAGTATATCCCAGTACACTTCAGAAATCATCCGGCTACTCTTGTCTGCTGTTATGTCATCAATATACACAAGTGACCCAGTGCCATTGAAAGCCATGCATGCCCATGCCATCACGTTGCCTCCACCATGTTTTACAGAGGATGTGGTGTGCCTTGGATCATGTGCCGTTCCCTTTCTTCTCCAAACTTTTTTCTTCCCATCATTCTGGTACAGGTTGATCTTTGTCTCATCTGTCCATAGAATACTTTTCCAGAACTGAGCTGGCTTCATGAGGTGTTTTTCAGCAAATTTAACTCTGGCCTGTCTATTTTTGGAATTGATGAATGGTTTGCATCTAGATGTGAACCCTTTGTATTTACTTTCATGGAGTCTTCTCTTTACTGTTGACTTAGAGACAGATACACCTACTTCACTGAGAGTGTTCTGGACTTCAGTTGATGTGGTGAACGGGTTCTTCTTCACCAAAGAAAGTATGCGGCGATCATCCACCACTGTTGTCATCCGTGGACGCCCAGGCCTTTTTGAGTTCCCAAGCTCACCAGTCAATTCCTTTTTTCTCAGAATGTACCCGACTGTTGATTTTGCTACTCCAAGCATGTCTGCTATCTCTCTGATGGATTATTTCTTTTTTTTCAGCCTCAGGATGTTCTGCTTCACCTCAATTGAGAGTTCCTTAGACCGCATGTTGTCTGGTCACAGCAACAGCTTCCAAATGCAAAACCACACACCTGTAATCAACCCCAGACCTTTTAACTACTTCATTGATTACAGGTTAACGAGGGAGATGCCTTTAGAGTTAATTGCAGCCCTTAGAGTCCCTTGTCCAATTACTTTTGGTCCCTTGAAAAATAGGAGGCTATGCATTACAGAGCTATGATTCCTAAACCCTTTCTCCGATTTGGATGTGAAAACTCTCATATTGCAGCTGGGAGTGTGCACTTTCAGCCCATAATATATATATATAATTGTATTTCTGAACATGTTTTTGTAAACAGCTAAAATAACAAAACTTGTGTCACTGTCCAAATATTTCTGGCCCTGACTGTATGCTGCAACAGAGAAATATTCTGAGACCAATTTTGAACCTGGAAGATCACCTTATGCAAATGTACTTTACTGTTTATGTATAAAGAAATCTCAAATAATGGCATTCAATAGGTGTGAAAAGCAACACAAGAAAGCTCAGTTTGTTTATAGTAATAAAGAGGTTCACAATTAATACCGCCATACATTGCCCATTAAATACGCCAATACACAGTTTAACTAGTTCCGCTAGACAATTATGGGTTTGTACCATATGACACCAGTGCTCTTTTAATGCCACAATCCACAAAACAATTAATGTCACCTTTCCCTGCCAGTATACCTGATGCCGTCTCCTACATACAGTAGTGTTAAACTTACCGGTATACCCCAGTACTGTTATTGCAGCAGCCATACTCTGTAATGTATTAGTACCAGAGGTCTAATTTATGAAACCCATCTAGCTTTCAGACAGAGGAAGGTTAGACTAAATATTGCTAAATGTCTCAACCTTATCAAACTGAATCATGCGGCTTCTTAATTTTAGCACATCTTTAGACAGTCTAGTCTACGTTTAAAGTCTATATTAGTTGGTTTTCTTTGGTCATCAAAGTTATGAAAAATTGTGAAACAATTTTGGCAAATGTAATCTCTATTTAGTCCATATCTGATACTCCGATAACATTCCGATAGCCCATGCCCCTTTTAAGTGACACGCCCGCACCTGGATCGTGGGGTCCTGAGGTTACTCATTACCGGGCCGCAGTTCACTTTTTGGGTCACTGTGGTGGCAAGACCCGGTTTCGTGACCCCGGCAGTGTCAGGTAAAGTAAAAATGATGGGGATGGTAGTTCGTGACACCACCTGTGGTACACGGTCAGGGGTAGCCAAAGCTGCGGGATGGGACCTCTGGGGCAGACGGTGACGCAGCTTGGTTGGTATAGCTTTCGACAGGGAGAGATAGCCCCCAGGGCTGTTTAGAGTAGTAGTCTTTATAATTGATGGAGGAACTTAACGTTGGGGTGCAGGACTGAGGATCCCAGTAATAACTGGACAACACGAAGGGCCGTAGTTTCCTTTACCTTTTTCTTGGTATTTGATAGTACAGGCCCAGGAGACCAGTGCAGCAGGTAACAGAGGTCCTGTCATCCTGGAAGCAATTGAGAGGATCCACCTAGCCAAGTGGGTTGTAGGCCTTCCTGCTTGCACTGTGATGTGTGGGTCCCTGTGGCTTGAAGCTATGCTGAAACCCTCTTCCTTTTATTAGTTCTGGTTCTCTCCCGTATGGCAGGCAGCGCGAGTCCTTTACTGGTGCCACTTCTTCTATCACGGCTACTGGCTCTAGTATGCTGCTGTTCCCTGGGCACTCTGTGGGCCAGAAGACCTGCAGTCTCCTGCCCTTCAGATCCTGCTATGGAGACTAGTACCCACGCAGCCTCGGACTCCGATATCCGGTTCTATGTGCTCATACCTGAGGGAGCTTTGGCTCAGCTCTCTGCTCAGTGACCGTCTTCTCTCCACTCCTGCCCCGCTCCTACGCACATAGTGCCCTGAGCCGGTGTCTGCGGGCCCTGTCGGGTGGCTTAAAGCTCTGTTCCTTGGCACTAAGTGGTTACCTTCCAGCAGATTCGTGTGCGGGTTTGGCTTTGGTACTAAATGGTTCTCATCCTCTGGTTTTACTACTGGAGCACGTTCATTCTTCTCCTCTAGTCTAGGGACCAGTCCCCGATCTGCAGCCAAGTCCTTCCACTCCAATGTTGTATGTGGAACGAGGCCATGGAAGTATGGCACACTTCCCGTGGTCCGTAGGACCCTTTCTGTCTTGTGGCCGGGCCAAGCTGCACCAGCTCCACTCCACAGGTCTTCACTCCTCCACGACTCCTTCTCAACTCCCTAACACTACAATGTCCCCTCACTAACTAGACTCCACCCCCAGACCATGTCGGATTAGGGGGAGGGAGGAACCATCACCAGTGGTGGCTATACATAGCATTAATGGAACCAAGCTTTAACCTTGACCTGGTGGAGAGGTGCTAATATAGTTTTTGTGTGTTTTGTGTGCATACCGGTGGATGACCTCTGCTGTACCTAGGATAGAATACCATACCCCTGACTGAGGTGCAGTACCTCTGTGGCAAATGAAGTCTCAGGGGCGCCACATAGGCATTTTGAAAAAATCTCTAAAACACATAATATATGTGGTGGAGAGCATGGAAAACAGATTTCTGGCACATCTACCTTAATGAATCAACAAAAAAGTATGAGCATTAATTTCCAAAGGCACTGTTACATCTTAAAGGGGTTGTCCAGTCTTCTGATTCAAGACACTCTATGCAGATTTTTGAAATGTTACAAGGCGCACACTCACGAGCTTACATGAGGTTGTGATGTCACAGAAGCCCTGTGCCCAACTGCCACCACTTTCTCTCTCCACCCCTAGAAATTTCGTTTTTTTGCTTCTACCTTTCGTTCCTCCTGAATTTCACTTTGTTGTCTGCAGTCAGTTTGCTTATCTGCAGCGCTACCAAACTAAGCAGCTTTCTGGGCTTTGTTTTCCAACCTCACATCAAGAATTGGCACCACCCAGTCTCAGTATCAAGCACCACCCTCTGTTACACACTACACACTCATTGACTGTCAGTAAACTGCCCCAGCGTCACCCTCTATCATCACTCCAGTATTGGGCAGTGTCCCTGTTGTTCATCTGTGGTAAGCAGTACAATCACTAAACTTCATACCACATCCACAGGGTAATAGTCCTCTTACATGTTCCCACATTACCGAACATATCAAAAGTCTATAGTACAATAGACATGAGAACAACTGATTGCTGAGAGCTGGCGTGTTCTACTTTCTCTGAGCCAGCTGTCAGCTTGCCAGTTGGCTCAGAGGAGTACCAAATCCTTGTACGAGGGCAACAAAAACAGCTAACAGGGAGACACTTTAGATTGCCGCATCTAACAGTCCAACAGCGCACCACTGTCACCTTTGCCTGGAGTAAAAGGCCCACCTACCCCCCTATATAGCCTCTGAATAGATATAGAGAGATGGATAGATAGATAGATAGATGATTAATTTATAGATAAATATGTACATAATAGATAGATAGATAGAGAGATGGATATAGAGATAGATATAAAGAAAAAAAAATGAAACCAGGGATTTCCAGACGGTCTCCCATGCCGGTACTTGCCTGACTTCAAACTGAACTGGCAGCACCTCCCAATGTGAATAGGTGTGTATCTGTTCATGATGCAATATATAAAAATGATGCTCTGCACTCCAACCCCAGCCAAGTTCATTGGCCTCTTGTGGTCACCTGCTGATCTTGTGTAGGTTTTTAAGAAGCCCAAAAAGATGCAGTGTAGAGTAGGACCCAGCAACGGAGGGTGCCATGAAGTGGCGCTGGGCTAGTATTATAATTACCATTCTAATATTCTAAATACCTCTAATTCCTTCATTAGGTAGTGCATATTTGTGCTATTGCAGAGTGCAACTGTTTTTTTCTATTTTTTTAGATAGATAGATAGATAGATAAATTCAAAAAAGCATAGGCAGCACTCCAGATAAACAGACAGACAGAAAGAGACAGAAATATAGACAGACAGACACACAGCACATTATACTCATCTATGTAAAAGCCTTTCTTCCAGTCAAATGAAGCTATCATGTGACCCAAAAGTTCGGGCAGGATCTTCAAACTTTCTGGATATTGAATGGTGGAGAAAGAAGCTTACTGCTGTATGTTCCACCATTCAATTCAGCAATCTGTCCCTGCTAACAGCTGATTGGTCCTTACCCTGCTGCCTCGCGTTGTGTGCTGCATAGATGGCTGAAGCAGAGGGCGAGTCTGGCAGACTGGTGTAGCTTCAGGAGGTGGGTCTGTTAGAGATTGGGCTTGGCTTCAGAAGGCGGGTCTGGCAGATACTGGGCATTGCTTCAGTTGTGACATTATTATCAGTCTCTGTCAACAGGAAAACTAGTTGGGGTGAGAGCAGCTCCTCCAGAATCAAGAGAGTGCTGATCACATGACTAAGTATGGTATCTGGGTAAAGGTGCCGAATGCTGACAGGGAATATATTATAAACTGTCAGAATTCTGCAGCCTACATATACACAAATTATAAAGAAAGCCCAGACAACCCCTTTTGTGATACAAGTATACCCACCTATGAAAATCATGCATATAAAAAAACACACATAGATACACAAGCATACGCATCTAATCCTTTGCTGGCTAAAATGGACTAAAACAGCTAAACTTTAATCTGAACCACTGTAAATGATGACAGCTGTGTACTGACTACTACTTATTATGAGTTTAAGGCCCTGTGCCCACGCTGCGGATTTTGATGCGGATTTTGACGCGGCTTTTCAGAATTCTGCAACAAAATCTGCATGTCCATTGTGAAGCAAGCAAAGTCTATGAGAATTCAGAAGTGCTATGCTCACGTTGAGTATTTTTCCCTTGTGTATTTGGTGCAGATTTCTTTTTTTTCTGCACCAAATCTGCGCTAAATACTCCAGAGAAAAATAAGCAACGTGGCACAGCAATTCTCATAGACTTTGCTGGCTTCATAATGGACATGCAGATTTTGCTGCAGATTTCTGAAAATATGCGTCAAACGTACCCAGCGTGGGCACTGGGCCTAAGAGCTCGTTGACACTGACGATGATTCTCTCATGCTTGAGAACCGGGTGTATTATGCAAATGATACTCTGCTTAAACTCTGCTCCAAACATGGCCTGAGTGTCATTCACTGTGCACCAAATCGCTCACAAGTGAGAAACGGAATATACATGCGGAGAAGACGGAGAGCTTAATTCTCCATTGTCTGTGTCAGCGTACATCGGCCTGCTCTCGTCCAATACACACGCCAGTATAAGTCAATGCCAAAATATGATTAGCTAATTCTGGACACAACCACGTCCTCAATTTTAGAAGGATGTTCAGACTTATGCAACTAAATTATTTTAGTTTTGTTATTTTTATTTTAAGTGTCAAAATTATTTTAATTTGCTTTTCAATGGATTTGTACAATAAAGGCTGACATTAAAGGAAATCTGTCTCTACTTTGACCTTTCCAAACTGTTAATATGGTCATATAGGTTATAGAATGCTAAAAAAAGTCATACCTGTATGTGTCATATCAGATGCCTTGTTGTGGAAAAATCGTTTGTCACTTCATATGTATGAGCTCTTCCAGGCTATGGGGCGGATGCTGCCTGGAAGGTAACTCTGCCTCTAGATCTTATTTAAATTAAATTGACATTACCAGTGTGAGACAAGTAACTGCAAGAAGTCAAATTTCATTCAGCTCTGCTTTATTGCAACAATATTGCAACACTGTCTGCCGATGAAATGGAAGCTGAAGCTGAGGCACCTGCAGAAGTGTCAGTTATATTCACACACAGCTCTATAGTGAGAGCAGAGAGCCGCCATCACACATCACACTAGTAATACCCCTTTTATTTAAATTAATCTCTGAAGGCAGAGTTATTTTCCAAGCAGAATCCGCCCCATAGCCTGGGAGAGCTCATTTACATAAAGCGATAAAAGATGATTTTTCCACAACAAGGCATCTGATATGACACATACAGGTATGACATTTTTTAGCATTCCATAACCTGTATGCCCATATTAACAGTTTAAAAGGTCAAAGTGATGACAGATTCCCTTTAAGGCTATGTTCCGGTTCCGGTTGAGGTTTTGGTGAAGCTTTGATGTTGCAGAAATTCTGCATTATTGACACACCTATTATTTCAATTACGCTACTTGTGTTTTTTTATTGTTTTTTGTGTGCATTTCTTTACATGTGTTTTTATTGTGCTTTAGCATTTGGTTGGTATGTCATGGTTTAATTAAGGCCTGTTTCACACGTCAGTGATTCTGGTACGTTTGTGCTTTTTTTTAAACGTACCAGAATCACTGACATACGCAGACCCATTCTAATGAATGGGTCTGCTCACACGTCAGTGATTTTTCACTGCACGTGTCTCCGTGCGGCGTACCCGCGTGTGCGTGATTGCCGCACGGAGACATGTCCATTTTTTTCTGGCATCACTGATGTCCCACGGACCACGCAGGGGTGTGGTCCGTGAAACACGTGCCAGAAAAAAACGTGCTTTTAAAATAAAAATCATTTTTACTCACCCGGCTCCAGCGATGTCCTCTGCAGCCCGTGCAGCTTGCTGCTTCTGAGCCGGCTCATTACTGTCGCGCATATTCATGATGCACGACACAGCCGACCCGGAAGTAGCTGCTGCGGGGGTCACCGCTGGCCGGATGCTGCACCGCGGGAGCGATCAGCACCATGGAGAGCGGGAGCGGGCGCAGGTGAGTGAATCTCTAGGTGCAATCACGGGCCACGGAGAACGGAGCCCGGATTGCACTTAGACAACCCATGTGTGCCGTGATTCACGGCACACAGAGGGACATGTGCGTGTTTTACACGCCAGTGAAAAATGTCACTGTTTTTCACTGACGTGTGAAACGGGCCTTAAGCTGCTTTTTTATATAATCTCTGGTCTTTAACTAGAACAAAACTTTATTGATATAGTCTTCAGGTTACATGAATTTTTGGTGCGTTGCTGCAGCGGAAAAGCTGTATAAATGCATATGCATGTTTTTTACCTGCAGATTTTTTGCATGTAATGCACTTCCATGGGGAAATTCTGCACATAAAATTCAGCGTACCTGCAATAGAAATTGACATGTTGTGGACTTTAAACAGACTTGTTTTTGCCACAGTGAAAATATGCAGCATCAACATTTCATCATAGGCACACAGCCAAAAGGTGGAAATCATTGCGAAAACTTCTACTTGGTATGATCTTTTAATAAATACAAAAACCTGATATTTATATTTTAAGAGGGGGACATAGACTTTTTATAGCCACTGTATATTGCTGTGCCGTATGGCACCATATTAGGGAGGTTTTCTACTGGGAGATATAATCTATAATACAACATCCCATGAAATATGATACAATATAAAATGTAGGCACTTGGTATATGTGGTTATCAAACTTCTAGCACAAATCTTAAATGATGGAATATCAATGTAATATTTAATAGGATCCTATATAGGATTTCCTTTTGTAAATTAATTATCTCGCTACTTCTGAGAAAATTGAAAACCATCTGTGAACAGCAATCAGAATGGGCACTATAGGCATAACCTTGACAGCAGAGCATGAGATGTGATATACAATTCAATGTCTTGTCTATCCATTATACATGTGTATTTGGTAATAGCATTTGTACTCATCTTTGTATCAGCTAGGCTAAAACACTAACAGCTTAGGGTTATAACTGACTCGGGACTCTGACTTTATACTTAAACTTTCCAATGCTCATGAATACAAATGAAGCCATTATGAGTACACAGGGTGGGCACATCAAGAATTAGCATAAATAGTGAAGATTCTGATGATCTAAGATCTAAAGTATCGGTGCTTGCAAAGAGTCTCTCTTCACCTACACATCCTCAAACAAGCCCTGCTAATAGCAGAATATATCAAATGCAAAATGAAGAAACACCAACCAACATCTCCTTGGCAGCTCTATGTAATAAGGACAACAGATGGGCTTATGAATATGCTGATGAAGCCAGCTGTTTCTGGAAGGAGGGAATAGCCTTTAAGAAAGTCTTAGGAGATCAAGATAGATGTGTAATATATGTCTATCTCAGAGCTTTGTGACCTCTCATAAGTGCTTTATACAAAAATTGGATGTGAAATATATTATTGACCAGCAGTGACACCAGATAACTGTGAACTATGTGAGCAGACGTTAGCACAGAACTAAAAACATAAATTTGTACATAGTGCTGCAACGTTACACAACAAATACAGTCCTGTAGAAAAAAAAGTCTATTTTTATTATTATTATTTTGCCGTAGCATTGCAAAGATACTAGCAATTAAAATATTTAACACCTAAATAGTTAATCTCTTTTAAGTCCAAGTGTGTATTTATCTAGAAATTTCCCTGGGGGTATGTAATTCTTCCTCTTTGTGACATTAATCAATCATAATTTGTCAGTAACACACTAAGGAAAGAAGACTACACCCCCACAATAGCTTAGAACAAGATGGGTGTAAGATATAATGAATGACTGCTCTCCTCACCACACTGCAAAATGTGAGAAACTGACATCTTTCAGCTCTCATCGCCCGCAGTCAGTGTGGGGGGAGGGGCAGACAGGGTCAGAGCGCATGAAATCGGCTTTTTTTTTTCATTACGGACTCTTTTTGCAGCGATTTGAAGCGCATGTGTGCTGTTCAAATCGCTGCAGAAATTTCTGTAGGGACAGAACGCTACATGCACACATACCCTAAGGCTGGAAACGCACTTATGCATGTAAAATCGGTCCAAGTTGCATGCTAGAAAGTCGGACGATTTTAGTTCACATTATGATCTGTGTGCAATGCAACTGCAATGCGATCCTGAGATTTTTCTCATGATTGCATTCCGTGTGCAATGCGTGTTTGATGCGTATGGGATCCGTTTTTACTATGTCATCTGCCATTCAGCTCTGCTACATGGCCGCTGACAGCAGACACAGACAGAGCCATGTAAGGCTAAGTTCACACATCCTGTGTTTTCAATCCGTCAGGTCCGTCAGCAACGGATCAGTCATTTTCAAGATGTCAACTGATGCAACTGATGTGTTTTTCACAGGATTCCTTTCACAGGAATCCTGTGAAAAAACGGATCAGTTGCGTCCGTTACATCCGCTGTGCGTCCGTTTTTTGACGGATCAGTCATGATCCGTCTGTGTTTGGGACAGCCCAGTGGGCGTGCCAAGCATGCTGGGCATGCTCAGTAGAGCATGACGGAATCCTGCGCTGGATTCCGTTGTAAGACGGATTACGACGGAATCCAGCACCATAGACATGCATTACAAGCTTGACGGATGGCGACGGATTCCTGCTCGGCGCGTTAATTTTGACGGCCCGAAAAACGTTACATTCTGCGTTGCTCCTCGCTCGGCGGTCAGTCAAAAACGACGGACCGCGACGCAGCGGATGCAACGCAGGGTCATCAGTCGCAATCCGTCGCTAATAGAAGTCTATGGGGAAATACAGGATTCCTGCAAAATATTTTGCAGGATACCGTAATTCCCCAAGGCGACGGATTGTGACTGATGCAAAACACAAGATGTGTGAACTTAGCCTAACAGAGCTGACTGGCCGCTGACAGCAGACACAGACAGCCGCACGATCAGAATGAAGTCGGATGAACTTCACCCGACTTCATTGTCGTCCCGCGGCTCTTTCTGTGTGCCATGGCCTGATTTCCGGTCACCGGTGAAGGTCTCACCGGTGACCGCAAATCCTCTGAGTTACCGCAGTGAGCTGCGCTATCAGCAGTGCCGTCACTGAGGTTACCCGCAGCCACAGCTGCAGTCCTCCTGAGAATACCAGCCTTCAGCCGTGTGGCTTTACCCTGGCTGATATCAAAATTGGGGGGACCGCATGCCATTTTTTTTTAATTATTTATTTATTCATTTTACTTCATGATATAGACCCGCCCACCGGCAGCTGTGATTGGTTGCAATGGGACAGCTGTCACTTATCGTGGGGGCGTGTCTGACTGCAACCGATCATAGGCGCCGGTGGGCAGGGAAAGCAGGGAATACGAGATTGAATAATGAGCGGCTGGATTTTTCAAAAGAGAAGCCGCCACAGTGTGAACGCCGTGCAGCACTGCGCCGGTGATCGGGGATCGGGGAGTATGAGGGGGGGGAGGGATAGACTGACATGGACAGAGAGAGAGATAGAGACAGAGAGAGAGACCGACCAACCGACAGAGAGAGAATAGAGACCGAGAGGGAGAGACCGACTGACAGAGATAGAGATTGACCGACATTGTGAGACCTCACTTATTTCCTTTGTTTTCTGAAACATGCGATACATGTATTTAGAAAAACGGATGTCACTAGGATGGTGTGAATACCGCCCGTGTGACATCCGTTTATTTACCCGCTCCCATAGAGTTGCATTGGAGAGCCTCGCGTGAGAAACTCACCAAAACGCAGCATGCTGCGATTTTTTTCTCAGTCCGATTTGGACTGAGAAAAAAATAGCAGATGAGAGCTGCCTCATTGAATAACATGGGTCTAAGTGCAATGCGAGAATTTCTCGCATTGCACTCATGCGAGTTAATCGCAAGGGAGAAGCCAGCCTAACAGCTTTCATCTCCAGCAGTTAGCGTGGAGAGAAAGGCAGTACAGCAGAGTTAGCAGCCTAAGGGCACAAACACATCAGCGGTATTCTGCCGCACTGCTGGATCCAGCATAAGGGCAGTACAGTACAATACAGTTCACAGACAGTGCGGCAAGCCCCGGTCACATGCTGTCACATGCTTCGGTCACATGACCGCATGTGCCCGGAGCTTGCCAGTGAACTTTAATGTACTAAACTGTCCTTGTGCCGGATCTGCGAGTGCGGTAGGAAAACGCTGATGTGAAACCAGCGTGAAGCTACATTCACACGATTGTTCTGTATCTGCGGTCCGCAAAAAATGGTCTGTTTTTTTAACGGATACAGCCATGTGGCAACCGTGTGACGTCCATTTCCGTTCCGTATACAGTCTGTGTGCCATCCGTGTGTCATCCGTGGGCTTTCCATTTTTTTTTGCGGACCGCAAAAAAATGGAAGCAGCAAGAAAGATAAATAGATGAGTAGATATAGAGATGGATAGATAGATATAGAGACAGAGAGATAGAGGAATGATGAATGAATGAATGAATAGAGGGTTAGATAGATAGATAAACAGGTAGATAGATAGATGAGAAAGACATATACAGTCAGGGCCAGAAATATTTGGACAGTGACACAAGTTTTGTTATTTTAGCTGTTTACAAAAACATGTTCAGAAATACAATTATATATATATAATATGGGCTGAAAGTGAACACTCCCAGCTGCAATATGAGAGTTTTCACATCCAAATCGGAGAAAGGGTTTAGGAATCATAGCTCTGTAATGCATAGCCTCCTCTTTTTCAAGGGAACAAAAGTAATTGGACAAGGGACTCTAAGGGCTGCAATTAACTCTGAAGGCGTCTCCCTCGTTAACCTGTAATCAATGAAGTAGTTAAAAGGTCTGGGGTTGATTACAGGTGTGTGGTTTTGCATTTGGAAGCTGTTGCTGTGACCAGACAACATGCGGTCTAAGGAACTCTCAATTGAGGTGAAGCAGAACATCCTGAGGCTGAAAAAAAAGAAAAAATCCATCAGAGAGATAGCAGACATGCTTGGAGTAGCAAAATCAACAGTCGGGTACATTCTGAGAAAAAAGGAATTAACTGGTGAGCTTGGGAACTCAAAAAGGCCTGGGCGTCCACGGATGACAACAGTGGTGGATGATCGCCGCATACTTTCTTTGGTGAAGAAGAACCCGTTCACAACATCAACTGAAGTTCAGAACACTCTCAGTGAAGTAGGTGTATCTGTCTCTAAGTCAACAGTAAAGAGAAGACTCCATGAAAGTAAATACAAAGGGTTCACATCTAGATGCAAACCATTCATCAATTCCAAAAATAGACAGGCCAGAGTTAAATTTGCTGAAAAACACCTCATGAAGCCAGCTCAGTTCTGGAAAAGTATTCTATGGACAGATGAGACAAAGATCAACCTGTACCAGAATGATGGGAAGAAAAAAGTTTGGAGAAGAAAGGGAACGGCACATGATCCAAGGCACACCACATCCTCTGTAAAACATGGTGGAGGCAACGTGATGGCATGGGCATGCATGGCTTTCAATGGCACTGGGTCACTTGTGTATATTGATGACATAACAGCAGACAAGAGTAGCCGGATGAATTCTGAAGTGTACCGGGATATACTTTCAGCCCAGATTCAGCCAAATGCCGCAAAGTTGATCGGACGGCGCTTCATAGTACAGATGGACAATGACCCCAAGCATACAGCCAAAGCTACCCAGGAGTTCATGACTGCAAAAAAAGTGGAAAATTCTGCAATGGCCAAGTCAATCACCAGATCTTAACCCAATTGAGCATGCATTTCACTTGCTTAAATCCAGACTTAAGATGGAAAGACCCACAAACAAGCAAGACCTGAAGGTTGCGGCTGTAAAGGCCTGGCAAAGCATTAAGAAGGAGGAAACCCAGCGTTTGGTGATGTCCATGGGTTCCAGACTTAAGGCAGTGATTGACTCCAAAGGATTCGCAACAAAATATTGAAAATAAAAATATTTTGTTTGGGTTTGGTTTATTTGTCCAATTACTTTTGACCTCCTAAAATGTGGAGTGTTTGTAAAGAAATGTATACAATTCCTACAATTTCTATCAGATATTTTTGTTCAAACCTTCAAATTAAACGTTACAATCTGCACTTGAATTCTGTTGTAGAGATTTCATTTCAAATCCAATGTGGTGGCATGCAAAGCCCAACTCGCGAAAATTGTGTCACTGTCCAAATATTTCTGGACCTAACTGTATAATGTCCCACCTCCCTGCATATTCTAAGCTGGCACCCTTTTGTGACTTTCATGTGGCACTAAAGGCTGCTTAGCCTTGTATTTAGCCAAAAAATAAATAAATAATTAAAAAAAAAATGATGTATGGCCCCCCCTATCTTTTGTAGCCAGCTAGGGTAAAGCAAACGGCTGCAGCCTGCAAACCACAACTGGCAGCTTCACCTTGGCTTGTAATCCAAAACAGAGGGCACCCCACGCTGTTATTTTAAATTAAATAAATAATTTTTAACAAAAAACATGGGGTCCCCCCAAATTGGATCACTAGCCAAGGTAAAGCGGACAGCTGTGGTCTGGTATTCTCAGACTAGGGAGGTCCATTGTTATTGGACCCTTCTCAGCCTAAAAATAGCAGGCTACAGCCGCCCCAGAAGTGGCGCATCCATTAGATGTGCCAATCCCAGTGCTTTGCCCCAACTCATCCCGTTGCCCTGGTGCGATGGCAAACGGGGTAATATATGGGGTTGATGCCAGATGTGTAATGTCACCTGGCATCAAGCCCTGGGGTTAGTGATGTCACGCGTCTATCAGATACCTGACATCACAAACCCAGTCAGTAATAAAAAAAAAATTGACAACAAAAAAGTTTTATTTGAAAAAACACTCCCCAAAACATTCCCTCTTGCACCAATTTATTGAAAAGAACAATCAAATCCGGGTCGGGCGTAATCCAGTAAGGGGGTCACATGACGATCCATACCATAGTCACTGTCCCAGTCAATGAAGAACAGAATGTTCCCCATTGGCTGGGAGAGTAGTGCAATGACCTGAGCTAAAATCAATAGGTCGGCCCAGGTCACTGCAGGGGATGATGAGTGCTGCTGTCAGGAGGTTAGATGAGATCCTTACCTGCTGTGACGATCTCCTGCTCTCCTGAAATCAGCGCTGTCACTGCCTTCTATGCCTGCCGCGTTCACAGCGAAGAATCGCGGGACCCCATGACATCACCACTAGTGACAGTCTCGGGCCGCCCGTGAGATGTGACATGAGAACGCGGCGGGCATAGAAGTCAGTGACAGCGCTGACGTCAGGAGAGCAGGAGATCATCACAGCAAGTAATGATCTCATCTAACCTCCTGACAGCAGCGCTCGTCATCTCCGCGGCTGCCAGCACTGCAGTGTGAGAAGCTGCTGATACTGCAGTGCAGGCAGACACTGACACACTGCAGTGCGAGCAGCCGCGGGGCTGGCAGGGAGCAGGAAACAGACTGCATGGGCACCCAACAGAGGTCACACGGAAGTGCTTCAGTGCGGCTTCTGGGGATTTTGCGAGCCCATTGACTTGTATTGAGTCACGGTCCGTTAATACGGAACAGAATAGGACATGTTCCATAATAACGGAACGTACATACGGCATCCGATGTGTTTTTTTGTAGGATCGGATACACACGGAAGTTCTTCAATGTGCCATCCGATCCTACACAAAAGACATGGAAAAGATGTTCCTGTCCGTGGGTCCGCAAAAAAACAGGAACTGACCAGGACAGACGGAACGGTCATGTGAATGTGCCCTAAGACTATGTTTACACAGGGTGTTTTTGCAGCATTTTTTTCCTGCCCAAAAGCTGATCTTGTGGCAGGTTGTCAACTGGAAGTCATCTGTGGTTTTGGTGCAGTTTTTGTGGCATTTTTTGCGGCATTTTTACAGCCTTCTTTTGCTCTGCTGTGATGAACAGCAGGAGTTGAAAAGTACCCGAATGCTGGGTCGGGCCGGGATTGACCTGGATCTAGCACTTGGGTAGTTAAAAGAAAAAAAAAAGTAAAGCAAGCACCCTATACCAGTCTCCCGCATCACTGTACCTGCTCGGTAGATGCTAAAGAGTATGGGCTCCTTCCAGGTATGATGTCATTCAAAAGGCCTCTATCGCACTGGGGCAGGGGGGCGAAGCATGATTGAAGTAGAAGGGAGAAAACATCGTCAAGCTCACTAACCAAGCCGGTCATGCCCACTAACCAGGAAGGAGCCCATACATTCTAGTCTCAATTGTACCTACTCCTGTGGCCCCTCCCACTTCTGGTGCTGCTCATTAGCTTCCTGCATATTCACTGCTTCCCCCACCACTGGAGTCTGTGATTGGTTGTAGTCAGACGTGCCCCCAGCCTGTGTGACAGAGTCTGACTGCAACCAATCACAGACCTGGTCTGCAGGTCTATCGTACAGTAAAAAGAAAATAAATAAATTACACAAATTGACATTGGATCCCCACATGTTATGATACCCAGCACAGATAAAGCATACAGCTACAGGCTGCAGCCCCCAGCTGTGTGCTTATCTTGACTGTGTATCAAAATAAGAGGGACCCCATGCTTTTTTTTTAATTATTTAAATAAATAATTAAAAAAAAAAAAGAATGCAGTCCCCCCAAATTTGATATACAGCCATGATAAAGCCAACAGCTGGGGGCTGGTATTCTCAGGCTGGGGAGACCCAGCATAAAAATAACAGCCTACAGCCGCCCAATATTGTCGCATCCATTAGATGCGACAATCCCAGCACTTTACCTGGCTCTTCCTGAATTACCCTGGTGCAGTGGAAATCGGGGTAATATCAGGAGTTAATCGCAGTTCATAGCTGCGACTAAGCCCTAGATTGGTAAGGGCAGGGGTCTATGAGACACCTCCATCACCAATCTGTAATAAGTGAAAAGAAATAAACACGAACACCAAAAAATCCTTTCTTTGAAATAAAATACAAAAAGACTCACTCTCTGTCACCACTTTATTAACCCCTTAAACACCCCTGCAGGTCCGATGTAATCCACACAAGGTCCCATGACGATTCAGCACTGCTACATTTGAAGATCACAGCAAACGGCCATAGAACAAGACTGCCACTGTGAGCTTCAGAGAATGAATGAGCTGCATGATCACCGGTCACTTCACTCAGGTGATTTCTAGTCACAGCTGGCGATATCTGTGACCATTAATAGCCTGGGTGAGGTCACTGCTGAACGCGCGGCTCATTCATTCTCTCAACAATAGACCCGCAGACCGGGTCTGTGATTGATTGCTGTCAGACGCTGTCACTCAGGCTGATGAAAGCAGTGAATATGTAATGAAGGTAATGAGCTGAGAAGTGGAGGAGTCAAGGGAGCGTACAGCCGCGCCGGTGATTCGGTAAATATAGCGCGCCTGCTCCAATTCCCCTATCTCCACCACCATTCTTAAGTGCCGGACAGATTTTTATTAACCCGGTTAGACCCGCCAATTCAGGGTATCTGTGAGTCCACCTGTCACTAGGTTGAAAAACCGTGGCAAAAGCGCTGAAAAGAATTGACATGTTCATTCTTTTCATAACGCAGCAAAACTGGAGGTGGTTCACAAAACCATTAGGAAAATCCTGGAGGTATTTTGTGTGTGTGCACAAGATTTCAGAAATCTCATATACTTTTCTGGGACTGTAAAAAGGAGCGTTTTATTAGCATTGATTTGCATAAAACCAAGACAAATCCGAAGCTAAAAAAAAAATGCTGCAAAAATGCCCTGTTTGAACATAGCCTTACACTTCCTTTTACAATGCTAATGTTTATTTGGTCCTCTCAGTAAAGCTTATTTGAATTTGAGAGGAGAGATATTGGAAGTGCTTGTACTGAGTCTCAACTTGTGCCTAACTTTCAATCCTGTGACTATCTTGTTTATACTGTTATAATAGTTTATAACCACCCAACGTTGAGATTTTGTTATTGTTGTTAATACTACCTCTTTAAATTAAGTTGCCTGTAATAATAAGAAATGACAAAGGGAAAAAGTATTGAATACATGAAGAAAGAGGGATGCAAAAAGCCATGTAAATTCATGACGCCAGCTGAAATTATTAGTAATTACAAAACAATCCTGCCATTTAGTGAAAAATAATATTATTCAACTAATTAACTATAAAAAGGTGTCTCATTACCAAGCTGCCACACAAAAAACATATTGTCATGTCAGAGTGTGCAGAAGCTTACTGTGCAGTGCAAAACAAGGATAACAATAGGAATGGTATAGAAAGAAGGCCTTGGCAATAGGGAAAGAGAAGAGGAAACAACTCCTGCAACTCACCTAAGTACTGTATCCTAACATCCCTAACAGGTGCTCCCTAATGCTCCCTAACATCCCTATACAGGTGATTCCCCACATCGCCGTCACGTGCCTAGGCCCTCACTTGCCCTAAACTCACCCTGGCTAGTGAGAAGGCCAGAGAGGACACTAGTCTCACCACTGCAATAATACAACACTAGGTAAGGGAGAGAGACAGAGGGAAAATAGACACAAAAGAAATCTCTCTAAGTTCCTTCAATGCAGCTAAACACCACAGCTGCAATAGTCACAAGTCCTCCTTCCAGAGACAGGCTCCTTCCAAAATGGTCATCATAGAATGAGAATCTATACCAGCATTACATGGTAAGACATTTTTACACAGCGATTTCTACAAAGTTTGCCGACTGTCGGGATCTGTTCAGACTACAGATTCTGACACTCCACCCAATAACTTCTCTGATTTCTGTGATCAACGCGGGCAGATTCGGGTGTTGATCAGCAGACTGGAAGTTCATAGGCAAGCTAGCAAGAGTTAATCTCTGCTAGTCTGCTTGAGAATCTCCTTTGATCACATGTTTTGGGGGAGCCTATCACATCTGCTACCCTCTTTTATATGCTGGCTAGACCCTTCCTTCTATGCCAGTTTTAGTTTATCTTATCTGGCCTGTTTAGGTGTTGTGTGTCAGACTATCAAGTGTTTATAGTACTGGTTTCTGAGTGTGGTTGCGGAGTTAACCCTTTTGTTGCCTTTTGTTGCGAACTTCCTGCTCTTGCTTTTCTCCTGAGTCTCTCATTTTCTATTCATGTATGTGTGCAGTGTGTCAGTTTTGGGCTTTCCCTGTCTGTCATTTCCTGTATTTACATCTCACTCCTGCCCCTTCCTTCCCTGGTGGCAGAGGGAATCAGATTAGTTCTGGTCAGGAGCATAGTCAGGCATCGGATTGAGGCACCATCAGGAGTGACTATGAGGTTAGGAATAGCCTAGGGTCACCTAGTGTGAAGGACAGCATAGGAGACCCTGTTCTTCATTATCCTACAGTCACATCATGTAAACACGTGACTTTTTATAGTGAAGGGGAGTGGACACAAAACAGCTGCACCTCTGTTTAAGGCTACAAAGGACTGCCAGATAGAAAAGAGACCTTAATGCCTGCAGCACTAAAACAAAGTAGATTTATTCAAATGCAAGTTGTAGACCTGTGCATAATAAGGCGTTGTGACATTCTGGTCCCATACTCGCCAGAGGTCCCCCCAAAGTGGGACATACTCATGAAAGATATGATGGGAAAAACCGTGGAGCTGTGTCAAGACATGATGGTATTCATTACAGAAGAATTTCTAAACTGCTGAAAGCTCCAATGGCCATGACTAGGTGCGCCCCGCAAGATTTCAGACAGAGGACTGAAAAGTATTATCAGAAGGGTTGTCCAAGAACCAAGAATCACCTGTGGTGAATTACAGAAGGACCAGAAATCAGCATGAACAATTGTTTCAAAGAAAGCGATAAGTAATGCACTCAACCTCAATGGCCTGTATGCATGCTCAACACACAATACTCCATTTTTCAACAGAAAGCAGGTTAAAGTGCATTTAATGTTTGCTCAACAACATTTAGACAAGCCTATGAAATACTGAGAGAATATAGTCTGGTCAGATGGGACCAAAAATTAACTCTTTCGATGTCGTAATACACAGCATGTTTGAAGCAAAAAAGCACTTCATATCACCTTAGTGCTCATGCGCACGTTGTCTACTCACATGCATTTACACTGCGTATAGCACTGCAGCGTAAATGCATGCATCCTGCATCCCCTGCACTATCTATGAAGATTGTGTATGAGAAGTGCACACGTTGCTTTTTTGAACACAGTGATTTGGGTGCTAAAATCTTGACCCAAATCCATGCGTTCATAAAAGCAGCATGTCAATTATTTGTGCGTTCTGGATTCAGCTCCCACTCTGTCTATGGTGGGGGCAGCAGCCAGAGTGAATGAAATCGGCTTTTTTTAACAAAAAAAACTGCATTATGCAGTCTTTCTGCAGTGATTTGATGCGAACATGTGCTGTCAAATCGTTGCAGAATATTCTGCAGTTACATGCGCATGAGCCCTTAAAAACACCATACCAACAGTGAAGATTGGAGATGGGAACATCATTGTGTATGGTTGGTTTTCAGCAGAAGGGACTACCAAATTTCATATAAACCAACTCAAAAAGTCCAGTAAATAAATATTGTTATTGCTTAAATATATTGTGAATAATCAAGGTAAGGGATGGGTTCCAAATACACAAAAAGCAAAATAAATATAATATGTAAAATACAAAAAAAATATATATTATTTTACTTTATTTGTTTATCTTTTGATGGCCCATTATGGTGTAGAAAAATGGGTTCCAGCAGCTGCTAATTTTCAGAATCTGCACGGAAGATAATTACAAAAAATCAGCATTTTGACAAATAGGAAGTTTTGTAAAATTTGAATAAGAGTTAAGTCCATTAGCATTTATTCACTCATTTCTAGTAGCTGGTGTTTGTAAGGCCGAGCTGTGAGAGATGATATGAAAAGTCTCTCTTGTAATAGTACATCTGTGCTCCATACATGTGGATGGTGCATTTGTGATGTAGTAAACTGCGCTTGCTGGTTCTTATAGTTTCGCCAACTTTTCACTGTAGGAAACAAGCTCCTATTTTATACATGTGTTCTGTCCTCCCTACATGTAGCCTGAGCGTATGCAGTTTGACAGGCAGATAAACCTTATGCACCGTAGTTCAATAATTAGACTGTTGCTTGAAGTCTGTGCATTTATTAAACATAGGTAAATATATTCAGATTGACTGTTTGATGGTGAAACTGGAACAACAGATATATGTACAAATCAGTACATGCAAATATAACAGGGTACATTTATGCATAACAGATGCAGATGCCTGCACAATATACATATGGATTACAAACAGCTTAATCCTAACTTAGAAAGGCAGTTAACTAAACACAGCAAAAATCCTGAGTTTAAGATTGCAATAAACGTGGGATTCCTTACCAGCGATGCTCACACAAGGGGATGTAAAATGGAGACTGGCTTTGCTCATGAGCCTGCAGGAGATGAGGCCTTCTCCCAAAATGCATTGCAAGGAGGAGGAGAAACAAACTATTATTACAGAGCTGTGCTACTAAGTTTGGTCACAAGAGAGAGCCAAAGTATAACTCTAGGAGCCAAGGTAGAACCCTGTAAATGAAACATCAGTTTACAGCACATGATAAAGGCAAATTGAATGCGGAGGCAGAACACTCCTCGTCTGGCATCAGTGGATGTCACCATCCTTGTCCTCTGAGGGTACAAGTAGAATTAATGCAGATATTGGTCTTAGAAATGTTTTGGGTTCGTCCCCTCTGGTCATTCTTACTTCTACTTTGCAAACTTTACCATCTTTGCTGGGAAATGTTGCAGTAACTAGACCGAGTGGCCATGGATTACTGTGGACTTGACAGTCTTTCACAAGAACAATGTCTCCTATGTTCAAGTTAGGCCCAGCGGATTGCCACTTCATACGTGGCTGCAGAGTAGACAAGTATTGTTTGCGTCACTTGTCCCCGGAAGCATTTGCAAGACTTTGTACCTGTCTCCATTGATGCTTGTATAGGTCTCTGGCGTCGAATCCTCCTGGAGGGGCGCTAAATAGTCCAGTTTTCTGAGTAAGCAGGGTGGCTGGAGTCAGCAACAAGGGGTTTTCTGGGTCGTTCGGAACTGGAACCAAGGGTCTGGCATTTACTATAGCTGTGGCTTCTGCCATGAAGGTTGTTAGGCTTTTGTGAGGGAGCCTTGTTGTACCTGCTGGCTGACTTACGTGTACTGCTCTAGTAGCGTGATCTGCTAGATTTTGGTCTGTAGATACATAGTGCCACTGTTCTGGGTTAACAGATGTGATGTGACTCTGATGTTTAGAATCTATAGTCTTAAGATAGGCAACAGCAGCAATTGCCTTGACAGAAGCATCTGCAAATATGTATAGTTTTTGGCTTTGTATTTCAGTAGAAGGCACAGGGGCATATGGTCTCAGCACATTCAGATTTGAAAGGGCTGTTAATGAATCCTTCCATCCCTCCCAGTGGGTCTTCCTATCAGGTGGCAGAGGTGTATCCCAATCGAATGTTTCATTAGTTAAGTCTCTTAATAGAGCCTTGCCTTGTATTGTAACAGGAGCTGTGAAACCTAAGGGATCGTACAGGCTGTTGATGGTAGACAGAACGCCTCTACGTGTGAAGGGTTTTTCCTCCTGGCTGACCTGAAAGGTTAAAGCATCTGACTTCAAATTCCAGAGGAGTCCCAGACTGCGTTGCATTGGCGCAGGTTCTAAACCTATGTCTAAGGGGCACTTTGCACACTGCGACATCGCAGGTGCGATGTCGGTGGGGTCAAATTGAAACTGACGCACTTCCGGCATCGCATGCGACATCGCAGTGTGTAAAGGCTGGATGATACGATTAACGAGCGCAAAAGCGTCGTAATCGTATCATCGGTGCAGCGTCGGAGTAATCCATGATTACGCTGACGCGACGGTCCGATGTTGTTCCTCGCTCCTGCGGCTGCACACATCGCTGTGTGTGAAGTCGCAGGAGCGAGGAACGTCTCCTACCGGCCTCACTGCGGCTTCCGTAGGATATGCGGAAGGAAGGAGGTGGGCAGGATGTTGACATCCTGCTCATCTCTGCCCCTCCGCTCTGATTGGCCGCCTGCCGTGTGACGTCGCAGTGACGCCGCACGACCCGCCCCCTTAACAAGGAGGCGGGTCGCCGGCCACAGGGACGTCGCACGGCAGGTGAGTGTGTGTGTGAAGCTGGCGTAGCGATAACTTTCGCTACGCCAGCTATCACCACATATCGCTGCTGCGACGGGGGCGGGCACTATCGCACTCGGCATCGCAGCATCGGCCTGCGATGTCGCAGTGTGCAAAGTGCCCCTTAGTCTTTGAGACTGTCACATAAGTCCTGAGAAGGGAATGCTTCAATCAGTTCTCGACTATTTGAGGCTATTTTGTGAAGCCTGAGGTTTGAGCAGGCGAGCATCTCCTGGGCTCTCCTGAAGAGACTGACGGCAGTCTCATTTGACGGCATGGCTTTCAGACAGTCATCAACATAAAAGTCATTTTCAATGAATTGTTTAACATCTGATCCATATTCTGTTTCTACTTCCTGAGCAGACTTTTTGAGTTCATAGATGGCGACTGCAGGGGAAGGGCTGTTGCCGAAGATGTGTACTCTCATGCAATACTCTGTGACTTCTTTAGAAGGATCATTGTCTCTGTACCAGAAAAATCTTAAGAAATTCCTGTCCTTTTCTCTCACGAGGAAGCAATGGAACATTTGCTGAATGTCAGAAACAAAGGCAATGGAATCTTTACGGAAACGCATAAGTACTCCTAGTAGTTTGTTGTTGAGGTCTGGACTAGTGATGAGCAAGTACTAAAAAGCTCGGGTGCTCGAAGCTCGGGCCGAGCCTCCCAAGATACTCGTGTACTCGGCCCGAGCAACGAGCCCAATGTTATCCTATGGGAGACCCGAGTATTTTTGTGAAATGACCCCCCGGCAGCATGGAGAAACCCTAAAAATGTCACAAAAGTCTCAGAAGAGTGCTCAAATGACATGGCAACAGCATGGGGAAGACCCCTTGAAGCATTTATCACTGAAAAGTCACAGCTGTGAACAATTTTGTCCGCGTTTTACGCCATTTTTACGGACTCACCAGAAAACCTTCCAAAATGACCCCAAAATGATTTTTCATGGCGGAAATGTTAAGGGCACATACCCAATAGTGAGATAGAGCTGGTGTATGTTACTTTTTGAGATTAATACATGAAAGATTTTACGTGAAAACATTGTGTGGCACTCCGATGTCCCTGAGAAGAGACGTACATGAAGGCCTCTTGAGTCTAATGTGCCCATTTTGAGGAAGTGAGTCTTTGTAGTATTTTCCTTTGCCAGGGCAGTCCAAAATTGTGAGGTTCACCAATGCCCCTGCATACAGACGTGCATGAGGGCCTGTAAACCTGAAGTGCCCATTGTAAGGAAGTGGGTCTATTGTAGTATAGCCCTTAGGCAGGGCAGCCAAAAATTGGGAGGCTCCACGTTGTCCCTGGGTAGAGACGTGCATGAGGGCCTCAAAACATTAAGTGTCCATTGTCAGGAAGTGGGTGTATTATAGTATAGCCCTTAGGCAGGGCAGCCAAAAATTGGGAGGCTCCACGTTGTCCCTGGGTAGAGACGTGCATGAGGGCCTCAAAACATTAAGTGTCCATTGTCAGGAAGTGGGTGTATTATAGTATAGCCCTTAGGCAGGGCAGCCAAAAATTGGGAGGCTCCACATTGTCCCTGGATAGAGACGTGCATGATGGCCTGTACACCTGAAGTGCCCATTGTAAGGAAGTGGGTCTATTGTAGTATAGCCCTTAGGCAGGGCAGCCAAAAATTGGGAGGCTCCACGTTGTCCCTGGATAGAGACGTGCATGAGGGCCTGTAAACCTGAAGTGCCCATTGGAAGGAAGTGGGTCTATTGTAGTATAGCCCTTAGGCAGGGCAGCCAAAAATTGGGAGGCTCCACGTTGTCCCTGGGTAGAGACGTGCATGAGGGCCTCAAAACATTAAGTGTCCATTGTCAGGAAGTGGGTGTATTATAGTATAGCCCTTAGGCAGGGCAGCCAAAAATTGGGAGGCTCCACGTTGTCCCTGGGTAGAGACGTGCATGAGGGCCTCAAAACATTAAGTGTCCATTGTCAGGAAGTGGGTGTATTATAGTATAGCCCTTAGGCAGGGCAGCCAAAAATTGGGAGGCTCCACGTTGTCCCTGGGTAGAGACGTGCATGAGGGCCTCAAAACATTAAGTGTCCATTGTCAGGAAGTGGGTGTATTATAGTATAGCCCTTAGGCAGGGCAGCCAAAAATTGGGAGGCTCCACGTTGTCCCTGGGTAGAGACGTGCATGAGGGCCTCAAAACATTAAGTGTCCATTGTCAGGAAGTGGGTGTATTATAGTATAGCCCTTAGGCAGGGCAGCCAAAAATTGGGAAGCTCCACGTTGTCCCTGGGTAGAGACGTGCATGAGGGCCTCAAAACATTGTTCCCATTGCAAAGGAGCGGGTCTCCTGTCGTTGTAATGTCCATTCTGCAAAGAATGGGCGAAAAAATTTACCACTGGGGGTATACCTGAAACAAAGGCCTAAGTATTGCAATTTGTAACGGTCATCATCATGGTGGCGCATGAGGAGAAGGAGGAGCAGTCCAGCGATTATCCAAAGTCCAGAAGTGTGTACCCATGGGTGAGTGGAGGTACATGGCAAACTTTAAATTCCGCTCTCATTTGCTGGTGGTGTGGTGAAGTCTGGCCCAATCCAACCCTTGTTCATCTTGATCAGAGTCAGCCTGTCAGCATTTTCAGTTGACAGGCGGGTGCGTTTATCTGTAATGATTCCACCTGCGGCACTAAAAACACGCTCTGACAAAACGCTAGCAGCAGGGCAGGCCAGGACTTCCAAGGCGTAGAGAGCCAATTCATGCCACGTGTCCAGCTTGGATACCCAATAATTGTAAGGCACAGAGGAATGTCGGAGTACAGTTGTTCGATCTGCAAGGTACTCTTTCAGCATCTGGGCAAACTTAGGATTTCTTGTGGCACTACCCCGCACCTCAGGGGCTGTGGTACGTGAGGGGCTGAGAAAACTGTCCCACATCTTAAAGACTGTTCCCCTACCTCTGGCGGATTGGACTTGTGCCTCTCTCGGCTGTACGCCTCGGTTGTCCACTGATTCATGACCTTTGCCGCTAGCGTTTTGTGAGGGGAATGCTTTGCCTACTTCCGTGACTATGGCCTTCCGGAACTGCTGCATTTTGGTTGACCTCTCCTCCACGGGAATAAGAGACAAAAAATTCTCCTTGTAGCGTGGGTCTAACAGTGTTACCAACCAGTAATGATTGTCGGCCAAGATGTTCTTAACGCGAGGGTCACGAGACAGGCAGCTTACCATAAAGTCAGCCATGTGCACCAGACTCTTAACAGCCAGGACTTCAGTAGCCTGACCAACAAGATGACTGAACATGCTGTCCTCCTCCTCCTCCTCCTCCTCATCTACCCTGTCCTCTGGCCAGCCACGATGAACCGAGGATATGACTGGTGTGCATGTCATATCCTCAATTTGGCCGGAAAGTTGCTCCATGTCTTCATCCTCCTCCTCGTCATAGTCCTCCACTGCACGTTGTGATGAGACGAGGCTGGGCTGTGTGTTATCATCACCCACACCCACTACTGTTTCTTGCTGCAACTCATCGCGCTCCGCCTGCAATGCATCATGTTTGTTTTTCAGCAGAGACCGTTTTAGAAGGCAGAGTAGCGGTATGGTGACGCTAATAATGGCGTCATCACCACTCACCATCTTGGTGGAGTCCTCAAAGTTTTGGAGGATGGTACATAGGTCTGACATCCATCTCCACTCCTCAGGTGTTATGTGTGGAGTTTGACCCATTTCCCGACGGCTTAGGTGATGCAGGTACTCAACAACTGCCCTCTTCTGCTCACATATCCTGACCAACATGTGCAGAGTTGAATTCCAACGCGTGGGGACATCACACACCAGTCTGTGAGCCGGAAGATGCAAACTGCGCTGAAAGCCGGCAAGGCCGGCTGAAGCAGTAGGTGACTTTCGAAAATGTGCAGACAGGCGGCGAACTTTTACCAGCAGATCAGACAGCTCTGGGTATGACTTTAGAAACCGCTGAACCACGAGGTTGAGCACATGGGCCACGCATGGAACATGTGTCAGCTGGCCTCGCCTCAAAGCCGCCACCAGGTTCCGGCCATTGTCACACACGACCTTTCCTGGCTTTAGGTTCAGAGGTGTGAGCCAGTGATCTGCCTGCTGTTTCAGAGCTGTCCACAGCTCTTCTGCATTGTGGGGTTTGTCACCTATGCAGATTAGCTTCAGCACAGCCTGTTGCCGCTTCGCCGAGGCAGTGCTGCAGTGCTTCCAGCTTGTGACTGGTGTGGAGGGTACAGTGGATGAGGATGCGCAGGAGGAGGAGGAGGCTGAAGAGCATGACATTCCGGAGCTGTAGAGTGTGGGTGAAACACTGACTGAGGTAGGGCCTGCAAACCTTGGTGTGGGAAGGACGTGTTCCGTCCCTCGCTCAGACTGGGTCCCAGCTTCCACAATATTAACCCAGTGTGCCGTCAACGAGATGTAGCGGCCTTGCCCACAAGCACTTGTCCACGTGTCTGTGGTTAGGTGGACCTTGGGTGAAACAGCGTTGTTCAGGGCACGTGTGATGTTTTGTGACACGTGGTTATGCAACGCGGGGACGGCACACCGGGAGAAATAGTGGCGGCTGGGGACCGAGTAACGTGGGACAGCTGCCGCCATCAGGTCACGGAATGCTTCTGTCTCCACCAGCCTAAAAGGCAACATTTCCAGCGCAAGCAGTCGCGAAATGTTAGCATTTAGAACTGTGGCATGTGGGGTGTTGGCAGTGTATTTGCGCCTGCGTTCAAAGGTTTGCTGAATGGATAACTGAACGCTGCGCTGGGACAAGGACGTGCTTGATGATGGTGTTCTTTCTGCGTAGGCAACTGCAGGTGCAGGAGTGGAGGAGGCTTGTTCGCAGGCAGCATGGACAGGGGATTGGCTCGCATGCACAACCAGCGAAGACGTAGCAGTGACATCAGCAAGCACTGCTCCTCGACTCTGTTGTACTTCCCACAAAGTCGGGTGCTTGGCTGACATGTGCCTGATCATGCTGGTGGTGGTCAGGCTGCTAGTTTTGGTACCCCTGCTGATGCTGGCACGGCAGGTGTTGCAAATGGCCTTTTTTGAATCATCTGGATCCAACTTAAAAAACTGCCAGACTCGGGAAGACCTAACATTTGTACAGGCACCTTGTGTCGTGTTGTTGTTCCGGGGAACGGTTGCCTGACTTCTGCCTGGGGCCACCACCCTGCTTCTTACTGCCTGTTGTGATGCTACGCCTCCCTCCCCCTGTGCACTGCTGTCCTCGCTCTGCATATCCTCCTGCCAGGTTGGGTCAGTTACTGGATCATCCACCACGTCGTCTTCCTCTTCCGCACCCTGCTCCTGACTTCCTGACAATTGTGTCTCATCATCGTCCACCACTTGTTGAGACACGTTGCCAACTTCGTGAGAACGTGGCTGCTCAAATATTTGGCCATCTGTACAGACGATCTCCTCATGACCCACTTCAATATGAGCTGGCGAGAGGCCAGAATGTGTGAATGGAAACGTGAACAGCTCTTCCGAGTGTCCAAGTGTGGGATCATTAATGTCCGAGGAGGACGTGTACTCAGCCTGGTGGTAGGAAGGAGGATCAGGTTCAGAAATGTGCGGTGCAGTATCACGGCTACTGACACTTGACCGTGTGGAAGACAGAGTGTTTGTGGTGGTGCCAATCTGACTGGAAGCATTATCTGCTATCCAACTAACAACCTGTTGACACTGGTCTTGGTTCAAGAGCGGTGTACTGCTGCGGTCCCCAAGAATTTGGGACAGGACGTGCGAGCGACTAGATGTGGCCCTTTGTTGTGGCGAAATTAGAGCTTGCCCACGACCTCGGCCTCTGCCTGCACCACCATCACGTCCACTTCCTTGTTCCTTGCCAATGCCCTTGCGCATTTTGCAATGCTGTGCACTGCTGACGTGTATATTCACTACTTGTGCGTTATATCAAAGTTTGTGGAAATTGCACACAAGTGCACCTGTACGCTGCCACCAACAGGCACACACGTGCGGTTTTAAAAACCAAGCACGGACGCAATAAGAACCTAACAGGTTTTTTTGGGGAGCGACAATTACAGACAAGTCAGACACTATCTGGACTGTTTTACACTGTGTACACCAGCCCCAGATATGATGAAGGCTGGTATACGGTCACCACTACCCTGCCTGCCTGCCTGCCTGTATACTGGTACAATAGTCCTGACAAGGACTCTTCTGGTCACTAGCCTGTATTCAGACCTGGCTATACCCTGCCTGTATATAGCAACAATAGTCCTGAGAAGGACTCTGCTACTGTACTCCGACCTGGCTATACCCTGCCTGCCTGTATACAACTAGAATAGTCCTGAGAAGGACTTTTGGTCACACTGTTTGCAGCCCTGCAACTGAAAAAGCTATAAAGGGCCGCAAAGCTTTCCCTGAATCAGCGACACTCTCCCTGCACTGACTGTCTGGATAGCTGTGAGCAGAGCACAGCGCGCCGGCCGGTATAAAGGCTCGGTCACGCTGTGCAGGCCGGCCAATCACTGCAATTCCACAACTAACAGGGCTGTGGCATTGCAGTGGTCTGCCAGCCAATCCCTGCATGAGGGCTGGCTCTCAAAAGAGCGCCAACATGCAGAAATGAAGACCACGAGTACAGCACGAGTATCGCGAGATTACTCGGTCCCCGCCGAGCAGCCCGAGTACAGCGATACTCGTGCGAGTACCGAGTAGTTACAAGCATGCTCGCTCATCACTAGTCTGGACCTGTCAGAAGAACATCATTCAAAATCACAGGGTAGGGTGGAGAAGTCGGGTTAAATGCTGCGCTTGTGATCTTGATCTCTAATACTCATCTTGAGGAGCTGGGATCGTGGAGTTTCTTTTGCCCGCATGTATCCTTTATTTATAGAGTCATCCCTGTTGGTACAGGTTTAATTGTCTGTGCCGGGTGTGAGGACCTCGCACTTAAAAAGGAATTGACGGCGGTGTCCTTTCGATAGACATCTGTTGTTAGTATCCCATCGCTTCCCTTTGATACTCTAACATCCAGATATTCAATGCTTTTTCTGCTTCCATACGACCTCGATGTGGGCGGCGAACATCCACTCTGAGAGCCTGCTGGAAATGAGGCCTTCTCCCAAAATGCATTGCAAGGGGGAGGAGAAACAAACATTTATTACAGAGCTGTGCTACTAAGTTTGATCACAAGAGGGAGCCAAAGCCAAGGTAGAACCCTGTAAATGAAACATCAGTTTACAGCAAATGATAAAGGCAAATTGAATGCGGAGGCAGAACAACATACACATATGGACAAAATTATTGTGACCCATCTTCTAAAGTAAGAAAAACCCATAATGGTGACTGAAATAACTTTAAACTGAGAAAGAAAATTCAGTTTAAATTTACTGAATATCAACTAATGAGAATCAGACATTACTGCAGAATTAAAACAGCAGAAAAAAGAAGTCTTTGAATTTGCCTTATATTACATCATATCCCATGGCCCAGGAACCACCAGCACCGAGGCAGATTGCACATAGAAAAACTTTAATTGGTTGGGTCAGGCATATAAATATTACATGGGATATAAAACATTGTAACAAGTGAAGAGGTTAAATGACACATAAGAGAGAGCAAAAAATCCCCATGTGGGGCTGCATGGATCAAGTAAGGTACACACAAGGGTATAATCCCAGCAGGGCCAGTGTAAGTGCCTTTGCAAAAAACAGGTTCACGGTAAAGTGACAGGATAATACTTAGTAAAGAACCATAGGCACATTACCCAAACACATAGCCCGGCGGAGAATCCACCAATGTAACACTCACATGCAGACGCACAAGGGGAGCAGTCCCAATACGTATTTCGTGATGACTTCCTCAGGGGACCGTGGACAAAAGGAGGGAAATGGTTGAATTTATACACTAGTGTATGTAAAATCATTTGCAGCACCTGTCGCGGCTGCAGGGTACTGAAACACGCTGAACTAGCGTGGGCGGCTACTCCAGCGTCACCTGGGCTAGGGAAAACCCCTTTGATGACGTCAATATTACCCAGGGGACGCTTCAAGGAGAGCCGCACACACTGCGCATGCGCAGAGCCGCAAACAGGAAGTAAAGCTGCAAATGCCATGTCTACTCCTGGCAGAAGAGAGGGCAAATCGCATTAGGAATCACAAAAAGTGCAGAGCACTGTAGGGGGACGAGAATACATACAATTGCATCATGATGACATCCAGAAAGATATACATAGAAAGTATTTACACTGTTTATGCATTATCAAATATGACAGCATATTAGTCAGTAAAACAAAGTCCAATAGACAATCTCATATAGATGACTTGGATATACTGTATTCCTTCCCAGCTCATTTTCCAATGCAGACAGACCACCAGGTTAGTGACACAGAGAAATATTGCACCAAGAGCACAAATGTAGAAAACTGTAGAAAGAGAAGGACACACAAAGAATCCAGTTAAAAATTTTTTTTAAAAACCATTATGTACAAAGCAGATTCAATCACAGGGAACACGCAGCCACAAACAAATACAGCCCATAGCGGGATACACATCAACCGCAGACGAGATCTACTGGTTTATAAATAGGAAATAAAAGTCTGCCTCTCATTCAATCCCCGAGGGACCACTGTGTCGAGGAGAAATATCCATCCAGGTGACGCTGGAGTAGCCGCCCATGCTAGTTCAGCGTGTTTCAGTACCCTGCAGCCGCGACAGGTGCTGCAAATGATTTTACATACACTAGTGTATAAATTCAACCATTTCCCTCCTTTTGTCCACGGTCCCCTGAGGAAGTCATCACGAAATATGTATTGGGACTGCTCCCCTTGTGCGTCTGCATGTGAGTGTTACATTGGTGGATTCTCCGCCGGGCTATGTGTTTGGGTAATGTGCCTATGGTTCTTTACTAAGTATTATCCTGTCATTTTACCGTGAACCTGTTTTTTGCAAAGGCACTTACACTGGCCCTGCTGGGATTATACCCTTGTGTGTACCTTACTTGATCCATGCAGCCCCACATGGGGATTTTTTGCTCGCTCTTATGTGTCATTTAACCTCTTCACTTGTTACAATGTTTTATATCCCATGTAATATTTATATGCCTGACCCAACCAATTAAAGTTTCTCTATGTGCAATCTGCCTCGGTGTTGGTGGTTCCTGGGCCATGGGATATGATGTAATATAAGGCAAATTCAAAGACTTCTTTTTTCTGCTGTTTTAATATGTTCCTGAAGTTGTTGCCTCTTACCTTATATAAGTCTGTTGTGACTGTCTTGGTTGTTGCTAATTACTGCAGAATTGTGGCTCAATGCAAAATTGTTAAAAGTCAAACTAATGAAAATGGTATGTTTTGCAGCAATAAAGTACTGTTAATATTGATTTTCTGTGGATGCATAAATAACAGTCGCAGAGTTTGAATGTCCAGATTTATTTATGACAGCATGAAGCCATGGGTGTGTGTTTTAATCAAAATATATTTCAACAAACTCTATGACTAACAGTGCTAGCAATAGGTACTGACGTGACACCTACTACTGTATGGGCACTGATCACAACAAATGCTACCCTTGCTTATCATATTACCTGTCATACACACAGTATATGTCTGGCTCTGAAGTATGGGCATGGCTATGATGTATATAGCCATGATACATCACTATATCATGGGTACCTTGTGTTTTATTTATTTATTTTTTAATTTATAGATTTATTTGTTTTTAAAAAGTAACAATATAAAAATCAGTATCTAAAAAAGAAAGGGACAGGAGTAAATAGTAATACACCAATCTTATTAATAATGAATTATGCATAGCAAGATTACTAAAATGTTGACAGTTACTCAAGAATTCAGAGTGCTAACATTTTCAAAGATGGTGGTGGAAGTCCTATTGTAACTGTATAACATTTTTTTTATGTATTATCGAGAATATGTTACACTATTAGCACAGTAAGTAGAGTTTCATAGATGACTAGAAAGAAAAGAAAAAGAAAAAAGGGAGGGAATGAAAAAGTGGAGTGAAGAGGGGTAGGAGGCAAGGTGGAGTACCATGGAGGTGAATGAAACACCCCTAGAACAGTGAGATACAATGTGAGAAAGGGTTAGCACAGTGTAAAGTGGTGCATATTTAATATGACGAGCAGAGGGGCTTATGGTGAAGATGCTTTCATTTATGAAAGTACAATATGTGAAATGATTGGAAAGAAAGACACTAGGACCATTTTTTCTGATATCCGTCCATCACCCTAGAGGTTTGAGAAATATGGGGTTAGGGCCATTTCTTCAAACAATTTCTCTAAGGTGGTGGGTGGTTCTCTTTATATTGAATAACAAATCTAGCTGCCTATACAAAATTGTGAACAAGAAAATGCTTGTATACAGCCACTGGTAATGGAACCATGAATAGATGTTCCGCTTGGAGGATATTTGGCATGAAAACACCTCATATGGCTCTGCGGTCTCTCAATGCCCAAGAGTATAATAACTGTAAACTATAAAAAAAATAATATTCATGAGAACTACTACATATTGAGAGTACATGAACATTTCATACATTTGACTAAACATGCTTTAAATGTTTTTCAGTCATGTGGCAAAACTTCAAAAAAATGTCATCCTCTCCTGGTATAGTTTTGTCAAACTATATATAATATTAGGCTACAACTGTAGACCTCACTTATTAGGGGTCAAACTAAGGGGATAACCTAAAGACAGTGAGAGTATGAAAATAAAGAATTTAACTAAAATCCAAACTTACCCTAGGACATAAAATAACCTTGACAAAACTCTATTGAATGAATACCGGCTATAATGCCCTTACCGGCGTTCCAGCGCTGTCTTCCCCGTCTCTCCTGCTGGGTCACCTACACTCTCACCTTGCCGGCCACACTGCTCCATCTCAGGTCCCCACACAGGCCTCCTAGGAGTGTCCTTAGGGCTCACATGTGGACACCTCCCTTTTCTTAAAGGGCCAGTATGCCCTATCTCAAAAGTACCTCTCAGCCTATCGCTGAGAGGCAATAGATGTTTAAGGCACCCTTCCTTAGGAAAGCTGCCAGGGCAACTTGGACAATACATTGCTAGTTCCCAGGTGCCTTAGTGCTGCTGCTGCTGCTGCTTACACATTGCTGTGTGCTGTATTGTTGATTCTTATTTGTGTTCCAGTGCATGACTATATAGGAACTTGCGGCAACTATTCACACCGGCCACTTCTACAATACCGATTGCTGCTGCAACAATCTACACCGACCATTACTACGATACCGGCCACTGCTGCTACAACTATCCACACCAGCCACTCCCACTATACCAGCTGCTGCTGCAACTATCCAGACCAGCCATTATTGTTGCATCCATCGATAGGGACTGAACCTATGATACCAAATGCCACTGCTGCTCCTGCTATCAGAGACTGTTTATATCCATATCTGTGGAACCAGCTGCCGAGGTTCCATGATCCCCTGGGCTTCCCTTGTCGGCTACCTACCAGCATTTAGCCCATTTCCACCACCAGTGGCTTTAGTGAAGACCCAGTAACCATTCAGGTACACTCCTCCAGGTCAGGGCCAGTGATTAGTGGACTGCTCAACAGGATCCCACTAACCCTGGACTCGCCCCGCGAGCATTACACTGGAATTCTCAATATACACTGTGTGCAGAATTATTAAGCAAGTTGTATTTTAGAGGATTTTTTAATTATTGATCAACAACTATGTTCTCAATCAACCCAAAAGACTCATAAATATGAAAGGTTAATATTTTTGGAAGTTAAAGTGTTTTTTTTTAGATTTGGCTATCTTAAGAGGATATCTGTTTGTTCAGGTAACTATTACTGTGCAGAATTATTAGACAACTTAATAAAAACCAAATATATTCCTATCTCAGTTGTTTATTTTCACCAGGTAAACCAATATAACTGCACAAAATTTAGAAATAAACATTTCTGACATGCAAAAACAAAACCCCCAAAAATTAGTGACCAATATAGCCACTTTTCTTTATGATGACACTCAACAGCCTACCATCCATACATTCTGTCAGTTGCTTGATCTGTTTACGATCAACATTGCGTGCAGCAGCCACCACAACCTCCCAGACACTGTTCCGAGAGGTGTACTGTTTTCCCTCCCTGTAGATCTCACATTTTATGAGGGACTAAAGGTTCTCTATGGGGTTCAGATCAGGTGAACAAGGGGGCCATGTCATTATTTTTTCATCTTTTAGACCTTTACTGGCCAGCCACGCTGTGGAGTAATTGGATGCATGTAATGGAGCATTGTCCTGCATGAAAATCATGTTTTTCTTGAACAATACCGACTTCTTCCTGTACCACTGCTTGAAGAAGTTGTCTTCCAGAAAATGGCAGCAGGCCTGGGAGTTGAGCTTCACTCCATCCTCAACCCGAAAAAGTTCCAAAGTTCATCTTTGATGATACCAGCCCATACCAGTACCCCACCTCCACCTTGCTGGCGTCTGAGTCGGAGTTGAGCTTTCTGCCGTTTACTGATCCAGCCTCTGACCCATCCATCTGGCCTATCAAGAGTCACTCTCATTTCATCAGTCCATAAAACCTTTGAAAAATCAGTCTTAATATATTTCTTGGCCCAGTCTTGATGTTTTTTCTTATGTTTCTTGTTCAAAGGTGGTTGTTTTTCAGCCTTCCTTACCTTGGCCATGTCCCTGAGTATGGCGCACCTTGTGCTTTTTGATACTCCAGTAACATTGCTGCTCTGAAATATGGCCAAACTGGTGGCAAATGGCATCTTGGCAGCTTCACGCTTGATTTTCCCCAGTTAATGAGCAGTTATTTTATGCCTTTTTTTGCCCAACATGCTGCTTGCGACCCTGTTGGCTATTTGCCATGAAATGCTTGATTGTTCGGTGATCACACTTCAAAAGTTTTGCAATTTCAAGATTGCTGCATCCCTCTGCAATACATCTCACAAGTTTGGACTTTTCAGAGCTTGTCAAATCTCTCTTCTGACCCATTTTGCCAAAGGAAAGGAAGTTGCCTAATAATTAAGCACACCTTATATAGGGTGTTGATGTCATTACACCACACCCCTCCTCATTAGAGAGATGCACATCACCTGATTTACTTAATTTGTAGTTGGCTCTCAAGCCTACACAGCTTGGAGTAGGACAACATGTATAAAGTATCATGTGATCAAAATACTCATTTGCCTAAAAATTCTGCACACAGTGTAGTTATCCTCAGATACTTCAGTGATGTTTTGCAGTAGCAGCAAAGAGTAGTGCAAACAAAAGAAACACGCAGGAACAAAACTGCAGCAATCACTGGTCATAAAAAATATTTTATTTTATAAGATTAAAAAACAACAGGAACGTAATGTGAAACACTTAGCAAGGATGGGTAACTGCTGTTTTATGCTAGGTAAGCACTTCTCCCTGGTTCTCAAAGAAAGGACAAGAAAAAGCAGTAACTAGAGTGAAACAACTGTTTTGTGTACTTTTCAAGTGTTTCATATTCTTGCTTTTTAAGCTTTAAAAAAAAATCGTGGACATTTTTATGATCAGTGAAATCGGTAATATTCTTCTTCCTTGTGTAAAACAACCTTAGTATATGTGAAATGGGTTGTAAATTGTTTTGATATTATGAAGGGTTAAGCGATCTCTTTTTCCACTGTTTGGGCCTTTCTGACTTGTTGTATAATGGCTATGATAACTAGAGGCAATAAGAAAAAAAAAAGTACTAATGGAAAAAGCAATTTTGGATTTAGAATTCTCTAATAGGTCTGAATTCCACAAATGTTGCCGCTTAAACACTGACAAACAGAAGTTTAATTATTTTACTTGTTTCAAAAATAAGGCAGACAAAAGCAGGAACCAAGACTAAGTGATGCCAACACTTTGCAGGACTCGCTGATTTAGTATTACATGCACATCTAAAACAGCGTGCTACTTGATGTCTAAAGCGGGAAGTCCACATTAAGCCATCAGTTAAATTCCTGTCTCAATGCAGTGAACGTGACACAGGTTCATTTTCCGCTAGCCTTCTTTAACAAGAGGTATAGAACTTTTTAATTAATTAAAGGTTAAGGAAAGAAACAATCAACAGAGGAAACATTTCTAATTATACAGTCTCCTGAAGTGACATTGACAATGTGTGTGTGATTTCTAAGTGAGAGCAGAAATATATTTTATATTCCCAACCACACATTCAACTCCGCTAAGAGAAGAGACCCGATATTATCAGGGCATATGAATGTGGTAATAGAATTCTGAAAAGATCAAGATTTTCAAGTCAACAAGCACAAATTAATGCACATAAGTCCTTGAGAGTGATACTAAGGCACTAATTACTTTGGTGCACCGAGACAGAATAATATAAGCTCTAACAAGCTAATACAACAGAAGTATGTCAACTATGTGGATAGTAAACAAGTCCACAGGTATTATAGCGGTATAGGTTACCTCTACTTTACTCGGTTCATAAAATAATTCATGAATATGAAATACAAATAAATTATTGACTTTTGAAGCATATGAAAGATTGATGTAAAGCTAAAAAGTTAACCTATTTAGAAATAGGTACAACCTAAGGCCTCTTTCACACGTCCGTGAAAATCACGCACGTTTTTCACGGACGTGTCAAAGATGCGTATTGCCCTCCGTGAGCCGTGTTTATGGCAGATGTGTGTTCTCCGAGATAACACACGGAGAACGGAAACTTTCTACTCACCTGTCTCTGGCTTCGCTGTCAGTGGTGCTGATCTTCGGTCTCCGGTCCTGCCGACTCCTCGATGGTGCTGCTTCCGGCCCACAGTGAAGTGAATATGCAATGAGCATAATGAGCGGCAGTCAGAAGTAAGTGACAGCAATGGCAGAGACAGCAGGGCTGGAGAAAGTGAGTAAAGTTTTTTGTTTTTTTTCTCGCAGACACATGAGTTTTCTCCGGTGCGTGTAACATGGAACACATTTGTGTGGTCCGTTTGCATTCCGTGTGACCCGTTTGCGTTCCGTGTGACACCCATGATGCCTGAGAAAAACGGACATGTCTACATGTGGAGCACACAGGCACACGTATGCTCTACATGTACACACGGTCCATGGCAGAATACGCATGTGAGAGCAGACCCATTGATTTTAATGGGCCTACATGTGCCCGTGTCTCCGGCACGTGAGGAAATGGACCAAACATGTACCAGAGACACGGACGTGTGAAAGAGAACTAAAGAGAATTTGTCACCAAGTGACTGAGAGCATCAAAATGTAGGGGCAGAGACCCTGATTCCAGCGATGTGTCACATACTGGGCTGCTTGCTGCACTAAAATCACCGTTTTCTCTGCTGTAGATCTACCAGTTCTCTAAATTCTGATCTCTGTAAAACCCCGCCTACATCACTGATTGGCAGCCTTCTCCCTACATACAATGTACACAGAAAGCTGTCAGTCCATGGTGAAAGGGGGGGTGATTTTATCAAAATGATAAAAGGGAACCTAGTAAGTGAACCATCTCTGGAATAGAAATCTCTGTCCCTACGTCATACTTCTCTCAGATTTTTAGTTAAAAACCTTGCGACAAATTTCCTTTAAAGTGAAAGTCTACTTATGTGATCAAGAATATGTATGTCAGTACCTAGAAGTGATGCTAACATAGCAAATGTAAGGAGAACGAGCCACCCACCATAAAAATATGATGTTAATACATGACAGGAAAGCAATGCATAGGTGATATGATACCGAAGATGACCTTATAGGAAGGTGTTACATTATTTGTTATGTACACTATATTACTAGAAAGCCTCATGTCCCTGACGTATTTTAGATAAATGTAAAAAGAAAGACTCTAAATCCCAACCACACCAGTGTTAACTCGATAGGTGAGCTACACTCCCCCGCTATTTGTTATCCTCAGTATTTGCAGTTTAGCTACTTTTCATACTTGCCAATTGTCCTGAATTTGGCAAATAGTGAATTTTTTACCTCCGATGTTGTGGATGAGGTTTTGTAAAATGTCATCTACAATGCTACTACAGCTATACACAGCTGACTTTCCTTTGCACAAGCACTAAGGACACTTACTGGTATAGTGAGTGTCCACCTTTCAATACCATATTGTGTAATTTAATCTAAAAAGGCTCATACATTTCTTAACCCATGTGAAATCAAAGTGGTCTCAATTCATCAAGACTAGCATGAACAAGAATGAATCAAGAGTATCTAGAAAGTGACATGCACCTCCGCACTCCTCATCTTAAATCCTTTCTCAAGTATAGGGTGCTTTACATGCTGCGACATCGCTAATGATATATCGTCGGGGTCACGTCATTAGTGACGCACATGCGGCGTTGTTAGCGTCATCGCACCATGTGACAGCTAGGAGCGACAATCAATGATCGCAAAAACGTCAAAAATCATTTTTTATTGACACGTCGCTCCTTTTCATAATATCGTTGGTGGTGCATGCCGCTGGTTGTTCGTCGGTCCTGCGGCATCACACATCACTATGTGGGACACCGCAGGAACGACGAACATCTCCTTACCTGCATCCACCGGCAATGAGGAATGAAGGAGGTGAGCGGGATATTCCGCCTGCTCATCTCCGCCCCTCCGCTTCTATTGGACGGCTGCCGTGTGACGTCGCTGTGACGCCGCACGAACCGCCCCCTTAGAAAGGAGGCGGTTCACCGGTCACAGCGACGTCACAGGGAAGGCAAGTCCCTGTGACGGGTGTAAGCGATGTTGTGCACCACGGGCAGCAATTTGCTCGTGATGCACAACCGACGGGGGCGGGTACACTCGCTAGCGATATCAATAGCAATATCGCAGCGTGTAAAGTGCCCTTAAGAAATGCTCCAGATCATCATGAATTAATTGAGGTGTGGTGTTGCGTCCTCAATACATCCCAACTCAACCAGTTTTGATAGAGCTGGCCAAACTAGCATGAAAGCACCAAAAGTCAGTATTGCGTAAAAAGTTTTCGTGAATTAAACTAGAATTCCAGCATAATCAGTTTTTTTAATAAAGGTCTACATTTTTCTACACAACTCTAAATTTAAAACCTCATGAATGATCTGCAGTGGAGCGATCCTAGGAGAAAACAGCAAAGTGTCACACATAAAAAACAGGAAGATCTCATGTTCAGTCCATTGTTGAGTCTACAGAGTTTACATTTATTTTGTAAATCTACACTAGGCAGCTAATATGTACACTTGGCCATAACATACCTAATAGTTGGTTGGACCTCTCATTCCAGAACCATAAGTGTTAATATAGAGTTAGTTCCATTTTTAGCAGCTATACACTGAACCTGCATTTGTTTACATTTTAGAGTGTGTCTCGTATGTTGTCCGAATTAAGTCAAATGAATATTTTTGAGGGGAAAGAATGGATTAGAAAGCTCAACCAGCTTTCCGAGCCATTACAAAGCCGATTGTTGGAGTTGAGGACGGAGTTCCACACAGTTCCCTCAAATTCTCCACACCAAAGTTCTCAAACTCTGCCTTTATGGACCTTACTGTGCACTGAGGTATAGTTATCCTGGAACAGCAAATGATATTCTCCAAACTGTTGCCATGAAGTTGGTTTCTTCCCTGCTTACATGCAAAGTAGAGTCTCATGGAGCCATCCATTTCCATTCTTATTTGTGTGGAATATGAAATCAGAGGCTTACAGCAATACAATTAGGAGCTCCTTTCTGCTACATGACAGATATGTTATAGCTCATTTCTCTATTAGAGTTATTATATTCAAAAATTTGTTATAATACAGCTAAAGGCCATTAGGGGTTATGAGGAGTCACAATGAAACCTATTAACATACAGGAAACAAGAAAAATGTTTGCAACTTTTCTGTGACATGCATCTAGTGGTGGTTACTAGTGATGAGCGAGTACTAAAATGCTCGGGAGCTCGAGGCTCGGGCCGAGCATCTCAAAATACTCGTGTACTCGGCCCGAGCACCGAGCCCAATGTTATCCTATGGGAGACCCGAGTATTATTCTGAAATGACCCCCGGCAGCATGTAGAAACCATAAAACTGTAAATTAAAAAAAAAAACGTGCGTGTGTGTGTAAGCGTGCATATATATATACACGTGGAGTGGAGTGCGGGAGGGGCCGTAGCCGAGCGGGGAAGTGTCGGGCTAAAGGCACGGTCACGCTGTGCGGGCTGGCCAATCACTGCAATTCCACAACAGGGCTGTGGCATTGCAGTGGTCTGCCAGCCAATCCCTGCATAAGGGATGGCTGTAAAAAGAGCGCCAACATGAAGACCACGAGTACAGCACGAGTATCGCGAGATTACTCGGTCCCCGCCGAGTATCCCGAGTACATTGATACTCGTGCGAGTACCGAGTAGTAACAAGCATACTCGCTCATCACTAGTGGTTACTTCACAACACTTTATGATATTGTGACATGAAAACTAAGTTAATTTTTTCATTCCAAAATTTTTCATTTTCATAATGTGTGTAATAGGAGAAACTGGATCCCACGATTTATTAAACAATGGCTCCCAAATGCAGCAAAAAATGTGGTAAGAAAAGAAATACTTGGGCGCATGGCAGGGCTCAGAAAGGAAACAGCACTTTTTGATTTTGAAGCAGAAACTTGTGTGGACACATTGTGTTAGTGGACACCATGTATCATTTGCCTGAGCTGCCAAAAATCAGAAACTTCCCACAAACCCACAAATTACCCTATTTTTGAAAATAAATCCATCAACAATTTATTTTGGGTTATAGTGATCATTTGATCCCACCTGTGGGTTCAAAATATTCCCTATACTACTAGAATTGTATAGGATAAGGTTGAGAAAGATAAAATAAAAAAAATTTCACTTAAGTGTTATTTCAGCCTCAAATTTTTGTTCTCTTAAGGGGAATAGAAAATGGACCCCACAGTGTGTTGTGAATTTCTACCTAACGTGACAATAACAATCTGTGGTTGCGCGCCATTGTTTGGGTACACCGCAGAACTTAGAAGGGAAGGAGCACTATTTGGATTTTGGAATTCAGATTTAGTTTGCAAACATTGTGGGCCCCATTTGCTGAGCCCCTGAGATGCCAGAACACCACAAGTCCCCACAAATGAGTCAATTTTTAAATCTACACCACCGGAGGAATTTTTCTAGGTGTTTTGAGCCTACAGGTGCCTCAAAGAATTTCATTCTTTCATTTTCTCAGCCAAATTGTGAAAAAAATTGTGCAATACTTTTGGGTTCAAAATACTCACTTAACCCTTAAAAGATTTACTTAGACTGTTTAATTTCCAAAATAGGGTCAGATATGTAGGGGTTTTGCAGTTCTGGCTTCACACAGGCTCTGCTAATCATGCCCATGCTCTATTCAAACAAAACCTACATTCTAAAAGCCAAATGGTGGTCCTTCACTTCCCATGGCCACCCAAATAGTAGTGCACAAACACATATGGGGTATCACGGGATTTGGAAAAATTGCATATCAAATTATGTGTCGTATTTTCTCATATTACTGCTTGTGAAAATGTAAAATTTGCAGCTAATATAACATTTTAGTGGTAAAAAGTTTTTACCACTTAAATCTGATGTGATGAAACAGCTTTATTTATTGCATTTGTGTGATTACAGCAAAACCACATTTATATATTTTGTGTGATTATTTTTATTTTTTTATTTTTTTATGCCTTGCTACTTTTGCACACTAAAACTGAATATGGTGAGAGCCATAACAGGTTTTTTTTAGACTTTTTTTGAGGCCGACAAAGCTATACAAGGGCTTGTTTTTTGTGCTGAGTTGACGTTTTTATTGCCACCATTTTGGGTTATATACTATTTTATTATCACATTTTATACTGATTTTTTGGATGCAGAATGAACAAAACCCAACAGTTCAGAAATTGTTTTTATTTATTTTTTTTATGCTGTTCACTGGGCAGTAAAGTGATGACAGCTTTGTTTTTCGGATCAGTACTTTTACAGCTATAACAGATTTATATAGGTTACTTTATGCTTTGCTACTTTTAGACACTAAGAACGTTTTACAAAATATATTTTGTTCCTGCATTGTTATATTCTGAGAACTGTAATTTTTTTTTGTCTATAGAGCAATAACAAGTCTTACTTTTTATGAGACAAGATGATGTTTCCATTTATATCATTTCTTTTAAATATGACTTTTTGAATGCTGTTATACATTTTTCTGTGTCAGTATGATGTATAGCTCTTTTTGACATCTTTTCTTTTTTTGCTTATACAGCAGTCCCTGTATGGGACAAATAACAAGAGCATTTTATAGTTCAGGTTATTCTGGACATTTCAGTACTCATAAATATATATGATTTTTTTGCTTATTTTAGTTCTTACACAAAAAGATACATTTTGAGTAGTGAAACGGGGTTTTGTCTTTTTTTTCCTTTCTTTTTTGTGTTTTCAACATTTTTTCACATTTTATTGAACTGTCTTTTTGTACATTTTTTACTTAGTCCCCTGAAAGCACTTAAATATTTTACACTTTGAAATCTCATCTCATGCACTGCAGTACTCATGCAATGCAATGCCTGAGAAAAGTCAGTTTTAGGGCACACTCACACGAGCGTGAAAAACGAACGAGTGCAATGCGAAAAAATCTCGCATTACACTCTGACCAATGTTAGTCAATGACGGAGAGCAGTTGATCAGCTTATCTTGCATCCAGATTCTGGATGCGAGAAAAGTAGCAACATGCTGCGATTTTCTGCGGGTGCCGTATCTCGCGCACCCATTCAAGTGAATGGGTGCGAGAGAAACATCAGACTGCACTCGGATGTTATCCCAGTGCAGTGCGATATACACACAGGCTGAAAATGGAGGAGATGGGGGATTAACCCCTCCATCTCCTCCGCAGTGCCCACCCTAAGTTTCACAGCTGTGACCCGATTGCAAAATCAGGTCACAGTTGCATGACACTCGGCACACGCTCGCAGCACAGCCTGAGCCGGGGGTCATTAGCATATCGCATCCGATGCTTTCGCATCGGATGTCATACGATAATGTAACTCCAGCCTATCTGACTTCATCTGTTAGTCTTGGCTGCCATGGCAAATAGTAAGACCACAAATTTGATATGCTGGGTCCCAATAGGATTAAACATGTAGTCCTCTCCCCATTTTAACCAAATAGATGGTCTGTTATGATTGACAGCAGCATCTAATTGCCGCAAATAGTGCTAAAACCGAATGTGTCTGATGCAGCAAGGTCAAAGGCTTGAGAAAATGGTAGGACCCCAAAACGTCATCACATCTGTTCACTCTAACTCGTCTGTTGAGTCTCAGCAGAAGGTTTGCTGACACATTGAAGTGCTGTAGCGCAGTATGTGGTAACTGACCCCACATGGATCCGCCGCACCCAGCATGGATTATAAAAGCCCTGCATGAATGGAACTGCAACGTATGCGTAAGATAATCCTATTTTGGATTAATCGCAGCGTTATTGTATAGAAGATAATGTTATTGTGTGTTTAATCCAAACTATTGTACTAGTATATGAAATATTGAAATATATCTATTTAATATTATTTATGGAACAATTTTGTCTGGATAAATTATACTGCAATTCTAAGAAAAGTATCTGCATTTATCCTGCATTGTGGTGTGAATGATCATTATCGTTATTTCATGCATTTTTTATATACAGTATTTGTATATTAAAAATGTCTTCAATCCAACATTTAGAAAAAAGATATTGTTGTGTCGTGTTTTATTGTTCATTTGACTGTGAGCAGTGTCACAGTAACAGCAGCTAAAACGGCAAATGCGGGTGAAGTTGAAGTCATAGTTTTAAGCCACTATTATTGTTATATGATTTAGCATGGTGTCATCTATAAGATATGTTTTGATAACTTCTGCGTTTTTCTCCTTTGGGAGATGTTAACTTAAAGACAACCTGTAAACAAGATTTTTTTTATGAAAACTAAACACATGGCTGTCATGATGCTGTCATACAGATTAAATTATTGAATGTTCTCAGTGAGAGGAACAAAATTATAATCTTGTGATACCTTTTAATGGCTAACTAAAATAAAATAAAGTGATGTTACAAAGCAAGCTTTCGAGACATCTCAGGTCCCTTCCTCAGGCATGGTATGACAAAATATCTGAAGAAACACAAATATATGCACAAACAGAGCAGAGGGATGGCATAATAAAATACATTTAAATAAACAAACACTGAGTTTAGAGAGTGAATCCTTAATTAAGTATCACAAGATTATAATTTTGTTCCTCTCACTGAGAATATTCAATAATTTTTCAACTGGCTAACATGGTACCAAAACCTTTTCACTTGTAACCACAGATTAAATTGGCACTTTTTGTGAAAAAATCCACTTTGTTGTGTTTTACTCATCATTTGAAGTTTTCTGCTCATTAGATTTTGGTGTACAAGAGCCATTGAGTCCTCTCCTCCCTGTCTGTGATTCCCCAACGTCTCCACCTTCAAACAGAGGAGACAGGTCACTGAAAAAGCAGTGACCCATCCTTCCCAGACCGGAGACAGGCAGAAGGGCTAAGGAATCACCAGCAGGGAGACAACCCAGTGTACAGTCTAGTCCCCGTGTGCCAAAATCAGAAATTTTCAAATGGTGATTAAAGAAGACCCAAAAAGCATATTAATGCACCAAAGAGATCAATTGAATCAGTATTACAGTGACATTACAGCCATGTCTTTACATTACATTACAATTTCACTTTAATCCTTTGCGCCGTTAAAAAGCTGCACTGAGGATTAAGGCCCCCTGAAATGGATTGTTCATGAACAAAGTACATTAGAATTAATAGATCTTATTATAATTATAAATTGAACAATTGGATATCTTAAAAACAAAATCTGAGATAATCTTATAAATGTGCTGTCTGCATCCATGCAGAGATGCTTTAGTTCATGTTTTGCACATACCACCACATTTGACTGGGGAAGGAAGCATAAATTAATGATAACAAGCATACAAACAAAGCAGCATGGGGCTCAAATAATCTCCATTCTGAGGTAATATATTTCTCTGCCTGAGGCAACACATTTCTCTGTCTGAGGTAACATTTCCCACCCTAAGGTAGCACAGGAGTGACTGTTTCTGCCATGTCTCCAGTTTTGTGAACTCATCATAAATCATAGAATCATAGAATGGTAGAGTTGGAAGGGACCTCAAGGGCCATCGTGTCCAACCCCCTGCAAGTGCAGGCTTTCCTAAATAATCCCAGCTATATGTTTATGCTTGAAGATTTCCATTGATGGAGAGCTCACCACCTCCTGTGGTAGCCTGTTCCACTTCCTGACTGACCTCACTGTCAGAAAGTTTTTCCTAATGTCTAATCTGAATCTCCTTCCTTCAAGTTTCATCCCATTACTTCTTGTACTTCCTTGTGCTAATGAAAATAGGGTGGTCCTCTCTGCACTGTGACTACCTTTCAGATATTTGTAGACCGCTATTGTCTCCTCTCAGCCTTCTCTTTTTCAAACTAAACATTCCTTGTTCTTTTAGCTATTCTTCATATGACATGGTTTGCAAACCTTCTGCCATTTTGGTGGCTCTTCTCTGGAATTGCTCCAATATATTGATGTCTTTCTTGAATTGGGGTGCCCAGAACTGTACACAGTATTCCAAGTGGGGTCTGACCAGGGCAGAGTATAGGGGAATAATTACCTAGCTTGATTTAGATTCAATGCTTGTCTTGATACATCCCAGAATTGTGTTGGCCTTTTAAGCTGTAGCTCCACATTGTTGGCTCATGTTGAATCTGGGATCCACTATTATGCCCAAGTCCTTTTTTCCGGTGCTATTACCTAGTTCTCTTCCTCCCATACTATATATGCTTTTTACATTTCTTTTACCCAGATGTAGGACTTTTCATTTGTCCCTGATTTTATCCTGTTCTTCTAAGCCCATTATTCGAGTGTGTCTAGATCCTTTTGAATACAATCTCTTTCCTCTCTATTGTTGGCTATTCCTCCTATCTTAGTATCATCTGCAAATTTTATGAGTTTCCCAATAATTCCGTTATCCAGATCATTTATAAAGATATTAAACAGCACTTGCCCCAGGACAGAGCCTTGTGGCACCCTGCTTTTTACTTTCCTCCAGGTTGATGTGTATCCATTTATTAGTACTCGTGCCCGATCATTAAGCCAGTTGTAAATCCATCTAACCGATTTTTTTGTCGATTCCATAATGATCATTTTTTCAATGAGGATGTTATGTGATACCTTATTGAATGCCTTACTGAAGTCATGGTATACTATATCCACAAAATTCCCCTGGTCCAACCATTCAGTGACTTTGTTGTAGAAGGAAATCAGGTTGGTCTGACAAGATTTATTGGTCATAAAGCCGTGTTGGCTTTGGTTAATTAATAATCATTGAAAGGATCCTTTCAATGATTATAACAGCTGTGGACGCCAACAACAAATACCGTGCACCGACCCAAATGGACATCCAGACACAGAGACTGGGGAGCTGGAAATTGTGTTTCTTATTATTTCTATTTTGGTTAATTAATGCCTTTCCATCCAGGTACCTATCTAAATGTTCTTTGACAATTTGCTTGAAGATTTTTTCTGCTATGGAGCTCAGGCTTACTGGCCTTTAATTCCCTGGATCCTCTTTTTTCCCCTTTTTGTAGATAGGAGCCACATTTGCCCTTTTCCAATCTAGAGGGACCTCTCCTGTTTTCCATGAAATCAAGTCAATGACATTAGAGCTCAAGCAGTTTATATTTTTAAATAAAAGATGTTAATTGATTACCATGCAGATAAATGATTTGAAATAAATGAATCAACTGCATAAGCGGAATGATTTTCTCAATAAAAGGAAAATCTATTAAAAAAATTACTGAAAGACTAACAAAATAAATTAAACTAAACACTCAATGTAATACAAGTGGCCTAACTAATGGCATACCCATAGAATAAAATCTCTAACCAATATTGTGAATGTATTGAATGTTGCATGTAATACAGGCACCGGCATTCCCTGCAATGCCCTGCCCTACTCCCCCAGCGGTACTCCCCTGACACCAACTGCTGGGGCCTGCACATGCCACACAGGCCTCCTGGGAGTGACCCTAGATCATACACCTTTTTTAAAGGGTCAGTGCACATTAACCCAAAACTGCCTTTCAGCCTATGGTTGAGAGGCACTAGGTATTTAAGGCACACTCCCCTTAAGGGGGGTGCCTGGACAATGTGGTGTATACATTGCTAGTTTTCAGGTCCCTTTTGCTGCTGCTATATTGCTGCGTGCTGCATTACTAATACTCCTCTGTGTTTCATTACCTGACATAACCTCTGCTGTAACTATCAGTGCCAGCTGTAAGTGCCAAAGTGCTACTTCAGCTATCTGAATCGACCAAGCCGGCCCCATCAACTGTCCAAGCTGCATCTGTTATGCAGAGACTGTTATTGTCTGTACCACTGGGGCCAGCTGTTACAGCATCAGTCTTCCTGAGTGGCACCTGGTCTCATACCTGCAGAGGAACACCCTCACCATTAGAGTCTCTGATGAAAAACTTGTGTGCTTCCTTAGTCAAACCCTTTTAGGTTTTCTGTGTGCTGTGTCACGGTGTGTCCACTCCCTGCTTACACCCGAGAGCATTACAATTTCACAAGGCCATGGATCATCCTGGCTCTAGTGTGGTCCTGCTTACTGGCCTACTGTACAGCAAAAGGTGGTCCTACAACAAGGACAACAAGACTGGATTCTGACTCATCTGTGGTCACTGGATACCCATTTTCAAGCTTTTTCTTTGCCTGCTTCAATACTGGTTGTGACTACTACTCTGGCAGTAAATCCAGGTATAACTTCCGGTCTTTGGTTGTCTACTCCTCCGCGTTTTGTTTTTGATCTGAAACTATGCAGGGGATTCATAAATCAGTGCTCCTGGCACTTTGAACTTTTGACCCTTCAGTTAATCTCAGAATACATGAAAGAGAGCCTGACAAGGGGGTTCATCCAGATGTTCTCCTGACCGGCCGGAGCTGGGTTCTTCTTTGTAAAGAAAAACAATGGCTCTCTGCGTCCTTGTATCGCCTATAGAGGTATCAACCAAATCACAGTCAAGAATAAGTATCTGCTGCTGCTTATACTAGCATTGTTCAACTGTCTTCGAGGTTCCAGGATCTTCTCCGAGCTCAACCTCCAATATTATCTGCATACGGTCAGTAGATGAATGAAAAACTGCCTTTAATACCTGTGGCAGCCATTATGAGTACTGGGAGATGCCGTTCGATCTCAGCAATGCGCTGGTGGTTTTCCAGGAATTCATCAATGATATCTTATGGTAACTCTTTTATTCATTCATGGTGATGTACCTGGATGACATTCTTGTGTTCTGTTCAGATCTGTCTACCAACAGGAGAAATATTTGACAAGTCCAACAGAGATTGAGGGAGAATCAGTTATATGCTGAATTTGACAATTGCCTCTTTGAACAGATGTCCCTTCCCTTCCTGAGCTACATAATCTCTGACAGTGGTCTGAAGATGGACCCAGAGAAGGTGTCTACGGTTCTGAAGTGGCCTTGTCCTGATGGCTTGAAGTCGCTGCAGCTGTTTATGGGATTTGCAAATTAATACCACCATTTAATTTCGCAGTTTTCTTCCCAGATTCTTCACATATTGGCCCTTACCCATAAAGGGGCGAATCCCAAGTTGCGGATTTCCAGAATCTGAAAGTGTGTTTTTCACCCTCATGCAGGCCTTCTCATTGGCTCCGGTGCTGCATAGACCAGAGATGAACAGACAATTCTTGGAGGTGGGTGCTTCTTCCTCCGAGGCTACAGCCATCCTCACGGAAAAAACAGCTATCTGCTAAGATGGTAAACTGCAGTTTCTTTTACAGGGTCATCTGTGCTTCTGAGCATAATTACTCGATTGTTGACTGAGAATTATTGGCAATCAAGATGGCTTTGGAGAAGTGGAGCTACCTACTTGAAGGAGCAGTGCATCCTGTAGTCATGTAGACTGAACCCACGTCAAACCCAATGGTCACTGTTCTTGTCCCGCTTTAACTTTGTTCTGCATTTCTAGCTTGCTGAAAAGAATGTCAAAGAGGATGCACTCTCCAGATAATTTTTGTCTGCCGACAAAGAAGAGAAGGAGCCTCAACACATTATTGACCCTTCCAAAATGCTCATGGTGGCTGCAGTTGACAAGTTTTGAGTTCCTCCCTGAAAGATGTTTGTCACTGAAACAGACAGAAAGCTTGTTCTTCAGTAAGGGCATTCCTTCAACTTGGTTTGTCACGCAAGAGAGATTTCTATTCTGCTGATCTCTCGGCACTACTGGGGGCAAATGCTGCGTCAAGACATTGTGGAGTTTGTTTTGGCCTGTCCCTCATGTGCCCGCAACAAGACCCCTAAGAATCTTCCTGCTGGGTGACTACTTCCCCTACTGGTGACTTCTGCTCCTTGGTAGAACATATCGATTGACTTAAGCACCGACCTACAAGGGCCTATGGTTGTACAGTCATCTGCGTAGTAGGGGATAGGATTTCCAAGATGGCTCATTTTACTCTGCTGTCCAGATTGCCTTCTACACCTATGCTTGCTGAGAAGTGCATCCAATGCATCTTCTGCCTGCACAGTCTGCCCTTCCATATTTTGTCCAACGCAGGCATCCAGTTCACCGCTCAGTTTTGGAAGACTACCTTTAAGTTGCTGGATGTCACCTTGGACTTCTCGTTGACCTACCATCTGCAGTCCAACAGCCAGGTGGAGGGAGTCAACCAGATCCTGATAAATGTTTTGAGACACTTCATCAACGGGCACCACAGTTAATGGGTCAAACTGCTTTCACGGGTGAGAGTCGTCTGCTAACGCTCCATTTCCTATTGTATATTAACAGCAACCTAAGAACCCATTTCCTGTGGCTATCATCTCCAGCAATCCTGTGGCTGATGTTCTTGTCAAGACTGTCACTAAAATCTGGGCAAAAACCAAGTCCTCCCTGGAGCAGTCCTTCATCCGAATGAAGAAGCATGCGGATAAGAGGTTCCATGATCTTCTCTTATTCCAACCCAAAAAGAATATATGACTCTCTTCTAAGTACGTTCATCTCCACATGCCATTCTACATGCTAGGACCCCAATTCATTGGTCCCTCTGAGGTGTTCCAGCAGATCATTGCCATATCTTACAAGCTGAAGCTTCCTGACTCCTTGCATATTACCAACTCCTTCCATGTGTCTCTCCTCAATTCTGTTGTCCTGAGACGCTATTTCAAGAACCTTGGTACCGTGCCTCCACAGAAGACATCTTTGAGGTAAAAGACATCCTTGCTATGAAGAAAGTGAAGGGTAGGACTTTCTTCTTGGTAGATTGAAAGGGTTTTGGTCCTGAGGAGAGGTCATGGGAGCCCAAGGAGAATAATAATGACCCTCTTCTTCTTAAGAGATTCCTGGCGATGCGAAGGCATAAGGGGAGGTACTGTAATACGTGCACTGGCGTCCTCGCACTGTCCTGCCCTCCTTCCCCGGCGGGGATGCCGGCACACTCACCTTCAGCAGTATGGCTCCATCCCCATTGCCTGCTGCCGACTCCTGGGGTTTGCACACACCACACAGACCTCACAGGATCTCCTCCTTTTCTTAGAGGGCCAGTATACCCTAACCCAGAGGTACCTCTCAGCCTAGGAATTTAAGGCACCCACCTCTTAATTGAAGTGCCTGGGCAACATGGTCTGTACGTTGCTAGTTGTCTGGTGCCTTGTGCTTCCATTGCTACTGTATTGCTCTGTGCCGCATTACTAATACCCATCTGTGTTTCAATACTTGACGAAACCACTGCTGCAACTATCTGTACCAGCTGTATCTGCCATACCACTACTGAAACTATTCATGTCAAGTTTATCTGCCAAAGCGCTGCAGCAACTACCCATACCGGCCAAGCCTACTGCAACAGCCTTCTCAGCTGCATCTGCTATTACAGAGACTGTCGCAGCATCAGTCTTCCTGAGTGGCACCTGATCTCATACCTACAGCACAACATTTTCATCCTAAGGGCGGCTTTGCACACTACGACATCGCAGGTGCGATGTCGGTGGGGTCAAATTGAAAGTGACGCACATCCGGCATTGCATGCGACATCGTACTGTGTAAAGCCTAGATGATACGATTAACGAGCGCAAAATCGTCGTAATCGTATCATCGGTGCAGCGTCGGCGTAATCCATAATTACACTGACGCGACGGTCCGATGTTGTTCCTCGTTCCTGCGGCAGCACACATCGCTGTGTGTGAAGCCGCAGGAGCGAGGAACATCTGCTACCGGCGTCACTGCGGCTTCCGTAGGATATGCGGAAGGAAGGAGGTGGGCAGGATGTTTACATCCTGCTCATCTCCGCCCCTCCGCCGCTATTGGCCGCCTGCCGTGTGACGTCGCTATGACGCCGCACGACCCGCCCCCTTAGGAAGGAGGCGGGTCGCCGGCCAGAGCGACGATCGCAGTGCAGGTGAGTGCATGTGAAGCTGGCGTAGCGATAATTTTCGCTACGCCAGCTATCACATGATATCGTACCTGCGACGGGGGCGGGGACTATCGCATGCGACATCGCAGCATCGCCTTAGAGGCTCTGGTGAAAACCTGGTGCTTCTCTAATCAAACCGCTTTAGGTCTTCTGTGTGCTGTGGCCCAGTGGGTCCACGCCCTGCTCGCACCTATGTGCATTATATTGCATATATTGAACAGAATATTTGTTTATGCAAATAACATAGTAAATGATAAAGTAGAGTTACAGGATAAATCCTGTGAACAGAACAATGTAATATGCTATTTTTATTATTTTTATGTTTATTACTATATGAATAGCAATGAATAGCAACAGTGCAAATACTGCTAAACCGTACAGCCATAATATTCCATTATTTCATCATTCTTATGATGCACTAAAATATTGTAATTTCCTTGAGTTGTTGATTTCATTAAATAAATCCATTTGAACTCAATCATATGACTGTATATATGGTAATAATAATACTTGTGATGCTGTATAAATAATTGGGGGTTGAATGTTATTATATATAAATCTCGAGGTGGGAATACGCACTGATTGCTGCCAGAGCAGTTCATGAACACCCTTAATGCAAACCCGCTGAGAGGTGGAGAGATGTATTTTCCATGTCAGTCAGGCAGACACAGCAGGATGGATCCTTGCTGAGTAAATTCTAACACACATGCCTGTTGTACATCACTGTACGACCAGCGGTGTGCTCTCAAACATTATAAATGCCACTGAGCCAAGCCAGCAGAGTTCTATATCTATAGATAAAACTGAGCATTATGGGGTTGAGAGGAGAGCTGATATTGAGGCTTTATCAGTGTGGATGTATTCTTTGTTCTTAAGCTTCTCCTCAAAAATAATTGAACATGCTGGGGCATTCAAACTTGTATTCTATTGACAAAGTGTAGTCTTTGAGAGCGGTAATCTGTATGTTATTATAGTTACAATGTAATATATATTATTAATGCATTCCATCAGCGTGACTAGTCATACCAAAAGGGATTTTAATAATGTAATGTGTGTGTGTATAAATAAATATATATATATATATATATATATATATATATATACACACACATATATACACATATATATATATATATATATATATATATATATACACACTGAACAAAAATATAAACACGACGCTTTTGTCCTCATTTTTTCATGAGCCAAACTTTTTCTAAAGACACAAGGCCTTTTTTCTCAAATATTGTTCACAAATATACCTTAATCTGTGATACTGAGTGATCGTGCTTTACTGAAATAATCCATTCACCTCACAGGTGGGGCATATCGAGATGCTGATTAGACAGCATGATTTGTCCAGGAGTAGAAGAAAGCAGTTGTTGCACATGTAAAAGCGCAGGTAGCGTGAAACGGCCGTCGTGTCCTGGAGTGGCTGCACCCAGCTTCTCTCTCACATTTTGCGTACCATTCTCAATAAAGTGGACTTTTATGTAAGGCGATGGTCAGTGCCGCTTACTTCTTGTACTACTCCTGGACATATCGGACTTTCCTCTGATTACCAGCATGCGCCCCTTGCCAGCTCTACATGGAGTATCCAACCGAATTCCTCTCTCTGCAGCACCTGACAAGGTATTCCCTATTGGTGCAGGACTTTACTTTCCTGTTGTTTTTAGACAGCATGATTATTGCACACCAATGGGCATGTCACGCATTGAACGTGTTAGGGATGCTCTGGATCAGCGTATACAATAGCATGTTCAAATTTCTGCCAATATCCAGCAACTTCGAGCAGCTATTGAAGAGGAGTGGACCAAAATGGCACAGGCCACAATCAACAACCTGTCTTACTTATTTGAGTTCAATTCATAAAAAATGGGAGCAAAAACAAAAGTTTTGCATTAATATTTTTATTCAGGGTACATACAGTTAAATCCATATATATTTGTACAGCAACAATATTTACACATTTTTGTTCTGTACATTACCACAATAGCTTTTGAACAAAACAATTCAGGTGTAGTTGAAGTTCAGACTTTCAGGTTTTATTTAGTAGCTGAACAAATTGATTGAATAAAAATGTGAGGAGCTAAAGCATTTTATAAACTTAATCCCTTCATTTCAGGGGATCAAAAGTAATTGGACAAAATAAATACTTCGAAATAAAATGTTAGTTTCTAAAATTTGGTTGAAAACCCTTTATTGGCCTTTGTCCGACGTGCCCACATGTCCCCCTCCTTCCCCACATGCTGTAACCTGTATTTGCATTGTCATTAAAACCTCAGATTTCCACTATGAAGTGCCGTATTCTCCTTCTTTTGAATTTATCTAACTGTCTAAGTAACCTAACCGCCCAAACACATTTAGAAGACAATGTATTTATGGCAAAAACAACACCTTTGTTGTGTGAGTGTAACAGTATCCGTCTATCCTTCAATACAGAGCACCATATTACCACAGATACCAGTACAGGAAAAAGCTCCAACAGAAGAATATTCCTACAGACACTACTGTAGCGCCCCCGAGACTGGTCGCTACAGGGTATATCATTATATCCTTCCCTGGCAGGTTAAGACGTTAATCTGGTAAGTTTTACACACACCACCATACAGCAGGGAGAAGCAGTCACTAGGAAAGTGTTAATAATGTTTCTACAGACACAGGAAGCCAGAATCTAGCCTGCCCAGGTAGCCATAGCAACTTGGGAAAGTGGTGGGGACATGAGCAGTTAGGAGTAGAAAACAGTTTCACTTTACCTCAAAACAGCTTGGACACGAGACAGAGCAGACGTGTGCAGCTCCCTGAAGGGAAGCTATCAGGCCTTCAGGGAGGCAGAGCAGAGCTGTCTGAATGTAACACCGAGCAGACAGCACCTCCAAGCTCGGGGGCCAGTAACATCTATAGAGGCGGGACCCGGTACCTGTAATCATGGACCAGAAGAGAGTAGTCACCAGAGAATGGGACTGAGCACAAGAGAGAGGTACAGAGCCCTAATCACGGTGGCCACGGTGCGAGGGCAGAGAGGGAGCCTGGGGAAAGGGATAGGAGTCCGACCCACAAGGGGCTCAGGCTGCCGGCTGTTCAGGCCAGGCCCGGGGGAGAGTACAGAGTTGTGCATGGAGGAGAAAGGTCACAGATTATCAAACCGGATCCAGTCACTGACCTGCCCGGGAAGCGACCAGAGTCTCTGATGGTGAGGACCAGCACCAGGGGTGCTATACCCCTTGAGCCAGTAAATAAGGTGACTGGAACCCACACCTGGTGACTCTGTGAGTAACTGCCGCTGCCCTGCGCTCCGGCGCTCCCGTGGACTGCCGCCCCCATTCTCACCAACCTCCCCGTGGTACCCCGCTCTGCCCGTGGGGAGCGATACTATCCTGGCTGCACATAACACCTGCCCCGGAGAGAGACTGTGCAGCGGTGGCTAGTTCCTGGCCGCATACCGCGGGTGGTGCTGTGAAGCATTCCCATTCCCCATCCAGTACTGCCCCTGGGAGAGGACTAGTCGCAGGAAGGGTCGTCGGCGGAGGAGGCCGAGACCCCAGTCACCGCTGCAACCGGTGACACGCTTCCCAGGGGCCTGTCACTCTCCTTCCATCCCAATCTGTATTGGACACTTGTCCGTTTGCTGTTCTTATTTAACATGTAGCAGACGGGGTCATGAAACCGGGTCAGGCCAGTCACAGCTACCCCAAGGAACCACTGGCCCTATGACGAGTACCTAAAGGCCCCATGGACGCTACACTACTATGAACCTAGGACAACGGCTAAGCCTCTGTGACCACTCACCGTCTAAGTACGCTCCATAACCAATACTGCCTGATGCATCAGTAAATAAGTTCAGCTAATCAGAAGCTATAAAAATCCTGCTGCCAGCGACCATTGAAATGCTCCAAAAAAAATAAGCCAAATGACCAGGGCATCCTTCATTTCTTTATTATTTCTAATATGACCTCTAGTGGAACGGAAGCCAATTATTGCATCATAAAGTCTTCTACAGAAATTTCTCCCCATTGGAATGATGCGCAAAACAAAGTACAAAACTCCCAATAGGGACTGCAATTCTTTCAGAGTTGTTTTCTCATTTGCCAGCATATCCACCAATAAATCTTGAATCTTAACTAACTTGTCAACTGGCAGCCTGCATTCCATCCTCTCAGAATCAATAGTGATTCCTAAAAATTCCAAACACACACATGGGTACACTGTCTTCTCTTTTGCTAAGAGAACCCCAAAATGATTAGCAAACTCAACAAATCTAGATAATAAATTATTACAATCATTAGAACCAGCAACCAACAAAAAGAAAATCATCCAAGTAGTGTAGAATACCGCATACAGGCGCGTCAGAAATCACACACAACTCCAAAAAAGAGGCAAAACTTCAAAGTAACAGCACGACAAGGTAAAGCCCATAGGAAGGCACATATCATAATAATACTCCCCATTAAATTTTAAACGCAAGGAATTTAAGCCGTCGGGTGCACTGGTAAAAGCCTAAAAGCCGATTTAATATCGGCTTTAGCTAACAGCACCCCTCCCCCAAACCTTTTTAATAAATCTATGGCTTGGTCAAAAGATGTGTATTTAACCAAAGCTTTAACCTTTGGGATAGGATAAATGAGGTATCATCCTAAAGAACCATGTTCCTTTTGAGGAATATGCCTAACGGGGAAACAAGAAACAATTAAATGGAAATGGAGGGGATGAAAAAGGTCCAGCAACTCTCCCTAATTCAATTCCTAATTGAACCTCCTTTGCAACTTTTTCAGAAACAACTTCCGGAAACCTAAGAACAGACTTCTATTGCATCTCAGGGGACGACCTCTCTCTGCCCCAGAACTGGGGACCACATTAGGCTCTTCCCCATCTTCAAGGGACAGCACTTCATCTTCCATCGTTGGGGTTTTGGCGGCTTCAAGGCATCTTCTCAGCCAATCCTCTCCACCTTTTTCACCGGCCCTCTTCATCAGCTGCTGGATCAGGCCTTCCATCGGGGATCTTCAAGCTTTTCAAAGCACCAACTGACAGCTGATCCCAACAGTCCGGCTTTAAGATGATTATAAGTCCCACTGCTCAAGAAGGCACACGTGCACTTTTAAGAAAACCACCAATCCCAGTGCAGGAAAAAGGGGTCCCAAGAGAACCAGCTGAGACTGGTTCAAACTGTTCTTAACACACAGCTAACCACCAGATAACTTTTGTCCTGGTAAGTACTCTGTTGACAAAAAGATAAGAAAACAAAGCCAGAGAGTGCAGATGCAGGGAAAAGCAAGAGGGAAAGAACATAGAAATAACCGAAACGAACCAGGCAAATTACTGTGGGGTCTGTGCGACCATGGGTCCCCCATTTTAAGCAAATGGGGGCCCTGACATTCTATTAGAGGTTGATCTTGGTTTCATCTGACCAAAGAATGTTCTTCCAGAACTGTGCCTTTTATTAAGATTTTTTTTTAGCAATGACCAATCTAGCCTTCTTAAGGCCCCGTTACACGCAACAACATATTAACGGAATTAACGAAATATCGCCGGGGTCACGGATTCTGTGACGCACATCCGGAATCGTTAGCGACGTCGTTGCGTGTAACACCAACAAATGGCCGTTAACGATCAAAAATACTCACCTTATCGTTGATCGTTGACACGACTTTCATTTTCAAAAAATCATTGATTGTTGCAGAACGGAGGTTGGTCATCGTTCCCGAGGCAGCACACATCGCTACGTGTGACACCTCGGGAATGACGAACTTCAGCTTACCTGCGGCAATGAGGAAGGAAGGAGGCGGGCAGGATATTATGGCCGCTCATGTCCGCCCCTCCGTTTCTATTGGGCGGCCGCTTAGTGATGCCGCTGTGACGCCGCACGAACCGCCCCCTTAGAAAGGAGGTGGTTCGCCGGCAACAGCGACGTTGCTAGGCAGGTAAGTCCGTGTGACAGCTCCTAACAATTTTGTGCGCCGCGGGCAGCGATTTGCCCGTGATGCACAAACGACGGGGGCACGTGCTTTCACCAACGATATCGCTAGCGATATTGCTGCGTGTAAAGCCCCCTCTATTCTTGAGGCTTATGAGTAGCTTGTAAGACCTGTTAACATTTAAATAAATATATATATATATATATATATATATATATATATATATATATAGGTTAAAAGACTGTTTGGTGGACTTCCTTGTGTTATGCTGCCACCTGCTGTCAAAACAGAGAACGGCGGGCAAAAGTCCTGCTGCTCAAGTGACTTGATTGAGTCTGGAACAGGAGGAGGAGGAGTCTACATGTGGCTGTTTTGCAGAGAGGAGTGTGCTGGAGTGGGCTGTAAGATAGAAGGCCTCAGTCTGCCCTGTTTTTCCGAGGTCCAAGTACCTTAGAGTGTTGCGTGGTGTTCCCCCCAAGACACAGATCCAAAAAGGCTGGATGTGGAGCGAGGAGCCAGACAGCACGTGCAAATTACAAAATTACAGATCCAAAGAGGCTGGATGTGGAGCGAGGAGCCAGGCAGCACGTGCAAGTTACAGACCTGGGACAAAGACTGAACTTTAGAGGTGTCTGCCAGCGGAATACGGGCCCCAACGGTGACGAGGTACCCCACGCTGAAACCTGCAGTTAAGTGTGCACACTACTTTTAGTTAGGGACAGATAGGAAATGACTCTGCACTGTGTTATGCAAGTAAGGTAACAAGGACCCTGCGTTTTTTTTGCTTAATAAGGATTTTTGTGTTTTGCTTTTGGGAGTACAATCTGAGGCTTCCCACCCTTGACAAGCTATTCAAAGTGGTTGTATGTATATTACATTATATCTACTGCTGTGCACATTCCCGCTTTTCTCTCCCTCCTTTCCCGCACTATTCCTCCACCTGTGTTGTGCAATATGTTATTAAATTTGCATTGATTAACCCCCGTGGTTCCGTGCAGTCCTTGCGTATCCCGTTACCTGCATGTTATTACAAGCTTGCACCGTGCAGTGAACCCTTTGTATTTTTTTTCAATCAGTCTTCTCTTTATGGTAGATTTGGATATTGATACACCTACATCTTGGAGAGGGTTGTTCACTTAGTTGGATGTTGTGAAGGCGTTTCTTTGCACAATGGTAATTATTCTGCAATCATCCACTACTGTTGTCTTCGGTTGGCGTCCAGGTCTTTTTGCATTGTGGAGGTCACCAGTGCTTTCTTTCTTTCTCAGGATGTGCCAAGCTGTAGATTTGTACCAAAAAGAGAAGGAGGGTTTTATCAGCTCACCATATCCCATAGAAGATCTGTTGCTCGGATACTGTGGTGCCAGGCAGGAAAAATGAAAAAAATATGAAGGAAATCCAGCAAACGATCCTCTAAAATTCCAAAAATCTTTCTTATCCAAAAATTAAAATCATGGAGATGGTAGTACAAAAAAACAGATGGCCACAAATAACAAAAAACAGACGCGTTACGGAAGTTATTCCTTAGTCATTGTTCCAACCCCCAGCTGAGTTTTATTATATATTTTTTAAAAATAAACAAAAAAAGGAAAACATATTTTGAATTGCTGAATCTGGAACAATCTGATCTATGAAACTGTAACATTAGTTAACCCCTTCAGAGAACACCGTAAAAAATTAAATAAAAATCATGGCAAAACAACTTTGTTTTTTCTTCATATTGCAAAAAAACTGGGATAGAGAGTGATTTAAAGAGACACATGTAAATGAAAATTGAATAGCTGAAATCGTCATTTTGTCCTGCAAAAACAAGCTGCCATACAGCTCCATAAACAGAGAAATAAAAAAGCTATAGATCTCAGAATGTAGCAATGCAAAATGGTGTTTATTTATGGTGTTAAATGGGCAAAACATAAAAAAACAATATAAATGTGGTATCGCTGTAATCATACTACCCCAATGAATAAAGCTGTTTTATCACTTTTATGATGTTGGAGAAAAAAAACCCAGAATAGCGAACAATCAAAAAGCATTATGTAGCCTAAAATGGCACAAATAAAAACTTCAATTCATCCCGCAAAAAGCAAGTCCTCAAATGACTCAGTCAGCAGAAAAATAAAAACTACAGTCTTCAAAATTCAGCGATGCAAACAATCCTATATGTTGTAAAAAAGTGTTTTTTAGGGTGAAAAAAAACTAAAAAAAAACCTATATAACTCTATAACTCTGGTATGGTTCTAATCGTACTGACCTGAGAAATAAAGCTGCCTAATCATTTATATCTAAAGGTGAACGGTGTAAAAAGTAGTAGCAAAGCAAGTTCTTTAACTGCTGTTGGTTTGTTCATTCTGACTCCCAAAGATCACAGTAAAGCGGGCTTTACACGCTGCGACATCGCTAGCCGATGCTAGCAATGCCAAGCGCGATAGCACCCGCCCCCGTCGTACGGCCGATTTGTGGTGATCGCTGCCGTAGCAAACATTTTCGGCAGCATCACACGCACTTACCTGTCCTGCGACGTCGCTGTGACCGGTGATCCGCCTCTTTTCTAAGGGGGCGGTTCGTTCAGCATCACAGCGACGTCACAGCAGCGTCACTGAACCGCCATCCAATAGAAAAAGAGGGGTGGAGATGAGCGACCGGAACATGCCGCCCACCTCCTTCCTTCCTCCTTTTCCGGTGGAGGCAGGTAAGGAGATGTTTGTCGCTCCTGCGGTGTCACACACAGCGATGTGTGCTGCCGCAGGAACGACAAACAACATCGTACCTGTCACTGCAGCGATATTAAGGAAATGAGCGACGTGACAACGAGCAGCGATTTTTGACGTTTTTGTGCTTGTTGATTGTCGCTCATTTGCGTCACATGCTGTGTGTCGGCAACGGCGCCGGATGTGCGTCACTAATGACGTGCCCCCGACGATATCCCATGATATCCCATGTCGCAACGTGTAAAGCCCGCTTAAGACTCGGCTCACATTTATCCTGCGCTTTTCTCTGAGCACTTATACTGTGTGTCACATGTAAATCTCTGAAAATTGTAATTCAAATACAATTCCCGAAGGAAAATTCACAGCAATGAGGCATAGGATGTCACTTGGATCTCCAGTCTAGGCTGCGGTCTGGCAGTGTCCATCTTTTTATGCACTTTTTTAGACGTGCACAAAAGTGTGGTCAACAATAGTGATGAGCGAGTACTAAAAAGCTCGGGTGCTCGAAGCTCAGGCCGAGCCTCCCAAGATACTCGTGTACTCGGCCCGAGCAACGAGCCCAATGTTATCCTATGGGAGACCCGAGTATTTTTGTGAAATGACCCCCCGGCAGCATGGAGAAACCCTAAAAATGTCACAAAAGTCTCAGAAGAGTGCTCAAATGACATGGCAACAGCATGGGGAAGACCCCTTGAAGCATTTATCACTGAAAAGTCACAGCTGTGAACAATTGTGTCCGCGTTTTACGCCATTTTTACGGACTCACCAGAAAACCTTCCAAAATGACCCCAAAATGATTTTTCATGGCGGAAATGTTAAGGGCACATACCCAATAGTGAGATAGAGCTGGTGTATGTTACTTTTTGAGATTAATACATGAAAGATTTTACGTGAAAACATTGTGTGGCACTCCGATGTCCCTGAGAAGAGACGTACATGAAGGCCTCTTGAGTCTAATGTGCCCATTTTGAGGAAGTGAGTCTTTGTAGTATTTTCCTTTGCCAGGGCAGTCCAAAATTGTGAGGTTCACCAATGCCCCTGCATACAGACGTGCATGAGGGCCTGTAAACCTGAAGTGCCCATTGTAAGGAAGTGGGTCTATTGTAGTATAGCCCTTAGGCAGGGCAGCCAAAAATTGGGAGGCTCCACGTTGTCCCTGGGTAGAGACGTGCATGAGGGCCTCAAAACATTAAGTGTCCATTGTCAGGAAGTGGGTGTATTATAGTATAGCCCTTAGGCAGGGCAGCCAAAAATTGGGAGGCTCCACGTTGTCCCTGGGTAGAGACGTGCATGAGGGCCTCAAAACATTAAGTGTCCATTGTCAGGAAGTGGGTGTATTATAGTATAGCCCTTAGGCAGGGCAGCCAAAAATTGGGAGGCTCCACATTGTCCCTGGATAGAGACGTGCATGATGGCCTGTAAACCTGAAGTGCCCATTGTAAGGAAGTGGGTCTATTGTAGTATAGCCCTTAGGCAGGGCAGCCAAAAATTGGGAGGCTCCACGTTGTCCCTGGATAGAGACGTGCATGAGGGCCTGTAAACCTGAAGTGCCCATTGGAAGGAAGTGGGTCTATTGTAGTATAGCCCTTAGGCAGGGCAGCCAAAAATTGGGAGGCTCCACGTTGTCCCTGGGTAGAGACGTGCATGAGGGCCTCAAAACATTAAGTGTCCATTGTCAGGAAGTGGGTGTATTATAGTATAGCCCTTAGGCAGGGCAGCCAAAAATTGGGAGGCTCCACGTTGTCCCTGGGTAGAGACGTGCATGAGGGCCTCAAAACATTAAGTGTCCATTGTCAGGAAGTGGGTGTATTATAGTATAGCCCTTAGGCAGGGCAGCCAAAAATTGGGAGGCTCCACGTTGTCCCTGGGTAGAGACGTGCATGAGGGCCTCAAAACATTAAGTGTCCATTGTCAGGAAGTGGGTGTATTATAGTATAGCCCTTAGGCAGGGCAGCCAAAAATTGGGAGGCTCCACGTTGTCCCTGGGTAGAGACGTGCATGAGGGCCTCAAAACATTGTTCCCATTGCAAAGGAGCGGGTCTCCTGTCGTTGTAATGTCCATTCTGCAAAGAATGGGCGAAAAAATTTACCACTGGGGGTATACCTGAAACAAAGGCCTAAGTATTGCAATTTGTAACGGTCATCATCATGGTGGCGCATGAGGAGAAGGAGGAGCAGTCCAGCGATTATCCAAAGTCCAGAAGTGTGTACCCATGGGTGAGTGGAGGTACATGGCAAACTTTAAATTCCGCTCTCATTTGCTGGTGGTGTGGTGAAGTCTGGCCCAATCCAACCCTTGTTCATCTTGATCAGAGTCAGCCTGTCAGCATTTTCAGTTGACAGGCGGGTGCGTTTATCTGTAATGATTCCACCTGCGGCACTAAAAACACGCTCTGACAAAACGCTAGCAGCAGGGCAGGCCAGGACTTCCAAGGCGTAGAGAGCCAATTCATGCCACGTGTCCAGCTTGGATACCCAATAATTGTAAGGCACAGAGGAATATCGGAGTACAGTTGTTCGATCTGCAAGGTACTCCTTCAGCATCTGGGCAAACTTAGGATTTCTTGTGGCACTACCCCGCACCTCAGGGGCTGTGGTACGTGAGGGGCTGAGAAAACTGTCCCACATCTTAAAGACTGTTCCCCTACCTCTGGCGGATTGGACTTGTGCCTCTCTCGGCTGTACGCCTCGGTTGTCCACTGATTCATGACCTATGCCGCTAGCGTTTTGTGAGGGGAATGCTTTGCCTACTTCCGTGACTATGGCCTTCCGGAACTGCTGCATTTTGGTTGACCTCTCCTCCACGGGAATAAGAGACAAAAAGTTCTCCTTGTAGCGTGGGTCTAACAGTGTTACCAACCAGTAATGATTGTCGGCCAAGATGTTCTTAACGCGAGGGTCACGAGACAGGCAGCTTACCATAAAGTCAGCCATGTGCGCCAGACTCTTAACAGCCAGGACTTCAGTAGCCTGACCAACAAGATGACTGAACATGCTGTCCTCCTCCTCCTCCTCCTCCTCATCTACCCTGTCCTCTGGCCAGCCACGCTGAACCGAGGATATAACTGGTGTGCATGTCATATCCTCAATTTGGCCGGAGAGTTGCTCCATGTCTTCATCCTCCTCCTCGTCATAGTCCTCCACTGCACGTTGTGATGAGACGAGGCTGGGCTGTGTGTTATCATCACCCACACCCACTACTGTTTCTTGCTGCAACTCATCGCGCTCCGCCTGCAATGCATCATGTTTGTTTTTCAGCAGAGACCGTTTTAGAAGGCAGAGTAGCGGTATGGTGACGCTAATAATGGCGTCATCACCACTCACCATCTTGGTGGAGTCCTCAAAGTTTTGGAGGATGGTACATAGGTCTGACATCCATCTCCACTCCTCAGGTGTTATGTGTGGAGTTTGACCCATTTCCCGACGGCTTAGGTGATGCAGGTACTCAACAACTGCCCTCTTCTGCTCACATATCCTGACCAACATGTGCAGAGTTGAATTCCAACGCGTGGGGACATCACACACCAGTCTGTGAGCCGGAGATGCAAACTGCGCTGAAAGCCGGCAAGGCCGGCTGAAGCAGTAGGTGACTTTCGAAAATGTGCAGACAGGCGGCGAACTTTTACCAGCAGATCAGACAGCTCTGGGTATGACTTTAGAAACCGCTGAACCACGAGGTTGAGCACATGGGCCACGCATGGAACATGTGTCAGCTGGCCTCGCCTCAAAGCCGCCACCAGGTTCCGGCCATTGTCACACACGACCTTTCCTGGCTTTAGGTTCAGAGGTGTGAGCCAGTGATCTGCCTGCTGTTTCAGAGCTGTCCACAGCTCTTCTGCATTGTGGGGTTTGTCACCTATGCAGATTAGCTTCAGCACAGCCTGTTGCCGCTTCGCCGAGGCAGTGCTGCAGTGCTTCCAGCTTGTGACTGGTGTGGAGGGTACAGTGGATGAGGATGCGCAGGAGGAGGAGGAGGCTGAAGAGCATGACATTCCGGAGCTGTAGAGTGTGGGTGAAACACTGACTGAGGTAGGGCCTGCAAACCTTGGTGTGGGAAGGACGTGTTCCGTCCCTCGCTCAGACTGGGTCCCAGCTTCCACAATATTAACCCAGTGTGCCGTCAACGAGATGTAGCGGCCTTGCCCACAAGCACTTGTCCACGTGTCTGTGGTTAGGTGGACCTTGGGTGAAACAGCGTTGTTCAGGGCACGTGTGATGTTTTGTGACACGTGGTTATGCAACGCGGGGACGGCACACCGGGAGAAATAGTGGCGGCTGGGGACCGAGTAACGTGGGACAGCTGCCGCCATCAGGTCACGGAATGCTTCTGTCTCCACCAGCCTAAAAGGCAACATTTCCAGCGCAAGCAGTCGCGAAATGTTAGCATTTAGAACTGTGGCATGTGGGGTGTTGGCAGTGTATTTGCGCCTGCGTTCAAAGGTTTGCTGAATGGATAACTGAACGCTGCGCTGGGACAAGGACGTGCTTGATGATGGTGTTCTTTCTGCGTAGGCAACTGCAGGTGCAGGAGTGGAGGAGGCTTGTTCGCAGGCAGTATGGACAGGGGATTGGCTCGCATGCACAACCAGCGAAGACGTAGCAGTGACATCAGCAAGCACTGCTCCTCGACTCTGTTGTACTTCCCACAAAGTCGGGTGCTTGGCTCACATGTGCCTGATCATGCTGGTGGTGGTCAGGCTGCTAGTTTTGGTACCCCTGCTGATGCTGGCACGGCAGGTGTTGCAAATGGCCTTTTTTGAATCATCTGGATCCAACTTAAAAAACTGCCAGACTCGGGAAGACCTAACATTTGTACAGGCACCTTGTGTCGTCGTGTTGTTCCGGGGAACGGTTGCCTGACTTCTGCCTGGGGCCACCACCCTGCTTCTTACTGCCTGTTGTGATGCTACGCCTCCCTCCCCCTGTGCACTGCTGTCCTCGCTCTGCATATCCTCCTGCCAGGTTGGGTCAGTTACTGGATCATCCACCACGTCGTCTTCCTCTTCCGCACCCTGCTCCTCCTCCTGACTTCCTGACAATTGTGTCTCATCATCGTCCACCACTTGTTGAGACACGTTGCCAACTTCGTGAGAACGTGGCTGCTCAAATATTTGGCCATCTGTACAGACGATCTCCTCATGACCCACTTCAATATGAGCTGGCGAGAGGCCAGAATGTGTGAATGGAAACGTGAACAGCTCTTCCGAGTGTCCAAGTGTGGGATCATTAATGTCCGAGGAGGACGTGTACTCAGCCTGGTGGTAGGAAGGAGGATCAGGTTCAGAAATGTGCGGTGCAGTATCACGGCTACTGACACTTGACCGTGTGGAAGACAGAGTGTTTGTGGTGGTGCCAATCTGACTGGAAGCATTATCTGCTATCCAACTAACAACCTGTTGACACTGGTCTTGGTTCAAGAGCGGTGTACTGCTGCGGTCCCCAAGAATTTGGGACAGGACGTGCGAGCGACTAGATGTGGCCCTTTGTTGTGGCGAAATTAGAGCTTGCCCATGACCTCGGCCTCTGCCTGCACCACCATCACGTCCACTTCCTTGTTCCTTGCCAATGCCCTTGCGCATTTTGCAATGCTGTGCACTGCTGACGTGTATATTCACTACTTGTGCGTTATATCAAAGTTTGTGGAAATTGCACACAAGTGCACCTGTACGCTGCCACCAACAGGCACACACGTGCGGTTTTAAAAACCAAGCACGGACGCAATAAGAACCTAACAGGTTTTTTTGGGGAGCGACAATTACAGACAAGTCAGACACTATCTGGACTGTTTTACACTGTGTACACCAGCCCCAGATATGATGAAGGCTGGTATACGGTCACCACTACCCTGCCTGCCTGCCTGCCTGTATTATTATTATTATTATTATTATTTATTATTATAGCGCCATTTATTCCATGGCGCTTTACAAGTGAAAGAGGGTATACGTACAACAATCATTAACAGTACAAGACAGACTGGTATAGGAGGAGAGAGGACCCTGCAGAGCTACAGAGCTACAGAGCTGGTTGCGCAGTGGTCTACTGGGCTGAGGGCTATTGTAGGTTGTAGGCTTGTTGGAAGAGGTGGGTCTTGAGGTTCCTCTTGAAGCTTTCCACGGTAGGGGAGAGTCTGATGTGCTGAGGTAGAGCGTTCCAGAGTATGGGGGATGCACGGGAGAAATCTTGTACACGATTGTGGGAAGAGGAGATAAGAGAGGAGCAGAGAAGGAGATCTTGTGAGGATCTAAGGTTGCGTGCAGGTAGGTACTGGGAGACTAGGTCACAGATGTAGGGAGGAGACAGGTTGTGCATGGCTTTGTATGTCATGGTTAATGTTTTGAACTGGAGTCGTTGGGCGATGGGAAGCCAGTGAAGGGATTGGCAGAGTGGCGAGGCTGGGGAGTAGCGAGGGGAGAGGTGGATTAAGCGGGCTGCAGAGTTTAGGATAGATTGGAGGGGTGCAAGAGTGTTGGAAGGGAGGCCAGAGAGCAGGAGGTTGCAGTAGTCGAGGCGGGAGATGATGAGGGCATGCACTAATGTTTTTGCAGATTCTTGGTTAAGAAAAGCACGAATCCGGGAGATATTTTTGAGTTGTAATCGGCATGAGGTGAAGAGGGCTTGGATGTGTGGCTTGAAGGATAGAGCAGAGTCGAGGGTCACTCCAAGGCAACGAGCTTGTGAGACTGGGGTGAGTGAGCAACCATCAAGTTTGATGGAAAGGCTTGTTGGAGGAGATGAGTGAGGAGGAGGAAAGACAATGAACTCTGTTTTGTCCATGTTAAGTTTTAGGAATCGTGCAGAGAAGAAGGATGAAATAGCAGACAAACATTGTGGTATTTTGGTTAGTAGAGAGGTAATGTCAGGTCCAGAGAGGTAGATCTGTGTGTCATCGGCATAGAGATGATACTGGTACTGGTACTGTATACTGGTACAATAGTCCTGACAAGGACTCTTCTGGTCACTAGCCTGTATTCAGACCTGGCTATACCCTGCCTGTATATAGCAACAATAGTCCTGAGAAGGACTCTGCTACTGTACTCCGACCTGGCTATACCCTGCCTGCCTGTATACAACTAGAATAGTCCTGAGAAGGACTTTTGGTCACACTGTTTGCAGCCCTGCAACTGAAAAAGCTATAAAGGGCCGCAAAGCTTTCCCTGAATCAGCGACACTCTCCCTGCACTGACTGTCTGGATAGCTGTGAGCAGAGCACAGCGCGCCGGCCGGTATAAAGGCTCGGTCACGCTGTGCAGGCCGGCCAATCACTGCAATTCCACAACTAACAGGGCTGTGGCATTGCAGTGGTCTGCCAGCCAATCCCTGCATGAGGGCTGGCTCTCAAAAGAGCGCCAACATGCAGAAATGAAGACCACGAGTACAGCACGAGTATCGCGAGATTACTCGGTCCCCGCCGAGCAGCCCGAGTACAGCGATACTCGTGCGAGTACCGAGTAGTTACAAGCATGCTCGCTCATCACTAGTCAACAACAGTTTTTTGCACCTTTGAAAATATGGACATTACTGAAAAGGGTCAGAGTCTGGAGTAACTCTGCAGCCTCACTATAATGAATGGACCCATCAGAAGTTTCATCTGAATGATGTATTTCAGAGATGCAGATGGAAATCCCAATGTAAGTGCCGTGCCTAATAGCACAGGGTAAATGTGAACTCATCCAAAATGTTCTGTACCTCAATATTATTATCATGAGTAATGGGGAGGTGTCTATGAGACAACCCCTTTACTAACTCTGCTATCTATGCAAATTGACTATTTGGTTGAAGAAATTTGTGCACTATTTCTGCATCTCTTGGCAGGAAAAATGCTGCTCAATATCCATGTCCCTTTCCACCCTGATAATACAATTCCACAGTTATCTGGTTTACTTTGGCTACTTATAAAAAATACAGGGGGACCAATTTTGCACGTTTTCCCACCTACAAAGAATTGAGAGGTCTGTAGTTTTTATCGTGGGTACACTTCAACTGTGACAGATAGAATCCAAAACAAAAAAAAATCCAGAAAATCACATTGTATGATTTTTAAATAATTAATTTGCATTTTATTGCATGAAATAAGTATTTAATACAATAGAAAAACAGAGCTTAATATTTGGTACAGAAAACTTTATTTCCAATTACAGAGGTCAGACATTTCCTGTCGGTCATAACCAAGTTTGCACACACTGCAGCAGGGATTTTGGCCCACTCCTCCATACAGATCTTCTATAAATCTTTCAGATATCGGTGCTGTCAATGGGCAACATTGAGTTCCAGCTCCCTCCAAATATTTTTTATTGAGTTCAGGTCTGAAGGCTAGCTAGGCCACTCCAGGACCTTGAAATGCTTCTTACAGAGCCACTCTTTAGTTGCCCTGGCTGTGTGTTTAGGGTCATTGTCATGGTAGAAGACCCAGTCATTACCAATCTTCAATGCTTTTACTGAGGGAAGGAATGTTGTTGGCCAAAACTTTGAGATACATCACTCCATCCATCCACTCTTCAATACGAATGTAGTCGTTCTGTCCCTTTTGTAGAAAAGCACCCCTAAAGTATGATACTTCCACCCCCCATGCTAAACGTTTGAGATGATGTTCTTGGGGTTGTACTCATCCTTCTTTTTCTTCCAAAGACAGTGAGTGGAGTTCATACCAAAATGTTCTTTGGTCTTGGCCATGGAGAAGAGGTTGGAGTGTGATTGATTGAGTGGATAGGTGTATTTTAAACAGGTAATGAGTTCCAACAGCTGCAATTATTACAAGCAATGAGTGCAGAGTAGGAGGGCTTCTTAACCCCTTCACGACCGGCCGATTTTTCGCTTTCCGTTTTTTTTTTTCGCCATTCTTTTTCTGAGAGACGTAACTTTTTTATTGTCAGTCAATATGGTCATGTGAGGGCTCATTTTTTGCGGAACGAGCTGTACTTTTAAATGAAACTATAAGTTTTACCATATAGTGTACTGGAAAACGGCAAAAAAATTCCAAATGCAGAAAAATTGCAAAAAAAGTGCGATAGCAGTATTGTTTTTGAGATATTTTATTCACTGTGTTCACTATATGGTAAAACTGATGTGTGGGTGTGATGCCTCAGGTCAGTGCGAGTTCATAGACACCAAACATGTACTTTTATATAAGGGGTTAAAAAAATCGGAAGTTTGACCGAAAAAAGTGGCGCACGTTTTACACCATATTCCGTGACCCGTAGCGTTCTCATTTTTCGGGAACGATGGCTCAGTGATGGCTAATTTTTTGCGTCTCGATCTGACGTTTTTAACGGTACCATTTTTGCGCAGATGCTACGTTTTGATCGCCTCTTATAGCATTTTGCGCAAAAGTTGTGGCGACAAAAAAACGTCGTTTTGGCGTTTGGAATTTTTTGCCGCTACGCCGTATACTGATAAGATTAATTGATTTTATATTTTGATAGATCGGGCATTTCTGAACGCGGCAATACCAAATGTGTGTATATTTTTTATTTTTTTAACCCTTTAATTTTCAATGGGGCGAATGGGGGGGGTGATTTGAACTTTTAGGTTTTTTTGTTTTTTTTTTAATTTTTTAAAACTTTTTTTTAACTTTTTTTTTTTATTTTACTAGTCCCCCTAGGGGGCTATTGCGATCAGCATTCCGATCACTCTGCACTATCTGCTGATCACAGCTATACAGCTGTAAACAGCAGATACGCTCTCTTTCTCTTTTGCTGTGCCGCTGGCACAGCGAAAGTGAAATCAATTCATGTGTAGTACAGGAGTCATCACATGACCCCGTGCTACCATGACAACTATCGGAAGTCACGTGATCGCGTCACTCGACTTCCGGTATCGGGCGGTAAGTAAAAGTTTACCGCGATCGCGTTTATAATGGCGCTGTCACATATTGACAGCGCCATTTAAGGGGTTAAACGGCACGAGCAGATAACGATTCTGCTCGTGCCTAGCAGGCACACATCTCAGCTGTGAAAATCAGCAGAGATGTGCGCCGATCGCGGCATGCTGCCGCTGGCAGACCGCGGGCAGTAACATTATGACCGCTAGGACATAATTTTACGGCCCGCGGTCGTTAAGGGGTTAAAGAAAAATAACAGGTCTGTGAAAGCTAGAATTGTTGCAGGTTGGTAGGTGATCAAATACTTATTTTATGTAATAGTTCTTTGGGGGGATTCTCTCTGTCACAGTTGATGTGTACCTATGATAAAAATTGCAGACCTCTCCATTCTTTGTAGGTGGGTAAACTTTCAAAATCAGCAGTGTATCCAATACTTATTTTCCCCACTGCACATATCTATATATATATTACAGTGAAGGAAATAAGTATTTGATCCCATGCTGATTTTGAAAGTTTGCCCAGTGACAAAGACAGGAACAGTTTATAATTTTGAGGGGAGTTTTATTTTAACAGTGAGAGATAGAATATCCAAAATAAAATCTGGAAAATACATTGTATAAAGTTTATAGATTTATTTATATTTTGCAGAGAGAATTGAGTTTTTGATCCCTCTGCAAACAAGACTTAATACTTGGTGGCAAAACCTGGCAAATATAGCAGTCAGTCGTTTTTTGTAGATGATGATGAGGTTTGCGCACATGTCCACTCCTCTTTGCAGATCATCTCTAAATCATTAAGAATTTGAGGCTGTTGCTCGGCAACTCAGATCTTCAGCTCCCTTCATAAGTTTTCTATGAGATTAAGGTCTGGAGAGGAGACTGGCTAGGTCATTCCATGACCTTAATGTGCCTCTTTTTAAGACACTCATTTGTTGCTCCGGCTGTATGTTTTGGGTGATTGTCATGCAGGAAGACCCAGTCACAACCAATTTTTAATGTCCTGGCGAGGGGAAGGAGGTTGTCACTCAGGATTTTACGGTGCATGGCTCCATCCATTGTCCCATTGATGCGGTTAAATAGTCCTATACCCTTAGGAGAGAAACACCCCAAAACATAATGTTTCCACCTTCATGCTTGATAGTTGGAACGGTGTTCTTTGGGTCATAGGCAGCAATTATCTTCCATCAAACACAGCGAGTTGAGTTAAGGCCAAAGAGCTTAATGTTTATTTCATTTGAGCATAGAACCTTCTCCCAATCACTCTCAGAATAATCCAGGTGTTCATTGGCAAACTTCAGATGGGCCTGCACATGTGCCTTCTTGAACAGTGGGACTTTGTGGGCACTGCAGGATTTTAATCCATTACAGTGTAATGTGTTACCAATGGTTTTCTTGATGACAGTGGTCCCAGCTGCCTTGAGATCATTAACAAGTTCTCCCCTTGTAGTTTTAGGCTGATCTCTCACCTTCTTCATGATCCTGGATACCCCACAAGCTGAGATTTGCATGGCGCCCCAGATCGATGTCGATTGACACTCATTTTTTATTTCTTCCATTTACTTACTATTGTACCAACAGTTGTCTCCCCCTCACCCAGAATCTTATCATTTTGTAACCCATTCCAGCCTTGTGCAGGTTGATCTTGCCCCTGACATTTTTAGAAACCCCTTTGGTCTTGCCCATGTTGTAGAGGATAGAGTCTGACTAATTAATTGAGTCTGTGGACAGGAGTCTTTTATACAGGTGAGAATTTAAGACAGCTGTCTTTAATGCAGGTAATGAGTTGATTAGGAGCATCTAAGTGTCTGTAGGAGCCAGAACTTTTAAAGGTTGGTAGGGGATGAAATACTTATTTCTCTCTGCAAAATGCAAATAAATTTATATAATTTATACAAAGTGATTTTCTGGATTTTATTTTGGATATTATGTTTCTCACTGTTAAAATTAACCTACCCTTAAAATGATAAACTGTTCATATCTCTGTCAGTGGCCAAACTTACAAAATCAGCAAGGGCTCAAATACTTATTTCCCCCACTGTATATACACACATTCAGTATGTACAAATACATAAAATATACACGCACAGAAACACATACAGTAAATTCAATTTATAAATATACTGTATTTTCGGACCATAAGACGCACTTTTTTCCCCCCAAATATTGGGGAAAGTGGGGGGTGCGTCTTATAGTCTGAATGTAGGACATGATGCCGGGAATGAGGGTGCTGCGGTGGAGCGGGTCATCATGGGCATGAGCAGGCTGCAGCAGCGCCTGCCATGACCACGTGGGTCCGCTCATTTAATATGCACACCCATCATCCTGCCCATCATCTCTCAGTGCTGAAGCCAGCGCTGACAGGTGGGCAGGATGATGGGCGGAGGGTGCGAGCGTAGTAAAGAGCCAGCCCACATGATCACCCCTGGCAACTACAGCCTGGAGTGATCATGTGCGGCTGTACTCACTGCTCCCCGCATCATCATCAGCGCAGGGGGCAGTGAATCAGTATACTCACCCGTCACCGTTCCCTGCAGCATCGCTCGTCCTCCTGTCTGCCGGCCAGCTGATCTGTGTAGAAGCAGTGAGCACAGCGATGACATCATCGCTGTGCGTGCCGCTAGTCTCCACACAGGTCAGCTGACAGGCAGACAGGAGGACGAGCGATGCTGCAAGGGAACGATGATGACTCCACACTCCAGCAACGCTGACAGGAGGAGGAGCAATGCTGCATGGAGTGAGGAAAGGTGAGTATGAACGTTTATTTTTTTTGTGTGCCACATGTAGCCGGTCATATAGCAGGATGGATGGGGATATATAGCAGGATGGATGGAGTATATAGGAGGATGGATGGGGGTATATAGCAGGATGGATGGGGTATATAGCAGGATGGGAGTATATAGCATGATGGGAGTATATAGCAGGATGGGGGTATATAGCAGGATGGATGGGGGTATATAGCAGGATGGATATGGTATATAGCAGGATGGATGGGGGTATATAGCAGGATGGATGGGGGTATATAGCAGGATGGATGGGGTATATAACAGGATGGATGGGGGTATATAGCAGGATGAATGGGGGTATATAGCAGGATGAGGGTATATAGCAGGATAGGTGTATATAGCAGGATGGCTGGGAGTATATAGCAGGATGGATGGGGGTATATAGCATGATGAGGGCATATACCAGGATGGGGGTATATAGCAGGATGGGGGTATATAGCAGGATGGGGGTATATAGCAGGATGGCGGTATATAGCAGGATGGCAGTATATAGCAGGATAAATGCATATACCAGGATGGCGGTATAAAGCAGGATGGGGGTATATACCAGGATGAGGGACATATATACAAAGATGGGGATTATATACAAGGCAGGAGGATCATTACCAGGATGGGGTACTTTAGTAGAGAGTTTGGGGACATTACCCCCATAAGAGTGTCAGCAGCAGATCCTCGCCCCATAACAGTGTGTCGTGACCACATTTTTTGCTTAAAATTTTATTTTCCTATTTTCCTCTTCTAAAACCAGGGTGCGTCTTATGGTCCGGTGCGTCTTATAGTCCAAAAAATACGGTATTTACTAACAATATACTGCACATAGTATGTGTGTATAAATATATATAATTTGCAGTATATACACAGATACACTATGTACTATATATAATATATACAGTACGTACACATAGACACATTTATACACACTCTCAAAATTTACATATATGTACATACATAAAAACAATATATGCATATTAATACATATGTGTATTAATACACACAAACACACACACACACACACACTCTACTGCATATGTACACAAACTTATATATACTTACCAGGTCCCGCTGCTTCACTTGTCCAGATCCAGGACAGCCGTGCAGGCTCAGCCATGATATGGAGAGTGACCGAGGACTGCAGGGAGCTTCCTGTCCTGGCATCTGGACCATGCTGAGCTCTCCTCCTAACTTCTGACCCAACACTGCTGGGAGAGAGATGCAAACAGGGACTAGTGGGGATGTACAACATTATTTACTGAAAGGAATGCTGTGCATCCTCTGTGCACTGTACAGAGGAACTACAGAAGCAGGGGGTCCACTTTCTGGATGGAAGCCCTAAACATTTGCCGAGTTTGCCCCATAACATAACATGATGATTGGAGTGCCAAAGATTTTTGGATACATCCTGACATCGTATTCATCCTTCATTGATAACTAGAGATGAGCGAACCGGTCCCGGTTCGGCTCGAGGTCGGTTCGCCGAACGGAGGTCCCGTTCGAGTTCGGCTCGTCGAACGTTCGACGAACCGAACTCGAACTGCATAGGAAACAATGGCAGGCAATCACAAACACAGAAAAACACCTAGAAAACACCCTCAAAGGTGTCCAAAAGGTGACAAACAACTCACAACACAACACAAACACATGGGAAAGTGACAAGGACAAATTCTCATGTGAAAACAAAACAGCGTTACGAGGAAAAAGAGGATGAGACACAGATATAGGCATGGCATGCTCTTCTAAAATCATGTAAAACACCGCAAGGTGACTCCAAGCGGAGTCTCCGTTTTTTCCAAAAATTGTGCCCCACACACACCCACCCATTCAGTGGCAGCACTTGTGCCCTAGTTGTACACTTCACAGCTAGATTTGCATCAAGCACATTCAAAAATACGCTATTCTTAACCGTCCCCAGGATGACACCGGGGTAGGTAGCAAAGTCTTTGCTGAACCATGACTTGTTCATCTTGGCTTCTTTTAAAAACAATGTAAGCAAGGGTTACTCCAAGCGAAGTCTCCCTTTTTTCCAAAAATTGTGCCCCACACACACCCACCCATTCAGTGGCAGCACTTGTGCCCTAGTTGTACACTTCACAGCTAGATTTGCATCAAGCACATTCCAAAATACGCCATTCTTATCCGTCCCCAGGATGACACCGGGGTAGGTAGCAAAGTCTTTACTGATCCCAGCTCTGTTCATCTTGGCTTCTTTTAAAAACAATGTAAGCAAGGGTTACTCCAAGCGAAGTCTCCCTTTTTTCCAAAAATTGTGCCCCACACACACCCACCCATTCAGTGGCAGCACTTGTGCCCTAGTTGTACACTTCACAGCTAGATTTGCATCAAGCACATTCAAAAATACGCCATTCTTATCCGTCCCCAGGATGACACCGGGGTAGGTAGCAAAGTCTTTCCTGATCCCAGCTCTGTTCATCTTGGCTTCTTTTAAAAACAATGTAAGCAAGGGTTACTCCAAGCGAAGTCTCCCTTTTTTCCAAAAATTGTGCCCCACACACACCCACCCATTCAGTGGCAGGACTTGTGCCCCAGTTGTACACTTCACAGCTAGATTTGCATCAAGCACATTCCAAAATACGCCATTCTTATCCGTCCCCAGGATGACACCGGGGTAGGTAGCAAAGTCTTTCCTGATCCTAGCTCTGTTCATCTTGGCTTCTTTTAAAAACACATCAAGCAAGGGTTACTCCAAGCGGAGCCTCCCTTTTTTCCAAAAATTGTGCCCCACACACCCACCCATTCAGTGGCAGCACTTGTGCCCTAGTTGTACACTTCACAGCTAGATTTGCATCAAGCACATTCAAAAATACGCTATTCTTAACCGTCCCCAGGATGACACCGGGGTAGGTAGCAAAGTCTTTGCTGAACCATGACTTGTTCATCTTGGCTTCTTTTAAAAACAATGTAAGCAAGTGTTACTCCAAGCGAAGTCTCCCTTTTTTCCAAAAATTGTGCCCCACACACACCCACCCCTTCAGTGGCAGCAGTTGTGCCCCAGTTGTACACTTCACAGCTAGATTTGCATCAAGCACATTCAAAAATATGCCATTCTTATCCGTCCCCAGGATGACAACGGGGTAGGTAGCAAAGTCTTTCCTGATCCCAGCTCTGTTCATCTTGGCTTCTTTTAAAAACACATCAAGCAAGGGTTACTCCAAGCGGAGCCTCCCTTTTTTCCAAAAATTGTGCCCCACACACCCACCCATTCAGTGGCAGCACTTGTGCCCTAGTTGTACACTTCACAGCTAGATTTGCATCAAGCACATTAAAAAATACGCTATTCTTAACCGTCCCCAGGATGACACCGGGGTAGGTAGCAAAGTCTTTGCTGAACCATGACTTGTTCATCTTGGCTTCTTTTAAAAACAATGTAAGCAAGGGTTACTCCAAGCGAAGTCTCCCTTTTTTCCAAAAATTGTGCCCCACACACACCCACCCCTTCAGTGGCAGCACTTGTGCCCTAGTTGCAAACAGGATGTTTTGATTTGCATCAAGCACATTCAAAAATACGCCATAATTAACCGTCCCCAGCATGACACCGGGGTAGGTAGATAAAGTCTTTGCTGAACCATGACTTGTTCATCTTGGCTCCTTTTAAAAACAATGTAAGCAAGGGTTACTCCAAGCGGAGCCTCCCTTTTTTCCAAAAATTGTGCCCCACACACACCCACCCCTTCAGTGGCAGCACTTGTGCCCCAGTTGTACACTTCACAGCTAGATTTGCATCAAGCACATTCAAAAATACGCTATTCTTAACCGTCCCCAGGATGACACCGGGGTAGGTAGATAAAGTCTTTGCTGAACCATGACTTGTTCATCTTGGCTCCTTTTAAAAACAATGAAAGCAAGGGTTACTCCAAGCGGAGCCTCCCTTTTTTCCAAAAATTGTGCCCCACACACACCCACCCCTTCAGTGGCAGCACTTGTGCCCTAGTTGCAAACAGGATGTTTTGATTTGCATCAATCACATTCAAAAATACGCCATAATTAACCGTCCCCAGCATGACTCCGGGGTAGGTAGATAAAGTCTTTGCTGAACCATGACTTGCTCATCTTGGCTCCTTTTAAAAACAATGTAAGCAAGGGTTACTCCAAGCGGAGCCTCCCTTTTTTCCAAAAATTGTGCCCCACACACACCCACCCCTTCAGTGGCAGCACTTGTGCCCTAGTTGCAAACAGGATGTTTTGATTTGCATCAAGCACATTCAAAAATACGCCATAATTAACCGTCCCCAGCATGACACCGGGGTAGGTAGATAAAGTCTTTGCTGAACCATGACTTGTTCATCTTGACTCCTTTTAAAAACAATGTAAGCAAGGGTTACTCCAAGCGGAGCCTCCCTTTTTTCCAAAAATTGTGCCCCACACACACCCACCCCTTCAGTGGCAGCACTTGTGCCCTAGTTGCAAACAGGATGTTTTGATTTGCATCAAGCACATTCAAAAATACGCCATAATTAACCGTCCCCAGCATGACACCGGGGTAGGTAGATAAAGTCTTTGCTGAACCATGACTTGTTCATCTTGGCTCCTTTTAAAAACAATGTAAGCAAGGGTTACTCCAAGCGGAGCCTCCCTTTTTTCCAAAAATTGTGCCCCACACACACCCACCCATTCAGTGGCAGCACTTGTGCCCTAGTTGTACACTTCACAGCTAAATTTGCATCAAGCACATTCCAAATCCACAAGCATTTACTCTCCCCAGGATGACACAGGGGTAGTAAATTCCTTCTGGATCCATGACTTGTTCATTTTGATGAACGTCAGTCTGTCCACATCGTCACTGGACAGACGCGTGCGTTATCTGTCAGCACACACCCAGCAGCACTGAAGACACGTTCAGAGACAACGCTGGCAGCTGGACACGACAAAATCTCCAAGGCGTAACTGGTAGAGATGAGCGAACCGGTCCCGGTTCGGCTCGAGGCCGGTTCGCCGAACGGGGGTCCCGTTCGAGTTCGGTTCGTCGAACGTTCGACGAACCGAACTCGAACGTATAGGCTAGAATGGGAGGCAATCACAAACACATAAAAATGCATTATAAATGTACACAAACAGTTAATAAACATTGCCATAACACTTACCGGTCCTCGCGATCCCTTCTGCACTCTGTCTCCTGCCGCTATTCCATCCGATGATCGCTGAATCCTCCCGGTGACCTGCACTGCCAGCAGAGAAGCAGGACCTATCGTGACGTCAAAATAGCCATGTGACCAGTCACGTGGCTATTATCTCATTGGCTACAGACTGGTCACATGACTATGACACGTCATGTAGGACCTGCGAGTGCATCTCTCCGGTACACGGTGCACATATGTGTATCGCCGTGTACCGGCGACATGCTCTAGCACACGGTCGACTCCCCGTTCCGTTAGGGACCGGCTGACACAGCCGGTCATTAACGGAGATCACCGTTGCCATAGCAACGCAGTTAGCGGTGACGTCACCGCTAACCGCGGCTTCGGGAGCACCGTTGCTATGGTAACGCGTCTGTCAGCGTTACCGCTAGCAGCCAGCAGTGATCACTCACGGAGTGAAGGCTGCACGCTGCTTCCCGATTGTAGTGAGCATTGTAGTTAGGATGGAGGTTCCCCAGCCCCAAGTGATGCCCCTCACTACAATCGTCACTACTACTACACTAGAAAGAAAGAAGACAGAAGAGCAGGATCGTGGAGGGCTGACAGGGGTAATAAAGATGGAGTCTCTAATGTGTCTGTGTATTTATTTCTATTAAAGTATTTTTTCTCTGTGTGGTGTCTTTTTTTAACCCTTTATTGGAGATTCTTAATGGCCGGGTCAAACGTGCCTGACATTAAGAATCTCTGGCTTAATACTGGCTGGTAAAACAAAGCCAGTATTAACTCATGATTACCCAACAAGCCACCCGGCTCCAGGGCTGTTGGAAGAGTTGGATACAGCGCCAGATGATGGCGCTTCTATGAGAGCGCCATTTTCTGGGACGGCTGCGGACTGAAATCCGCAGCAGAGGCGCCCACAAACCTCGGGCTAACCTGTGCTGCGGATTCCAATCCCCAGCTGCCTAGTTGTACCCGGCTGGACACAAAAATAGGGCGAAGCCCACGTCATTTGTTTTTTAATTATTTCATGAAATAAGTGAAATAATTAAAAAAAACGGGCTTCCCTATATTTTTGGTTCCCAGCCGGGTACAAATAGGCAACTGGGGGTTGGAGGCAGCCCGTGGCTGCCAGCTGTACCTGGCTAGCATACAAAAATATGGCGAAGCCCACGTCATTTTTTTGGTGGGCAAAAAACTTCTGCATACAGTCCTGGATGGAGTATGCTGAGCCTTGTAGTTCTGCAGCTGCTGTCTGCTCTTCTCCATACAGACAGACAGCAGCTGCAGAACTACAAGGCTCAGCATACTCCATCCAGGACTGTATGCAGAAGTTTTTTGCCCCCTGAAAAAATTATGTGGCTTCGCCATATTTTTGTATGCTAGCCAGGTACAGCAGGCAGGTACGGCTGCCCCCAACCCCCAGTTGCCTATTTGTACCCGGCTGGGAACCAAAAATAAAGGGAAGCCCTTTTTTTATTATTTCATGAATTTCATGAAATAATTAGAAAACAAATGACGTAGGCTTTGCCCCATTTTTGTGTCCAGCCAGGTACAACTAGGCAGCTGGGATTGGAATCCGCACCACCGGTTGGCATGAGCTTTCTGGGCCCCACTGCTGCGAATTGCAGTCTGCAGCCACCTCAGAAAATGGCATTTTCATAGAAGCGCCATCTTCTGGCGCTGTATCCAACTCTTCCAGCACCTGCCTGCTATACCTGGCTAGCATACAAAAATATGGCGAAGCTCACGTCCTTTTTTTGTAGCTTTTTGGCAAAAAAAAAAAAAATGCTTCCCTGGATTTTCCATTGCCAGTGAAGGTAACACCAAGCAGTGGGGGTTAGCAGCCAGTAGCTGCTTGGATTACCCTTAGCTAGCAATACAAAAAATGCAGTGGGAGCTAACATATATTTTTTTTAATTATTTATTTAAATAACTAAAAATAAAATGGGCTTCCCTGTATTTTGATTGCTGGACATCACAGTGCTGTAAAAATAAATCTTTAAAAAAATGACGTAGCGCTCCGCGGTATTTTTGATTCTCAGCGCAGATAAAGCAGACAGCTATGGGTTGCCACCCCCATCTGCCTGCCGTTACCTTGGTTGGCAATCAAAATACAGGGAAGCCCATTAATTTTTTCTATTTAAAAAATAGTTAAAAAAAAAAAATTACGTTGGGTCCCCCCATTTTTGATAGCCAGCTAGGGTAAAGCAGACGGCTGTAGCCTGAAAACCACAGCTGGCAGCTTTACCGTGGTTGGGGATCCAATGTGGAGGTCCCCTCAGGCTCTTTTTTATAATTATTTTATAAATATTAATAATTACACAATAAAAGTAGGGGACCCCCCAAATTGGATCACCAGCCAAGGTAAAGCGGACAGCTGTGGTCTGGTATTCTCAGGGTGGGAAGGTCCATAGTTATTGGGCCTTCACAGCCTAAAAATAGCAGGCCGCAGGCACCCCAGACGTGGCGCATCCACTAGATGCGCCAATCCTGGCGCTTCACCCCAGCTCATCCCGTGCCCTGGTGCAGTGGCAAACGGGGTAATAAATCGGGTTGATACTAGCTGTAAAGTCACCTGAGATCAAGCCCAGCAGTTTGTGATGTCATGGCGTCTATTAGATACCCAACATCATAAACTGTCAGTACTAACAAAAACAAAAAATCGACAAAAGAAATTTATTTGAAAAAACAGTCCCCAAAACATTTCCTCTTTCACCAATTTATTGTAAGAAAAAAAATAAAGGGGTCCCACGACGACTCTGGACCGTCTAGAATATGGGGGGGAGACACTCAGGGAACGTATCCCCCATTTTCTAGGAGTGCGGACCCTTCATGTGAGGAGTGTGGGTGCAATGAATCTGCACTCACTCTCCCCGGGTCCACAGCAGCAGAGTCCATGTCGTAATGGTTGCTACCAAAGCTGCAATGCCCTGCTCATGAGGTAAGGGCATGCCTAATCAGGAGAACTACTGTAGAGGAAGCTCTGCTCACTGGTATATAGGTGCTCAGAGGTAATAATAGATAAAATTAGTGAGTAACCTCGGCACTCTATATCTCCCAGACTAAGTCAGTAAGTCACAACGGATAGTAATGCAAAATCACTCTTTATTGGTCCGTATTAAGAAATTTTTTTTTTCATAAGCATATATGTTTTTGTCCAAAACAAGTTACAAATGACGTTTCGGCCTGAGCCTTCGTCAGATTGGACTTATCTGCATGTAATCATGAAAAATGACAATAATCAGTATCACATAAGATTGAGAGAACAATAACATAAACTCGAACAATAAAGAGGTACAATTGGGATGCAGCAAAAAAATTGCAACACAGCAAGAAATGAAACACATGATACAAATGTCATAATACAGTACAAGGACAATATAGTAATGACAAATATGGGGTCAGAGTAGACTTAGACAGCTCTGGTACGAAAGAGATGTCAATCATAAAGTAACATGTGCAGTAGGTGTAGAGCTACACTATGCATGGCAGAGCTAATGGGTAGACCGACCATAGAAAAAGTAGAGAAAAAGTGGAGAAAAAGTGGAGAATAAGTGGAACATAAGAGGAGAAAAAGTGGAGAAAAAGTGGAGAAAAAAGTGGAGAAAAAGTGGAGAAAAAGTGGAGAAAAAGTGGAGAAAAAGTGGAGAAAAAGTGGAGATTAAGAGGAGAAAAAGTGGAGAAAAAAGTGGAGAAAAAGTGGAGAAAAAGTGGAGCATAAGTGGAGAAAAAGTGGAGAAAAAGTGGAGAAAAAGTGGAGCATAAGAGGAGAAAAAGTGGAGAAAAAAGTGGAGAAAAAGTGGAGAAAAAGTGGAGCATAAGAGGAGAAAAAGTGGAGAAAAAGTGGAGAAAAAGTGGAGCATAAGAGGAGAAAAAGTGGAGAAAAAGTGGAGCATAAGAGGAGAAAAAGTGGAGATTAAGAGGAGAAAAAGTGGAGAAAAAGTGGAGCATAAGAGGAGAAAAAGTGGAGAAAAAGTGGAGAAAAAGTGGAGCATAAGAGGAGAAAAAGTGGAGATTAAGAGGAGAAAAAGTGGAGAAAAAGTGGAGAAAAAGTGGAGATTAAGAGGAGAAAAAGTGGAGAAAAAAGTGGAGAAAAAGTGGAGAAAAAGTGGAGCATAAGTGGAGAAAAAGTGGAGAAAAAGTGGAGAAAAAGTGGAGCATAAGAGGAGAAAAAGTGGAGAAAAAAGTGGAGAAAAAGTGGAGAAAAAGTGGAGCATAAGAGGAGAAAAAGTGGAGAAAAAGTGGAGAAAAAGTGGAGCATAAGAGGAGAAAAAGTGGAGAAAAAGTGGAGAAAAAGTGGAGCATAAGAGGAGAAAAAGTGGAGATTAAGAGGAGAAAAAGTGGAGAAAAAGTGGAGCATAAGAGGAGAAAAAGTGGAGAAAAAGTGGAGAAAAAGTGGAGAAAAAGTGGAGAAAAAGTGGAGCATAAGAGGAGAAAAAGTGGAGATTAAGAGGAGAAAAAGTGGAGAAAAAGTGGAGAAAAAGTGGAGAAAAAGTGGAGAAAAAGTGGAGCATAAGAGGAGAAAAAGTGGAGAAAAAAGTGGAGAAAAAGTGGAGAAAAAGTGGAGAAAAAGTGGAGATTAAGAGGAGAAAAAGTGGAGCATAAGAGGAGAAAAAGTGGAGAAAAAAGTGGAGAAAAAGTGGAGAAAGTGGAGAAAAAAATGGAGAAAAAGTGGAGAAAAAGTGGAGAAAAAGTGGAGAATAAGAGGAGAAAAAGTGGAGAAAAAGTGGAGAAAAAGTGGAGAATAAGAGGAGAAAAAGTGGAGAATAAGTGGAGAAAAAAATGGAGAAAAAGTGGAGAAAAAGTGGAGAAAAAGTGGAGCATAAGAGGAGAAAAAGTGGAGAAAAAGTGGAGAAAAAGTGGAGAAAAAGTGGAGCATAAGAGGAGAAAAAGTGGAGAAAAAAGTGGAGAAAAAGTGGAGAAAAAGTGGAGCATAAGAGGAGAAAAAGTGGAGAAAAAGTGGAGAAAAAGTGGAGCATAAGAGGAGAAAAAGTGGAGAAAAAGTGGAGAAAAAGTGGAGAAAAAGTGGAGCATAAGAGGAGAAAAAGTGGAGAAAAAGTGGAGAAAAAAGTGGAGAAAAAGTGGAGAAAAAGTGGAGAAAAAGTGGACAAAAAGTGGAGAAAAAGTGGAGATTAAGAGGAGAAAAAGTGGAGAAAAAGTGGAGAAAAAGTGGAGCATAAGAGGAGAAAAAGTGGAGAAAAAAGTGGAGAAAACGTGGAGAAAACGTGGAGAAAAAGTGGAGAAAAAGTGGAGAAAAAGTGGAGCATAAGAGGAGAAAAAGTGGAGAAAAAAGTGGAGAAAACGTGGAGAAAAAGTGGAGAAAAAGTGGAGAAAAAGTGGAGCATAAGAGGAGAAAAAGTGGAGATTAAGAGGAGAAAAAGTGGAGAAAAAGTGGAGAAAAAGTGGAGAAAAAGTGGAGAAAAAGTGGAGAAAAAGTGGAGAAAAAGTGGAGAAAAAGTGGAGCATAAGAGGAGAAAAAGTGGAGAAAAAAGTGGAGAAAAAGTGGAGAAAAAGTGGAGAAAAAGTGGAGATTAAGAGGAGAAAAAGTGGAGCATAAGAGGAGAAAAAGTGGAGAAAAAAGTGGAGAAAAAGTGGAGAAAGTGGAGAAAAAAATGGAGAAAAAGTGGAGAAAAAGTGGAGAAAAAGTGGAGAATAAGAGGAGAAAAAGTGGAGAAAAAGTGGAGAAAAAGTGGAGAATAAGAGGAGAAAAAGTGGAGAATAAGTGGAGAAAAAAATGGAGAAAAAGTGGAGAAAAAGTGGAGAGAAAGTGGAGAAAAAAATGGAGAAAAAGTGGAACACCCTTTGGTACCTTTCATGTGGCACTAAGGGGTGCTTAGCTTTGTATTTAGCCAAAAAAATGAAAAAAAAATGACATAGGGTTCCCCCTAGTTTTGTAGCCAGCTAGGGTAAAGCAGACGGCTGCAGCCTGCAGACCACAGCTGGCAACCTCACCTTGGCTGGTAATCCAAAACTGAGGGCACCCCACGCTGTTATTTTAAATTAAATAAATAATTTAAAAAAAAAACACGTAGGGGTCCCCCAAAATTGGATCACCAGCCAAGGTAAAGCAGACAGCTGGGGCCTGATATTCTCAGACTAGGGAGGTCCATGGTTATTGGAATCTCCCCAGCCTAAAAATAGCAGGCCGCAGCCGCCCCAGAAGTGGCGCATCCATTAGATGCGCCAATCCTGGTGCTTCGCCCCAGCTCATCCCGCGCCCTGGTGCGGTGGCAAACGGGGTAATATTTGGGGTTAATACCAGATGTGTAATGTCACCTGGCATCAAGCCCTGGGGTTGGTGAGGTCAGGCGTCTATCAGATACCTGACATCACCAACCCAGTCAGTAATAAAAAAAAAATACACGACAAACACATTTTTATTTGAAAAAACACTCCCCAAAACATTCCCTCTTTAACCAATTTATTAGATTGAAAAACAAATACAGGTCTGGTGTAATCCAAGGGGTTGCCATGACGATGCACACTGTCCCAGTCAATGAAGAGCAGGATGTTCCCCATTGGCTGGGAGAGCAGTGCAGTGACCTGAGCTAACATCAATGGGTCAGCCCAGGTCACTGCAGGGGGGTGACAAGTGCTGCTGTCAGTGAGGTACATTACCTGCGCTGATCTCCAGCACACTGACAGCCCCTGTCACTGAGGTCAATGACCGGCGCCTTCACATCAAGTATCGCGAGAGGTCCGTGACGTCACCGCCAGTGTCAGTCTCGGGTCGGAAGCGATAGGTGATGTGACAAGCGGCGGCCATGGAGGACAGTGACAGCGCTGAGGTCGGGATGGCGGGACTTCATCACCGCAGGTAAGCCGAGCGAGCGAGCGAGCGAGCGGGCGGGCGGGCGGGGGGGGGGGTGGATGTGTGTGTGTGTGTTTGTGTATGTGTATGTATGTGTACATGCCGCGGGCAGGAGGGAGTGGAGCGAGCTGAGCGGGAAAGTGTGGGCTTCCTGCACGTAACTAAGATAAACATCGGGTTACTAACCAAAGCGCTTTGCTTGGATACCCGATGTTTATCTTGGTTACCAGCTTGTGGCAGGCTGCCAGCGATGGCTCCTGCTCACTGTAGCTGTAAAAAGCCCTGCTTTTTGCTGCTAGAACCGTTCTCGAACGTATCTAGAACTATCGAGCTTTTAGCAAAAAGCTCGAGTTCTAGTTCGATCTCGAACAGCCCAAAAATCACTCGAGCCTAGAACTGGAGAACCACGAACCACGAACCGCGCTCAACTCTAGTAACTGGATAGCTCTGGCCATTTTTCTAGATTTGAAGCCCAAAAGGAGCAAGGCTCCATTTGCAAAGTCATGGCATCGATGTTCATTTGTAGATACTCCTGTATCATCCTCTCCAGCCGTTGACTATGTGTCAGACTTGTTGTCTCTGGTGGCCTTGCAAAGGAGGGTCTAAAAAAATTATGAAAAGATTCCATAAAATTGCTGTTACCAGCACCAGATACGGTCCTACTGGTACGTGTAGACTGTTGAAGATGTCGAGACCGTCCCATGTTTGTCAAGTTACAACTGGGAGATTCACTCCCTGCACCTGCACGGTTGTTTGGTGGAAAAGCGGATCTAAGATCGAGTAACAGCTTCTGCTTATACTCCTGCATACGTGCGTCCCTTTCTATGGCTGGAATTATGTCACAAAATTTGGACTTGTACCGGGGATCTAATAGTGTGGCAAGCCAGTAGTCATCATCACTTCTAATTTTGACAATACGAGGGTCATGTTGGAGGTAGTGCAACAAGAAGGCACTCATGTGTCTTGCGCAGCCATGCGGACCAAGTCCACGCTGTGTTTGTGGCATAGAGGTGCTAACCGTTCTTTCTTCCTCTGACATCTCCCCCCAACCTCTTTCAACTGAAATTTGACCAAGGTCTCCCTCATCTGCTGAGTCTTCCATGTCCATGGATAGTTCGTCCTCCATTTCTTCATGTCCTCCTGCACCTTCCTCAACATCTCGCCTGCTACCATGCGCCCTTGTTGATCCCTGTCCCCCATGCTCCCATGCCTGGCGCCTTGGTGATGATGAACGTCTGGACCTTGGTGATGTTGTTGTGTCTTGCGCTAATGAATCCTCCTGTAGTTCATCCCCTTCCTGTTCTCCCACCCCCTGACTCCGAATAGTGTTTAGCGTGTGCTCCAGCATGTAAATGACTGGAATCGTCATGCTGATAATGGCATTGTCAGCGCTAAACATATTCGTCGCCATGTCGAAACTGTGCATTAGGGTGCATAGGTCCTTGATCTGAGACCACTCCATCAGGGTGATCTGCCCCACCTCTGCATCTCGTTGGCCCAGGCTATACGTCATGACGTATTGCACCAGGGCACGGCGGTGCTGCCACAGTCGCTGTAACATGTGGAGAGTTGAATTCCAGCGTGTCGCCACATCGCATTTCAGGCGATGAACCGGCAGGCCGAAAGACTTCTGGAGCGATGCAAGTCGCTCAGCTGCGGCGCTTGAACGGCGGAAGTGAGCAGACAGTTTTCGTGCCCTGTTCAGAAGGCCATCTAGGCCGGGATAGTGTGTTAAAAATTGCTGCACGACAAGGTTCAACACGTGAGCCATACAAGGTACGTGTGTCACCTTGCCCAGGCGAAGGGCCGCACCCAGGTTTGCAGCATTGTCGCACACAGCCTTACCAGGCTGCAGGTTGAGTGGAGACAACCATTAAATAAACTCGGACCGCAGAGCTGACCACAACTCCTCAGCTGTGTGACTCTTATTCCCAAGACATGTCAAGCTAAAGACCGCCTGATGCCGTTGCGCTCTGCTGCCAGCATAGTAATGAGGGGTGCGTGATTCCTTCTGTGCAGTGAGAACGCTGGTGGCCTGACCAGGCAGGCTTGGGGCGGAGGTGGAGGACCCAGATGAGGTGGAGGATGCAGAAGCAGTGGCGGAACTTGGACAGACAGAGGATTGACACACAAGTCGTGGGGACGGCAAGACTTGTGCAGCAGACCCTTCACCATCTATCACCATAGTTACCCAGTGCCCAGTGAGCGACATGTAACGTCCCTGTCCATGCTTACTGGTCCAAGTATCGGTGGTGAAATGCACCCGTTCACACACAGAGTTTCTCAAGGAAGCGGTGATGTTGTGTGCGACATGCTGGTGTAGCGCGGGCACACCTTTCTTAGAGAAGTAGTGGCGACTAGGCATCTGGTACTGGGGCACAGCGACAGACATAAGGTCTCTAAAATCCTGTGGGTCCACTAGGCGGAAAGGCAGCATTTCGGTAGCCAACAGCTTACAGAGGGATAGAGTCAACCTCTTAGCTTTGTCATGGGTCGCAGGAAATGGCCTTTTATTTGTCCACATCTGAGGGACAGAGATCTGGCTGCTGTGTGTAGACGGTGTGGAGTAGGGTGTCCCTGGAAAAATGCAGGTTTGTGAGGAAAGTGCAGGCGGAGACATGATGTTGCCTTCATCCAAAGTTGGTGCTATCGATGTCTGAGAGAGCTGTACACACTCACTTGTTTCCCCTTCCAAAACAACTGACGACCTACCAAGCAAACTGCCTGTTGCGGTTACAGTGGTGGAAGTTGTGGGTGGAAAAACAGGTGTGACAGCTGTCCCCACAGTCCTAGAAGATGACGAGCGCGCGGATGCACTGGAAGGGGCAGGCGGTGGATGGTTCGCTTCGCTAGGCCGCATTGCAGCACGGTGAGCTTCCCACCGGGCCATATGATATTTATTCATATGACGATTCATGGAAGAAGTTGTCAAACTGCTGAGGTTTTGACCTCTACTAAGAGAACCATGACAAATTTTACAGATCACATAATTTGGGCGATCTTTTTCTATGTCAAAAAAGGACCAGGCTAGGCAAGGCTTAGAGGCCATGCGACCTGTTGATCCACCCCGAATAATGCTCAGAGGCAGAGTGGTGGCTGAGGATGCAGTTGTAGACGTGCTACCAGTACTCCGACTCTGTCCAGGAAGGCGCAAGGTAACTTCGTCATCAGTTGCTTCCTCCTCCACCACCTCTGTTGACCTCCTCGAGTGCCTGACTGTGGGTTGACAGTAGGTGGGATCTAGAACTTCATCATCAATTGTTGTGTTTGCACTCCCCTCCCCCTCAGACCGAGCCTCTTCTTGCCCTGACCGAATATTTAAGTTGTCATCCCAATCGGGTATCTGAGTCTCATCTTCATCAGTATGTTCCTCATTGTCTATAACCACAGGTTTTACAGTTTGTGATAGAGGGTCAACATTATGCTCCAAAACTTGGTCCTCACGGTCTGAATCAGAGTCACAAAGGTTCTGGGCATCACTGCAGACCATTTCCTGTTCTGTACTCACTGTAGCTTGGGAGCAGACCTCTGATTCCCAGGCAATAGTGTGACTGAACAGCTCTGCAGACTCAGCCATCTCAGTTCCACCATACTGTGCAGGGCTGATGGAGACTTCAGAGCTGGGAGAAAGCAAGTTTGATTGGGATGACAACTCAGAGGACTGGTGTTTTTTGGATGCGGTACTTGAAGTGGCTGAGAGGGCACTTGTTGGACCACTTGAGATCCATTCAAGCATTTTCCTTTTTTGCCCATCATCTACCTTTGTTCCTGTTGTTCGTGTCCGTAAAAAAGGGAGCACATCGGATTGTCCACAGTAAGTAGTAGACATCTTACTTTTGCTGGTAGATGGTCTATCTTCAGCAGATGATAATGGAGCTTTGCCACCTTCCCCACGAACAAAACCTTTTTTGCCTTTTCCACCACGCCTCTTCCCCTTTCCACCAGCATCTGTCATTTTGCCACTCATGTTGATTGCGACAAGATTGTGGACTGAAAATGTGGTAGTAAAAATTGAGAGGTGGTGTAGATTGCAGTGGTGGTCTAGCTTTATTAACAGCAGAATAATAAAGAATAAATATCCCTGACAATGCAACTACGGCCCTTAAACTGGCAGCAAAAATTGCTAGTATAATGGCTTAGTTATAATGAGTTGGAGTGTGCAATGCAGGCAGAGGTGCTGCAAATGTCTTTGCACTAGTGGGACTATAGCAAAGTCCAATAGCCACGTTTAGGATGCCACTAGGTACACTGAGTGTTTGCTAGTATAATGGCTTAGTTATCATGAGTTGGAGTGTGCAATGCAGGCAGAGGTGCTGCAAATGTCTTTGCACTAGTGGGACTATAGCAAAGTCCAATAGCCACGTTTAGGATGCCACTAGGTACACTGAGTGTTTGCTAGTATAATGGCTTAGTTATAATGAGTTGGAGTGTGCAATGCAGGCAGAGGTGCTGCAAATGTCTTTGCACTAGTGGGACTATAGCAAAGTCCAATAGCCACGTTTAGGATGCCACTAGGTACACTGAGTGTTTGCTAGTATAATGGCTTAGTTATAATGAGTTGGAGTGTGCAATGCAGGCAGAGGTGCTGCAAATGTCTTTGCACTAGTGGGACTATAGCAAAGTCCAATAGCCACGTTTAGGATGCCACTAGGTACACTGAGTGTTTGCTAGTATAATGGCTTAGTTATCATGAGTTGGAGTGTGCAATGCAGGCAGAGGTGCTGCAAATGTCTTTGCACTAGTGGGACTATAGCAAAGTCCAATAGCCACGTTTAGGATGCCACTAGGTACACTGAGTGTTTGCTAGTATAATGGCTTAGTTATAATGAGTTGGAGTGTGCAATGCAGGCAGAGGTGCTGCAAATGTCTTTGCACTAGTGGGACTATAGCAAAGTCCAATAGCCACGTTTAGGATGCCACTAGGTACACTGAGTGTTTGCTAGTATAATGGCTTAGTTATCATGAGTTGGAGTGTGCAATGCAGGCAGAGGTGCTGCAAATGTCTTTGCACTAGTGGGACTATAGCAAAGTCCAATAGCCACGTTTAGGATGCCACTAGGTACACTGAGTGTTTGCTAGTATAATGGCTTAGTTATAATGAGTTGGAGTGTGCAATGCAGGCAGAGGTGCTGCAAATTTCTTTGCACTAGTGGGACTATAGCAAAGTCCAATAGCCACGTTTAGGATGCCACTAGGTACACTGAGTGTTTGCTAGTATAATGGCTTAGTTATAATGAGTTGGAGTGTGCAATGCAGGCAGAGGTGCTGCAAATGTCTTTGCACTAGTGGGACTATAGCAAAGTCCAATAGCCACGTTTAGGATGCCACTAGGTACACTGAGTGTTTGCTAGTATAATGGCTTAGTTATAATGAGTTGGAGTGTGCAATGCAGGCAGAGGTGCTGCAAATGTCTTTGCACTAGTGGGACTATAGCAAAGTCCAATAGCCACGTTTAGGATGCCACTAGGTACACTGAGTGTTTGCTAGTATAATGGCTTAGTTATCATGAGTTGGAGTGTGCAATGCAGGCAGAGGTGCTGCAAATGTCTTTGCACTAGTGGGACTATAGCAAAGTCCAATAGCCACGTTTAGGATGCCACTAGGTACACTGAGTGTTTGCTAGTATAATGGCTTAGTTATCATGAGTTGGAGTGTGCAATGCAGGCAGAGGTGCTGCAAATGTCTTTGCACTAGTGGGACTATAGCAAAGTCCAATAGCCACGTTTAGGATGCCACTAGGTACACTGAGTGTTTGCTAGTATAATGGCTTAGTTATAATGAGTTGGAGTGTGCAATGCAGACAGAGGTGCTGCAAATGTCTTTCCACTAGTGGGACTATAGCAAAGTCCAATAGCCACGTTTAGGATGCCACTAGGTACACTGAGTGTTTGCTAGTATAATGGCTTAGTTATAATGAGTTGGAGTGTGCAATGCAGGCAGAGGTGCTGCAAATGTCTTTGCACTAGTGGGACTATAGCAAAGTCCAATAGCCACGTTTAGAATGCCACTAGGTACACTGAGTGTTTGCTAGTATAATGGCTTAGTTATCATGAGTTGGAGTGTGCAATGCAGGCAGAGGTGCTGCAAATGTCTTTGCACTAGTGGGACTATAGCAAAGTCCAATAGCCACGTTTAGGATGCCACTAGGTACACTGAGTGTTTGCTAGTATAATGGCTTAGTTATAATGAGTTGGAGTGTGCAATGCAGGCAGAGGTGCTGCAAATGTCTTTGCACTAGTGGGACTATAGCAAAGTCCAATAGCCACGTTTAGGATGCCACTAGGTACACTGAGTGTTTGCTAGTATAATGGCTTAGTTATAATGAGTTGGAGTGTGCAATGCAGGCAGAGGTGCTGCAAATGTCTTTGCACTAGTGGGACTATAGCAAAGTCCAATAGCCACGTTTAGGATGCCACTAGGTACACATTTTGTGTTTGCTAGTATAATGGCTTAGTTATCATGAGTTGGAGTGTGCAATGCAGGCAGAGGTGCTGCAAATGTCTTTGCACTAGTGGGACTATAGCAAAGTCCAATAGCCACGTTTAGGATGCCACTAGGTACACTGAGTGTTTGCTAGTATAATGGCTTAGTTATCATGAGTTGGAGTGTGCAATGCAGGCAGAGGTGCTGCAAATGTCTTTGCACTAGTGGGACTATAGCAAAGTCCAATAGCCACGTTTAGGATGCCACTAGGTACACTGAGTGTTTGCTAGTATAATGGCTTAGTTATAATGAGTTGGAGTGTGCAATGCAGGCAGAGGTGCTGCAAATGTCTTTGCACTAGTGGGACTATAGCAAAGTCCAATAGCCACGTTTAGGATGCCACTAGGTACACTGAGTGTTTGCTAGTATAATGGCTTAGTTATAATGAGTTGGAGTGTGCAATGCAGGCAGAGGTGCTGCAAATGTCTTTGCACTAGTGGGACTATAGCAAAGTCCAATAGCCACGTTTAGGATGCCACTAGGTACACTGAGTGTTTGCTAGTATAATGGCTTAGTTATCATGAGTTGGAGTGTGCAATGCAGGCAGAGGTGCTGCAAATGTCTTTGCACTAGTGGGACTATAGCAAAGTCCAATAGCCACGTTTAGGATGCCACTAGGTACACTGAGTGTTTGCTAGTATAATGGCTTAGTTATAATGAGTTGGAGTGTGCAATGCAGGCAGAGGTGCTGCAAATGTCTTTGCACTAGTGGGACTATAGCAAAGTCCAATAGCCACGTTTAGGATGCCACTAGGTACACTGAGTGTTTGCTAGTATAATGGCTTAGTTATCATGAGTTGGAGTGTGCAATGCAGGCAGAGGTGCTGCAAATGTCTTTGCACTAGTGGGACTATAGCAAAGTCCAATAGCCACGTTTAGGATGCCACTAGGTACACTGAGTGTTTGCTAGTATAATGGCTTAGTTATAATGAGTTGGAGTGTGCAATGCAGGCAGAGGTGCTGCAAATTTCTTTGCACTAGTGGGACTATAGCAAAGTCCAATAGCCACGTTTAGGATGCCACTAGGTACACTGAGTGTTTGCTAGTATAATGGCTTAGTTATAATGAGTTGGAGTGTGCAATGCAGGCAGAGGTGCTGCAAATGTCTTTGCACTAGTGGGACTATAGCAAAGTCCAATAGCCACGTTTAGGATGCCACTAGGTACACTGAGTGTTTGCTAGTATAATGGCTTAGTTATAATGAGTTGGAGTGTGCAATGCAGGCAGAGGTGCTGCAAATGTCTTTGCACTAGTGGGACTATAGCAAAGTCCAATAGCCACGTTTAGGATGCCACTAGGTACACTGAGTGTTTGCTAGTATAATGGCTTAGTTATCATGAGTTGGAGTGTGCAATGCAGGCAGAGGTGCTGCAAATGTCTTTGCACTAGTGGGACTATAGCAAAGTCCAATAGCCACGTTTAGGATGCCACTAGGTACACTGAGTGTTTGCTAGTATAATGGCTTAGTTATAATGAGTTGGAGTGTGCAATGCAGGCAGAGGTGCTGCAAATGTCTTTGCACTAGTGGGACTATAGCAAAGTCCAATAGCCACGTTTAGAATGCCACTAGGTACACTGAGTGTTTGCTAGTATAATGGCTTAGTTATCATGAGTTGGAGTGTGCAATGCAGGCAGAGGTGCTGCAAATGTCTTTGCACTAGTGGGACTATAGCAAAGTCCAATAGCCACGTTTAGGATGCCACTAGGTACACTGAGTGTTTGCTAGTATAATGGCTTAGTTATAATGAGTTGGAGTGTGCAATGCAGGCAGAGGTGCTGCAAATGTCTTTGCACTAGTGGGACTATAGCAAAGTCCAATAGCCACGTTTAGGATGCCACTAGGTACACTGAGTGTTTGCTAGTATAATGGCTTAGTTATAATGAGTTGGAGTCTGCAATGCAGGCAGAGGTGCTGCAAATGTCTTTGCACTAGTGGGACTATAGCAAAGTCCAATAGCCACGTTTAGGATGCCACTAGGTACACTGAGTGTTTGCTAGTATAATGGCTTAGTTATAATGAGTTGGAGTGTGCAATGCAGGCAGAGGTGCTGCAAATGTCTTTGCACTAGTGGGACTATAGCAAAGTCCAATAGCCACGTTTAGGATGCCACTAGGTACACATTTTGTGTTTGCTAGTATAATGGCTTAGTTATCATGAGTTGGAGTGTGCAATGCAGGCAGAGGTGCTGCAAATGTCTTTGCACTAGTGGGACTATAGCAAAGTCCAATAGCCACGTTTAGGATGCCACTAGGTACACTGAGTGTTTGCTAGTATAATGGCTTAGTTATCATGAGTTGGAGTGTGCAATGCAGGCAGAGGTGCTGCAAATGTCTTTGCACTAGTGGGACTATAGCAAAGTCCAATAGCCACGTTTAGGATGCCACTAGGCACACTGAGTGTTTGCTAGTATAATGGCTTAGTTATAATGAGTTGGAGTGTGCAGAGGACAGGAGGGTACAGTGCCAGGATTGCGGGGCTCTGGGTAGAGGAAAGGAAGCCTGCCTTTCTATTCCCTCCTAATAGGGAAATGCAGGGAGTAAATCCCTGACCTTTGCTACACAGGCGCTGGCGCTGTTTTCAGGACCTGTCATCTATGGCTCTGACCCTGCCGGTTTGAGCCCTTAAAAGGACTGATAGAAAATGCTCTCCCTAAGCTGTCTAGCGCTGTGTATGGAGCGCATACAGCTGTATCAGCGATAGGACAAAGGACGGAGCTGCGACAGTGATGTCTGACACCAAAGACGCAGAAGAGATAATGGCGTCCTGGAGGAAAATGTCCGGTTTTATAATGCAGGGACATGTGACATGGACATCCTATCACACATGCCGTTGCTTCTCTGACTAAAAGTCCACTTAGCTGTGTGCGTGTCTGGGATTGGCTGACATGCTGGCCCGCCCCACAAGACGCGCGCGCTTAGGGAAGGAAGACAAGGAAAAAAAAAAAAAAATGGCGATCGCCATTATAGAAACAGCAGTGATCTGAAGGCGCTGTTCCCGCACACTATACACTGAAATGTCATAATAGTGTGATTCACAGAGTGACTTACACTATTACAGCAGAAACCAAGCTAGGAATTAGCTGTTTTTTTGCTGCTAGAACCGTTCTCGAACGTTTCTAGAACTATCGAGCTTTTGCAAAAACCTCGAGTTCTAGTTCGATCTTGAACAGGCCCCAAAATCACTCGAGCCTAGAACTGGAGAACCTCGAACCGCGAACCGCGCTCAACTCTATTGATAACATATTGATCTAATTGTTTGGACTGTTTTTTTTCCTAATTGGACCATTGCTTGCCCTTGTATTACCTCTTTCTGTAGAAATACATCCTATTGTCTGTGTTACAGTTGCAATATTTTTCACTTAGGTCACTGGACGGTAAGGCCATGTGAAAACGTTGCGATTCTGCCTAGTTTTTTCATGCATTTTTTCTTGCAGATTTTAATCAATACTACAAAGAAAAACGCATGCCAGCAAAGTCTATGAGAATCCTGACTTGCTGTGCACACGTTGCTTCTTTTTTCCTTGCAGATTTTGTTGCAGAAAAAAAAAGAAGCAGCGTATCAATTCTTTCTGCATTTTTTCCTGCATATAAAATAATCCACTGCTCGAGCTCAATCACTGCAATGCATTACATCTGTCAGTGCTGCACTCACCGCACTGACACATCACCTCACACACTGTGCATCCGGCATGTTGTGTGAAGCTCTCTGTAGCTCAGTTACCCAGAGTCAAAATGGTGACAACCCAGGGTTGCCATGGCAGCGATCGGATCACTGTGATTGCATTACAGGGACCCGATCATCAGTAAGAGGTAAGCGATCCCTCTTCCTGCCTCCCAAATGCTGCGATTGGGGGGTTAAACTACCGGGAGCAGTTCTGGGGAGTAAGGTGCGAGTCTCAGCTGTAACATCAGCCGGAGACCCAGCGGCGATCGCGGGTGTACAGTGCTGGAACCCCCACAATAACCATGATTTAACACTAGAAGTCCCAGAAATTTCGAGCTCCCCCCTGAAGTCCCGAAAGAGGGTCAAATTACCCTTAGTCCAAACTGAATAGAACTAACTAGAAACTAAATGGCTAAACTCAATGGAAAACAACAACCTCCTGTGGTGCGACAGTAATGGCCTTAATTACAGAACAAAAGACGGCGATTATAGGATGTTAGCTAAAATCCTTCAGGTCATTCCACCCGTCTCTGGGTTCCAAAGGTAGAAATGTTAAATGACCCCTCTCTGGGACTTCTAGTGTTAAAAACAAATGGAAAACGCCTGAAAAAAGGATTTAAAAAATGCGAAAACGCAATAAAAAATAAGTGTTTTTTCTGCTGCATTTTTCTTTCTAAAACATGCAGATTTTCTGCCCACAAGTCTGCTACGAGGGCACATACCCTAAAGCGGGCTTTACACGCTGTGATCTCGCTAGCGGGATCGCAAGCGATCGTACCCGCCCCCGTCGGTTGTGCGACACGGGCAAATCGCTGCCCGTGCCGCTCAACCTCGCTTAACCCCATCACACCCACTTACCTGCTCTGCGACGTCGCTCTGGCCGGCAATCCGCCTCCTTTCTAAAGGGGCGGTTCGTGCGGGGTCACAGCGACGTCTCACGGCAGGCGTCCAATAGAAGCGGAGGGCCGGTGATGAGTGGGACTTAACATGCCGCCCACCTCCTTCCTTCCGCATTGCCGGTGGAGGCAGGTAAGGACATGTTCGTCGCTCCTGTGGTGGCACACATAGCAATGTGTGCTTCCGCAGGAACAACGAACAACATCGCTAATAAGCAGACAACGATTTTTTGTTTCAGGATGACCTTTCCACGGCAAACGATTTTGACCGCTTTTGCGATCGTTTAAGGTCGCTCATAAGTGTCACACACTGCGATATCGTTAATGACGCCGGATGTGCGTCACAAACAACGTGACCCCAATGATAATTCAATAACGAGATTTCGTAGCGTGTAAAGCCTGCTTAACTCTATCAAGCACAAGAAAATATATTTTCCTGCGTAGTCAAAATGTATCTCTTCTTTCTTCAAAGGTAATAAGCTGGGAAACAATTACTTGCTGTAAACAGCTTTTATATATCCAGTCTGAATTTAAGCTCAGTGATGTTTTTGTGTAATTGAAACACAGACCCACTGGTTACTCGAATGCTATTTTATATCACATATATAATGTAGGTCATAATGGAGAAAGTTGCAGAATTCTTCTTTAGACCCACAATGCTATCATGCCTTCATATAGTAAGGCTAATCTAAGTAATTGGTAATGTCACAATGACTAAGACATCGCAGGATGTAAGTAGTTCAGGCACATATTGTACTACACGATGTATATACATTTATATTCATCTAGCTGCTATTGGTAGGAAATTTCTATACTGGTACATACTTTGTGAATCAGCAATTCCAACAATGATAAAAGAGTGAAATGAAATATACCAGGACACAATAGCGATTATTGGAAATGTAGCTACTGTGCTTCCAGAGGCAATAATAAATCTTCAATATCAACTCTCAAAGAAAAGGAAAGACTAAGAAAGAAAAATCTGTATATCCCACTGTTCAGATGGCAGCAGCTTCGTTATTCTAATGTATTTCTGACAGCAAGTGCTGTGCCCATAGAATAGCGGCCTCCACATGGAAGCCGCTCCAGCTAATTCATACTAGGCTGATTCCATAGCTGCATTAAACTCGTAGGACTTCATTAGAGTCACTCATAAATGGAGCTTGTGAGTGACAAATGCAATAAATACTTCCAGATTACTAAACAATCTCTTATGTGCAATTCCAGTATACGTCCACTGAGAGGGGAGCGCTTTACAGTACACGCAGTTTGTTAGTTTTATTCAGCTGATGAGGTTCTCTGGGAAACAAGAATCTGACAAACGGCAGTTAATTTAGTGCCCCTTTTATTTTCTTCCTTACACTTTCCTATTTGTAAGGAAAGCTTTGCCAGTGTAATGATAAAGAAGCCAAGGAAATATAAGCAAAAGGGCACAAGGGCGATGCTGTGTTCAGCATGAGCAATGAGATCCTAATTCAAGCAACAGGTATGGTACTTTGGTACTTGGTGCAATCTTTCAAGAATAAAAATTAGGAAAGAAAATGAGGAAAGCAGGAAAACTGGACCTTAGAAAAGCAATAATAAGGAATGAACGGATCCTGTAGTCTCATCATGTGTTTTCTTCCCAGAATGTGCTAAATACACAATTAGCAAATCATTTGATTTAAAAATAGAATTACCCCCTCCCCTCTAAAAAAGTGCTTGTCCCAATTCCTACTGCTTTGTTTTTTATTGGCTGTTGAAATGGAAAGACCGACCTTAGCAATAGAGACCATTAATGGACTGCAGAAAGTGTGGAGAGTTCTTTCATTGCCTATACACTAGAGATGAGGGGATCAATCCGTGGAGGATCGAGTTTTAGTCGATTTTCCTGAAATTCGCCGATTCATTCAAATTTAAACACTTTGAGCGCCAACATCTACAAGGAGGTTTTTGCTATTCCACAGCGCTGCTACTCTTTTTGCTTTCTTGGCACATATTTCTGCTATTTGCAGTCTAATGTTAAAGGCTGAAACATCATAATCTTTACAGTGGACTGCTTATGTAACAAAACATCCCTCTATCTGTAATCAATTCGGAGTGTCAAGTTCTTTTTATTCATTTTATTTGGGTGGAACCCTACTTGTGCACTCACGGCTTAGGATTGCCACACATTTTCTTGTTTACTTGTACAGTGGTGGTCAATACCTGGGCCATAAAAGACCAGTGGTTCCCATTAGAGCACAGTTTGTATGGCAGAGTCGTTTTTCATCTCCAGAGTCACTGGATATGTCTCTCTCTCATGTAGAGTGTAAGCTCTTTATGGTGAGTGGGATCATCTCTGTCTCCTGTAGAGTGTAAGCTCTTATGGTTAACTGGGACCTCTCACTCTCTCCTATAAACTGTAATCTCTTTACGGTCAGCGTTCTCTCTTCATCTCTCCTCTTCCCAATGTGTATTTTTCCAACTACAGTGGAACCTTGCTTAGCGAGTAACCCACTTAACGAGAATTTCACTTAACAAGCAAAGCTTTCTGTAAAATTGTAACCCGGTTTACGAGAGATCTTTGCTGGACGAGCAAAATCCTCACCGCACACACTTCCGGTTCCGTACATCCACCAGGCTCTAACCCGCACTTGAAGTCCACACAAACACACACATGCACGCACAAAACACACACAAACACACATGCACGCACACACATACAGAATTATGCTCACCTTACCTTCCGTTCCACCTCCGGTCTCATGGTTCTTGTAGTTCCCGGGTACATCGCGACGTCCTCGCGGCAAACTACAAGTACCATGAGGCCGGCGGTGGAACGGAAGGCAAGGTGAGCATATAATATGTGTACCTTCCATTTCATCACCGGCCTCCTGGGTCCTGTAGTTCGCCGCTCCGCTCCGCTCCACTCCAGGCTGTGCATTGGCATCCATAGCGACGTAGCAGGAACTTCCTGTCACCGCTACTCAAAGGCAGAGCGCTGGCCAATCAGAGGCAAGAGGTTCTGCCTTTGACGTTATGTTAACCCGATACACAGCCCGGCCCCGTATCAGAGAACAGCAAGTCCCAGGAGACCGGCGATGGAACAGAAGGTAAGGTGAGCATATAATATGTGCGTGTGCGTGCGTGCTTGTGTTTTTGTGTGTGTTTGTGTGAGTTTGTGTGTGTTTGTATGTGTTTGTGTGCGTTTGTGCATGTGTGGAATGATAGAATAGGGGACCAGGATGGACATTTAACAAGTTGTGGAACGAATTGTCTGCATTGCAATGATTTCCTATAGGAAATCTTGGTCTGCTGAACGAGTAACTTGGTTAACAAGCACAGTCCCAGAACGAATTGTTCTCGTTAAGCAAGGTTCCACTGTATTCACTATTGAGATTCATTCAAATTTATTTACCATGTATCAAATTTTAGGGGAAAATATGATGAAGTCTGCAAATTAGAATTTCAAAAGATCTGCTCATACCTACTTTTCCCATATTTCTGAGTAAGTACAGATCTGGAATAGCAGAAGGACAGCATTCAGGAATAAAGGTGTACTGTACAGACTTTGAAGCTATAGTACATTTCCACAACACTGGAGACAATGGAAAGAAGCAGCATCTTAGTAAGGCCATATGCCCACTTTGTGTTTCTATGTGCAGAAAATCTGCACATAAAAACGCATGTTTTGGCAGGAAAAAAGCAACTGATAAAACGCACTTTTTTTATTGCATTTGCATGTTTTTTCACACTTTTTTCCATGCTTCTTTTTGTGCATTTTTGAGTCATGGCAACCGCGGAGGTTCAGGTGCTGTTCCCCCGCGATTTCCACCAGGACATTGGCTGATCTTACAGCCAGGATCCAGCTCTCACTGTCGGGAGCAGTGCCCACACCGCTTCTGGCAGTATAATCACCAATGCAGCATTCAGAAGGCAGGTAAAGGAATTGCTTACCTCTCCCTAGCGATCGTGTCCCTGCAATGCAATCACAAGGACCTGATTGCTGCCATGGTAACCCTGGGTCATCACCATGAAGACCTCGGGTTACTGAGGTACGGATTGCCCCACAGACCATGGCACCTATGTTATCAGACTTCCCTGTAGCAAGGTCCTGCTGTAAAGACCACGTGGTCTAGGTGCTGGGAACCTTGGTGACGTCACAAGGCGAACCAAGTTCATGTCAGTGGGTCTGCAGGAAACCTCGGTGATCCATCGGCATGAACGCAACTCACCTTGTGATGTTACCAGACTTCCCTGCAGCAAGGTCTTATGATAAAGGCTGCAAGATGATGAAATGGCTCCAGGGAACCCCAGTGATGTAAAAAAAGAACATAAAAACACACAATAAAAGCAATATGTGCATTACACATGCGATTTTTTTCCTGCGTTTTTCACTGTCTCCATTGAACTCAATTGGTGAAAAAAGCAGGAAAAAACGCAGAAACAATTGACATGCTGCTTCTTTTTTCAGCAACAAAAACTGCAAAGAAAAAATAACCAACATGGGCACAGCATGTCAAGATTCTCATAGACTTTGTTGGGATGCTTTTTACTTGCTTTTATTGATTAAAAGAATCAAGGAAAAAAGCATAGACTGCCATTAGAGTGGACTGCCATTAAGTAACGTTGTTGCCATTAACGGGATTGTTCACTATTACAACCCTCCTTCTCATTCCCCATGTTTGGCCCCATTAAATAAAAAAAGCTTCCTCTCACTTCCCGTACTGACACAGTTCCAGCGCTGTCAACGCTCACATTGCCAAGGCTCGAATGACATCACAAACCTCACATTGAATTGCAGGCTTTTCTCTATCCCCCTTCGGACATGCGAGTATTTAACCGGATGTGAAAGTTGCAGCTGGCCACTCATTTCCTGTTATTTTCTCACTAGAAGGTGGCCCGATTCTACGCATCGGGTATTCTAGAATTTACGTATTGTGTAGTTCATGTATGATTTTTGTTATATATATATGTTCTGGGTGTTGTCTGGGTGTGGCGGGGGTGAGAGCGGTGTTGTATGTGTGTTGCGTGTGTTGCGTTGTTTGTGGAGCGCTGTGTGTCTGTAGCGTTGTGTGTGTGTGTGTGTTGCGCGGTTTGTGTGTGTGTGGTGTGTTTTGGGGGGAGGTATGTTTTGTGCAATGTGTGTGTTGTGCGGTATGTGCGAATATTTGTGTGTGCCGCGGTGTTTGTGTGTTGGGTGTTGTGTGTGTGCAGCGTTGTCTGTGTGTGTGGGTGTCTGTGTAGGGCAGTTGTTTGTGGTTCCCAGTGTGTGTGTGTGGTGTGTTGTGCAGTGCGCGCGCGTGTGTGTGTGTGTGTGTTGGGGGGAGGTGTGCACTTCCCATCGTGCTCCAACCCCCATGCAGCGCAGTCCCCATCGTGCTCCATCCCCCATGCAGCGCACTCCCCATCGTGCTCCATCCCCTATGCTGCGCACCCCCCATCGTGCTCCATCTCCCATGCTGCGCACTCCCAAACGTGCTCCATCCGCCATGCTGCGCACTCCCAAACGTGCTCCATCCACCATGCTGCGCACTCCCAAACGTGCTCCATCCGCCATACTCCGCACTCCCCATCGTGCTCCATCCCCCATGCAGCGCACTCCCCATCGTGCTCCATCCCCTATGCTGCGCACCCCCCATCGTGCTCCATCTCCCATGCTGCGCACTCCCAAACGTGCTCCGTCCCCCATGCTGCGCACTCACAAACGTGCTCCATCCGCCATGCTGCGCACTCCCAAACGTGCTCCATCCACCATGCTGCGCACTCCCAAACGTGCTCCATCCGCCATACTCCGCACTCCCCATCGTGCTCCATCCCCCATGCAGCGCACTCCCCATCGTGCTCCATCCCCTATGCTGCGCACCCCCCATCGTGCTCCATCTCCCATGCTGCACACTCCCAAACGTGCTCCATCCCCCATGCTGCGCACTCCCAAACGTGCGCCATCCGCCATGCTGCGCACTCCCAAACGTGCTCCATCCGCCATGCTGCGCACTCCCAAACGTGCTCCATCCGCCATGCTGCCCACTCCCAAACGTGCTCCATCCGCCATGCTGCGCACTCCCAAACGTGGTCCATCCGCCATGCTGTGCACTCCCAAACATGCTCCATCCGCCATACTCCGCACTCCCCATCGTGCTCCATCCCCTATGCTGCGCACCCCCCATCGTGCTCCATCTCCCATGCTGCGCACTCCCAAACATGCTCCATCCCCCATGCAGCGCACTCCCAAACATGCTCCATCCGCCATGCTCTCTCCTCCCAGCATCAGCCTCTCTCATCCCAGCATCTGCCTCTCTCCTCCCAGCATCAGCCTTTTCTGTCCCCAGCATCAGCCTCTCTCCTCCCAGCATCAGTCTTTTCTGTCCCTAGCATCAGCCTCTCTCCTCCCAGCATCAGCCTCTCTCCTCCCAGCCTACCCCAGCCTCAGCCTCCCCCAGCATCAGCCTCTCTCCTCCCAGCATCAGCCTCTCTCCTCCCAGCATCAGCCTTTTCTGTCCCCAGCATCAGCCTCTCTCCTCCCAGCCTACCCCAGCCTCAGCCTCCCCCAGCCTCAGCCTCCCCCAGCATCAGCCTCTCTCCTCCCAGCATCAGCCTCTCTCTTCCCAGCATCAGCCTCTCTCCTCCCAGCCTACCCCAGCCTCAGCCTCCCCCAGCATCAGCCTCTCTCCTCCTAGCATCAGCCTCTCTCCTCCCAGCCTACCCCAGCCTCAGCCTCCCCCAGCACCAGCCTCTCTCCTCCCAGCCTACCCCAGCCTCAGCCTTTCCCAGCATCAGCCTCTCTTCTCTCAGCCTCCCCATCCCAGCCTCTCTCCTCCCAGCCTCCTCCAGCACGCTGTGCTCCTCTGCCGACACTCACAGATCCGATCGCATACACTCACACACACACTCACACACACCCGATCGCATACAGTCACACACACCCGATCGCATACACTCACACACATCCGATCACATACACTCACACACACCCGATCGCATACACTCACACACACCCGATCGCATACACTCACACACATCCGATCACATACACTCACGCACACACACATTGACGATATTGCACATACGCGCTCACACTCACAACATCCGGAGATACCACATGCTTCTGGTCATGTGATCCTCCGGCAGGTCCTGTAAGGTCACTCCACAGTATCGCCGCCGAGAAGCAAGCGATATCCCAGGATGTTGTGAGTATGTGGATGTGATGTGATGTGTGTGTGAGGTGTGTGTGAGAGTGAATGTGATCTGATGTGTGTGTACTGTTATGTGTGTGCTGTTATGTGCGTGCATGTGTGTGTGTGTATGTTACGCCGCTGCGGGACCTTGATGCGCTGGTAACTATGCTAGCATGGTTACCAGCGTATCTCGTCCCCCGCTCGCACGGGAGCCCACACCAGCATACGCCGGCCAGCCCCAGCAATGCGAGGGTATGTGTCGGCTGGGTTTGCGGCGTACGCTGATGTGGGCTCCCGGGGGTACAGTACTCACCTGTGAGTCGTGGCTCCGTGACCGTGTCCGTTCGGGGAATGCGTGGGGGGCGGGGCCAGAGCTAGCGTGCATTGCGTGATGGGGGCGGGGCGTGGCCGAGTTGCCAATGCCTGCAGGGTGCCGGGGCGAGAGGCCAATCTGTGGGGGGGCGGAGCTTGGGTGAGCGGCCGGCCAATACGTGTGGGGGCGCAGCCTGGGCGAGCAGCCAATCCGTGCGGGGGGCGGGGCCATGGCAAGCCCAGCGGCCAATCAGCTTTGTGTCACCGTAAGGACACAATTTTGGAGCAAGACAGACAGACAGACAGACAGACAGAATAAGGCAATTATATATAGATATTTCCAAAGGTAGGGAGTGTGAAGCCAGTGGTGATTTGGTGCAGGGCTTGCGTAAAAACCTTCAGTGAGCTCCGTAAAGATGAACAGCAACACTGCTGTAACCATGCCAGTATTAGAGGTGAGTATAAGCTTTTTTAATTGAATAGGGCCAAACAGAAGGAATGAGAAGGGGTTGTCCAAGTTAGAGTTGAGCAAACCTGTTCAATAAAGGTTAGCCAATTTCAACTTCAGTACGAGCCTTAGCCTGTTCAGTTCGGTTTAGGCTCGGTGACCCTAGTACTTGCCCAAAAGTCGGCATTGTTCAGTTTTGTTCGATGACAAATCGTATTTTTTAAAAAAAATGCTTTTCTAATAACATGTTATGCTTTTGAACAGGATTTTGGTGCTGTATGATGAATGGGGAGGGGACTCGGGAGAAGCCAGATGCGCATGGTGCCATTTTTTTTCTCAACTTTATTTGTGGATGTTCCTGCAGCCACAGCATAGCAAACATCCACAAGGTTCAGACACAAGGGCTTGTGTCATTGGCTGCCTATGTCACATGTCCGTTTGTATATAAAATCTGGACATGCGGTGCCATCGCCATTTTGTGAATGTTAAATGTTATGGAAGGTTCTGCCGCCGGGGCTGCTAGACAGTTAGCATAGATAGGGGTTTGATGATAGGTAGTTGAGATAGACAGGAGAGCGATATTGTAGAATAAGACATGCAGTGTAGGGGAAGCTGTGTGCAACAAATTGGCATTTAATAATAGAAATATGGATAGGTACTTGTCAGTGCTTACTAAAGAGTTGCCAGTGAAGGATCTAAATAGCTATTGCTACTTATCACTACCTGCTCCCAATTATGCAGCAAAACACATTGCTAGGTATTGCTACGTATTACAGCCTGCTTCCAATTAGCCAGTGAAACACATTTCTAGGTATTGCTATGTATTATTGTCTGCTCCCAATTCGTCAGCGAAACGCATTTCTAGGTATGGCTTTGTATTATTGTCTACTCCCAATTAGCCAGTTAAACACATTTCTAGGTATTGCTATGCATTATGGCATGCTACCAATTACAATTAGGCAGTGAAACACATTTTGAGTCATTGATATTTTTAAGTACCGTCACAATATTGCCAACTCAAGCAGGAAATAATTTATCTTTTGTGTCAGGTGTCTGACAGGTGTGGCCGTAGAGTTGCAAAACATCTGTTTGAAATGGGAATGGTATATCAACCATGAATGGTAAATCACAAAGAGGTTGTGATGAACAAGTGAATAAGTGGGGTTTTGTAGGTGTATGTGTGGAAAGATCTGTTAGTCAAGTCAAAGCTCTAGTGAGCAAACACCGGACATCTTATCCCAAGAGACATGAGAACAACTTCCGTTACCGGACAGCTTAGTCCACTAGATTTCTTAGGCAGCCGCACATTGTTTCAACTTTGCAAATGAGGCTGATAAACAGCATGTGCTAGAGTGGATGACAATCGCTGAATGAAGTGGCTTCTCTTTCTCTTCCAGCACCTCAACATCACAAACAATTAATTCCTCAGAGGTGCCAACCTAATTAAACTTTTTTCTCCATGTCACAAATCTCCAACAAGCAAACTGACTGTGGGGAACCACATATGGGTGAGTCTGCAGAACTGTTCACACATTCTATCCCATGGGCATCAGAGGTCTACTACAAAGACTGCCAGACTCAAGAGGAGGAAAGCATCTGCACCAATACTCAAAATCTTTGTCAGTTGGATCCTGGCCCGGACATAGTAGGGTCCGAGCAGGATCCCGACACTTGTCAACTGATGTTAACCCCCAGGGATGGAGGTGATGTTGATGAGACTCAGATACCTGAGGCACACACGTACTGTATTGTGATATCAGGTCAGGAAGAGGAGGAGTGGGACAAAATAGAGGCTGTTGTTGTAGATCCCACTTGGTGTGAACCCAGAGGCACACAGCTATGTATCTCAGCAGATGAGGAGGAGGAGGCCAAGGAAGTTACGCTGGCAATTCCCATGCAAACATGCGAAGCACTGTATCCTCAGCCACAACTCTTGCTGTGGCCAGCAGCAGTTGCAGTTCTGCAGTTCGCAGGAAGGGTTGCCTAGCCTGTGCCTTTATTGAGACTGCAAAGCATGACCCAACTTTCGTTATCTGCCGTTATAAGCAATGACTTAGTAAAGGCAAAAATTCAAATAATTTGACTACTACATGCATGAACCGTCATTTGCGCAAGCAACATGCATTATTGTGGGAATACTACTGTGCTAAATTGTGGACTACGGTGCCTATCGGTCCACAAGCTGCCAAATCAACCACACCTGCTGCTTCTTTCTCCTTCTGCATCACTGTCAAAACTATTCTCACACAGGTGTGTCATCGTGAGATAATTAAAAATACTAGATATGACAACTTCATATTATCTGAAAATTTCATTAAAAATACAAATATTTCTTCATTAGAAAACATCCGACCACAGAACCTCCACTTGTTTACCCACTAGTTTGGATGAGTGAGAGCTCGTCAGCTTTTATGAAAGTGACCATGCCTGGGGTTTTTGACCCATGTAAGACACTGAGGCCACATCCTGTGTGTTGATTTCTAAAATGAAAATGCCAGCCCACTGTAACATTATATCCCCCCAGCCTATACCATATTGTAATCAGGCTTCAGCAGTAGTTATTGTTCTTGGTCTGGTTGCATATATATTGTTCTCCTCTGCAGGAGGCTTCCCTAATACACAATCTCTGGAGATTGTGTCTAGAAACTTCTTTCTAACTAGGAGCTACCTAAAGGATGTAACCCCAGTAAGAATAAAGAAGTATATGAAAAGGGGGTACAGGGAAAAAGGACCACAAGAAATGTCAATGTTAAATACAAAATAAGTTTATTAAATACAGGGTGATACAGAGGTGTACAGTGGTAGCAGGAAGAGATGGAAAAAAACCTGCACAGGAAACAACCCACAACAATTCCTGGACTAGCCACAAGATGGCAGTAACACCTGCTGGCAAGCTATTGTATGAATATTAGGTGAATGTTCAAAAATACAATAGCCCAAGAAGAATTGGCTGGAGGTACTCAGAGATATATTCCAAGAGCGAGTGTGACCCTGGATTATGGCTTTGGGGTAAAACAATGCATGATTGGTGTGATGAGCGGCCTTCCTGCAGACATTCTTCTAGGGAATGATGTGGGGAATCTTCAATGCCACTTTGTCGGTGCGATAACCAGAAGTCAAGCCAAGAGAGCAGCAGATGTGGACGTGTTCAACCCATCAATGGAAATGAGGCCACCCGAACTGTCGTCACAGCCGCTCTGTGGCCAAGCCCCTTACAGACCTCACGAAGAAAACGATGCCCTGGCTGGTGATCTGGACTCCAGCCTGTGATGAGGCTTTTAACCGGCTGAAGGATGCCTTGGTCTGCGACCCTGTTCTGGCTGCTCCAGACTATAAGAGGAGATTAATTGTGCAGACGGATGCCTCTTCTTATGGACTGGGAGCTGTACCCTGCCAGGTGAATGCAGCTGGGGAGGAGTAGCCCATTGCCTACCTCAGCAGGAAGCTGCTTGACCGAGAAGTGGCCTATGCAACTGTTGAGAAGGAATGTCTGGCTGTAGTATGGGCCCTTAGGAAACTAAAGCTGTATCTGTATGGATAAGAATTCACTGTGGTTACTGATAACAATCCCCTCACCTGGCTAAACAGAGTCTCTGGGGACAATGGATGCTTACTATGATGGAGTCTGGCTCTTCAACCCTATAACTTTACCATACAATATAGAAGGGGCAGCCAACACCAAAATGCAGATGGATTGTCCAGGCAAGAGGAGCCCTGAGTCAGGTCCACCATGTTTATGTGCACTTGACAAGCGACCTGTTGAGGTCACTAGTCCATGCACAAATTGAGGGTGGTAGGGGTTGTAACATTATATCCCCCCAGCCTATACCATATTGTAATCAGGCTTCAGCAGTAGCTATTGTCCTTGATCTGGTGGGAGGTTGCATATATATTGTTCTCCTCTGCAGGAGGCTTCCCTAATACATAATCTCTAGAGACTGTGTCTAGAAACTTCTTTCTAACTAGGAGCTACAAGTAGCAAGTGTTAAAGGGGTTGTTCTGAGCACTTCTGCCCATCCAGGGGGTGGATCTAAGGAAAGATGGGAGATTCAGCCACATGCTTTTTAGTTTAGTTATGCTTTGTTGGGTGAAGGGCTAGGAACTGTGCTGAGGCCAGCTCCTTTTTTGCCCGTACATGGACGATTGGACATTGAGGATCAGCTCCCACGCTGCTGGATTTAGAGAACTCATCTGAGGACTGTTACATTTTCCTTGGTGTCGGTTTGCCGCGGATCTGTTTCCTTTGTGTGGACTCTAAAGAACCATTTTAATATTGGATGGTTTATGCTCCCTGCCTCATTAAATCTTCTTGGATTGTTCATCGGTCTGGTGTCCCTTACTGCTCTGCCGCATACCCCGTCACACCCACATCCTGTGTGTTGCATGGACCATACTTCCCTGCTGTGCAAACACACTATGAAGAAATGGGGAGGTGGAATTGATGCCACTTTCCTGCTGTCTTCCTGCAATATTTTTAAATGTTAAGGCTCCAAGATGGGTCTTCAACTTGTTTCTTGTTTGTAGTGGCAGAGTTCTGGGAGCAAGAGGCCTATGCCGTCAGTTATGCATCTCTTGATTTTTAAAATGAAAATGCCAGCCCACATCCTGTGTATTGCATGGACCATAATTCCCTGCTGTGCAAATACTCTATGGGGAAATAGGGGGAAATTGATGCCACTGTCCTGCTATCTGACTGAAAGGTTTTTTTAATCTCAAGATTCCAAGATGGGTCTCCAAATTGTCTTTTGTCTGTACTGCCAGCTTTCTGGGAGCAAGAGGCCTATGCCTGTAACTCATGCATCTCTTGATTTTCAAATTGAAAATGTCAGCCACATCATGTGTGTTGCATGGACCATAATTCCCTGTTGTGTCAACACACTATCTTGAAATGGAGGGGGAGGGGAATTGATGCCACTGTCCTGCTTTCTGCCTGAAAGGTTTTTAATCTCTTATCTCAAAGATGGGTCTCCAAGTCTTCCAAGTTGTGTCTTGTCTGTACTAGCAGAAGTATGGGAGCACCAGCCCTACACCTGTCTCTCATCAACTATATTTGTTCTGTCAATAGTCTAGGAAGCTAATGGCTATGCCAAAACAGTGGTGCTGCACTGTAAAACAAATTTTTGCTGTTTTGGAAGCTTTTTGACCCTCTTAAAGGTGTTTTCTCTGCCTTAGGTTTAGAGTCCCATTGAATCCAATGAGGTTTGAAAGGTTTGACGAACGGTTCAACAAACAGGTCGGCAAACATAGCGTTTGTGGTAAGGCTTGGCAAACCAAATTTTCAAAGGTTTGCTTATCTCTAGTTCTAGTAGTAAAAAACTCCTTTAATGTGTTTAATTTGCCTGCAGCTATGTTTAGGAGGGTGATACATGTCAAAGTAATAGCCAATTGAATGTCAGGAACTGAGCATTCTCCAAAAAGAACAAAAGAGCAAAACTTGCACTCTCTAGACTGTTTTACTTTCTTACCATAGTACATGCTGGTGCCATCTCTTCCCCAGGTAAGCAACTTGAGCAACTGGCTGTCAATATAATGTATGAAAGGGAAATGTGATTTAAAAGACCACCTACTTCGATTATGCCAGGGGTGTGATGTTCACGTGCCCATTGTAGAAACCTTTGTTAGAGAGGCCAACATGAACATTTAAATAGGTTTTGGCAGCCCCTATACAGTAATCTGTGATGCATTATGTTTTATGATACCTTCCAATCATATTTCTGTGACCATCAGGACCCGCTATGACCATGTCAACGGTTCACTACTTGGTCATACTTCAACCATAATAGGGTCACCCCAAAAGACTTGCCATTTTAGATAGGCTCTGATTTAGTCATTTGTCCATTAAAGGTAATCTATAAGCAAGTTTTTTGCTACCTGATCTGAGAGCAGCATGATGTAGGTCAAGAGACCCTGAATCCAGCAAAAATTTTACTTAGTTTACTGGGTGCAGCGGTTCTGACACAATAATAGTTTTTAGATTTAGCCATGCAGCAGAGCTCAGAAACCTGCCCCATCCACACCAGGATTTTTATATACAAAATCTATAGACAGTAAGCTGCTAATCACAGCAAGGGTGTACCAGACTAATTGATCTCTAGCTGACCTAGTCCTGCAATGATAATCTCCTGAAGCAAAAATAAACATTGAAGGTAAACAACAGCACATCATGTGATAAAAGACAGATCATTGAATTATTTGCGTTAACCCCTGCAGCCTGGTGTCTTCAGAATACATAGCAAAACCCTTTTGACAGATTTCCTTAAATATTTGACCCTTGTTATAGTTGCACAGATCCTTGCTCTAGGCTGCTTGCTTTGCTTCTAGCGCATCATCTCAATAACTGACAGCCCATTTTCTGCCTAATTTATCCCTTGACAGATGTCATTACAATGACACATCAATGGTTTCACTATGGTGATTATGGAAGTCACCATAGTTTAAAATCTAATTGTTAAAAAGCAAATAATTGATAGTTTATTGTTAATGGCCATGTGGTTTTGCGAGCAAATGAATGTTTATTGACGATAATCATTTAGACAATACAGTTTTAAGGATCAATTTGAAACCTTCAGCGACTTACATGTCTGTGTAGATTTTGGATGCTGAATGAAATCCTATAAATAAAAAATATTGAATCAAATCTGTATTGAATAACAAACAAATTACTGATACAAGGGCAGAATCCAATTCCCCTGAGTGCATGATTCTGAAGACGTACAGTTTCTGATGATATATATACTGCATACATGTATATACAGGGTGGTCAAAAAGTAGATGGACAGTATTTGTAATAGGGTTATCAAACATGGTGTAAAGTGAAACTGACTCAGTTGCCCTTAGCATCCAGATTCCACCTTTCATTTTCCAAAGAGTCTGTGAAGAATGAAAAGTGGAATCTGATTGGTTGCTAAGGGCAAGTAAGTCAGTTTCACTTTACACCATGTTTGATAACCCTATTACACACACTGTTCACCTACTTTTGGACCACCCTGTATATTGTAAGATGGCACTCGGTAATATGGGAAATGGCCGGTATGTGTCGCAGAGAACCTCTGCCATGAACTAGTTTTCGCTGGGACTTGTAGTTCCACATGTTTTTTGGTAACATGTTTCAGGGCTAAATTCATGGGATGGTCAGAAGTGATGGGCGGGACTCAACATCCACATACCTCCCACCCAGGGGTGTGTCTGGGAGGAAATCATGTGTCTGGTTTTGATCACGTGATGGTCTACCAGGGTCCTGGAAGGACACGGCCCTCCTGGAGCACATGATGAGACCATGTGGGGAGTGTCCTGTGACTCCTGAACAGGTATCCCCAGGAGAAGTGGGTTGTGCGCTGACTGGGTGTCAGGAAGTGAAAACCGCCATATTTGTCTTCACTCATACAGCTGAGAGGTCAGTGAGTAAAGGCTGGGATGCCTGCACTGGGACGCTGTGTGTATGAAGCCTTGCAGATATACTCACTATTAGAACAGACTGGGGATAGTGGCATGTCCCTGTAATTGTGTTAGCGGTTTATGACATGCTTGAATAAACAGCATAAACTGTTTAAATGACAAAGTGCTCCTGTGGGCCTTCCACTGCTCCTGACACTGCCAGGCGTGTGTCCCCAATACATTTGGTGGCGCAGGTCATTACAGTATATATATATATATATATATATATATATATACCAGAAGGTGGCCCGATTCTACGCATCGGGTATTCTAGAATTTACGTATTGTGTAGTTAATGTATGATTTTTGTTATATATATATATATATATATATATATATAGATGTTGTTGTCTGTAGTTACCAAGTGTTTGTGTAGGGCGCTGTACATGTTCTGGGTGTTGTCTGGGTGTGGCGGGGGGTGAGAGCGGTGTTGTATGTGTGTTGCGTGTGTTGCGTTGTTTGTGGAGCGCTGTGTGTCTGTAGCGTTGTGTGTGTGTGTGTGTTGCGCAGTTTGTGTGGGTGTGGTGTGTTTTGGGGGGAGGTATGTTTTGTGCAATGTGTGTGTGTTGCGTGGTATGTGCGTATATTTATGTATGCCGCGGTGTTTGTGTGTTGTGTGTGTGCAGCGTTGTCTGTGTGTGTGGGTGTCTGTGTAGGGCGGTGTTTGTGGTTCCCAGTGTGTGTGTGGTGTGTTGTGTGTGTGTGTTGGGGGGAGGTGTGCACCTCCCATCGTGCTCCATCCCCCATGCTGCGCACCCCCCATCGTGCTCCATCCGCCATGCTGCGCACTCCCAAACGTGCTCCATCCGCCATGCTGCGCACTCCCAAACGTGGTCCATCCGCCATGCTGCGCACTCCCAAACGTGCTCCATCCGCCATGCTGCGCACTCCCAAACGTGCTCCATCCGCCATGCTGCGCACTCCCAAACGTGGTCCATCCGCCATGCTGCGCACTCCCAAACGTGCTCCATCCGCTATGCTGCGCACTCCCAAACGTGCTCCATCCCCCATGCTGCACACTCCCCATCGTGCTCCATCCCCCATGCTGCGCACCCCCCATCGTGCTCCATCCCCCATGCTGCACCAGCATCAGCCTCTCTGCCCCCAGCATCAGCCTCTCTCCTCCCAGCATCAGCCTCTCTCCTCCCAGCATCAGCCTCTCTCCTCCCAGCATCAGCCTCTCTGTCCCCAGCATCAGCCTCTCTGTCCCCAGCATCAGCCTCTCTCCTCCCAGCCTCAGCCTCCCCCAGCATCAGCCTATCTTCTCTCAGCCTCCCCCCTCCCAGCCTCCCTCCTCCCAGCCTCCCCCAGCATCAGCCTCCCCCTCCCAGCCTCCCCCAGCATCAGCCTCTCACCTCCCAGCCTCCCCCAGCATCAGCCTCTCTCCTCCCAGCCTCCCCCAGCATCAGCCTCCCCCTCCCAGCCTTCCCCAGGATCAGCCTCTCTACTCCCAGCCTCCCTCCTCCCAGCCTCCCCCAGCATCAGCCTCCCCCTCCCAGCCTCCCTCCTCCCAGCCTCCCCCAGCATCAGCCTCCCCCTCCCAGCCTCCCCCAGCATCAGCCTCTCACCTCCCAGCCTCCCCCAGCATCAGCCTCTCTCCTCCCAGCCTCCCCCAGCATCAGCCTCCCCCTCCCAGCCTCCCCCAGCATCAGCCTCTCTCCTCCCAGCCTCCCCCAGCAACAGCCTCTCTCCACCCAGCCTCCCCCAGCATCAGCCTCTCGCCTCCCAGCCTCCCCCAGCATCAGCCTCTCTGTCCCCAGCATCAGCCTCTCTGTCCCCAGCACCAGCCTCTCTCCTCCCAGCCTCAGCCTCCCCCAGCATCAGCCTATCTTCTCTCAGCCTCCCCCCTCCCAGCCTCCCTCCTCCCAGCCTCCCCCAGCATCAGCCTCCCCCTCCCAGCCTCCCCCAGCATCAGCCTCTCACCTCCCAGCCTCCCCCAGCATCAGCCTCTCTCCTCCCAGCCTCCCCCAGCATCAGCCTCCCCCTCCCAGCCTTCCCCAGGATCAGCCTCTCTACTCCCAGCCTCCCTCCTCCCAGCCTCCCCCAGCATCAGCCTCCCCCTCCAGCCTCCCTCCTCCCAGCCTCCCCCAGCATCAGCCTCCCCCTCCCAGCCTCCCCCAGCATCAGCCTCTCACCTCCCAGCCTCCCCCAGCATCAGCCTCTCTCCTCCCAGCCTCCCCCAGCATCAGCCTCCCCCTCCCAGCCTCCCCCAGCATCAGCCTCTCTCCTCCCAGCCTCCCCCAGCATCAGCCTCTCTCCTCCCAGCCTCCCCCAGCATCAGCCTCCCCCTCCCAGCCTTCCCCAGGATCAGCCTCTCTACTCCCAGCCTCCCTCCTCCCAGCCTCCCCCAGCATCAGCCTCCCCCTTCCAGCCTCCCCCAGCATCAGCCTCTCTCCTCCCAGCCTCCCCCAGCATCAGCCTCTCTCCTCCCAGCCTCCCCCAGCATCAGCCTCTCTCCTCCCAGCCTCCCCCAGCATCAGCCTCTCTCCTCCCAGCCTCCCCCAGCATCAGCCTCCCCCTCCCAGCCTCCCCCAGCATCAGCCTCTCTCCTCCCAGCCTCCCCCAGCATCAGCCTCTCTCCTCCCAGCCTCCCCCAGCATCAGCCTCTCGCCTCCCAGCCTCCCCCAGCATCAGCCTCTCTCCTCCCAGCCTCCACCAGCATCAGCCTCTCTCCTCCCAGCCTCCCCCAGCATCAGCCTCTCGCCTCCCAGCCTCCCCCAGCATCAGCCTCTCTCCTCTCAGCCTCCCCCAGCATCAGCCTACACCCTCCCAGCCTCCCCCAGCATCAGCCTACCCCAGCATCAGCCTACCCCAGCATCAGCCTACACCCTCCCAGCCTCCCCCAGCATCAGCCTACCCCAGCATCAGCCTACCCCAGCATCAGCCTACCCCAGCATCAGCCTCTCTCCACCCAGCCTCCCCCAGCATCAGCCTCCCCCTCCCAGCCTTCCCCAGAATCAGCCTCTCTCCTCCCAGCCTCCCCCAGCACGCCGTGCTCCTCTGCCGACACTTACAGATCCGATCGCATACACTCACACCCACACACTCACACATCAGAACACACTCACACACATCCGATCGCATACACTCACACACACACTGACGATATCGCACATACGCGCTCATACTCACAACATCCGGAGATACCACATGCTTCTGGCCATGTGATCCTCCGGCAGGTCCTGGAAGGTCACTCCACAGTATCGCCACCGAGAAGCAAGCGATATCCCAGGATGTTGTGAGTGTGTGGATGCGATGTGATGTGTGTGTGAGGTGTGTGTGAGAGTGAGTGTGATCTGATGTGTGTGTGTGCTGTTATGTGTGTGCTGTTATGTGCGTGCGTGTGTGTGTGTGTATGTTATGCCACTGCAGGACCTTGATGCGCTGGTAACTATGCTACCATGGTTACCAGCGAATCACGTCCCCCGTTCGCACGGGAGCCCACACCAGCATACGGGCGGCAACCCCAGCAATGCGAGGGTATGTGTTGGCTGGGTTGGCGGCGTACGCTGATGTGGGCTCCCGGGGGTACAGTACTCACCTGGGAGTAGTCGTGGCTCCGTGTCGGTTCGGGGAATTAGTGCGGGAGGCGAGGCCAGAGCGAGCATGCATTGCGTGAGGGGGGCGGGGCGTGGCCGAGTTGCCAATGCGTGCAGGGTGCCGGGGCGAGAGGCCAATCCGTGTGGGGGGCGGAGCCTGGGTGAGCGGCCGGCCAATCCGTGTGCAGGCGGAGCCTGGGCGAGCGGCCAATCCGTGCTGGGGGGCGGGGCCATGGCGAGCCCAGCGGCCAATCAGCTTTGTGTCACCGTAAGGACACAATTTTGGAGCAAGACAGACAGACAGACAGACAGACAGAATAAGGCAATTATATATATAGATATATATATATCCAAAGGAAAAAAGAAAGTCGCACTCCGTAAGGATCTTAGTGTTGTTCCATCTTTATGTCACATCAACGTGCAAATACAGGCGGTAGGGGAGGTGAGGCGTGCCATCAGCGCCGGACGACGGCGTGCCGTTTCGCTAATGTTTAGCTTCCACGGGTCCAGTGCAATTTGCTGTGCAGCATCGCCCTCTTAAAACAGATGGTGCGGATACTACGTCAGCAAGTGATATAAAATGCAAAAAATGCAAATGAACAATTAGATGTTGCAAAAGGAAGGTGAATTATTCTAGAAATATTAAACTATGAACTCTCTTTCAAGAAAGTACATCATAAATATTTTTGATATTTTTGAATGGTAAATAACAGACATATCACTATAAATGTCAAAATAAACCTTAGTATTACACTTATACTCGTGGCGCAAAAAGGACAGTATTTTCAAAAGATCACATGTCAATTAGATCAGTCAGAAAATTAGACAAAATTCGGAAAGGCAATCAGGAAAGAAAAGAGAGAAACAGAGGACATATATAGCACAGCAAGAAATTCCATTTTATATGAATATAGATAAAATTTCTTTCTAATCAAAGAAAGACAGACAGATCGTTCCTGTCATTCAGACCTAGCGGTCCCATTGCGTTTAGGTCTAAGATTAGTCTTGATTCTTTTTGCAGTAGTGAGCGGTGTGTATCACCACCTCTGCTACTGGGATTCACTTTTATTAACCCTGCAAAGGACATTAAGCGAGGATTACTGTTGTGACATTCTTGCATGTGTTTTATGAGGCGTGCTGAGCCTATCCCTGATGTTATAGATTTTGAGTGCTCTCTAAACCTGATGTACAGGGGTCGAATCGTTTTCCCAATATAATAAAAATTACAAGGGCAAAATATGGCATATACTATGTATGTTGATTTACATGATATAAAATCATTGACCCTGAGATACTCGCATCCCACTCTTATAACGTCCCCCGTTTTATGAGCAAAGCAATAGGAGCAGTTCCTACATTTGAAGTTACCCTTCAGTTTTTTGCAATCCAACCAGGTTCTTTCTTTTGTATATGCGAATCTATTATTAACTAATAAGTCACCCAAATTCTGACATCTTCTATAGGATATTAGGGGGCCTTCCTTTGCCAACTCTTGGAGGTCCCTATAGCTTTTTATCAGGGTTTGATTTGATTTGATTTGATTTGCAATCAAGGTTTTTTACCGCAGGGGGCCCACCCGCACACTGTAATTCTCTTGTTGTGGATGATTGAGTACTTTTTTTCTGGGTATTATAGTATTTTTTAAGGTGCAGTTTTCTGCAACCCTTATAAAGATCTATCCGAAAATCGGTTAGATTAAAGCTCTCAGGTAAGCAAAAATTCACATGTCAATTACATCAGTCAGAAATTTTTTTGCATTTTCTATCACTTGCTGACGTAGTATCCGCACCATCTGTTTTAAGAGGGCTGTGCTGCTCAGCAAATTGCACTGGACCCGTGGAAACTAAACATTAGCGAAACGGCACGCCGTCGTCCGGCGTTGTATGGCACGCCTCACCTCCTCTACCGCCTGTACTTGCACGTTGATGTGAAATAAAGATGGAACAACAATGAGATCCTTACGGAGTGCGACGTTCTTTCTTCCTTTGGATTTTTTCGTGATATTTTCACCAAGTCTGCACCCGGATCCAATCCATGCACATTAAAGATTGATCGCGACAGTACGGCAACACGTGGAGCAAGCGGTGCACCGGGATTTCTTATACTTCGATACTACTGAGGACTGGTGCTTTCCCCGTAAGTGCACGCTTACCTATATATTGTCTCTACATATCAGTACATCTATTTTGCCGTATACTTATCAATCTCAGCAATTTGGATATGACAGAGATATCCATGGACATAACCGATAGCGGTATTATAGCGGGGAGGGAAGATGCCTCAACGTTTTTTAGTTGTTGCAACGATAAGGTGAATCTGGAAGTTATGGGCAATAAAAGCCTGGAATGACGGGTTATGTCTCTTGTGGAAAAAGAAATCAATTTATTTTGGACCGTGCAGTCATTAAGGTCGTATCAGGACAGTCAGCGTGTGCCACGCGGCTTACGTATTGTGAAACAAATTTCATTCTATCAGGACGATATCATTTTCAAAAAAGAATGGGACAATGCACAGCAGTAGTGTTCTGTGAAATTTCTTCAGATTGTACTAGCTAAAAACGAGGAGGAGCATGTTAAAATAACTAACGAACTTTTAAAACTGAGAAAGGAATTAGAAAACCACATTACGGAGGATGCCTGGAAAATTAAACTAGATAAGAAACTACTACCACTACAATCACAAATAAAAGAAAGAAAAAGAGAAAAATATATTAGAGACAAGATGGACTATGACAATCAGCAAGTTTTTTCCTGGAATAAGACTCGGTCCTCGACCGTCAATTTTAGGAGACCTTATTCAAGGAATCCTAATAAAAATATATGAACAAGAAAAAAAAGTGCATGGACCACGGACTCCGACTCCAGTGGGGGTGAGGAGCTCGTGGTCAGGCACAAAAAACCACTACCTGTTGCCGCTTCTCAGGCTCCCTCCTCGTCTGTCGCCCCTTTAGAAAGCGTGGCAGGAGGGGTGGCAGACGGGGATGGAGAGGGGACACCCAATCCTGGTAAGCGAAAACAGGTGTCTTGGAGGACATAAAAAATCACGCATCACCCGACGGGGCGAATGCTCTGTCGGATGAGCCCATGATTTCTGGAAAAAATGTTGAATGTGTGCATACTGTGTTTAATTTAACATCTTTTTCCTTTTCAGCTGACATGTACTCCGTGCTCAGGAAGGGGTTAAATTTTTGCTTACCTGAGAGCTTTAATCTAACCGATTTTTGGATAGATCTTTATAAGGGTTGCAGAAAACTGCACCTTAAAAAATACTATAATACCCAGAAAAAAAGTACTCAATCATCCACAACAAGAGAACTACAGTGTGCGGGTGGGCCCCCTTGGCTTCTTTGGAGGCCAAGGGAATACACCCGCATTAGAGAAAGACGTACATTTACTCCTCAGTTTGACCGACCCTGCTCCTGTTTTTGTAGACCCTGCGGTAAAAAACCTTGATGGCACCTTGTCTAACCCTTTTAGAAAGGGTCTAAAATCTACGTTTTTTCCTCCATCCACCCCGGGCAACAATATAGATTTATTCCAAGAATTGGTAATAAGAGATCTAGAGGCCCTCAGATACTCACCACCCGCGAGCAATTTAGCAAAAAATGAATTGAAGGCCCTCAAAACTTTGCAGAGCAACCGGGACATAATAATCAGAAGGGCCGACAAGGGGGGCGCCATAGTCCTTTTGACAAAAAAAGCATATCAAAATGAGTCTGAAAGACAATTAAATAATACCAGTGTTTATAAAAAATTGTCTAGCGATCCGACCTGGCTTTATGTAAAACAACTAAGAAGTTTTCTATTTAAATGGGTGGACAATAAAATTTTAACTAAAAGTACAGCAGAAAAACTTCTACCTGTATACCCAAAGAAAGCACATTGGTATTATCTACCGAAAGTGCATAAAGACATGGTTTCCCCCCCCGGCCGCCCAATAATTTCGGGCATAGGATCCATTACCGAACCCCTATCACAATACCTCGAATGGCTCTTGAAGCCACTGGCTAAAATGTTTCCCTCTTACGTTAGGGACACAGGTGACTTTGTAGAAATGCTGGATGACTTTGAGTGGCAGCATGGACTTCAGTTGGCATCATTGGATATTGAGAGTCTGTACACCCGGATCCCACAAGATCTGGGTGTACAGACTATCAAAAAAGTCCTTACCAATTTTGGACAGGATCCCTCCCTTGTGACATTTGTGGCAGAGACTTTTAATTTTGTATTGAGCCACAATGCCTTCACTTTTGGGGAGCAATGGTACTTGCAATGCGGGGGTACAGCGATGGGTACCCCCGCAGCCTGCATTTTCGCAAACTTGTTCTTGGTGGCCTTAGAGGACGACATGATCTATGGTATAGTTAACCCCTTTCTCAAACATATAAAAAGATACGCAAGATATGTGGACGATGTGTTTCTGGTGTGGGATGGCACTAAGCAAGAGTTTGATCAATTTGTCACCTACTTGAATGAAAATAATACATTTAATATGCTCTTCACTAGTCAGTTTGGGGGCCAGGAACTAGTTTTCCTGGATGTCAGGCTGACAGTGAATGAGGGGACCATACTGAGGGAGGTCCATAGAAAACTCACAGCAGTTAACAATCTGCTGCATTATGGCAGTGCTTATCCATCCCACACCAGAACCTCACTCCCATATAGCCAATTCTTGTGGTTAAAAAGCGTTAATAATAATCCTCTCTGATTCAGGGAACAGGCCTCTGAGTTGAAGATGCGGCTACTTGAGCGGGGTTACCCATCCATGGTTGTAGATGCTGCCCTTGATAGGGCCGCAACAGGGGCCACCGAACAGAATAACTCCGCCAAAAAAAATCTAAAAAAATGCCAAAAAAGATCCCCATAGAAAGATGTGCTTTTAACTTCGAATACAATTCCATGTTTGACACTGAGATCCAGCATAAAAAACATTGGCACCTGATAAAAAACGATAGGGACCTCCAAGAGTTGGCAAAGGAAGGCCCCCTAATATCCTATAGAAGATGTCAGAATTTGGGTGACTTATTAGCTAATAATAGATTCGCATATACAAAAGAAAGAACCTGGTTGGATTGCAAAAAACTGAAGGGTAACTTCAAATGTGGGAACTGCCCCTATTGCTTTGCTCATAAAACGGGGGACGTTATAAGAGTGGGATGCGAGTATCTCAGGGTCAATGATTTTATATCATGTAAATCAACATACATAGTATATGCCATATTTTGCCCTTGCAATTTTTATTATATTGGGCAAACGATTTGACCCCTGTACATCAGGTTTAGAAAGCACTTAAAAATTATAACATCAGGGATAGGCTCAGCACGCCTCATAAAACACATGCAAGAATGTCACAACAGTAATCCTCGCTTAATGTCCTTTGCAGGGTTAATAAAAGTGAATCCCAGTAGCAGAGGTGGTGATACACACCGCTCACTACTGCAAAAAGAATCAAGACTAATCTTAGACCTAAACGCAATGGGACCGCTAGGTCTGAATGACAGGAACGATCTGTCTGTCTTTCTTTGATTAGAAAGCAATTTTATCTGTATTCAAATAAAATGGAATTTCTTGCTGTGCTATATATGTCCTCTGTTTCTCTTTTTTCTTTCCTGATTGCCTTTCCGATTTTTGTCTAATTTTCTGACTGATCTAATTGACATGTGATCTTTTGAAAATACTGTCCTTTTTGCGCCACGAGTATAAGTGTAATACTAAGGTTTATTTTGACATTTATAGTGATATGTCTGTTATTTACCATTCAAAAATATCAAAAATATTTATGATGTACTTTCTTGAAAGAGAGTTCATAGTTTAATATTTCTAGAATAATTCACCTTCCTTTTGCAACATCTAATTGTACATTTGCATTTTTTGCATTTTCTATCACTTGCTGACGTAGTATCCGCACCATCTGTTTTAAAAGGGCAGTGCTGCACAGCAAATTGCACTGGACCCGTGGAAGCTAAACATTAGCGAAACGGCACGCCGTCGTCCGGCGTTGTATAGCACGCCTCACCTCCCCTACCGCCTGTACTATCACGTTGATGTGAAATAAAGATGGAACAACACTGAGATCCTTACGGAGTGCGACTTTCTTTCTTCCATTGGATTTATTCGTGATATTTTCACCAAGTCTGCACCCGGATCCAATCCATGCACATTGGAGATTGATCGCGGCAGTACGGCAACACGTGGAGCAAGGGGTGCACCTGGATTTCTTATACTTCGATATATATATATATATATATATGTATATATATATATATATATATATATACAGTATATATACTGTTCAAGCTGTTTTGCTTCCGAAACTGCACAAGAAAACTGAAATGATTTAACCACCATTTTGCAATGTGTGAATGCCGCCTTTCTATTTATGATCCAAAAACTGATTTTGGATTTCAAAAATATATTGCAAACCCTGAATAAACCTTGTGCCCATACATGAGCCCTTAGTGTACATTCCCGCAAGGTGTAAATGCAGCAGAATTTTCTATGTGGAGTGTTGTGCATGAGATTTTAAAAAATGCGGAGAACATTCCAATTGACCTGATTCGTGTTAATTTATGCTGCAGATAACCACCCATTCTGCATTGAAGATCACTGTGGAAATGTCCTGTGGGATCATCCTTTTTTAATTAAAAGATATTTCTTGTAGAAATTGAATGCACATAGAGATACATAGATGAGGAAATGTCCAGAATTACAAATATATTCAGAGATAATAAATGGAGGCATGTTGTGATAACCCAACATAACAGGAATATTAAGCTGATCAATGACTTGTATTTTACGGCTCCATACGACGCCTGTGTGCTTTTGGATATCACGCAGTCATGTTGCAGCGATAAGCCAGGGGTGGCGCAATGCAACGTACTATAATATTTCTTCTTGACAGAGATCCATGGTGCTTCGCTTTTCACTTGAACAATAGAGGATCGTGTAGAAAAGCTAAGAATTACATTGTGTCCTGGTTCCTCTGCTCTTCTCAACAAAGCAAATGCTTGTACGCCTAAGAGGGAAGGAAATATTTTTCACCGAGCTGTGTACCTTTAAAAAGGATAATACCCTTCTCAATGTGTCAGATGTTTGGAAGTGATAAGGACAGTGATGAATACCTTCTGAGAAACTGTAAGCAGGGGGTGCCAGCCTGGCAGTTTGATATGAAGGCTACGCCGGAGTTTGAAGAGCGCTCATAGTGCCAGAATAGCAGCTTGTCCCTTGATGATAGCTCAGCCAGGAAGATCCAGACATCACTAGCATATTAACAGTGTTCTGCTGCACTATAAATTTGGTCTGCTCAGTTCTTGGCTCATGTTGTGTTTTCTTGTATTCTCTGGCTGTAGAAGGCTCAGCAGAGAGATTTCAAGCAAAGGATGCCACTTAACTCTTTCACTGGCAATCGCTGTGATTTTCTAATCTGTAAGACATGTATCTAATATGATCATCTAATTTGATACGTTCAGTGAAGTGACATTTTACATCCCTATTTTCACATAAATAGCAAGTCCTTATCAGTCAGAAACATAGTGCGGCAGTGTAAAATGAGGCTTTATCCAGGATTTGTCAAGTCTTTATCTAAAAAGGTTATGCCACGCCATTCAATTGTATTTAATATCATATTAGGGAATTTCATCACTGTCGTTCTGCTTAAAGAGGACGTATCACAAAGATCACAATAGCTGCTTCATTTGAAAATCCATTAGCCCCTATGTTTTCTGAATATATCTCATTAAAAATGTTTACAAAAAATGATTAAAGGGAGTCTGTCAGTAGGTTTTTGCTATGTAAGCTGAAGCCAGCATTCTGCAAGGGTTAGCACAGAAAACTCAGAAATGCCTGACTTATTAAGGTCCGATCTGTTGTTTATTTGCTACTAGTTGTAGTACCCGGTGTTGCCCGGGATATTAACTGTCTCTCTGTCTCTATGTCTCTCTCCCATTCTCTCACTCTCCCACTCTCTCCCTCTCTCTCCCTCTTTCCCACTCTCTCCCATTCTCTCACTCTCTCCCTCTCTCCCACTCTCTCCCATTCTCTCACTCTCTCCCTCTCTCCCACTCTCTCCCATTCTCTCACTCTCCCACTCTCTCCCTCTCTCTCTCTCTTTCCCACTCTCTCCCATTCTCTCACTCTCTCCCACTCTCTCCCTCTCTCCCTCTCTCCCACTCTCTCCCATTCTCTCACTCTCCCACTCTCTCCCTCTCTCTCTCTCTTTCCCACTCTCTCCCATTCTCTCACTCTCTCCCACTCTCTCCCTCTCTCCCTCTCTCCCACTCTCTCCCATTCTCTCACTCTCCCACTCTCTCACTCTCCCATTCTCTCACTCTCCCTGTCTCCTTCTCTGTCTGTCTCCCTCTCTGTCTCCCTCTCTGTCCGTCTCTTTCTGTTTCACTCACTCACTCTTTCTCTCTGTTTGTCTCTCTGTCTGCCTCTCTCTCTAGCTGTCTATTTTGCTCTGTTTATCCCTTTCTCTGTCTCTCTCTATCTGTCTATCTCTCTGTCTATCCTTCTCTCTCTGTCTGTTTCTTTCTTTCTCTATCCATCTCTCTGTCTCTCTGTTTCTCTGTTTATCTCTCTCACTGTCTGTCTGTTTCTATCCCTGTCTGCCTCTCTCTCTGTCTCTGTTTCTCTCTCTGTCTCTATATCTATGTCTCTTTCTCTGTCTCTTTCTCTCTGTATCTCTCTCCATCAATTTCTCTCTGTCTGTGTCGCTCTTCCTGGCTGCCTCTCTCTGTCTGTCTCTCTCTCTTGCCATGTCTGCCTCCCTCTCTCTGTCTCTCTTTCTGTCCTTCTCTCTATCTCTCTGTCTGTCTTTCTGTCTGTCTACCTACCTCTGTCTGTCTTTCTCTATGTCTGTCTCACTGTCTCTTTCTGTCTGTCTCTGTCTCTGTCTCTCTATCCGTCTCTCCACCAAAATCATATTACTTCACACATAAGCATCTTATACTAAGAAGGTCTGCTGCCTATAGCAACCAATCACAGTTCCTATTAATAACCTGTGGCTCTCAGCTTCACTGTATAAGCAGCAGGACTCTTATCATTCCTTGGACTACAATGTGACATGTAGAGTAGTCCGGCATGCCACCTCCTCTGACTGATATCTCACTGTTAATGTACAATCTATATGGAGAGCCTGGTGTGGGCTGGGAAGCTCAATCAGCTCTTTTACATGACTAAATCTAAAAATTCTGACTGTCAAAATGGCTGCAGCCAGTAATCTAAGTGATACATTATTGGATTCAGAATCTCTTTGCCTACATTTGCTGCTATTATATGATGTAGCAAAAACCTGCTGACAAATTCCCATTAATTGATTGCAACTGTATTACACATTATATGGAAATTTACGACAATGAGCTCCCAAAACCTCGCTGACAGCATACAGTTCAAAGTCAAGAGATCATGCCAGTTTCTAAGAGTGCTGTCTACAGCATTTATTTAGCAGTTAGTATATATCATAATCATTATTTAGCCCTTGTCATACTTGGTCAGATACCCACCGTTTGTTTTGTTTCTAGCACATCATCTTCAATAACTGACAGCTCATTTGCTGCCTAATTTATCGTCTCCCATGATAGATGTTATAGTAAAGACTGTCAGTAGTTTCAGGATAAGGTCCCATTCAGCCACTGACATAGACATGGATGTCACCATGGTTGTCAAACTAATCTCTAAAGAGTCATTGCTCATTGATTGTTTATTGTTATTAATGGTCGTGCTATGAATAATGTAATTATATAAAGCAATGAAAATAATAGCACATTACATAAATGATGCAGCTCGCTGCAAGAGTCAATAATCCTCCACCCAGAATATGGATCTTCTAGAAATGATCTTGCAGCTTTACAGTGTAAGGGCTTGTTCACATGTTGCACTTTTACTGCAATATTGTCTATGCATTTGATTTTTCTTCTGGCATTTTTGAGCTTTGGTGCGTATCCTACACCAATAGGAGAGTTATTGGACGTACTGTATAAGGCATGCCGGAAGCTCCAAGCCTGGAATTTCACACTCAACTCCTTAGGTTTTCTTGGTCATTTATATAATGTACTATTGGTTAAATTTTAGCAATGAGCTATAATATTACCCAAGTGCATCTCAATAAATTAGAATATCATCAAAAAGTTAATTTATTTCAGTAATTCAATACAATAAGGGAAACGCATATATTATATAGAGTTATTACAAACAGAGTGATCTATTTCAGGTGTTTATTTCTGTTAATGTTGATGATTATGGCTTACAGCCAATGAAAACCCAAAAGTCATTATTTTTGAAAATTAAAATGTTATATAAGACCAACTGAAAAAATGATTTTAAACTCAGAAATGTTGACCTAATGAAAAGTATATACAGAAAATGCCTTAATACTTGGTCGGGGCTCCTTTTGCATGAATTACTGCATCATTGCGGCATGGCATGGAGGCGATCAGCCTGTGGCACTGCTGAGGTGTTATGGAAGCCCATAACACCGCAATAATCCCATAAGCCCATAATTGGAGCTTCGATTGTACTTGAGCTTTAAAGACTATAGGGAACCAGAATTTTACATGTTCTTAAGCGAGCTTTACACGCTACGATATATCTAACGATATGTCGGCGGGGTCACGTCGTAAGTGACGCACATCCGGCATTGTTAGTGATATCGTAGCGTGTGACAGCTATGAATGAGCACAAATACTCACCTTCTCATTCATCGTTGACACGTCGCTCATTTTCTACATTTTCTAAAAATCGAACATCCGGTTGTTCATCGTTCCTGTGGCAGCACACATCGCTCCATGTGACACCCCGGGAACGATGAACTGCAGCTTACCTGCGGGCGCCGGCAATGCTGAAGGAAGGAGGTGGGTGGGATGTTTACGTCCCGCTCATCTCTGCCCCTCCGCTTCTATTGGCCGGCCGCTGTGTGTCGTCGCTGTGACGCCGAACGTCCCTCCCCTTTCCGGAAGTGGATGTTCGCCGCCCACAGCGAGGTCGTTTGGAAGGTAAGTATGTGTGACAGGGGTTACAATATTGTGCGACACGGGTAACAAATTGCCCGTGCCGCACAAATGATGGGGGCGGGTGCGATTGCAAATGCGATTGCACGAGATATCGACGCGTGTAAAGCAGCCTTTAGAGTCACTGTCTGTCTGCACCTAGGGCAAGTACCTTGCCTGCTTACCCCCCCAGATACATCTTTGTTTTACCAAACATAGTGAGTCAAGAATGTTTTTTTCGTGACAAATTATACTTTGTGGCAAATTTAGGTCAATATGCTTTGTATTTATTTTTGAAAGATCTAAAATATACAGAAAATTTAGAAAAATTAGCACTTTTCAAGTTTTAAATTATGTTGTTAAAAGGGCTGGCACCTACTTTGTTTTATTGATGGATATCACTGTCTGGGAAGGTGGGAAGGTGATCGCAAGCATTGTCGCTGATCAGGTGTTACTAGTTCTCGGATCCTGCCGGTCCATAGTAGCTCTGTCATTTTTAATATAGCTGGGCCAGGTGCTGCAGATTCATCCCTTATTCAAATGAATATAGGTTGGATCTATAGTACCCCACCGCAGAAAGTATCATTTTAACTGCAGAGCTGTGTTTGGCAGCATGTGAGAATTTCCAGCCTCCGGCACTGTTGACAGTTGATCAGTTGGGCTTCCGGGTGTCGCACCCCTACTGATCAAGTATTGATGGTACATCTTAAAAATAGGCCATTAATAAAAATGTAGTGGCCGGCCTTAAAACAGATATTCATTCCACACAAGATAATTTAAAAAAAAAACATTTGCCAAGTGTCTATATTATAACAACATTTTATATTTTTTTCTTTTGGGGGAAGGCATGCTAGAGTTTACTAACTTTTTAAATGTTTCACTATCAAAGCAATGTGGACATTAAATTTAATAAACATTTCATTTATATTTTGTTATTTTTTTCAAATTTTCAATAGTAATTCATGTTCATAGAGGATTGCAGAGTGCATTTATATTGTGTTGGGCAGCCTGCCTGATCTATTAGTATGGGTGTAACCAATAGCCTGAAAGCCATCATGGTGTTCTATACATATCAATGTGACTTGCACCTTATCCATATAATTATGTACTTTGATTATAATAAGCATCCTTCCCCTTTTTGAAGATAGGTATACGAGTGGTTACTGGGCAGCCCACCGGATTTAATAGTACAAGTGTGACCAATAGGCTATAAGCCAGGCACTGTGCATCACACACACATCTGTGTGCATCCATAATACCAACCAAAAATATTCCATGGATATTCCATGGATGGTGAGTATGTGGGTGGTTATTTATCTGTGTTATGCACCTGTGCTGCCTCAGCCTTTATCACACTGTAGTGGATTACTGTTGTGACCAGATATTGCCAAATATAGCTCTTTCTGAATAAGCTAATACTCCAGATATGACCATAAATTGTGGCACACGTCAGCGCTCAGACACAAGGAGCGCTAATTGGCTTTTACTAGATTATTTTGCAGGTGCCCAAGGTGCCTGAACAGGAGAAGCCACCAAAAATTAACTCCACTTTGGAATCCAAGGGTAACTAATCTGCCCTCCTAGCATATTAGTATTCCCACAGGGGTGTACTAACATGCTAGTCAATGCAGCATTACCAGCGCTGACGTGCGTACCTGTGTCCACTGTGACCGCGCTTCTCAATGCCGGGCACTTCCGACTGGGCTTCTGGAAGTGACGGGGACTTCAGAAGCACAGTGACAGCGAACACAGGTACTCGTGTCACCGCTGGTGATGCTGCATTGAATAGCATGTTAGTACGCCCCTGTGGGCATGTTAACGTGCTAAAAAGGCGGATTAATCGGGGGATATAACACCCTTGGGACTAGTCCCTGTGCTCATTAGTGCAGCACCCATGGGGAAAGGGGTTAACTTTACTCGTCTCCGAGCCAGTAATGTCGGGTCAGGGGATGTCACGGGAGGCCCTGCCCAGCTTCGTGGCCTTGAGGCGTACAATAAAAAGGGGAAGATGAATGGAGGATGGTTTGTTTCGTGATGCCACCTGTGGTATGCAGCCAGGGATTAGCCGCCACTGCTGATGGTGTCATAGCAAAGATGGTTCTGCTTCCCACAGTTGGAGCGGGCTCCAGGGAGGATGATGAGGGATGGCTGTCGCCGAAGTGCGGGGCGACGGCGATGGCAATAAGAGGCAGAGTCAGCTGCGGTTCCAGGTCTTTTTACTCACAGTTCCAACGCAGCCTCAGGGTACCAGTCTCTGCTATGATGGGCCCCAGCCGATCCCGGATACGTTAGTGGTAGCCCCTGGTATTTGAAAGTGTCCTTTCCCAAGGGATGTCCCTCCAGAAGTAAGGAACCCAGGCTGAGCTTCCTGCTCCAAGCCTCAGGCTCCGTGAAGAATAAGAAGAATAAGAGTGATGTCGTGCTGCCAAAACTGAAGTCCCAACTTGACTGAAGTTTGTGTAAGAGTTGCTCCTACTTCTACCCTAAGTGGTGCCCACCCCCTAGGTGGTTGTCCTAGTGACTGGGAAAGTCCCATGCATCATGATGACCACCCCCCAGCCTACCCTAGTCCAGTCCCAGGTGGGAGCTGTATGTAAGGTGAAATGTGAAAACACTGGTGGTTAACCCCCTCCTTACCCAAGATGAATACTGACCCTTAAGTGAGATGCAGTACTCTGTGACGACTGAAGCCACAGGGGCACCCCATTATTGTAAGATAAAAAATCTTTAGAAATACTTTTCTAAAGATTCCTTTATCTATGCTAAGAGATACAGGGGCAGTTTGGCAGGGATTAACAATATGTTACCAAAAACCACCAATTTACACTACTCTCATAAAAATATATTTTATTCAATAAATATTCTAAAACAGAACAATTGTGATGTTCTCTCTCTTATCATCAAGACCACATATAGGACAAAGACAATTAGTGCAGGTGTTGACCAGTGTTCAACCCTCGCCAGAGGGTAGGCTCAGGACAAATGGTTCGTAAGGGAGAACAGGGTTCAGAGGTTTTCTTAGATAAGTATCAGGATAATCTTGCGCCACATGGATCCTAATTTTTCTCCTGCGCATTATCCCAGGGTCCTAAACCTCTGTTCCTATCGATACGCTATCCCTCACTGTCCTAGTAGCCTATAGCGGGGGTGACCATCACCAGAAAAAAGTGATAAGGTGTAGTGCAGGACAGAACCACAATTAAACAAACAACATGAATAAATTATGCGTTATTGTCAAGGTTCTTCAATGGGACATGGTTTCCCTTGCATAGGTATAGAACTGTTAGGTAAGAGTCAAGAGGTCCACTTAGCTTATGGACCCCCTCAAACTCTCCCGACGCGTTTCACCCCCCCTAACGCAATACAGGGGATCATCAGGTGATCAATTCTGACTCACTTCATTAATTATCACACACAGGGGACTATTCCTGAATTACAGGCTAAATCTTATTTCTTAGTTCATGTGTAACGTAGTTAAAGGAAGACTTGTTAGTCCGGCCAGATGTTACTGACTAGTCCCTGAGCTGGGATGTAATGGATGATTGTGCACGCAGTGGTGGTTGGATTGTCTGGACGGATGAGATTATGTCCACTCTGACTTCAGCACCGAGTAGTGCACCGTATAGAGCAGAATAAGGCTGACAGTCCTGTCAGAGGAGTCAAAAAATACACACGGAATACGTTTCCTATTCTAGCGGTATGTCTGTGGATATCCTCATCATTCTGGACAATGTATGGTCACGGTTATTCCCTGTAAATGAAACCACATGCAGAGGAGGAGAAAACAGCTCCCTGTCCTATGGGTCTTTCAAGATCTCACTCAGCATTAAGGTAACTAGTGTTCCCGGATAGTGAACTCTACCAGCAAGGACTGTAAGTCCCGAGTATTAGCTACTCTATAACGCTGGGAGCTCACAGCTGTAATGGATTCCTCCAGAGTACTGTGTAGCACGGTCATAGCGTGGCCATCATCCAGACTCAGAATATGTTCCCAGAACTGCTCATAGTTCCGGGTGCATATTGCACCTGACAGGTTTACTTTAAGCCCAAATCTTGTTAATTGATTTAATTTGTAAAATTAGTTTAAAAAATGTAAGTTGTCCATTATTTTACAAATGCATCATTTCTAGGATATATTTTTTTGTTCACATTGTATGGCACTGAGATAAAGCACACAAAAGTGTATTGCTCTGTTTCTCCTGTCTTATACCTCAACATAGACCATAATTTGCTGTTTGGACAAAGTGCAAGGCTCGAAAAGACAGCATCACCCCGGAGACCTGTCTCAAACATCCTGTTTGCCTTTAATTATAACTTTGTCATGCCAACCAAGCAACTGGCCAACAAACATCAGTCTGTAGCTATTGAGAACAGAAACCCACTCTGGTATATCCTAACAGAAAAATGAAAAAAAAAATCCAATACACTTAAAAAGTTAAGGATAAGGTACTGAGGTACTACAGGATGAAAGAACAGCAACATGGCTATACAATGGACTTTTGGGATTTGGGGAGATGGACTGATATACCATGCCTTATTTTATGCAAAGCAGTTGTAGTCCAGAATTTAGGCAGGTTTAGCAGCTGGTGTGTTGGATCCACAAAATTGCAATATGAATGGAGGACAAAATAACCACATCCCTTTTGTCCTTGAAATTAACAAAGATAATTTCCTCTTTCTGCAGAGTCTACAGATTTAACTTATCTATAGAAGATATCTCTGTCGAAATAATGAGTGATTCAGGTGTCAAACTATTTTAATACTGATACTAAATAATGAGGAGCTCACTGTTACAGCTGTCATCAGAGGTGTCCTCCCTTACGGGTCAGGGTCAGCGTGCCTCCTGTCTCTCAGCTCCCCAATACCCATTCTGTAGGTGCAGCTCCTTCTTGGTGCTGTTCACAGCGGGAGGTCCAATCCTCTGCTGTGCTGCTGGTGGCTGTTCAGCTGCCGGAGTCTAAAGGCCGCTTTACACTCAACTACTTATCTGACGATATGTTGTTGGGGTCACGGAATTTGTGACGCACATCCAGCATCGTTAGCTACGTCATTGCGTGTGACACCTACGAGCAACCACTAATGATTCGAAAAACGGCAAAAATCGTTGATTGTTGACACGTCGTTCCTTTCCCAAATATGGTTGTTCATTTTGGACGCAGGTTGTTCATCGTTCCTGAGGCAGCACACATCGCTATGTGTGACACCCCGGGAACGCTGAACAACAGCGTTCCTGCGACCTCCGGCAACGAGGTGGGAGTGGCGTTAATGCGGCTGCTCTCCGCCCCTCTGCTTCTATTGGTGGCCAGCTGTGTGACGTCGCTGTGACGCCGCACGAACCTCCCCCTTAAAAAAGAGTTTGTTTGCCGGCCACAGCGACGTCGTTAGGACGGTATGTGCGTTTAACGCGTACTAGCAATATTATTCTCCACGGGCATCGATTTGCCCGTGACGCACGCACGACAGGGGCGGGTGCGATCGCTAGCGACATCGCTAGTGATATTGTTGCGTGTAAAGCGGCCTTAAGTGCGGAAAATGGGCCACTGCTCATTCGCGGGCTGAGTCTGTAACGCCCTGGCGCCGCCAGGTGGTCACAGAAGAATAATTCACTCGACATAACACCATCCCACACTAGGTACCATCTGCCACAAAATCCTAGCCACTCCCCCCAGGGTAGGAAGAACATACCAGTGGGCAGGACCAGGCAGATTGGGAGCACCCACCTAGGGGTCTTGAGGATACGGGGGCGGGAACACAGTAGATAGATTGAGTTTGGAGTTTGAAGTTAGAGGTGGAGTGGAGAGAAGTCTGTGACAGTGACAGACTGTCAAGGGAAAGCTGAGCCTAGTGGAGAGTAGACAGGGTAGTGGCCCTAGTCTACTGGCTAGGTGGCAAGCAGTGGACCGTGTCCAAAGGCGACGGGAGTCCGGTCACGGGAAATCCAAAGTGGATCGGGACAGGGTTGGAGCCCGCCAGTACCAACAGCGGAGATCCGGTCCGAAAACCGTGCACAGGCGGGGTACCTGGACCATAGTTAGAAGATGGTTGCAAACCCCTTCTCTAATTTACCAGGCCGGGAGCAAGGTTCCAGACATTGCTTCAGAAGTGTTAGCCCAGATAGAGCAAAACGGCAGCCAACCGCCCGCGGGGGATAGGGTATCCGCAAACACCCATTAAAATTCCAAGGGTCAGTTTTCGCTGGCACGTCTCCCAACCAGAACATACCGGGTGTTACGGGGGGGCTGTCTGATAATAACCTAAGTGAGTATCAGACAGTCAGGGTCCACCGTGCAAAGACTCTGCTGCAGACTATGGCAGAGTGCAATACCTCTGTTAACTCACAGAAGGATATAATAAGAAAGTAAAGCAATTCCTCCATTACTTGGAGGGTGTGTGGAATGATCTCTGTTAATAATCACAGAGACAAAGGCAATGTGTGCGAAATGGCACCTACCTAGGTCCGCTCTTCTAGTGGTGCAAAAGAGACGAACAGCAGCGTAAGCCGCACAAAGCTCCTACCTGCGTTCGCTCCACTAGTGTGCGAGGACACGAACCACTAGATATGGCACCTGCCTAGGTCCGCTCTTCTAGTGGTGCAAAAGAGACGAACAGCAGCGTAAGCCGCACAAAGCTCCTACCTCTGTTCGCTCCCCTAGTGTGCGAGGATACGAACAACTGCCAGACGCAGTATAAGGAACGTTACCCTAGCGGCAACGTCCACCTATGAGTCGAACCACAAGGCCCAGCCAGACCATGTGCCTCAGGCACCTGCCTATGTCCGCTCCCCTAAGAGGTAAGGATACGGACAGCAGCCGAAGCTGTAAGGTATAAGAACGCTACCCTGCCGGTGGCGCTCACCTAGCATAGACAGAGGAATGCCTAGAGGAACGCGCACAGAGCGTCTACTCTTATGCATGAACCAAGAGGACTGAGCGCCATGCGGCATGTGTCAGGGTCTTATATAGACTCTGTGCCTCATCCAAGATGGAGGACACCAGAGCCAATCCGCTGCCAGAACGACAGGAGTGACATCATGCTGGCCTATCACCGAGCAAGGCATCACAAGCACATGACCAGCGACCAATCGGCATAGAAGGTGTCAGAGACATGTGACCTCGTGTCAGCGATGATGTCACCCGCACATGTGCAATGGCTCCAATATAGGACTTAGTCTCCGGCGCTCACATGTGCAGTAGCAAGAAATCTGGACTTAGGGGCACGTTGCACACTGCGACATCGCAGGCCGATGCTGCGATGCCGAGTGCGATAGTGCCCGCCCCCGTCGCAGCAGCGATATGTGGTGATAGCTGGCGTAGCGAAAGTTATCGCTACGCCAGCTTCACACACACACTCACCTGCCGTGCGACGTCCCTGTGGCCGGCGACCCGCCTCCTTGTTAAGGGGGCGGGTCGTGCAGCGTCACTGCGACGTCACACGGTAGGCGGCCAATCAGAGCGGAGGGGCGGAGATGAGCAGGATGTAAACATCCTGCCCACCTCCTTCCTTCCGCATATCCTACGGAAGCCGCAGTGAGGCCGGTAGGAGATGTTCCTCGCTCCTGCGACTTCACACACAGCGATGTGTGCTGCCGCAGGAGCGAGGAACAACATCGGACCATTGCGTCAGCGTAATTATGGATTACGCCGACGCTGTACCGATGATACGATTACGACGCTTTTGCGCTCGTTAATCGTATCATCCAGGCTTTACACACTGCGATGTCGCATGCGATGCCGGATGTGCGTCACTTTCAATTTGACCCCACCGACATCGCACCTGCGATGTCGCAGTGTGCAAAGTGCCCCTTAGTCTCCAGCGCTCGCACATGTGCAGTAGCAAGAAATCTGGACTTAGTCTCCAGCGCTCGCACATGTGCAGTAGCAAGAAATCTGGACTTAAGCCTGCTTTACACGGTACGACCGATTGTGCGATTTCACAATCGATCGTACCCGCCCCCGTCCTTTTTGCGTCACGGGCAAATCGCTGCCCGTGTCGCACAAAGTTAGTAACCCCCGTCACACATACTTACCTCCCGTGCGACCTCGCTGTGGGCGGCGAACGTCCACTTCCTGGAGTGGGAGGGACGTTCGGCATCACAGCGACGTCACACGGCCGCCGGCCAATAGAAGCGGAGGGGCGGAGATGAGCGGGACGTAAACATCCCGCCCACCTCCTTCCTTCCACATAGAGACGGTGGCGGCCGCGGGAGGCAGGTGAGCTGCTCATCGTTCCCGTGGTGTCACACGGAGCGACGTGTGCTACCACGGAAACGATGGTCAACTAAAGTAAACGATATTATGGAACCTAACGAGCAGTACCCAACTCACGATTTGTGAGCGATACTGCGTCGCTAGGAGGTGTCACACAGGCCGGCATCGCCAGCGATGCCGGATGTGCGTCACAAAAACCGTGACCCCGACGATCTATCGCACGATAGATTGCCTGGTGTAAAGCAGCCTTTAGTCTCCAGCGCTCGCACATGTGCAGTAGCAAGAAATCTGGACATAGTCTCCAGTGCTCGCAGCAACCGTAACACCGGGAGCGGATTTCCCAGTTTCAGGCGGGGTTGTCCAGAATTGAGAAAGTTACAGAGTGCCTGAGGAAGGGACATTGGTACACCAGCCAGGTGTAGGTCCCGAGTATACCCGGACGTGGCAGCCGGCCACTGACCCCTTGGTTTACAAATAGACTCGTGTGCAATTATTCAACATCCCCCGGTCCGGAGCGGCGCGCTACCTCCAACCTGCACCATCTCTCTGTGTTCTGGACACTGAGCCCCGGGGCATCCGCCCCTACCCACGGAGGGGTTAACATCCAGCTGCCATCCCATCGACCACGGGTGCTCCCTAACAGCAGCGGTTGTACCACATCTTACCACGCACTGTGGGTGGTGTCACGAAGTATCTACAGCAATCCCTGTACATATACGTCCCCTTTTATTTGAGTGTCCGGAGACCCCTTGAGCCACTGGATTCGAGCAGCCCAGCTGCTGCTGATGTATGTGGGGACAGGACAAGTCCTCTTTGCCAGAGTCTAATTGTGGAAATTGAGTCACTGCGCATGCGCGTGATGTGGCATCCTTGGATTGGCCATTAGACATCAGCTGCTCTGATCACGCGGCATCCCTGAATTGGCCGCTAGACGTCAGCTCCTCTGATGATGCAACATCCCTGGATTGGCCGCTGGATGACTCCTACACTGATTGGGGGTGAGCTGTGACTGGGCGATGCTTAGGTTATATTAGGACATTGCAGACGCCGGACGGCACTCTGTCTTTAATTACCTGTGCGGAAAGAGGTTGTTAGGCAGGTTGCTTGAATTTTCCGTTTAATTGCCTTGCGGTAATAGAAGTTGTTAAGCAGGTCTCACCACCTCTTATTTACCCACTTCTGAGTAATATTAAGCGGGTAACCGCGCTGGTTAAGCATGGTGGGTTTTCGCTGTTCCCCACATATATACCGATAGTGTTTTGGGTTACCATGGCTATCTATTAGGCTGCCTCTCTTCTACTGTGTAGCAGCGTTGGTTAAGCGTACTGCTGCACTGCACTTTCTTATTTCTGGCAGGTGCCACTGTGCAGGTTCGCATATTGTAGCTCCGCTGCATTTACATTTCTGTTCGCTGGTGTGAGTGTGTAAATAACCCTGACCGTTTGCGCCTTATTAATTTAAACCTTATTATACTGAAGTCTATAGTTGTCTGTCCAGCTCAGCTATATTCCATCCAGAGCACGGTGGACCTCGGGTTGCACTTAGGATTGTATGTACCATTCTTCTCCTAAGCCACAAACCCCATAACACTTACTGTGGGAGGAAAAAACTGGAAACAAAAGGCGCAATAGGGTCTTAAGCCTGCTTTACACCTTACGATCCAGCATACGATATCGTATGCGATCGTAACCGCCTCCATCGTATGTGCGGCACGTTCAATTTGTTGAATGTGCCGCACAAACGATTAACTCCTGTCACACGTACTTACCCGTCCATATGACCTCGCTGTGGGCGGCGAACATCCACTTCCTGGAGTGGGAGGGACGTTGGGCGTCACAGCGACGTCACGCGACAGCAAGCCAATAGAAGTGGAGGGGCAGAGCTGAGCGGGATGTAAACATCCCGCCCACCTCCTTACTTCCGCATTGCTGGCCGGAAGCCGCAGGACGCTGGTAAGATCTGTTCATCGTTCCCGGGGTGTCACACACTGTGATGTGTGCTAACCCGGGTACGATGAACAATCTGATGTTCAATTCTAGAGAAATGAACGATGTGCATGCGATGAATGTTTTACCGTTCAATCGCAATCGCACGTACCTGTCACATACTGCAATGTACCTTACGATGCCGGATGTGCGTCACTTACGACGTGACCCCGCCGACACATCGTAAGATACATTGCAGTGTGTAAAGTGGGATTTATCCTTCAACAAAACCAGAGTAGAAATAAGCTAAGCACGCTCACCTGTTAAGGTTGTGAGAGAGTCACAACGCCCTAAGCAAATTCAATGAAACAGTCTTCAGCAGTCCTTTCAGATATCAAATGTAGACTGGAGGAGGAGAAGGAGGTATAACTGCACTGCCAGTGACAGTAAAAATACAAAAAATATTTTTTTCCTATAATAAAAGGAGTGATTTTATTTCTACGCGTTTCAGGAGTCTGAGCCCCATTCTTCAGGAAAGGAATCATTCTGATGCACATCAAAAAAAGCATAGCTACCATGAGGCATATATAAGGGGAAGGGGAGGAGAAAAAACAAGCAATAAATAAGATCTTATCACATTGGACAAAATTGTCCAATTACAAAAAAAAAACCAAAACCACAAAATACAGAGCAAACAAAATATCGCAGTATTAGAAAAAGAAAAATACAGACAATGTAAAAAGAATGAAAATGGTCCAGACCATGATTAAGACAGTTTGTTGAAATGCGTCGCTCTGACCTGGGCATCCTTTATTTTTATGCTGCATGTACCTTTTGGATTTTATGAAAAACTATCAATAAAGAAGACAACTTTTTAATATTCCATGTGATTGCGCTGGATTTATATTTTATATCTATTTGGTGACTTCTGACCATCTGTGCGCTGATCATCCACCACAGGACGATTATGGGACTGCAGCAGGCTTGGTGAGCTGATATTACCTATTTTTGCTTATTCTTAAAAGTTTGGACACACCTTCTCATTCAAACAGTTTTCTTTATTTTCAGGATGCTGAAAATTGTAGATTCACATTGAAGGCATCAAAACTATGAATTGAAACATGTGGAATGAAATGCTTAAAAAAATGTGAAACAACTGAAAATATGTCTTATATTCTAGGTTCTTCAAAGTAGCCACCTTTTGCTTTCATTACTACTTTGCACACTCTTGGCATTCTCTTGATGAGCTTCAAGAGGTAGTCACCGGAAATTGTTTTCCAACAGTCTTGAAGGAGTTCCCAGAGATGCTTAGCACTTGTTGTCCCTTTTGCCTTCACTCTGCGGTCCAGCTCACCCCAAACCATCTCGATTGGGTTCAGGTCTGGAGACTGTGGAGGCAAGGTCATCTGGCGTAGCACCCCATCACTCTCCTTCTTAGTCAAATAGCCCTTACACAGCCTGGAGGTGTGTTTGGGGTCATTGTCCTGTTGAAAAATAAATGATGGTCCAACTAAACGCAAACCAGATGGAATAGCACGCCGCCGCAAGATGCTATGGTAGCTGTGCTGGTTCAGTATGCCTTTAATTTTGAATCAATCCCCAACAGTGTCACCAGCAAAGCACCCCCACACCATCACACCTCCTCCTCCTCGCTTCATCGTGGGAACCAGCCATGTAGAGTCCATCCGTTCACCTTTTCTACAAAGACACGATGGTTGGATCCAAAGATTTCAAATTTGGACTCATCAGACCAAAGCACAGATTTCCACTGGTCTAATGTCCATTCCTTGTGTTCTTTAGCCCAAACAAGTCTCTTATGCTTGTTGCATGTCCTTAGCAGTGGTTTCCCAGCAGCTATTTTACAATGAACGCTTGCTGCACAAAGTCTCCTCTTAACAGTTGTTCTAGAGATGAGAAGATGTGTCCAAACTTTTGGTCTGTACCATATGTGTAAGTATGTGGTTAAAACGCATGCTTATGCATTACGTATTATTGCCACCTCACTGCGCTGTATCAGCTAATAGAAAGGGAAAAAAAGGGGGAGAAAAATTGTGGAAAAAATGTGAAAAAGAAGAGATAGAAATACCGAAAAGAAAAAAAATGTAATATATATACATATGTGATTAGAAGTCATGTTTAAGCATTAACGTGATGTTGTAAACCAATTGTCAACCCACTATGCTATATCAGCTGGTAGAAAGAAAAGGGGAAAAAAGAAAAAATATGTAAAACAATGTGAAAACTTTTTTTTTGTATTTTTCCTGTCACAGGCAGCGCAGTAAGGCTATGTGCGCACGTTGCATAATTTCATGCATTTATACTGCGTTTAGCACTGCAGCGTAAATGCATGCATCCTGCATCCCCAGCACAATCTATGAAGATTGTGCATAATCCGTGCGCACAATGCTTTTTTGAATGCAGCGTTTTGAGAGTCAAAAATTTGACAAAATCTCTGAGTTTAAAAATGCAGCATGTCATTTATTTCATGCGCTTTGCATGCTGCTCACACTCTGCTCCCACTCTATGGGAGAAGCCTGGGATGCTTCTCCCATAGAAGCAGCATCCCGAGCGCATGAAATCGGCATCTATTCTGCAGACACACTGCATCCATTATGCAGTGTTTCTGCAGCGATTTGAAGCGCACATGCACTGCAGCATTTGCAGGCTAGATATGACGCAACGTGCACACAAAGACTAATACCTCCTTCTACTCACTGTTGTATTTTTCTTGTCATGGGCAGCGCAGTAATACCTCCTTCTACTCACTGTGGGAATTTCAAATCTTTCCTGTTGTAAATTTTAAAGCAGTGAGTGTAACTGGTGACACACACCGTGTACATCTCGATCCAATACTGGGCCCTTTTTCTTGACAGCTGTTGTCTAGAGTTGAGCTTTATTTTAAAATTTATGAGGAATTAATCAACCACTATATTACTTAGGTGTGTACATTTGGGAATACCTTGTGTTACAGTAGTTGACAAGCCTAACGTTATTTAGGTTATCATATTTGAGTCATTTAAGGGCATGCAGCAAAAATTAGTATTGAAATAGACATATCTGAGAAGGACCTGAAAAAATGGCCACTCATTACCGCAATATAATGAAGCATATTATATAAAATTATTGGACCATGATGACGGCGTAAGCTGAAACACGTAGTCCGGTTTACTGTCACCTCTCTCTATACTTTTTTTTTCTCTTGTAGTGGAATGCTAAATTTTTAATGAAGTTTACAATAAAATGATATTTTTTACTTGAAGATAAGACATTGTTTTGCTTATGTTTTCCGCTAGATTCTACTGCTCTTTTTCTTCTCAATTCTGGATTGTGTGGTTGGCTCCCACCCGGTTTCCCTGCGGATATTCTACCATTCTGGAAAGTAATCCACTAACCATTATGGACACCGGTAAGCTGGCTAAATAATTCTTTTACTTTGATCCTTTTATGTTGATCCTTCTTCTAAGCTGCCAATTCCATAACATTAAGACTGAGCCAGGGTCTGCCTAAGATGGCAGAAAACGCCCAACAGCGCTATATACAACTAGAGGCACGGTTATTGTCTCTTGAGCAGTGTCCTGCAGCCGTTGATGTTGCCAATGTTGCAGCTCAAGCTGCCAGTCATGTAGCTACTCTGGCTGCTCCCTCATCTACACCTGTCCCAGACCTGTCCCTGTCCAACAAATTCTCTGGGGATAATAAAGCCTGTAGGGGCTGTATCAATCAATGCTCCATACACCTTGAGCTCCGGTTGCGTTTTCTGTCTGGGCCGGTGCGATTCTGTACCAGAAAAACGATCAGGGTTGAAAACATCCTTGCTTTTTCTTTTCTAAATCGTTTTTCACCTGCTGAGCGGAATTATTCCATTGGAGAGAGAGAGTTGCTAGCTATGAAAATGGCTTTCTCTGAATGGAGATATTTACTGGAAGGGGCAAAATTTCCCTTTCAAGTTTCCACCGACCATAAGAATTTACTTTATATCCAAATCGCACAACGTCTGAATCCCAGACAGGCAAGGTACTCGTTGTTTTTTCTCATTTTCACTTTACATTGCACTTTGTGTCCGGTGAACAAAACACCTGAGCAGATGCGCTATCTCGGTTGGTCGATTTGACCGATGATGAAGACGAAGCTCAGCTAATCGTACCCCCTGATAGCCTTCGCACAGTTACTCCTGTTTCTTTCGAGGATGTTCCTTCGTGAAAAACATTTGTCTCTGCTGAAACGCAATATTATGATGGAATCCCGTGGCAACAACACCATCTGGGTCATTATCGATCATTTTACTAAAATGGTTCATCTTGTTCCTTTACCAGGATTACCCTTTTCTCGAGCTCTGGAGGCAATGTCCATTAAATACATGTTCCTTCTGCATGGTGTGCCCGATAAGATATTCAGTGACAGATGCCCACAATCCTCTTCCCGTTTTTTTCGGGGAATTCTGTTGATTACTGAACATAGAATTGAACCTGTCCTCTGCATATTATCCAGAGAAGAATGGCCTGGTGGAAAGAACAAATCAAACATTAACATATATATGGCATTTGTTTCTGCAAGGCAGAATAACTGGTCCACCTTACTATACTGGATGGAATTCGCCTTGAACAATTCCATGTCCGAATCCACTGGACAAACTCCTTTTGTTCTAAATAATAGTCAGCATCCTCGTGTCCCAGTTCCTATGCCTGTCTCTTCCTCTGTCTAAAGTGTCATTGATTGGGCTTCTGACGCCCAGGATATTTGGGATCACATACAGGAAGCGATTCGATTATCTAAGGAGTGAATAAGAGCAACAGCTAACACACATCGCCGTCCAGCCCCTACATTTGCCCCAAGGGAGTTAATCTGGTTATCTTCTAAAAACATTAAATTGCAAGTAGCCTCTCCCAAGTTCGCTCCCCATTTTGTCGGCCCTTTTAAGATCCTCGCTCAGGTTAATCCTGTAGCCTACCATCTCAAGTTACCATCTCATTGGGCAATTGCCAATACTTTTCATGTTTCTTTGTTAAAACTGATATGTTTGAATAAGTTCTTGTCCAGTGGACTATGAATTGGCAGTGGATGATTTTGAAGTTAATTCCATTGTTGAATATAAGACAGTCAGAGGCAAGAAATATTACTTGGTGGATTGTACAGGTTATGGGCTGGAAGATCGGACATGGGAGGCACAGTAGAACACCTATGCTCTGGAGCTTATGGCAGTATTCAAATGGCAGAGTTGGGGGGCTGTTGGGGGGGTACTGTTACGGCTGTCGTCGGAGGCGTCCTCTTTCTCGGGTCAGGGTCAGTGTGCCTCCTGTCTCTCAGCTCCCCAAGACCCATTCTGTAGTTGCAGCTCCTCCTCTGCACCGTTTTCATTATACTGAAGTCTTTAGTTGTCCATACAGCTCTCTGGGTTATTAGTAGCTATATTCCATCCAGAACACGGTGGACCCCGGGTTGCACTTAGGATTGTATTACCATCCTTTTTCTGAGCCGCCATAACACTCACTGTGGGAAACAATTTTCAAATCTTTCTTCTTGTAAATTTTAAAGCAGAGAGTAAGTTGTGACACTTTCACACACTGTGTACATCTCGATCCAATCCTGGGCCCTCTTTCTTGACAGCTGTCCTCCAGAGTTGAGCCTCATTTTAAAATGTATGAAGAATTAATCAACCACTGTATTACTTAGGTGTGTACATTTGGGAAAACCTTGTGTTACAGTAGTTGACAAGCCTAACGTTCTTTAAGTTATCATAATTGGGTCATTTAAGGGCAGGCAGCAAAAAATATTATTGTAATAGACAAATTTGAGAAGGGCCTGAAAAATGTCCAACTCATTACCGCAATATAAAGGAGCATATTATATGAAATATCAGAGGAGCCAGTCCCTGACTGCTGTTTTTTTATTATTCCATTATTCAATAATAGGTCACAACATTTTTTGTTGTTCTGATGGGTTTATGGAAGTCCAGTTTTGCACTTTGGTATGTATTGGAGCGGCTAGTAAGATATTGTTCTGCTTACACACAGGCCTGGACCATCACAGAAATAAATTATTCAGTGACAAAAGGATTACAAAGATGGAATTTCACTAAATCCTGCTGTCTTCATCTGAATCCTTGAGAAACCTGGGGGTTAAAATTTACTGCAGGTACCCATATCATCTACTTTGATGACAGTACTGATTACTTTTCTACACTGTGGGGGTAGGGGCTCATCAGAATCAGTAGATAAAAAGGAAGAGGGAAGACCATATTCCATTTTGTCCTGTCTAGGAGTGTCTGTGTCAGATCATACAAAGGCATATGTAATACTGTAAAAATGCTTTGTAACCCCTTCACCCCCTTTTCCAGTTTCCATTTTCGTTTTTTCCTTCCTTTCTTTCGAGAGCCATACGTTTTTTTATTTTTTTTTTCCGTCAATATAGCCATTTGATGGCTTATTTTTTACGGGAAGAGTTGTACTTTTGGATGAAATCATTAGTTTTACCATATAGTGTACTGGAAAACGAGAAAAAAATCCAAGTGCAGTGAAATTACAAAAAAAGTGCAATTGCACGATTGTTTTTGGGGTCTTTGATTCACAGTGTTCACTATATGGTAAAACTGACATGTCAGTATGATGCCTAACGTCAGCAAGATGTCAGTGGGACGCAATTCCCGCTGCGCCCATTTAAATCGTACTGTCAGTATTTGACAGCGCGATCTAAAAGGTTAACAGGCGCAGGTGGATCTCTGATCCACCTGCGCCTGTTAACAACACATCTCTGTTGCTCAGACCAGCACAGATGTGTTGGGATTATAGTGGGCTTTAAGCTGGAGACCGCGGTAACCGTAGGGAGGCGACCAAGGACATACAGTTACATCCTTAGAGGTTTACACTATAGTATACCTATTGCTATATAACAATTTTTTCATTTTTTTTAAAAAGCAAAATAAATGGTGCTCCCTAAAATAATACAGGTGGGAGGGAGTACACTGTACAGCTCACAGGAGGGGGTACGCCCATTGATGGGAAGGAAATGGATGTACAATTGTGTGAATATGCATGAGGGGGTTAGGAGAGATTGGGGATAAGTACTGTATGGCTCAAAAAAGCTTCCTCTTCATTTCATCAGTATTTATATGTTGAAGAATAAAAAAACATTTTAGCTACATCTCAACTTTGACAATGGATCAATGACATTTTTGATGGGATTATTATTAGCATAGATATTTTGTATGGATTATCCCACAGAGGGTGCAGAAGGACATCAGTTTGGGAAAACAAATAGTTACTATATTTATGGGATACATATTCCGTGTACTTATTGGCAAATAATTACGGGTAGGCCAAGGTTCTTTTTCTCACATATATTATTAGTTCATTTCAATCTAGAGAAAGGCTGATATTTCATTGGACTTATTACATTTTTTGGCAAAGGAATACATTTTTCCTAAGTTCATCTCATACATATTTCCTTCTGAAACCATTCTTACGAAATTAGTAGCTTTGTTTCCATTTGCATCTTTGCCGTGGGTTTCACATAAGTGCTGCTTTATTATATCCTGCTTAACTGGGGAAAATATAATTCTGACCTTTTTATTTAAAAGTCATAGATAAACACATGGGCTTTATCCGTAGCTGCCCGAACTTGCATGGCCATCACTTTGAAATAATGTGCTTGTTTTTAATGTAAGGACTTTTTATTCAAATAGGAAAATCCCCTTATACTTATTGCATTTCTATGCTGATTTTTTTCATAGATGAAATAGAATCTTGAATATTTGATCAAAAACACTAAATGCTTTTGCTGCCAGGCTGGATCACTCACATAATTTATTCAGCAGATTACTAATGTTGATGCCTCTGTTTATGAGTCTTCATCAAGCTCTTTATAAATACATAAATGCAGAAAACACGGTTCCTTCTTTACCAATGTCATATGATTATAGTTTACTTTACCTCGCAGCAAGACTATGCAAATCTTGTTGACTTGTCTTCTACAATGGAGATGAAAAATTATTATAATTTTGCCTGCTGCTGCTTCCGTCTTCGGTGTGAGTGGATTGAACGCTCGGAATTCATTTCTTCTGTCCGAGTATTACCAGACAAGATGACAGAAGGAAGCCATCAGCATTATAAATAATTCTGGGAATTAAAAAGAACTCTTGGTGAGCACATTGAAAGGCCCAACTTGAAGATGAAGTGTATTTTCCACATCACTGTGCAGCCGATTCTAAAGAAAGATGATTTGAATGAAAAGAATATAAAAGATAAATAAATTGAGGTTCTCATCATGAGAATGTCTTGTAGATAGTCAACACGTTTCAAAAAAATCATAATGGAAAAAGGCGTTTTATATCAAATAATGATAGAATTGTTATCATTTTATTTTCTTAAAGTTCCCCCACAAACGCTTACCTGACCCTGGATATGTGCGTATTCTGTACACAACAAAGTGAAGGTTTCACTAAGTGATATCCAAAATTGTTACAGCCCATTCCCAATCTAAGAGATTATTCAGATCATGTAACATATATTTTATGCATTTAGATTTTCTCGCATTATAAAAGAACACAACTGGAAATGTTTAATACGTAACTGGCAATTACGCAATAAAACTAGATGGCTTAGTCTTTTAGAAAATGGAATAAAACTTCAATGTTACATAGTGCTACATAAAAACCTCTCAAATTTATATTAATGAATTAATTATGATACCATCTTGGAGCAGAGTTCCATAGTTTCACTACTTTTACAGCAGTTGTCCACCCCTGAGTAAATGTTTAGGAAGCCATGGAGCTCACTAAGTCCTAACAGTGTATTGGGTACACACCATTAAGATTTGATAGTTCCAGCAATCTTCATGCAACTTCAAGTATGTGCTTTGCATGCTTCTGGTCATGTGCTGACTACATTTTCAGTTGCTTCTCATAATGTTCTATTGAGGCTTAAACGCTAGTCAACACATGACCACAAAAATGCAAATTGTATACCTGTGGTCTCGTGACAACCGCTGGAACCAATAGATGGAGCTGAATCCTATCATGCAGCCACTGGTGTGGTATATAAATTGAAGGACCCAAAAACAGCAAAAATACCTAAAATATAACTTTTAATAATTCCTCTAAAAATAGGGAAGGATCATCTTGCCTATACATAAAATAAATAGTCAGCTTCAGAGTTTTACAAGTCGCAAAGTCCTCCAATGACAAAAGAGGGGACTAGCATACCCTGTCGCATGCTATTACACCAGAAAAACAGATGGTGCTGGCAGGTGTTACACATAACCGAGATGGCAAAAGTTGATTCATTCATAAAACTGCTCACTCCATACGATATCCACAATGTGGCAGTAGTATTAGTAACATGCAACACCACCCTCCAGTTGATAATGAGGGGGTTAAATGATCATGACACTCACAAGTGTTTAATCAAAAAAACAACTAATGCTCCAACACCCGGATTACAATCAGCAATGTCCAGGGATTTATAGTAATAAAAACATTACCCTAGCATTGTCTGAAAAAATGAAACAATCTCACCCAATTGCTGGTGTATCTTGTTTCCCAGAGGTCAGTTTGTCCTCATACTTGGCGTTTCCACAGACCCTCACAAAACAGGTCTGGGACCCCCTTAGAATGGACTCACTGTCCTCTCCCAGAATCTCCTTCTCCCTTCTCCCGACGCGTTTCCTATATTATATTCATCAGGGGAGCATTAAATGAGGAGAAACCTCTACTGGGTTAATCTGGAAAAGATGAGAACATGGGATAAATATGAAGGGTTCACAAAAACAGCCCCTAATATACCTTACCCTGTGACGTCAGACGCCGGCGGGAGAGCGGTGATTATTTAAATGTGGTGGTTGTAGTCAGCGGTGTACAGCTGAGGAGACTCGCGCTGTCACCGTCTGGTAAGTCGCTCGTTTCTCCCTGTTTCTCCATCTAGGGTAAGGTATATTAGAAGCTGTTTTTGTGAACCCTTCGTATTTATCCCATGTTCTCATCTTTTCCAGATTAACCCAGTAGAGGTTTCTCATCATTTAATGCTCCCCTGATGAATATAATATAGGAAACGCGTCGGGAGAAGGGAGAAGGAGATTCTGGGAGAGGACAGTGAGTCCCAGACCTGTTTTGTGAGGGTCTGTGGAAACGCCAAGTATGAGGACAAACTGACCTCTGGGAAACAAGATACACCAGCAATTGGGTGAGATTGTTTCATTTTTTCAGACAATGCTAGGGTAATGTTTTTATTACTATAAATCCCTGGACATTGCTGATTGTAATCCGGGTGTTGGAGCATTAGTTGATTTTTTGATTAAACACTTGTGAGTGTCATGATCATTTAACCCCCTCGTTATCAACTGGAGGGTGGTGTTGCATGTTACTAATACTACTGCCACATTGTGGATATCGTATGGAGTGAGCAGTTTTATGAATGAATCAACTTTTGCCATCTCGGTTATGTGTAACACCTGCCAGCACCATCTGTTTTTCTGGTGTAATAGCACGCGACAGGGTATGCTAGTCCCCTCTTTTGTCATTGGAGGACTTTGCGACTTGTAAAACTCTGAAGCTGACTATTTATTTTATGTATAGGCAAGATGATCCTTCCCTATTTTTAGAGGAATTATTAAAAGTTATATTTTAGGTATGTTTGCTGTTTTTGAGAGCTGAATCCTAACTGCAGGTCCATTACTCACCTTTAGGACTCAAACTGCACAGTTTGCCCAAATGTTTTCAGGGGTGGACACCACTTTTACAGTAGAAAATATCCTTCAATAATTATATTAAATCTTTCTTTCCAGAGTCCCTCCTTGTCAAGGTTTCACTTGGAATCACTAAATAAATGTTCCCATAAGCCTTAGCCATGTAACTACCCTTATAATTTTTTAAATTTGGTAAATGACTTTATTTTTCATAACATAAATTCAATAGAATATGGCAGCATAAAAACCCAAACCCTTGACAAGCTGTAGTTCTTATTACAATTACTGGGTTGGTCACACATAGTTACATAATATAAGATACATCTTGTGACAGAGTACCACAATTTCATCAATTCCTTTATCTCACTTTTTTGTTTTATGACTCATTGACCTGTGGACAGATAACATATCTCCTCTTTATGGACTGGAGCTCATTTTTGTTCTATTTGATGATTTTTGTATGATAAAATAACGTTTTTTAAAGACCTGGTAATTACCTTAATAGGTTGGAGACTACCTGTCAGGCTTCCATGTGATTCTGAAGATAAATGCCCCACAGCACTGATTTAGCCCTGCATTATTTCATTGCTTAGAGAATAAGAACGCAACCTTAAAAAATCAGACTATTCTGCGATATACTCAGAGTTTCAGGCTATGATTTATTGTTTGCAAAATGTATTATGATCTTGACAACTTGGTAATAGGCTATTTTTGTCCGATAGTCTCTGGGAACACATTTTCCACCAATTTATTTTAATTTTCATCTTTAATAATTTATGATTTCAGTACTAAAAATAAGTAATTGTAATAACAAAGTTTATTTGTAATAATAATAATTATTAATAGGAATAATTAACAATTTATAAACCAAGTGCATGTCTAGTACTATAGTATAGAAGTCCAGATTTTCCCCATTTACATTTTATTGTAATAAGCATTTTAAAAAGTTTGAGTCCTCTGAATTTCAAACTACTCTGTACTTTATGAAGATTGTCATTACTAGGGAAACACATTTTATGGTCTTTTTTAATAATATCTTCTAGCAGCCTACTTGTCCTTACAGTATTCTTTCAACTTTTCCCTGTTACATTTTTGTACTAACCTGGATTCTATTTTCATGGAAATAAATTGAGTGTCTTGTTGCTTAGAGCTTTGAAATACTTTCATTGCTCCGGGTCATTTATATGCTACAAAGAGGTACTTGTATGGCCTGGGGACAGGTACTGCACTGCACAATCTTAACTGCTTGCTAATTCTAATAACATACGTAGTTTGGCCTTAAGCATTTCAAAGATACCTGACTCCAGGGGTTAGCATGACCACTTAGGAGAAATCTTAGTCAGTAAAATAATTAAACTTGTTATAGTCTAAGGATACAGTATGTTCACAGATGAGGATTCATTCAGACTATTTTATAAGACAATCTGTGCCAGAAATCTGAGGCAGATACAAAGATTTTTGCAATAGAAGGTTTAGCCTTAGTTTGATTCAAAGACAGTAATTTGTCTTATTCTCTATGCAAAATCTGTGATTAGAATAAGTATTTTTATTCTTCTTGCAGACATTTTTCCCTTACAAGGACACAGTTCTTAGAGAATAATTTTCACAACATATTGATGGGGAATAAAATACTTGCACCAGCTGCAGAATGTTAGAGCATTTGATGGACATTGGACTCATTGCAAATCATATCTTCATATCTTGAATTCTGAAAATGTTCTATTTGATGACTTGGTTTATCTATCTACAGGGCCTCATTGATACCAACATATTTAATATAGAAGTGAATTAGTACAGATATGCCACTTAATTATATACATATAGTTGCAATTAGAATTATTCAACCCCCAATTACGTAATGTCTATTTGAAAATTTAATTCAAATACTTATGCCCTAAGAACGACAAATGTTTTTTAGGAGAGATACCTTTTATTGGCTAATAAGAAAAATCATATCTGCAAACTTTCAGAGCCTAATAGCCCCTTCAGGCAAAATTACAAATTAATTGCTAAGACAAAATCACAACATTTAGATGAATGTTACAACAGGACATGGGAACATTCATTTAAATGTTGTGATTTTGTTTCAGTAATCCATTTGTAATTTTGCCTGAAGAAGGGGCTATTGGGCTCTGAAAGCTTGCTGATATAATATTCCTGGTTAGCCAATGAAGATATTACTCCTAAAATACTTTTGTCGTTCTTTGGGCATAAGTATTTGAATTGATTTTTCTGTCTGACTTGGTACCACAATATTACCTTGTATTGTTCATCTGCAAACTTACAAACGTTCTGCTCTTTGCAAAAAAAACAATTCAACAAGATCACAAAATCATAGAACCATAGAATGGTTGAATTGGAAGGGACCTTCAGGTCATCTGGTCCAATCCTCTGCTCAAAGCAGGATCACTAAATCATCCCACACAGTTGTCTGTCCAGCCTCTGTTTGAAGACTTCCATTGAAGGGGAACTGAGTAACTCTTGTGGTAGTGTGTTCAACTCATTGATCACCCTCACTATCAAAAAGTTTTTTCTAACATCTAATCTGGGTCTTCTCCCTTTCAATTTCATCCCATTACTTCTAATCTTCCTTGTGCAAATGAGAATAGGGATGATCCCTCTACCATGTGACAGCCCTTAAGAGTTTTGCAGACAGCTATTAAGTCTTCTTTCAATCTTCTTTTTTGCAAGCTAAACATTCCCAAATTCTCTAGCCATTCTTCATAGGGCATTGTTTGTAGATGGTAGATGGTCACCATTCTGGTTGCTCTTCTCTGAACTTGCTACAGTTTTTTTTATGTCTTTTTTTAAAATGTAGTGCCCAGAACTGGACACAGTATTCCAGATGAGGTCTTACCAAAGAAGAGTAGAGGGTGATAATTACTTCACATGATCTAGACTCAATGCTTCCTTTAATACATCCCAGAATTGTGTTTACCTTTTTTTGCTGCTGCATGACACTGTTGACTCATATTCAGTCTGTGATCAATTAGTATACCCAAGTCTTTTTCACAAGTGCTGTTGCTTTGTTTTATTTCTCCCATTCTGTATCTTTTTTTTTCTTTCATTTTTCTTGGCCAGATGTAGGACTTTGTTTTTTAACAAGGAGAAATGCATCGTATTAGTCACTGCCCAGTTCTCCAGTTTGCTTATATTCGTCTAAATAATTTCTCTGTCTTCTCTAGTAGTAGCTATCACTTCTATCTTGGTGTCATCAGAAAATGTAATCAGTTTACCCTTAATTCCTTCATTTAACTCATTGATAAAGATATTAAACAACACAGGGCCCCGAACAGACTCTTGTGATTCCCTACTTGAGATACGAGAGGCTGCTCAAAAGTCTTTGGCTTTTCCCACAAAGAAACGAGATTGGATGGTGAAACTTTAAATTTATTCCACATACTCTCCACTGATGTTAACACACTTCTTCCATCGCTATTCCAAGTTCTGTAAGCCTAGCAAAAAGGAATCCGTAGCAGCCATGGCATCAGAAATGGTGTGAAATATGGTACCCTTAAGGTATGTCTTCAGGTTTGGAAACAGATGATAGTTGGAGGGAGCTAGATCTGGTGAATAAGGTAGATGGTCAACCAGCTGGAAGCTCAGCTTTGCCAGTTTTGCCGTGGTCGCCTGTGCAGTGTGAGCGGAGGCATTGTCTTGCAGGAACAAAATTACTTTGGACGGCTTGCCTCGCCTTTTGACCTTCAGAGCTGCCTTCAATTGGTCTAAAAGTTCAATGTAATACCTTGCATTGATGGTGGAATCATTTTGAAGGTAGTCCACTAGCAGCATGCCCTCCTTATCCCAGAACACAGACGCCATCACCTTAGTAGCTTATTTTTGCACCCTTAACTTTGGATGAGGAGAAGCACTGTGCCACCAGTCTTTTGACTGTTCCTTGTTTTCAGTGTCATACAAAAAAATCCAGGTCTCATCCATAGTGACCAGTCCATCCAGGAAGTTCATATCAGTCTGGAAATTATAACAAATGGACTGGGAAGTTTACACTCGCATGCTTCTCTGATCTGTTGTCAAACATTTGGGGACCCACTTTGCAGATAGCTTCCTCATGTCAAAATATTCATGGATAATGACACAAACACGTTCATCCTCATGCTGTCGGCTATTGCTTTAGCTGAAATGTGTTGATTCTCCAGCATCGACGATCTCCGGAACAACAACCACTCTCGGTCATCCAGGATGCCCCATATTATTAGTGCTGAATTGGCCCATTTTAAATTTGGCAACCCAGTTCTTAACTGTGGAATATGAAGGGCATTGATCCCCCAATGTTTGCGACATATCACCATGAATATCCTTTGCGGACTTTCCTTGCAGAAACAAGAATTTTATCACTCCTCTGCTCTCAGTTGCTGTAAATATCTTATTAGACTCCGCCATTTTGTTTTCTCACGGGCATAGAACACTGTTGCCATAAGCAACAAACACACAATTTTGAAAACATATATTTAGACACATTAGGCTTTCATGTGATTCATTACCATAGAAACAAAAACAATAACAAAGCCAAAGACTTATCAGCAGCCCCTCATATTCTTCCAACTGGATGTGCAGCCATTTATGACCACTACTTTGGTCTGATCACTAAGCCAGTTATGAATTCACCTAATAGTTGTCTTCTCCATTCCATACTTGGTAATTTTTTTCAATAAAAATGGAATGAGATACTTTGTCAAATGCTTTTCTGAAGTCAAGATATACTATATCTACAGCTTTTCCCTGTTCCACACAGTCAGTGATTCTTTCATAAAAGAAAATTAAGTTAGTCTGATGTTACTTATATGTTACAAACCCATGATGGCTCTTATTAATGACTTCATTCTCATCCAGGTACTTGCATACCTGTTGTTAATAACAATAAGGGAGGAATCCAAAAAGTGGGCTAAAAACAAAAAATTTATAAAACTTAGAATTTTATTAAATATACATTAAAAAGACACCATGAGTGGATGTGATTGTGAAAAAACTTCATAAAAAGGTGACTAGACAAGGAATCACAAGATATGGGGAGTAGGTGAATAGAGGTGGGTATATGAGATATACAGAAACTATAGGGCCCTAAGTGTGCCTAGAAACCTGACCTTACCTCGCAGCAGAAACCGGCACCCTAAAATAATGCAAATGGAACCCCCGCTCGCCGAAGACTCTCCCTTGGAATCTCTGTAGGAATTCCTTAGCAAGAACCTGCTTGTGCCAAAAAAATCCAGACACACAAGTTTGACCATACAAGGTTAATAAACAACGCTCACAAAAATTGTTGAAATTCATGTATGTATCCACTAAAATATACCATAAGGAGTATTGATAGTATGCAAAGCTATTTAACTAAATGGACTCCCCAAACGCAGGATCAAACATTTGTGATACAGGTCAAACCTATACAAAAAGAAAAAAAAAAGTGAAAACTTTCCTTATGGATGTTGCAATCCAAAAAAAGGGCCTCAACGCATTTCTCCTCTGCTTCAGGTTCATCAGGAGGCCTGAGTAGGGTGTAGATGTTGCAAGATGATGTGAAGTTCTCTTCACCAGGAATTTTCAAAGATTAAGGAGAGTGGTTCAGAAATCTTTTCTGCTATCTCCTTCCGTACCCTTGAATGTAATTCATCTGGACCTGGAGACTAAAGGCCCCGTCACACTAAGCAACATCGCTAGCAACATCGCTGCTAACGAACAACTTTTGTGACGTAGCAGCGATGTTGCTAGCGATGTTGCTGTGTGTGACATCCAGAAACAACCTGGCCCCTGCTGTGAGGTCGTTGGTTGTTGCTGAATGTCCTGGGCCATTTTTTAGTTGTTGCTGTCCCGCTGTGAAGCACAGATCGGTGTGTGTGACAGCGAGACAGCAACAACTAAATGTGCAGGCAGCAGGAGCCGGCTTCTGCGGACGCTGGTAACCAATGTAAACATCGGGTAACCAAGAAGCCCTGTCCTTGGTTACCCGATATTTACCTTCGTTACCAGCCTCCTCCACTCTCACTGTCAGTGCCGGCTCCTGCTCTGTGCACATGTAGCTACAGCACACATCGGGTAATTAACCCAATGTGTGCTGTAACAAGGAGAGCGGGGAGCCAGCGCTAAGCAGTGTGCGCTGCTCCCTGCTCTGTGCACATTTAGCTGCAGTACACATCGGTTAATTAACCCGATGTGTGCTGTAACTAGGAGAGCAGGGAGCCAGCGCTAAGCGGTGTGCGCTGCTCCCTGCTCTGTGCACATGTAGATGCAGCACACATTGGGTAATTAACCCGATGTGTGCTGTAACTAGGAGAGCAGGGAGCCAGCGCTAAGCGGTGTGTGCTGCTCCCTGCTCTCTGCACGTGTAGCTGCGTGCGCTGGTAACCAAGGTAAATATCAGGTTGGTTACCCGATATTTACCTTAGTTACCAAGCGCAGCATCTTCCACACGCGCTGCTGGCTGGGACACTGGCACTGACACCAGCAACTCGTGTAGCTACGCTCCAGCGATCCCTGCCAGGTCAGGTTGCTGGTGGGATCGCTGGAGCGTCGCTTAGTGTGACATCTCACCAGCAACCTCCTAGCAACTTACCAGCGATCCCTATTAGGTTTGATCGTTGTTGGGATCGCTGGTAAGTTGTTTAGTGTGACTGGGCCTTTAAATTCATTTATGTTAGCTAAGTGTTCCCTCACTATCTCTCTGTATAGTAGTAGCCAGTGGCGTACTGTCAATAGAGGAAGGCCACACCACTGCTATGGGGCCCGTGACCTGAAAGGTCCTGGGGCGGCTGCCTGCCATGTGTACTTTCACTTTCCTCATTTCCAGCACGAGCAGGCTGCCCCAGGACGGTCACCAAGCAGCTGGTTAGGGGCCCGCACTGTTTGTATAGCTGCAGATGCCAACACAGAGATACAGACTCACTCACACTGACTGCACACAGCGCAGCCTCTGCTGTAGAGGGGGAAGTGGCCAGGCAGAGTCTTCTACCAGTCAGAAAGCTGTGAGAGCTGCCAGGGGGAGAATAGCCAATCAGGAGAGGGGGCAGAGCTTGTTCAGTACAGCCGCGAGAGAATGAAATATGGAAAGGAAAAAATCTTTTTTAGATTTGCCCCCTCTTTCCATTTGATAAACATTTCTTTCTTCTTAAGCATGTGTTTAAGATCTGTGCTCATCCATCTTGGACTCCTTAAATGCTTCCTATTCTTCCCTCTTTTAGGGATTGTTAACAATTGTGCTTTGAGAATCTAAGTTGTTCCTGAACATTTTTGTCCTTAAGGACATCCAGCCATTGAATCCATACTAGCCTCTGAATCCCTAAAGGGTGCTTTACACGCTGCGACATCGCTAGCGATATATCGTCGGGGTCACATTGTTAGTGACACACATCGGGCGCCATTAGCGACATCGCAGCGTGTGACACCAATGAGCGATGATCAACGAGCGCAAAAATGTGAAAAATCGTTGCTCGTTGACACGTCGTTCATTTCCTTAATATCGTTGCTGCTGGAGGTACGATCTTGTTCGTCATTCCTGTGTCATCACACATCGCTACGTGTGACACCGCAGGAATGACGAACATCTCCTACCTGCGTCCACTGGAAAAGAAGGAAGGAGGTGGGTGGGATCTTCCGCCCGCTCATCTCCGGCCCTCCGCTTCTATTGGACGTCTGCCGTGTGACGTTGCTGTAATGCAGCCCGAACCGCCCCCTTAGAAAGGAGGTGGTTCGCCGGCCAGAGCGACGTTGCAGGGAAGGTAAGTCCATGTGAAGGGTGTAAGCAATGTTGTGCGCCATAGGCAGCGATTTTCCCATGTCGCACAACCAAAGGGGGCGGGTACGCTCGCCAGCGATAGCGATATCGCAGCGATAAAACATCGCATTCCACTCGGACCAATTTTAGCCTGTGTGTCAGCACCCATGAGTGATTATTTTCTCAGCCCTAATCGGGCCAAGAAAACAATCACAGCATGCTGCGATTGTAATGTGAGACTCTTTTCTCTGGCACCCATTCAAGTGAATGGGGTGAGAGAAAAATCGCACTGCACTCACGGTACACCGGTGCATGGTGCGTACAGAGCGAGAATTGCAATAGCCGGCTACGAAGGAGAGAGGGAGAGAAATCCCTCCTTCCCCTCCTCCATGCCAGCCCGCCCCTGCGCAGCACTGGTCCACCCCTCCGAAGCGGCGGTCCGCCCCCACAGCTGAGGTCCGCTCGCACAGTCGGACCTCAGATGAAGGGATACTAGCATGACACTCGGATCCTGCTGTGCTGCCAGCGCGAGCCGAGTGTCATTCGAGCATCACAGTAGTGCCCCGTGTGGCCCTGATCTTAAACTCTTTCTGAAATCCAACCTAGAAGTCTGAGTCTTTAGGCTCTGTGCGCACTGGGAAATGGAATTTTCTTGTGAAAATTCCGCATGCTCTCAAAGATTACCGCACCCGCGGTAAAAAACCGCGGGAAACCGCACCCGAAAACCGCATGCGGTTTGCCGCGGTTTTACCGCGGTATTATTCGCGGTATTGCCGCGGTTTTGCCGCGTGCGGGTTGGGATGTGCTTTATTGCATTCAATGCAATAAAGCACATTGAAGAAAAAAAAAAAAGTAATTTAATTCTGAGATAGTAGATAGACAGAAGAATAGATAGAGGGATAGATAGATAGACAGACAGATAGATAGAGGGATAGATAGAGGACAGATCGCTGCATTTCCCACGGTCGGCAGTGAGTTCACATTACCGGCCGTGGGAAATGACCGGTAATTACCTCTGCTGTCTGCTGCATTCATTCAGCGCTGTGTCTGTGACAGTCGCGGCTGGATGTCAGCAGTGCAGGACGCTGTGGATTACGTCGGACCTGTGGATTACGCCGGAGCTTTGTTTGGGGGGGTTAATAAAATGGTGAACGAGGCTTGTTGGTTTTATTTAAAATAAAGGATTTTTCGGTGTCTGTGTTTTTTCACTTTACTTACGGGTTGATCATGTCAGCTGTCACATAGACGCTGCCATGATCAAGCCTGGGGTTAATGGCGGTGGTCCCCCATCACCATTAACCCCTTGTATTACCTTGCCACCACTGCTACACGGTGGCAAGAAGAGCCGAGGACACGCCGGTAGTGCCGCATAATGCATGCGACAGTCCCGGGGCAGCTGCGGCTGATATTCTCGGCTGTGGGAGGGGAAGTGAGGCGGGGGACATTACCCCTGCCCCTCTCCCTCCCCAGCCTGAGAATACCGGGCCGCCGCTGTGTGCTTACCTCGGCTGGAAGGTAAATATGCAGCGGAGCCCACGTTCTTTTTTTTCTATATTTCCGTTTTCTTTCTATGTGTGTTCTATGTGTCTGTGTCTATGTGTTCTATGTCTGTGATGTGTTCTGTGTCTGTGGTGTGTGTGTTTACTCTCTGCACGGCTTCCTCTTCCTGTAATGACATCACTTCCCTGCAAAACCGCAGACAAGCGATGTACATTACCGGAGGTAAACCGCGAAATACCGCAGGGAATAACGCAGGAAAACGCAGTGAACCGCACAGAATTTGCTGCCTGCGTTATTCCCTGCGGGATTTCATGATTAACATTGAGTCAATGGAGGGAAATCCCGCAGCGATGTGCGGAAAAGAAGTGACATGCACTTGTTTTTGCTGCGGGATTCCCGCAGCAAAACATGCAGCTGTCAAATTCCGCCCAGTGCGCACAGGATTTTTTTTCTCCATAGGATTTGCTGGTGATTCACTGCAGAGATGTTATGAACATTTTCTGCAGCGAAACATGCAGCAAATCCGCGAAAAATCCGCGGCAAAATCCGGTAAGTGCGCACATAGCCTTACAGGTCTTCCTCCTCTAGTTGTCCAAAATTCTATGATCTCATGATTGCTGCCTCCTAGAGTCCCAGTCTCCCTTACCTCAACCATTTCCTCCTTGTTTACAAGGATTAGATTCAAGGTAGCAGATCCCTTTGTTTTCTCCTCTACCTTAGGATTGTTCTAAGTTAAGGCTGTGTGCCCACGTTGCGTCGAGGTAGTTGCAGTTCTAAACGCACCCTTTGGTAGAAATGGTATTTGCCAAAGTTGCTTTTGACCACAAAAACGCTATAAATACGCTTGTGTTTTATCGCGTTTTTGCCGCGTTTTTACCGCGATTTACATGCTTTTTCATTGCTTAAAGTCAGATGCGTTTTGTTGACAAATACACTGCTAAATAAAGTTTTAACATTTAAACACTATGAAAAAATGGGAAAAAAAGGATAACAAATATCAAGATTATAATCATAAACAAAATAGCTGATTTTATTAAAATGATAAATGTTTGTTAATATTTATGTATAAAATAATGTTAAATTAATGTTTTTCTTAATTTTAATTGTCAGACTATGTGTGTGTGTAAAGGGACATATCATGCCTTTAATATAATGTCAAAAACGCAGGCAATTAAATTGTCAAAAACGCTTGTTTTCTGCATCCAAAAAGCATGTAAAATGCTAGGATTTTGATGTAGAAAGCGTTTTGCTTCTTCTCATTGACTCTAATATTATCAAAACGCAGCTCAAATGGCAAAAACAATTGACATGCTGCTTCTTTAAATGCTGAGATTTTGCCCAAAAATATGCAAATTAAAAGCAGCGTTTTGAACAGCATGGTGTGCACAAGAAATCCCTATTTCTCTTAGGCTATGTTCGCACGTTGCGTTTTTTTCCGCGTTTCTGCAGCGTTTTTAGCAGCAGCGTTTTTGCGCTAAAACGCATGCGTTTTTGATTGCCAGCAAAGTCTATGGGAAAAGCAGAAATCCTGTCTGCACTTTGCTTTTTCTTCAGCAGCGTTTAATTTGCATATTTGTGGTCAAAAACCATGCTGAAAAAGAAGCAGCATGTCAGTTGTTTTTGCCATTTCTGCAGCGTTTCCTTAACATTGGAGTCAATGAGAAATGGCAAAACGCATGTTGGAGTGAATATTCTGCGTTTAATATGCGTTTTACATGCTTTTTACCAGCATTTTCCTAACCAAAAACGCAGTTGCAGTAGGGAAATAACCAAGGCAGAAACGTCATTACCTACATCACTTCCTTTTTACTATAAATACAGAGCTGTGTATGTTTCAGTGCCTGCTACTATTGTGATTTCTCATACTATACATACTTGGAGCTAGTTAAATATAAAATGGCTTGGTTCCAAAGAATGAAAATAGATGTTGCTAAATTAATTTATATGGTAAGTACATGAATATTTAACATTTGTTAACAAATTATTCATTAATTATATTTAAGAACGTTAAATTAGAAAAATGGCTTAAAAACTATACATAATATTCCTTGACAACTTCAAAAATTGTTGCAATCCTACAACCAAAGTAATTTATGTGTAAAATATTATAAATAAATACCTTATTTAATTTTTGTATATGTGCTATGATGTTTGTTTGCAGAATTTGCAACACAAATGTTATAATGATAAGGTATACCTTTATAATTTTCTTAAAAATTTAGTAATCACTTAATTACAATATTTATAAATTAACTAACAGGTTGAATCCATGCCATGCCTATGGGATCCTACATGCCCTGATTATATGCAGAAAACAAAGAGGATGGACTGGGGAACAATTTGTGCAGAACTTTTCCCACAATGGCATGAGGCTGATGCAGCCTTACAACATAGAATTGGTATAATATTTATTTAAATTTAAAAAAGTTAAATTTTTAAATAAATTGTTAAAATTAATTATTAATTATCTTTTGGTTTTTTACATGTAAAATTGTAATAGAGCTTGACGTGCGCAAAAGATGGCGTTCTGTAAAGGACCGATTTCATAAGCTAAGGAATGAGGGCATGAAAAGTGGGAGTTCACCCAAGAAACCCAATTTCATCTATGATGATGAACTGTCATTTTTATGCACAAGTCGCAAAACAATAGAGTAAGTATTCATGTAACAGTATGTTTGCATTGTTTTATTAAAATAATGTTATCATCACACTTATTTACATTGTTTTTTATTGATTTGTATTTCTGCTTTTCCTTCATCAGAACTTCTGGAAATGTAGCAACAGAAACACCTGTTGATGATGAAGGGCAAGAGAGCCTTCATCAACAACACCAAGAAGGGCCATCTGGCAGTATTGATCACAATTCCTCTGAAAATGAAGGGGAGATTGAAATTGTCAGTGTCCCTGAAAAATCACCACCTAGGTCTACACCAATTAGCTCTGGTCCATCAAAATATATAAAGCCAAAAAACAAAAAAAAATACCAAAAATATACAATTAGAGGAAGAAGTGATATGTAATGAAACTTTAAAGGGAACCTGTCATCAGAAATTTAGCTATAAAGCTAAAAGTTCCCCCCTCTGCAGCTCCTGGGCTGCATTCTAGGAAGCTTCCTATAGTTTTTTTTGGCACCTTTTATACCAAAATAAACACTTTGTAAACTGGTACCTTTTCGTATGCAAATTTCTAAAATCGTCCATGGGGGCGGGCTGCCTGGGGTCCGTTGCTGTCCTCCTGCAGATTTACGCCGCCCCCGAACGCTGAATTTCAAAAGCTCAGGACGCCGCCCCTGGGTGCCCGGGGTCCCGCGCATGCGCTGTTCCACTGTAGCGGTGCTGTGCACTGCGTGCACGTGTGACCGCTAGTGACGCTTTGCGCGGGCACGAGGTTATGGGCGGCGCTGTGAGTGTCATCAGTAAGTGCCGCCCATAACCTCGTGACCGCACTTTCCCCTATGACTCCAGCGTTATGCGCAAGCGCTCGCTGGCCTGATGCCCGGACGTCCCCTCCTTCCCATCTATTTTCTGCTGCTGAGCAGGATGGGAAGGAGGGGACGTCCGGGCATCAGGCCAGCGAGCGCTTGCGCATAACGCTGGAGTCATAGGGGAAAGTGCGGTCACGAGGTTATGGGCGGCACTTACTGATGACACTCACAGCGCCGCCCATAACCTCGTGCCCGCGCAAAGCGTCACTAGCGGTCACACGTGCACGCAGTGCACAGCACCGCTACAGTGGAACAGCGCATGCGCGGGACCACAGGCACCCAGGGGCGGCGTCCTGAGCTTTTGAAATTCAGCGTTCGGGGGCGGCGTAAATCTGCAGGAGGACAGCAACGGACCCCAGGCAGCCCGCCCCCATGGAAGATTTTAGAAATTTGCATACAAAAAGGTACCAGTTTACAAAGTGTTTATTTTGGTATAAAAGGTGCCAAAAAAACTATAGGAAGCTTCCTAGAATGCAGCCCAGGAGCTGCAGAGGGGGGAACTTTTAGCTTTATAGCTAAATTTCTGATGACAGGTTCCCTTTAAAATTATTAAATACAACCGCACAAGCAGATGACATAGATCATTTTGGCATTAGTATTGCTGGTAGAATTCGGAAAATTAAAGATGTAAAGAAAAAAAATACATGCATGACAGCCATATGTGGGATGCTGAGTTGCTATGAGGAAGAGGGTAGTTTCCCTTCATCAGGCTCTATACTTTCGAAAATAGAACAGATTTTTGAAGATGTCAAAAACCCACCAACCCAAAAGAATACTGAAACTATGGCCACCAACCCAATCTACATACCCAAACATTATTCTGTTAATCAAAATCCCTATAATCAAAATGTTCAACAACAATATTTTCAACAACCCATAACAACTCAAAACCCCAAAATCCCCAAATGAATATTCACCCTCCGTTAAATGTAAATTTGCAGTCACGAGAACAACCTCATGGCTATTTCAGTAGCCAATTATTTTCTGATCATTAATTTTATATTGTTATAATGTTATGTTTTGTATTATTGTGGGAAAAAAATATGTATTAATTTTGCATATAAATTATATGTTGCAAATATGTGGCAATGTGTTTAAAAAAGCCTTTATGAGTGTAATAAGCTATGTAACGAAATAAAATAATGTTTTGTTTCAAAATCTATGTTTGTATACTTTAATTTTGCAACATAGAAAGTGTTTTCATGTTATAACTTGATGAATTTAGAGTTATCATTGCTTCAGGAAATGACATCATAACAAATTAACATAAACTAGACCGGAAAGGCAGACATTTTTGTTTTTGAATCATTTAACTTTATTTTTGAGCCCAATAACATGACAAACGCATATGCGTTTTTTGTTTCAAAAACGCATGTAAAAAGCGCTAAAAACGCACTACAAACATGGAAAAAACGCATGCGTTTTTAGCGCTAAAAAATGGTCAAAAGCCATTTGGTCAAAAACCAAGGGAAATAAAACGTGCAGAATAAACTGCAGGTACTCCGACGCAACGTGCGCACATAGCCTTAGACTTTAATTGGAAATCAAAACGCATGCCTTTTGGCATTAAAACGCTGCAGTTGAAAACGCTGCGGAAATGCATGTAAAAACGCAATGTTGGCACATAGCCTTAGGCCTTGTGCGCAAAGTGCAGTATTTGATGAATTTTTTTTGGTGCAGTTTGTGACTAAATTCTGCATGTCCATTCTTATACCAGCAAAGTCAATGAGAATTCAGAAATGCTGTGTGCAGATTGCTTATTTTTTCCTTGCAGTTTTGGGTGCAGAAAAAATCTGCAGCATTTCAATTCAATTCAATGCGGTAAAAAAACGCACCAAAACTGCAGCGAAATCCGCATGCGGTTTTACCGCAGTTTACCGTTGTTTGCCACGGATTTTCCGTGGATTTTCCGCAAGTTGGTCCCTGCGGATTTTTACCATTATCTATGGCAAAAACCACAGGTACCTGCCGAAAAGAAGGGACATACTCATTAATTCCACAGCGGAAAATCCGCAGGTAAATTCGCAGGTATAAAAAAACACAATGTGTGCACAGCATTTTTTAAAACCCATAGCATTTGCTGGGGAATGACTGCAGCAATGTTAGACACATTTTCTGCAGCAAATCCGCGGCAAATCCACAGAGTGCGCACAGGGCTTTAGTGCTTTTTTTCCTGTGGTTTTTAGCCCTTTTAGTCACTGATTTTACAAAAAACACTAAAATGCAGCAAAAAGTGAACCAGAAACGCACCAAATCACACGTGTTTTTTGCCACAAGCTGCGTTTCTGCACCAAAAATTCAGTGTGCGCACATACTCTAAAGCTTTCCTGAATAGTATTGTAAATAACTCAACATAAATATGATGCATTGTTTTTCTAAATTCCACAAAAATTGCCATGTAATAACTTTTTCAATTCCAAAATTGTTCAATCCCTAGAGCAGAATCCCTCATAAAAGCCAACAATTGCAAAACAAAAGTTACCTCAGGCCCACCTGATACAACTATTAGTTGCATGATTAAATACATCAAATACCTGGACTGTATAAGATTTCTTTTTAGGCAAATTTCACATGTCCAGTAACCATGTGATAGAATGGATCCAGCAGCAATCAGTTGGCAAAAATGTTGTGCAAACACAACTTTCTTGTCTATTTTAAAAAAAAAAAGAATTTTGCAGAATCTATTTTTGTAACATGGAAGACTATGGAAAATGGATCAGTTAAAGAATTGCAATTTATCTTCCACTTCCATTTATACCTACATATCTACTTTACATCAGCACATATTTGAAACATATTTTTTTTGTTAGGAAGTTAGAAGGGTTGAAAGTTTATCAGAAATTTCTCATTTTTGCAAATAAAATTTACAAACTCATTTTTTTAGGGACCACATCACATTTGAAGTGAGTTTCAGAGGCCTAGGTGACAGAAAATACCCAAAGGTGACACAACTCTACCCTCATACTACTCAAAACCAGATTCAAAAAGTTTATTAAGATGCTTCACAGGAACTAAAGCAATATGAAAGGAAAAAATGAATATTTTACTTGTTCTCAGAAATATGGTCAAGTCACTGTCGCTTTCCATTACAGGAAAATGTTCGAATTGGGGTTTAAGCCTGTTGGCATTGCTGAACTCACTGCTCAGTGGGGTAGATCTCTTGATCTTGATTTGGGCCAACTGTAGCTCATGCTCTCTCTCAGCTTGTTGCTCCCACGCTGCTGTATCTCACTCAGATTGTTGTGCTGCAGCCTGCTCTTGCTCGCCTTAGGCCTGTTGCTCAACAAACTCACGGGCAGCTTGGTGTTCTTGTCCCATCAGCTGCAGGCGAATTTGAGGGTCACATTCTCCTATTTGCTGCATAATGAGTGGTGCACAAGATGAGTTCATCCTATTCATAGAGCTGTGGTTGCTGTTAGTCCTCTCTGAGTCGGACAGTTTGATTTCAAATTTTTAGTGACAGAAATTATTGCTCCAACCATTCACTAATGCTCTATAAACCCACTGCTTGCCACCAGATGTCAAGGCTACAGCCGGGGAAATCATGCAGATTTCCCACTGCTGCTATCTATTAGCAAAGAACAGCACTTCCCTTCCTTCAATTGTCAGGACAATATGCAATTGAATGATGATTGATGGATGAGACAATGGCTTGCTTTCACTACTAGGCTGATTATTTGGCACTTTCACAAGGAATGTATAGTATACACATCCAATTCCAATGCATAGGATATATATACTTTGGTACTGTTACTACAAAGCTCCGCAATAACCCAAGAAAACAAGCTGCTACTGTGACGCCCTGGCCTATCAGGTCGTCACAGGGTATTGTGCAATCTGCCCTTCTGTATAGTATCCACCTACTCCTTGGTTACAGGTCCCTGACCTTTAGTGCTGCCAATAACAATCTAATCAAAATCCTAGGAACACTCTGCACCACACCCACCAGACACACCAGTGGACGGCCTGAGTGGAATAGGGTCGCCCACTTGGGTGGTTGGTTAAGGGGAGGTCAGGAGTATGAGAAGATAGTCAGTTGAGCAGTGACCTTCGAGAGGAGAGGTCAGAAGCTGGGCTCCTTGGAACTAATAGGTGGCAGACGTTGGTCTGGACCTGGTAGGAGCTGGACCCCGGTTGCAGGGGATCATGACAAGGGGCACGGACTGTCGAGGCCGGCGGCCTTGTGCCATCACCGGGCAGGGGCCAGGGCATGATGGGGCACGTGGACCCTAGGTCAGGAAGTAGCTTCAGGCGTCCTGGCAATTTACCCGACGAGGACGGAGCCTTGAAGATCCGTTCTCCACCCGCTCCAAAATCGGGGTACTAGCGCAACGAGGGGGATAGGACTTTCCCACTACACATTCCACAAAATCCCAAGCGTGAACCCTGACAGCAAGCTAATCCAGTTAGCCATACTGGTGAGTGGGACCCGACCAGTTTTATACTCAAGGGACCAACCAAAAAAGCTAGGTGACAAGGTAAAGGTCACAGACTAACAGTCAACACCAACAGGTACGGGATCCAGCCGTTCTCCCTCCCAGCGGCAGCCTTGTCAAGAACATTGGTTTACCACAGTTGTCGGTGTCAGCGTTATTGGACTGAGTGAGTACACAAGTGACCCTTACTGTCCCAATGGCACCTCCCCGTTACCCTCATTGAGTCCCAGGGCATTCCCCCTACCTGTGGAGGGGTTAAACACCTGGCTGCCCACACCATCGGCACCGGGTACTCCCAACTGCAGCGGTGGTACTCCACCTTACCACACACCACGAGTGGCGTCACGAACTTCAAACATAACTCCCTGTGTAAATATCCCCCCTTTATTCTGAGTGACCACGCAACCCCGACCCCCCGGTACGGAGATCCCGCGAGCCACTGCGGATCCAGATCCGAGCAGCCCGGCTGCTGACACGGGGGCGGCACACCCTGGAAACTTTGGCATCACAAACAGGATCTGAGCAGGACCCACTTACCTGTGTGACGTGTGCCTTAGAGCTAAAAACCGCGAGTCAAAATTTCTTTTCCTGCTGATTACGCCATTTTCTGCCATCTTTTCTCACCAAAACACCATATTCCCCGTGAAAGCTCGCAAAGCGGAAGCCCCGCTCTTCGTCCTGAGTATGAGGCCGGAACCGGAAGTTCCCAGAGGGCCACAGCGCGTGAAGGAATGCGGCGTGAAAACCAAGGGTGTGCGCGAAGATGTCGGCGCGAGACGATGAAAGTGTGGCGGCGCTGCCTCCACAAAACCAGGGTAACGCTGGTGCGGCGGACACCGCTCCAGCCTCAGGAGCATCGGCACCGGAAACCAAGGCAGTTGTTCCCATAATGCCAATAACCTTGCCCTATGTGCCGAGCACCGCCTGGCTTGCACAGCATGATGGCCGACCAGACGCGCAGCAGGGATTCAAAATGAAAATATGTAATGTACTTGATATGTATGCCCTCACTGGATGGCAGCAGGCATCTATAGTGCTCGGGCAGCTAACTGGCACTGCTGAATTGGAAGTGGAGACCTGGACTGAGGCGGATCGGATCTCAGTACCTGCCATCTTCAGAAGACTGGGAGCTGCCTTTAAGACCCGCACTGAAGCGGAGCTGAGGATGAGGTTCTACAGCTGCAAACAACGGCCCCAAGACAGCAATAGGGATTAAGCCTTAAAGCTACAAGCGGAGCTGCGGACCCTGAGACTGACCAACGATATTGGAGAGCCAGAGGGGAACAAGATGCTGGTGGAACAGTTCCTGCAAGGCTTATGCGGGCTTTACACGAGACGAGCTATTGTGCGATGCATCGTCGGGGTCACGGTTTTCGTGACGCATATCCAGCATCATTCACGACGTCGTCTCGTGTGACACCTCCAAGCGACGCAGTATATATAATATTGTTTATTTTACATGGCGCCAGTTGTTCATCGTACCAGGGGTAGCACACATTGCTCCGTGTGACACCCTGGGAACGATGAACTCAGCTTACCTGCTTCCCGCGGCTCCCGCCGGCTATGCGGAGGGAAGGAGGTGGGTGGGATGTTTACGTCCTGCTCATCTCCGCCCCTCCGCTTCTATTGGCCGGCGGCTGTGTGACGTCGCTATGACGCCGAACGTCCCTCCCCCTTCAGGAAGAGGATGTTCGCCGCCCACAGCGAGGTCGCACAGCAGGTAAGTACGTGTCACAGCTCTTGAACGTTTTTGTGCGTCACGGGCAGTGATTTGCCCGTGACGCACAAGCGATGGGGGCGGGTACAATCGCACATGCGATCGCATGATAGATCGCATTGTGTAAAGCCCGCATTAGAGTCAGTGGAGGACCGCAAACAACTTCGGCTGTGAGCCCTGGAACATCCTGCCTTGGACTTTGCTACTTTGAAAGAACAGGCAATCAAAGCCCTGCAGCCCCCAGAGGCCCCTGACTCTCCACTCCCATGCTAGCAACCTGGAACATCCTCAATGCAAGTGAAACCCCCTGCCTTGGCACTGCCAGCGCCAGCTCCTTTAACAATGTCCAAGAGCAGAGCAAGTGATCTGTCTGCTCAAGTACAGCAACTGAGTAACGACGTCACAAGGATTCTGGAGGCGATGCAGCTCAAGTCAAAGACCACCCCGTCAAGGGAAATCCAACTGGCTGACTGCCTGGAGGACGTCCCCTGGATGAGGAAGCGGACCCCGGCATTTAAAGGGCGGAGCAATGACTGGTATGGACCACCTGTTTGTTATAAATGTAACAAGACCGGCCACAACACAAGGAGCTATCCTTTAAATGGGCAACCCCTGGGGCCAAGGGCCAATCCCCAAGAATAAACTCCCAAGGCCCAGCAGACTGGAAAGAGCGGTATGTAGGGGGACGACCCATTGTCTCCATCAACCTGGATGGGATCCCAACCTCTGCACTCCTTGATACCGGCACCCAGGTAACGACTATTCCTTATGCACTATATAAGAAGTTTTGGCTTGATGACGAACTTGCCCCACCAGATGACAGCCTTACCATCTATGCTGTAAACGGGTTACCTGTGACTCAAATCGGGTTCAAGGAGGTGACCATTAAGGTGGGTCAGGTAGAATTGACAAGGCAAGGCCTCATAGTGGTACAAAATGACCCTAATGATCGTAACCTGAAGATCATTTTAGGTACAAATATCATTGAGAATTGTATGGGAGAAGTACTATTTTTGCTTCAACAGCTGTCTGAGACTGCAATAGCAGGGCGGCAGAGAGTCCTGCAACGCGAGATCCGAGCCCTCCTGCAACGGCAACAGGTAAATCTCTCTGAAGGTGAGATAGGTGGTGTACGGGTGATGGATGTGGCCCCTCTTGTAGTGCCCCCATGAAGTGAAATGATGATATGGTGCAGGGCAGCTGTAGGCTACTGGGGACAGGATTACCAGGCAGTGGTAGAGCCTCTGCCCTCAGATCATTGGCCCACGGTGTTTATGGCCAGAGGGATAGTTGACATCTAGAAGGGGAGAGTGCCCGTGCGAGTGCTGAATTGTGGGGAGGAGGAAGTCACACTACCCAGATATGCCACCATAGCCAAGCTGTTTGTAGTTAATGCAGATGACATCCATGCAAAAGGTTCCTCAAACCAGCCCAGTCAGTCTCCCAGTACCAGCCCCCAGGACCCAGTAGAGAAGTGGTGTCAGGAGCTACACGTGGGCACCGACTCTACACCTGCACATCATAAACAAGGGGTTTACAGGGTTGCAAGGGAATATGAACAGGTCTTTGGCAAGCACCCATTGGATTTTGGGCGGATAAAAAGGGGTACAAAATCATATACCCACAGGCACTCACCCACCCATCAAGGAGAGGTATAGGCCCATACCACCTGCTCATTACCAATGTGCCAAAGACATGCTCAGAAGAATGAAAAAAGCAGGAGTGATCCGTGACAGCTACACTCTCTGGGCCACCTCACTGGTACTTGTGAGAAAGAAAGATGGTAACATAGGGATGTGTGTAGACTACCCACAGATTAGCAAAATCACACACAAGGATGCCTACCCTTTGCCCCGAATTGAGGAATCATTAGCCGCATTGAAGTCTGCTACTTACTTTTCAACCCTTGATCTTACCACTGAGTACTGGCAGGTGGCTGTTGCCGAGGAAGACCAGGAGGAGACCGCGTTTGCTACCCGGATGGGACTATGTGAGTTCAACAGCATGCCATTCGGGCTGTGCAATGCACCTGGGACGTTCCAGAGGCTAATGGAGTGCTGCTTGGGTCACTGCAACTTCGAAACAGTCCTGCTGAATCTGAACGACGTCATTGTCAACTCCAAGACATATGAAGCACACCTGGAGCACCTGGCTGAGGTGTTTGACGCCCTGTCCAAATACGTGATGAAGCTCAAGCCATTCAAGTGTCACTTGCTGAAGCCGAAGGTACAGTACCTAGGGCATGTGGTGAGTGCCGAAGGTGTGGCACCAGACCCCGAGAAAATCACAGCTATACAAAACTGGCCAAGGCCCTCTATCATTAGAGGAGTACGGCAGTTCCTGGGCCTGATGGGGTACTACCGGAGGTTTGTCAAGGGGAACACACAGATGGCGGCCCCCTTGCAGGAACTTCTGGTGGGTCAGTCTGTACACAGCAAATCCCCAGGGCCTCCGTTCCAGTGTGGCAAGGAGCAAGAAGATTCCTTTGAACGGATGAAGTCTGTCCCGCCCGGGGACGAAATCCTGGCCTATCCCGATTACGGTCTCCCGTTTGTACTATATAAGGATGCCAGTAATGTGGGGCTCAGGGCCATCCTGTCACAGGTGCAGAAGGGCAAGGAGAAGGTGATAGCCTACGCCAGTCAGAAGTTGAGGCCCACGGAGAGGAACCCGGAGAATTATAGCTCCTTCAAGCTGGAGTTCCTGGCACTCATATGGGCCGTGACAGATAGGTTCAAGCATTACCTTGCCGCTGACAAGTTCACAGTGTACATGTACAATAATCTGTTGACTCATCTGGATATGGCAAAACTAGGAGCCTTGGAACAATGTTGGGTCACAAGGTTAGCAAATTATGATTTTGTTATAAAGTACAGGGCTGGCTGCAAGAACACCAACACGGATGCGCTGTCCAGGATGCCCCATTTGTTTGATGATGGGAGGGATGAAGATGACCTGGAAGAAGTTGAATTGCTTGCGTTCCATCAGCCCCCATCTGAAGAGCGGCCTCGACCATGTGCCCATCACCAAGAAATAACCTGTGACCCATTGCCTCACCATGGCTGGCAGGAAGCCCAGGACAGGGACCCTGCAATCAAATTAGTCAAAGCGTTGCTGGCCAGAGCTGATTCCCGTCTTACACCAGGCACCCCAGAGGAGGCCAGAAAACTGTGGCGAGACTGGAGTCAGCTTTGGATGGAAGAAGCTGGAGATGTTGCTGAGAAGTTGCTTCTACTGGATAGGAATGAGAGACTCCATAGAAGCCTGGTGTAGGAATTGCGGCCCCTGTGCCTTGAGGAGGCAGGATGGCACCAGTCAGCGAGCACCACTTCAGCCGATTGTCACCAAGCAACCCCTAGAGATTGTGGCTCTGGACCATGTCAAGTTGACCCCCAGCAGAAGTGGGTATACGTATGCGCTCACGATGGTCGACCATTTCCACGGTTCTTGGTGGTGGTGCCCGTTAAAGATTTGACTGCCAGCACTCTGGCAAAGGCGTTCCAGGCACACTTCTGTAGGACGTACGGGTACCCCGACCGAGTCCTTACGGATTAAGGCCCTGCATTTGAGGCTGAAATCTTCCAGGAGTTCTGCAGTCTGTACGGGTGCAAGAAGATACGTACCACACCCTATCATGCGCAGACAAATGAGATGTGTGAGAAGATGAACCACCTGGTGATCAATCTGCTGAAAGCCATTCCTCTCAAGGAGCGGAACCAGTGGCCTGAAAAACTACCAGACCTGGTAGACATCTACAACAACATTCCGGTGGGATCCACCAAGTGTACCCCAGCTTACCTGATGAGAGCTCGGCCTGGAAGACTTCCAATGGACTTGGAGATGGAGGTTGAATTGCCTGAAACCTACGCGCCCGGAGAGGATTGGGACTCACGTCGCCAGATCTAGTATAAACAGATTCAGAAGTGCATTGAAGAGAGTTTGAATCAAACCCGGGAATGGCAAGAAAGAAACTTTAACAGGCAAGCAAAAGCAACCCCCTTCGCCCCTGGCAAGATTGTGTTAAAAAGAAAGAGGAAGCTGCACAAGCTAGACGATCAGTGGGAAAAGGAGACATATGTAGTACAACCATCCAACTTTGATAACCAGAAGACCTGCTTAATCAGCAATGATCAAGGAAGGACCACGGCTACGGTATCCCGAGACCATCTGAAGCAGTGCCCGGAACCCTTAAGAGTGGCAGATGAACCTCAGCCCCAGCCTCAAGTGGTGGAAGGAAGAAAAAGAATGATCCATACCATTCTAGGTGATTTTCCGGCCGATTGGCCTATGCAGAATGGTGCAGTAATAGTCCCTGTGTTAACATTCCCACAACCTGTGGAAGAACCAGAACAGGAAAGGCTTACTGACACTGCACCCACTCCAGCACCTAGAGTAGCGCCTGTATCCTTGCCACGCACACGTAGGGTCTTACCAGCAACACCTAACACTGAGAGTGAGGAACCTGTAGAGAGTGTTGCCATGCTACCAGAAGGGGATGAGGGTCCAGAGTTAAGCCGGTCGACCTGTGCTAACATTGGTCAGCCTCCATAGAGGTACAGAGAAGAGTGTTGAAAAATGTTAAAAAGTACCAGTGGTTTAACCCCTTAAGGACATGGACGGATATATCCGTCATGGAGCGTGTCCCGTTAAGCCCCGCCCCCTGCCGCGGGCAGGCTGCGGCGGTCGGCCCACATATCAGCTGTTTTCAACAGCTGACATGTGTGCCTGCATGTTGCGAGTGGAATCGCTTCCACTCGCAAAATTTAACCCCTTAAATCTCGCTGCCAAAGTCTGGCAGTGAGATCTATAGGCGCACGGCCATGATTTTTTTTACCGCCGCCCCCACCGGAAGTCACATGCGTGATCACGTGGCTTTCGGTGATTGCCATCGTAACACAGGGTCATGTGATGACGCCTGCAGCTATGAAGTTTCACTTTCGTTTTCCCTCGGCCGGGAGCAGAGAGAAACAGGAAGTGACTGAATCTGCTGTTTACAGCTGTATAGCTGTGATCAGCAGATAGATAAGAGCGATCGGATTGCTGATCGCTATAGCCCCCTAGGGGGACTAGTAAAATAAAAAAAAAAATTAAAAAAAAAGTTTAAAAAAAAAAAAAATCTAAAAGTTCAAATCACCCCCCTTTCCCACACTGAAAATGAACCCCTTCACGACCGCGGGCAGTAAAATTACGTCCTATTTTAACGTGACTTAATGACCAGGGACGTAATTTTACGGCCTAAACTTCATTTGATTGCCGTGGCCATAGCAACGGCTTTCAAATGATGTCCCCTGCTGTTTCTTACAGCAGGGGACCTTTGCTTGACCCCAGGGGGGGTGGCATCGCCACCCCCTATCGACGATCGATGTGATTGGCTGTTCAAATCTGAACCACCAACCCCATCGTTTGCACTAATTTCGGCAAAAATAATGCCAGAATTACTGCGATACTGTGAGATCCGGCTATGATCTGCTCTAGCAGCTTAAACAAATCATAGCCGGAGCTCTAAAATGTCGCCCCCAGCCCCTGCAGCACTGATTGGAGCGATCGTGCTATGACGCGCAATCGCTCCAATCAGTGTGCAGTGGGGCGGTCTGATCTGCCGGTGGCCGCTCTCCCCAGGCCTGTGCTGGCCTGCGAGCCCTCCCCCAACATGTCTGCAGCATGCAGTGGCTGGTACTTGTGGTACCACGTCACCGCTGCCGCCGCCGCCGTAGCTGTGGTCACCGCTCCTGCTGCACGTGAGTACTGTGCTCACCTTGCAGCCCGTGCGCGCTCCCGTGGTGCCCAGTGCGCGCTTCCGTGTTGGCCCTTGCCCATGCCCCCCTGCGATCTGCCTCCCCCACGCCCCGATCTGCCCCCCCGACATCCCGATCTGCTCCCCACGCGATCTGACTGCCTCCCCCATTATCTCTATTCTGCTTCTGCAGCTCCCTCTCCGGTCTCCCCCTCTGCTCTCCCCCCCTACCCCTCTGCTCTCCCCCCCTCTCCCCCTCTGCTCTCCCCCTACCCCTCTGCTCTCCCCAACGTCCTCTTACCTGTCTTCACCGGCTCGTCCAAGGTCTTATCTGGCCCGATCGCCTCTGCCTCCATCGCTGGGTCCTTCCTGGGCATTCTGCTGATCTGCCCAACGTCCTGCCTGCTGCTCCTGTAAAGCTGTTCCTCTGCAGCTCTTCTGGTCAGTGATCCTCCTGCTAATCCTCTGGGTACTGTGAGTATAACTTTTTTTTTTTTTTTCCTGTATCCTGTCCATTTTTACACCTCATCCGTCCGTGCGTCCTGCCGAGCGCTGATCAGGGATGCAGATAACGTATCTGCATCCCTGCTCAATTTTTGGCGTGACTTTTTTTTTTCCGTATCCCCGACGCTTTTTGTATCGCATCCGTCCGTGCGTCCCGCCAAGTGCTGATCAGGGATGCACATAACACATCTGCATCCATGGTCAATTTTTGGCATGACTTTTTTTCCGTATCCCTGACGCTTTTTGTACCGCATACGACCGTGCGTCCTGCAGCGGCCGATTAGTGCACCGCGTCTGTGCGTTTGAAAAGTCAAATGGCGTTCCTTCTCTTCTGAGCCCTGCCATGCGCTCAAACAATTACTTTCCACCACATATGAGGTATCTACGTACTCAGGAAAAATTGCACAATACGTTCTATGGCGCAGTTTTTCCTGATACCGTTGTAAAAAAAAAAGCTACCTGATTGATGCAAACAATTTGTGGTTAAAAAAAAAATAATAATTTTCACGGTTCAACGTTATCAACTTCTGTGGAGCCCCTGGGGGTACAAGGGGCTCACCAAATTTCTAGATAAATTCCTTGAGGGGGTCTAGTTAAAAAATTGGGGTAATTTGTGGGGGAGCTCCACTGTTTAGGCACCATATGGGGTCTCCAAACGTGACATGGCGTCCACTAATGATTCCAACCAATTTTGCTGTCAAATGGCATTCCTTCTCTTCTGAGCTACGCCATGCGCCCAAACAATTACTTTCCACCACATATTAGGTATCTGCGTACTCAGGAGAAATTGCACAATACGGTTTATGGTGCATTTTTTCCTGATACCCTTGTGGAAAAAAAAGCTACCTGGTTCGAGTGACAGTTTTGTGGTGAAAAAAAAAAATTGTATTCCTGGCTCAACATTATCAACTTCTGTGGAGCCCCTTGGGGCTCGCTAAACATCTAGATAAACTCCTTGAGGGGTCTAGTTTCCAAAATGGGGTCACTTGTGGGGGAGCTCCACTGTTTAGGCACCATAGGGGGTCTCCAAACGTGACATGGCGTCCGCTAATGATTCCAACCAATTTTGCTGTCAAATGGCATTCCTTCTCTTCTGAGCCCCGCCATGCACCCAAACAATTACTTTACACCACATAAAAAAATTGTTTAAAAGAACAGAGAGTCCTCAGTGGTTGATACCTTTTAATGGCTAACTGAAAAGATGGTAATAATTGCAAGCTTTCGAGACTACTCAGGTCTCTTCATCAGGCATGGCAACAGCCATGCCTGATGAAGAGACCTGAGTAGTCTCGAAAGCTTGCAATTATTACCATCTTTTCAGTTAGCCATTAAAAGGTATCAACCACTGAGGACTCTCTGTTCTTTTAAACAATTTTTTTATCTCTACTGGCTAACACGGTACAAAGATATATTTTACTTGTTTACACCACATATGAGGTATCGCCATACTCAGGAAAAAATGCACTATAAATTTCATGGTGAATTTTTTCCTGATACCCTTGTGAAAAAAAAGCTACCTAGTTGAAGCGACTGTTTTGTGGTAAAAAAAAACAAACATTCTTTTCACAGCTCAACGATATAAAGTTCTGTGAAGCCCCTAGGTGTTCAAAGTGCTCACCAAACATCTAGAAAAATTATTTGAGGGCTCTAGTTTCCAAAATGGGGTCACTTGTGGGGGAGCTCCATTGTTTAGGCACCTCATGGGGTCTTCAAACCCGACATGGCGTCCGCTAATGAGTGCAGCTAATTTTGCACTCAAAAATTCAAATGGTGCTCCTTGCCTTCCGAGCCCTGCCGTGTGTCCAAACATTTGATTTCCACCACATATGAGATATCTGCGTACTCAGGAGAAAATGCACAATAGATTTTATGGTGCATTTTTTCCTGATACCCTTGTGAAAAAAAAAGCTACCTAGTTGAAGCAACAGTTTTGTGGTAAAAAAAATTTTTTTTCTTTTCACGGCTCAACAATATAAAGTTCTGTGAAGCCCCCAGGTGTTCAAAGTGCTCACCAAACAACTAGAAAAATTATTTGAGGGCTCTAGTTTCCAAAATGAGGTCACTTGTGCGGGAGCTCCATTGTTTAGGCAACTCAAGGGGTCTTCAAACCCGACATGGCGTCCACTAATGAGTGCAGCTAATTTTGCGTTCAAAAATTCAAATGGTGCTCTTTCCCTTTCGACCTCTGCCATGCGCACAAACAGTTGATTTTTACCATATATGGGGTATCAGCGGACTCAGGAGAAAATGCACAGTAAATTGTAGGGTGCACTTTCTCTTTTCTCCCTTGTAAAAATCAAAATTTTATGGCTAAAGTAACATTTTTGTGTTAAAAAGTAAAATTTTCATTTTTTCCTTCCACATTGCTTTGGTTCCTGTGAAGCACCTAAAGGGTTAATAAACTTCTTGGATGGGATTTTGAGCAGAGTGAGGGGTGCAGATTTTAGAATGGGGTCACTTTTGGGTATTTTCTGTCACCTCGGCCTCTCAAAGTCACTTCAAATGTGATGTGGTTCCTAAAAAAAATTCTTTTGTAAATTTTGTTGGAAAAATGAGAAATTGCTGATGACCTTTGACCTCTTCTAACTTCCTAAGGAAAAAAAAATTTTGTTTCAAAAATTGCGCTGATGGAAAGTAGACAAGTGGGAAAGTTTATTTATTAACTATTTTGTGTGACATATCTCTCAGATTTATGGGCATAAATGTTCAAAGTTTGAAAATTGCGAAATTTTCATAATTTTCGCAAAATTTCCTAAATTTTCACAAATAAACGCAAAAAATATCGGCCTAAATTTACCACTGACATGAAGTACAATATGTCACGAAAAAACAATCTCAGAATCGCCAGGATCCGTTGAAGCGTTCCAGAGTTATAACCTGTCAAAGTGACACTGGTCAGAATTGCAAAAAATGGCCCGGTCATTAGTGTTTTAGTGGCAGGGGGTGAAGGGGTTAAAGGGTTAAAAAAGTAAATAAATATACACATATTTGGTATCGTCGCGTTCAGAAATGCCCGATCTATCAAAATATAAAATCAATTAATCTGATTGGTAAACGGCGTAGTGGCAAAAAAATTCCAAACGCCAAAAATTACGTTTTTTGGTCGCCGCAAGTTTTACGCAAAATGCAATAACAGGCGATCAAAACGTAGCATCTGTGCAAAAATGGTACCATTAGAAACGACAGCTGGAGACGCAAAAAATAAGCTGAGTCACTGAGCCATAAATCCCAAAAAATGAAAACTCTACGGTTTTGGGAAAATGGCGGAAAACGTGCGCCACTTTTATTGGACAAGAATGTGAATTTTTTTTAACCCCTTAGATACAAGTAAAGCTGTACATGTTTGGTGTCTACAAACTTGCACCGACCTCAGGCATCATACCCTCACATCAGTATTACCATATAATGAACACCGTGAATAAAACATCCCAAAAACTATTGTGCCATCACACTTTTTTTGCAGTTTTTTCACACTTGGATTTTTTTTGCTGTTTTCCAGTACACCATATGGTAAAAACTATGATTTCATTTAAAAGTACAACTTGTTCCGCAAAAAACAAGCCCTCATATGGCAAGATTGACGGAAAAATAAAAAAGTTACGGCTCTCGGAAGAAGGGGAGCAAAAAACAAAAACGGAAAGTGCCCTGGGGCTGAAGGGGTTAACGATGCCATAGAATTGTTAGGTATCGGTGCTATCGTTTGTTGTTTTTCATAGTTTGTTATTTTTCATATAGAAAATAAGTGCCTAATTAACCGGTTTTAATGAAAAGAGTGAAAGTTACCTGATTTGCGAGAAGATTGCTAAAATGTGTACACCCGGTACATGGACTCTGTTAAGTTTTATAATTATTAAAAATGGACCAAGGTCACAGGACTGGCGTGACCAACACGAACTTGTATTTTGTACATAGTTGCACCTCCTGTGCGCACCATCATCTAACACAACGCCCGAGAACTTAACCTGGTCACGGACCCACCATAGGTATGCAGCTGGTCAGGTTGTTGGGTGGCGGGATAACGGGATCCGGGACATTGGGACTGAACTGTCGTGGGTAGAGGCTGCAACGGAGCAGGTTGAGTCTCCGCTACCACTGAAACTGGTAGCGTCCCATCGTTGAGGAGGTGAACTCTTTAAAATGTTGTGTAATGTTTAAGTGACAAGCCTCCCTGATGTGGGATGTATGTGTGAATAAAAATGTTAACCTTTTATTACCCTTTTCTAGTTTAAAAAAATAAATAAATAAATAAATAAACCTCTGATGTCCTGTGTTTTGAAGGCTGTCTGGATGGATTCCACTCTTAGGCTCCCTCCTGTGGTCGCTGGTGTTGGTGTATTGAGGTCTGTGACTGGATTGTTGCACACCTGATTTTCAGTGCTGGCTTGATCTGGATATAGGTGCGTTTGGACTTCATGCTGTTGCCAGTTGTCTGATAGCCTTAAGGCCCAGTCACACTAAATAACTTACCAGCGATCCCAACAACGATACAACCTGATAGGGATCGCTGGTAAGTTGCTAGGAGGTCGCTGGTGAGATGTCACACTAAGCAACGCTCCAGCGATCCCACCAGCAACCTGACCTGGCAGGGATCGCTGGAGCGTAACGGGTTGCTGGTGAGCTGTCACACAGGCAGATCTCACCAGCAACCAGTGACCAGCCCCCAGCCAGAAGCGCCGCGTGGAAGCGATGCTGCTCTTGGTAACTAAGGTAAATATCAAGTAACCAACCCGATATTTACCTTGGTTACCAGCGCACACCGCTTAGCGCTGGCTCCCTGCACACCTAGTCACAGTACACATCGGGTTAATTACCCGATGTGTACTCTGCTACGTGTGCAGGCAGCAGGAGCCGGCTTCTGCGGGCGCTGGTAACCACGGTAAACATCGGGTAACCAAGAAGCCCTTACCTTGGTTACCCGATATTTACCTTCATTACCAGCGTCTGCCGCTCTCACACTGCCAGTGCCGGCTCCCTTTTCCCTGCACTCCTAGCCACAGTACACATTGGGTTAATTACCCGATGTGTACTGTGGCTACATGTGCAGAGAGCAGGGAGCCGGCACTGACAGCGTGAGAGCGGCAGACACTGGTAACGAAGGTAAATATCGGGTAACCAAGGTAAGGGCTTCTTGGTTACCCGATGTTTACCGTGGTTACCAGCGTCCGCAGAAGCCGGCTCCTGCTGCCTGCACATTTAGTTGTTGCTCTGTCGCTGTCACACACAGCGATGTGTGCTTCACAGCGGGAAAGCAAAAACTAAAAAATGGCCCAGGACATTTAGCAACAACCAGCGACCTCACAGCAGGGGCCAAGTTGTTGCTGGATGTCACACACAGCAACATCGCTAGCAACATCGCTGCTACGTCACAACAGTTGTTCCTTAGCAGCGATGTTGCTTAGTGCGACGAGGCCTTTAGGCCAGAGTGGTTCTGCTCTCCTGCCTTCTACTAAGATAAGTCCATAAGATTTATTTCATACATTTTGTATGCTATGTGATTCTAGCGTTTGCATTTTATTTCTGAAGGTATTTGTGTTTTTCCTAGAATTATTTGTACCTTCAGAAAGGGGGAATTTTCTCCCTGGTATTTCATGTGTGAGATCTTAGTTGCAGGATTTTTCATTTTTCTGCAGTGTTACCCGATCATTGTACACAGTACGTACATATGAGTACTAGGTTACTTGCTCCTTTTGCATACTCCGTGTAGGATATTAGGATTTTTATGCGGACTGCAGAGTTCACTATCCTGTCCTCTTTGTATCCTAGAGATTAGCACATGGCCTCACTTTGCTCAATCTATCTCTGACTGTGTGCGTCCTTTCATTTTGCTAACCGTTATTATAGGGAGCGTTAGGCGTGCTGCTCGGCTGCTGCTAGTTGGCGTTTGGTTCAGAGCTGCAGTCAGCATTAGGGCCCTAAGGCTCGGGTAAACTGCTCCATGGTAGTTGTTGAACATCGTATCATAACAGTCCTTTAGCTGGGGGACGAGCTACGTTTAACCAAGGGGGAATGTGATGCCCTGGCCTATCAGGTCGTCACAGGGTATTGTGCAATCTGCCCTTCTGTACAGTATCCACCTCCTCCTTGGTTACGGGTCCCTGACCTTTGGTGTTGCCAAGAACAAAAACAAACACAAAAACAAACAAAATCCTAGGAAAACTCTGCACCACACCCACCAGACAAACCAGTGGACGGCCTAAGTAGAATAGGGTCGCCCACTTAGGGGTTGGTTAAGTGGAGGTCAGGAGTGTCAGTTGAGCAGTAACTCTTGAGAGGAGAGGTCAGGAGCTGGGCTCCTTGGAACTACTAGGTGGCAGACGTTAGTCTGGACCTGGTAGGAGCTGGACCCTGGTCGCAGGGGATTGTGACAAGGGGCACGGACTGTCGAGGAGGACAGCCGGCGGCCTTGTGCCATCACCGGGCAGGGGCCAGGGCACGACGCGGTAAGTTGACCCTAGGTCAGGAAGTAGCTTCAGGAGTCCTGGCATTTTACCCGATGAGGACAGAGCCTTCAAGATCCGTTCTCCACCCGCTCCAAAATCACGGTACTAGTGCAATGAGAGGGATAGGACTTTCCCACTACACGATTCAGAAAATCCAAAGCATGAACCCTGAGAGCAAGCTCATCCAGTTAGCCATACTGGTGAGCGGGACCCGACCAGTTTTATACTCAAGGGACCAACCAAAAAAGCTAGGTGTCAAAGTAAATGTCACAGACTAACAGGCAACACCAACGGGCACGGGATCCAGGCATGCTCCCTCCCAGCGGCAGCGGTGTCAAGAACTTTAGTTTACCACAGTTGTCGGTGTCAGCGTTATTGGACTGAGTGAGTACAGAAGTGACCCTTACTGTCCCAACGGCACCTCCCCGTTACCCTCATTGAGTCCCGGGGCATTCCCCCTACCTGTGGAGGGGTTAAACACCTGGTTGCCCACACCATCGCCTCCGGGTACTCCCAACTGCAGTGGTGGTAATCCATCTTACCACACACTACGGGTGGCGTCACGAACTTCAAACATAACTCCCCGTGTAAATATCCCCCTTTATTCCGAGTGGCCGCGCAACCCCAACCCCCGTGTACGGAGATCCCTCGAGCCAACGCGGATCCGAATCCGAGCAGCCCGGCTGCTGACGCGGGGGCGAAATACTACCATCAATCATTTATACATTGGACACCCGTTATGTCACATAGAGTTTTGCACAAACTTTGCTGACTGTCATGGCAGTGTTGGGCGCTGTTAAAATTGCAGGTTCTGACCCTCCACCCACTGGTTCCTCTAGTGTCTGGGATCAACACTAGCAGACTCAGGCGTTGATCTGCTGTATGCTGATTAATAGACAAGCTAGCAAGAGTTAAGGGTGCTTTAGACGCTGCGACATCGCTAACGATATACCGTTGGGGTCACGTCATTAGTGACGCAAATCCGGCGCCGTTAGCGACATCGCAGCGTGTGACACCAAGGAGTGACGATCAATGAGCGCAAAAACGTGAAAAATCGTTGCTCGTTGACACATCGCTCCTTTTCATAATATCGTTGCTGCTGCAGGTACGATGTTCACACTGCTCCGGCGGCTTTTACTGTTTTGAAAAATCCGGCCGCCCATTAAACAATCTCGTATTCCCTGCTATCCCCGCCCACCAGCACCTATGATTGGTTACAGTGAGACACGCCCCCACGCTGAGTGACAGGTGTCACACTGCACCCAATCACAGCAGCCGGTGGGCGTGTCTATACTGTGCAGTGAAATAAATAATTAAATAATTAAAAAAAACGGCGTGCGGTCCCCCCCAATTTTAAAACCAGCCAGATAAAGCCATACGGCTGAAGGCTGATATTCTCAGGATGGGGAGCTCCACGTTATGGGGAGCCCCCCAGCCTAACAATATCAGCCAGCAGCCGCCCAGAATTGCCGCATACATTATATGCGACAGTTCTGGGACTGTACCCGGCTCTTCCCGATTTGCCCTGGTGCGTTGGCAAATCGGGGTAATAAGGAGTTATTGGCAGCCCATAGCTGCCAATAAGTCCTAGATTAATCATGTCAGGCGTCTATGAGACACCTTCCATGATTAATCTGTAAATTACAGTAAATAAACACACACACACCCGAAAAAATCCTTTATTAGAAATAAAAAACACAAACATATACCCTGGTTCACCACTTTAATCAGCCCCAAAAAGCCCTCCATGTCCGGCGTAATCCAGGATGCTCCAGCGTCGCTTCCAGCGCTGCTGCATGGAGGTGACCGGAGCGGCAGAATACACCGCCGCTCCTGTCACCTCCACACAGCAACTGAAGACAGCCGCGCGATCGGCTGAGCTGTCACTGAGGTTACCCGCTGTCACTGGATACAGCGGTGGCCGCGGGTAACCTCAGTGACAGCTCAGCTGATCGCGCTACTCACCTCAGTTGCTGCGTGGAGCTGACCGGAGCGGCGGTGAGTAGCGCGATCAGCTGAGCTGTCACTGAGGTTACCCGCGGCCACCGCTGTATCCAGTGACAGCGGGTAACCTCAGTGACAGCTCAGCCGATCGCGCGGCTGTCTTCAGTTGCTGTGTGGAGGTGACAGGAGCGGCTGTGTCTGCTGCAGCTCCCGTCACCTCCATGTAGCAGAGCTGGATGCGAAGCTGGAGCATCCTGGATTCCGCCGGACATGGAGGGCTTTTTTGGGCTGATTAAAGTGGTGAACCAGGGTATATGTTTGTGTTTTTTATTTCTAATAAAGGATTTTTTCGGGTGTGTGTGTTTTTATTTACTGTAATTTACAGATTAATCATGGAAGGTGTCTCATAGACGCCTGACATGATTAATCTAGGACTTATTGGCAGCTATGGGCTGCCAATAACTCCTTATTACCCCGATTTGCCAACGCACCAGGGCAAATCGGGAAGAGCCGGGTACAGTCCCAGAACTGTCGCATCTAATGTATGCGGCAATTCTGGGCGGCTGTTGGCTGATATTGTTAGGCTGGGGGGCTCCCCATAACGTGGAGCTCCCCATCCTGAGAATACCAGCCTGCAGCCGTATGGCTTTATCTGGCTGTTTTTAAAATTGGGGGGGACCGCACGCCGTTTGTTTTAATTATTTAATTATTTATTTCATTACACAGTATAGACACGCCCACCGGCTGCTGTGATTGGGTGCAGTGTGACACCTGTCACTCAACATGGAGGTGTGTCTCACTGTAACCAATCATAGGCGCCGGTGGGTGGGGAAAGCAGGGAATACGAGATTGTTTAATGGGCGGCCGGCTTTTTCAAAATAGTAAAAGCCGCCGGAGCAGTGTGAACGCCGTGCAGCGCCGGGGATCGGGGATCGGTGAGCATGAGAGAGGGCTGCTCAATTCAGTTACTCAGGAGTTTAGCGGTCACCGGTGAGCCCTTCACAGGTGACCGCTAATCATGACGCGACACAGACAGAGCCGCAGCATGACCATGAAGTCGGGTGAAGTTCACCCGAGTTCATTCTGACAGTGCGGCTCTTTCTGCGTCTGCTGTCATCTGCCATTCAGCTCTGCTACATGGCTGTCTGTGTCTGCTGTCAGCGGCCATGTAGCAGAGCTGAATGGCAGATGACATAGTAAAAACGCATTACATAGTAAAACCACATTACACGCGCTTGTCAAGTCAATAAATAAAAAAAAATAAAGGTGCCCAATGCATACGTCACAGAACACATGATCTAAAGGATCGCACATAAAATTGATCAATTTAACATACACGTGCGTTAGTAGTCTGACAGCAAATGAACGACCTACGTGCAATCTCATAAGATCCCGTATGCAACCTGGGCGTGTCACATCGCAAATGCGATTGTACAACTAATTGCAACGTGTAAAGCAGGCTTTAGGTCCTCAGGTATATCCACCATGCACTTGACTACAGAAGTCTCATTCATCCCTGCCGCTACCACATGCTTGTCCAGTTTAGCTTCCGGAGTCAGCTCTCTTTGGGCCTCCCCTGCTTCAACAAGCTTGGTCAGGATCGACACTCACTGCTCCATCTGCTCCAAGGCTACCTGGGACCTGGACTGGCACTCTACCAAGCGACTTCGGAGCTCAGCAACTTCTTTCTCCAGCTCACTTACTCGACTCTCAGTAGCCTGCCTATGAAGTATTTCTTGTTTCAGATGGTCTTTGCTCATCCTCTTGATTGAGTCTTCACTTGCGGACCTCTCTGGTCTACGACACACTTTTTCAGAGGCTTCTTCCACCTCTACACCTCCGGCCTTGTCATGGGGTGCACCTTTGTCATAGTCACCCCTCTCATGGCTCTCAGCTGCTTCACCTTCAGCCGCCTCACAGATAGGTGGCTCATCAGCTTGCTCAGAAGCGGGAGAGGATTCAGCCTTCAACTCTGGGGTCTGCTCCTTCTCCATGGCTTCTTCGCACGGACCACTGTTGTCCTGATTTATCGGTTTCTCTGGCAGCACGTCACTGCTTGTCAGTGTAACCGCCTCAGCTTTAGAACCTTTGGGATTCCTACTCTTCTTACCCCCGACCTTCTCTATGTCCTCCATCTTGGTTTTACCAAGCAGGTCAGGCAGGCTCTCAGTCCTGGATGAGATCTCCGGTCCAGACTTCACCTCCTCAGAGGCTCTCTTCACTTCAGCGCCAGCTGTTTCTTGGGTCTTCACGGCATTATCTTCAACTTCCTCTGGGGTCTCTGCAGTGTCACCCTCAGCCTGGGTGTCACACCCCTCAACATGGCACTCTGTTCCTTTTAGAGATTTGGGGCTGAATTCGCTGTCATCCACCCCAGCACCAGGTAGTTCACCAGTCTGCTCACCATGACTGTTGTGGATTATTCCTCCCCCTTCACCCTCTGGGATTCCGTTTCCTATACCGCTCTCGCTTGACTGACTATCCGCATCACACTGGGAAATCCTAGGGACCACCACCATTACATCCTTGGTTGGCTCCTTCTCTGCAATTGCAGCCTGGTGATTTCTGTCATCACAATGTGTCACTTCAGTCTCTGCTTCCTCTTTCGTTTGTAGGATATCACAGTCTGACTCTACCGTAGCAGTTGTTACTGGCACCATGTCTTCATTAACCAGGCATGTGACTTTCTCTGCACCTGCAGACGGCATACACTGTGCCCCCTCTCGGCGCTTATTACGTCTTCGGCGTCGGGAGGAAGTTTTACCCTTCTCGCCCACCTGTACCTCACTGTACTCGTTTTTCACCTTTCTAGAGTCAGTGTCTTTACTGGAGTCATCATCACTCCCCCTGGTGTCCTGGACTAACATGTCTCCACTTAACCAGGTCTCAGTCTCCTCCCCTGAAACTACTTGGGTTTTAGTGGTCAGACTGTCACTTCCCTTTGGAGACGTCACGTCACTAACTTGGGTCCGTCCATCATTTTCTTTGGTCACCCCTAACTTAGGACAGTCAATTTTAGGAGGTGCTATCTCCTCCTTACCACACATAACTGCACAACAAGGACCCCTTTTAACCTCATATGGTAAACAGGCTGTCTTAGGCGGGGGCCGACTCACTCCTGTGTAATCGGTCCCGGCCTCTGTCTTCCATAAGTCCTTAAACAACTCAAAGTCCTGTCCTATGATAACGGGATAGATCAAATCCCGAACCACAGCCACGTCTGGGCGCCCCATACGGTCGGGCGTCTGAATCATCACTCTGGCCAGAGGATATTCTTTAGTGGTCCCATGCACACAGCTTCCTTCTATTGTCCTACCTTCCATAAAATGGAGATTGGGCATGGGTCTCACTAAGGTTAGCCAGCTCCCCGGGTCTAACAGACCAGACACACGTAGCCCATTCAAGTCCACGGAGCACTTTTGTGGCCTCACATCGGATGGATAGCCTATACCGCAGGTAGGACATAGGTAAGGCGAATCCCATTGCCCCTTGCTATAGTCCACCTGTTCGGCTTGTGAATGCTCCACCCCCTGGTGGGTCACCACCGCTTTTTGAGGCTCCGCCCCCTGTTGGGTAACTACCCCATTCCGTGCTTCCACCCCCTTCTGGGCAACCACCTCTTTTTGGGATACCGTCCCCTTTTGGGCCACCGCCCCTTTTTGGGACACCACCCCCTTTTGGGCAACCACCCCTTTTTTGGACACCACCCCCTTTTGGGTAACCACCCCTTTTTTGGGACTCCGCCCCCTTTGGGGTTTCCATGCAATGTCCTTAGCCCCCAGTTCACACCGTTCGCCCTTATCTCCCTGGGCACCTAGTGTCCATACTGGGCCCCGAAGAGAACTCTCAAACTGGTCCATGGCCGCGACATCGCTGCACACTGACAGCTCCTGCTGTCCCCGCACCAGGAACTGGTACAGCTTCTCCAGAACGTCCACAGGGACCATTCCCTCTTTTTGGCTTTCAGCCCCCACTGTTGTCACTGGACCTCCTGGCACCTGCTGTGGGTGCTGCTGGCTCAGGAGCCCCTTCATGCTGCAAGGAAAAGAGGTACAGGAGGGGCGCTCCAATGGGTAATACCCGGTGGTAAAAGACAGGGGGGGGTGTTAGAGAACCACTAACCTTTCCGGGTTGTACCGCCCGTACAACCAGGATCTCCAGCCGGTGGTGTATCACTGCTCACCAAACAGGGCCCCGCAATTCCTTGCTGGCCTGGAACCTCCAGTCGCTGGACTCTCGCCACTGCAGCACGGAACCCCGCCGACCTGCTGATTCACCGCCAGGTGCTTGAGAGCGCTGTCACTGTTCATGGACCCGCCGATCCACCGCCAGCTGCTTGAGTGCGCAGACAAAATTTTCGTGGACCCGCCGATCCACAGCAATATGTCCTAGGCCGTTGCCCTTAGCAACCAGGCTGCATTGCCCCTAGCAACCAGACCGCATGCCCGCATTCTCCACCATATGTAACGATGTGGGGCCCCGAGTGTATGGGGGCCACACGTCAGGTATCGGGATTAACGCACACCTGAACAATTTGTCTCTTTAAACAGACCATATGGTTTATTAACAGCTCAAATAAACCATGCTAGGTCCCATAACAGAAAGATGCCATGCCTTGGCTTTATCCTCAAAGTCCAACACATAACATAAAGTCCACACGCTCTTGGACTTCCTCACACGTCTCACTGACCCTTGTCAGTAATTGGCTTTATCCTTAAAGTCCAATCCAGGTTACCTTCCTCTGAAGGCGGCTAGTGTCCTTACCAAGTTCCCCCTGGCTCCAGCCACGCTTGCACATGGACCTAAAAGCCCCTTCCTTCAGGAGAAGGTCTCTTGAGCAGAGCAAAACACCCTGCTTCTGCTCTCCCCGTCTCCAGTACACACACTGGAAGTCTAGAGCCAGTCTCTATCTAGACTGCCCTAGACACACTCCACCTAGGTTCAGAGACAGGATTGCTTTAACCCCTGGAGCCACACTCACAGGTGGTAAGGAGTGTGTAATCAGCATCACACACCCTTCCATGGCTCTGCATGTAATGCAATCCTGTGGAACCACAGGTCCCAGCCAACTTCACATTGCAGAACACCCATGCTTCTGCAAAACATACCGGCCCTTTATAATACAGCCGGTTGATACGTCACACACCACAGGAATGACGAACATCTCCTTACCTGCATCCACCGGCAATGAGGAAGGAAGGAGGTGGGCGGCATGTTGCGGCCACTCATCTCTGCCCCTCCTCTGCTATTGGACAGCTGCCGTGAGACATCGCTGTGATGCCACACGATTCGCACCCTTAGAAAAAAGACGGATCGCTGACCAGAGCGTCGCAGGGAAGGTAAGTCCGTGTGACAGGTGTTAGCGATGTTGTGCGCCACGGGCAGCGATTTGCCTGTGACGCACAACCGTAACAGCGGTCAGTCTCAAACAAGTCCTCAATCTAGCCCAATGTACATTTCAATAGATTTTTTCTTCTTCAGGGGAGAGGTGCTGTGAAATACTCTGACCCCTTTGACTTTTCTCCATCCTTCTTGGGATTCCCATTATATTATCCCCAATGGGCAATATGCAATATGTATTTGTTGCATTACTCTTATGTCACTGACTTGATCTCTTGTTTGGATGTCATTGGTGCATAATATTTATTTATATGTATCACCATTAAGATTTTAAGTATGATTCAAATATAACCATAATTTACACCTATGAATAGGGGAACGATATGGAGTAATTTGCTACAATAATGGTCTCTGTTTTTATCTTTTTTAACTTAAAATGAACTTTCACCTTTGTCAAAATAAACTTTATATCTTTCTGCACTTTAAGAGCTTTTGTCCTCTTCTTATGTTCGCAATATGATTATGAGCTTGTGTGGTGGGTGAGCGTCTGATTACAATCGGGCCCCACACTTTCTTTGTATGGCATTGTGGAGTCTCTCTCTAAATTACTTCTCCTTCTGTATATGAAATAAAAAAGGTCCTTATTTTTTCATCAAACAGATATGCTGGATGCTGAAATGTAATCACAAATGACTGTACACTAGGAGGAATGTCCGATGCAAGAGTTGATGAGCTAACTATATTTTCTCTACAGTATATCTGCATGTATAGCCCAATGAAGCATTGGTTTTGTTCTGACTAATGGTAAACCTAACCAAGCATTATGCTGCGTGTAGTATCAATCAAACCCGCTAATCACTAACATATTTATTGCCCTAAAGAACAGAAGTAAATTCTAAATAATGTGTAAAAATGATTAGCTGAGAGGAATGATGCTTCAGTGTTTAGTGGATGACAGCGGTTACAGCAGAGATGGAAGACGTTATGTTACAGACAAGAGCAGCACGGATTACTGAGGTTTTCATGTCTCTAATGTAAACCAAATATTCTCTAAGGTTGATTTTGAAAGTGAAAATTTTTTGTCTTTAATCCTTTTGCAAACTGATATCCTCCTTTTATAGGGTTTCAATTAATGTTAAGAATTGCACCAGATCTTTATGATTATTATACAGTTCTGCAGTGTCAATGATCGTGTGTCTTGTTTTATAAAAGGGTTGTTATTTTTACTGTGCATCTATTAAAAATATCTGCTATGTGAAATATAAAACCTGTAATTCTTTATCAAACGCTATTTCTGAGCTGCAAATGACACAATACACTTTCATATACATAAAAATGATTTTCTGTGTACTTGTTTCTTTCCCAAAAGCCAGATAACTAGAGCTGTGAGGCATTTCAGATGGGCGAAATATGCTTGTATAAACACATTGCTGCAGTTTCTTAAAAAAAAAAGAAAAGGCTAACAATGCCTTCTAGTGGCATTTGTTTGCATCTACACAAGCCACTTTCCAACAATAGTTAATTCTTGTACACATTAATCTTAGCTTATACATAAAAATATATAAACAAATGTAAAAGGTATACTACAAATATGTGATTTGTAACCTCAGATTAACAGAGCTCAAGAGAAGAAAATGTACTGTTAATAATGATTTTATTTAAATATATTAAAATACAAAAACTAGTAATGTCAGCAAAGGTGCCTCTATGAAGGGGGACGTGGAAAAAGGGGCCTGCTGCAATGTTGTAAATGGGAATAGACACAAAAAGATATAAACAATTATGTTGCCATATATTTGTTAACTACTGTCTTAATAAATGCTTTATTAATGGCAGTCTAATAACATCATGGTATAAAGTTACTACCTATGATCACAAAAATATATATCAGAGATGACTGTAAGAGCATATTACAATAGTTGTGCGTATCCATATTTATTTAAATCACAGCATCAAGAGGTTAAATGCTGACTATCTATATTTCACAAGTTAATGTGTATATTTCAGCTAACACTGGTAAGATACTATAATGGTCAGGTACTGTAAATTGCACAGTTCCCACTTCCCACGAACCTGAATATAACTAAAGTGTAGATTACAGTGCAGCAGGTGATTATGTGTTTTCTTTATATATATATATATATATATATATATATATATATATATATACAAAACAAGAAGGCCTGCGGAGACACCATCACATGTTTCTCAACGCTGGCAGGAAACTAGCCAGGTCTTTCACCGGGAAGGAACAACCACGGGAAGGGCAGTCTCCAGTCAAGGAGACCACCTATGCCAAACATGGTATCCATCCACAGACAGCCGTTTCGGGGTATTTGCCCCTCATCAGTGTGGAGTAGGAATCTGGCTAGTGGGACATTGCCTAGTAAAAGACTATGTGAGCAAGGATGGTTGACCTTAGGTAGATCAACATCCACCACTGCGGAGACACCATCACGTGTTTCTCAACGCAGTGATTCAAGACCAATGCCCCCTGGGAAATATTCAAAACAAGAAGGCTTGCGGAGACACCATCACATGTTTCTCAACGCTGGCAGGAAACTAGCCAGGTCTTTCACCGGGAAGGAACAACCACGGGAAGGGCAGTCTCCAGTCAAGGAGACCACCTATGCCAACCATGGTATCCATCCACAGACAGCCGTTTCGGGGTATTTGCCCCTCATCAGTGTGGAGTAGGAATCTGGCTAGTGGGACATTGCCTAGTAAAAGACTATGTGAGCAAGGATGGTTGACCTTAGGTAGATCAACATCCACCACTGCGGAGACACCATCACGTGTTTCTCAACGCAGTGATTCTAGACCAATGCCCCCTGGGAAATATTCAAAACAAGAAGGCCTGCGGAGACACCATCACATGTTTCTCAACGCTGGCAGGAAACTAGCCAGGTCTTTCACCGGGAAGGAACAACCACGGGAAGGGCAGTCTCCAGTCAAGGAGACCACCTATGCCAAACATGGTATCCATCCACAGACAGCCGTTCCGGGGTATTTGCCCCTCATCAGTGTGGAGTAGGAATCTGGCTAGTGGGACATTGCCTAGTAAAAGACTATGTGAGCAAGGATGGTTGACCTTAGGTAGATCAACATCCACCACTGCGGAGACACCATCACGTGTTTCTCAACGCAGTGATTCTAGACCAATGCCCCCTGGGAAATATTCAAAACAAGAAGGCCTGCGGAGACACCATCACATGTTTCTCAACGCTGGCAGGAAACTAGCCAGGTCTTTCACCGGGAAGGAACAACCACGGGAAGGGCAGTCTCCAGTCAAGGAGACCACCTATGCCAGACATGGTATCCATCCACAGACAGCCGTTTCGGGGTATTTGCCCCTCATCAGTGTGGAGTAGGAATCTGGCTAGTGGGACATTGCCTAGTAAAAGACTATGTGAGCAAGGATGGTTGACCTTAGGTAGATCAACATCCACCACTGCGGAGACACCATCACGTGTTTCTCAACGCAGTGATTCTAGACCAATGCCAGCGTTGAGAAACATGTGATGGTGTCTCCACAGGCCTTCTTGTTTTGAATATTTCCCAGGGGGCATTGGTCTAGAATCACTGCGTTGAGAAACACGTGATGGTGTCTCCGCAGTGGTGGATGTTGATCTACCTAAGGTCAACCATCCTTGCTCACATAGTCTTTTACTAGGCAATGTCCCACTAGCCAGATTCCTACTCCACACTGATGAGGGGCAAATACCCCGAAACGGCTGTCTGTGGATGGATACCATGTTTGGCATAGGTGGTCTCCTTGACTGGAGACTGCCCTTCCCGTGGTTGTTCCTTCCCGGTGAAAGACCTGGCTAGTTTCCTGCCAGCGTTGAGAAACATGTGATGGTGTCTCCGCAGGCCTTCTTGTTTTGAATATTTCCCAGGGGGCATTGGTCTAGAATCACTGCGTTGAGAAACACGTGATGGTGTCTCCGCAGTGGTGGATGTTGATCTACCTAAGGTCAACCATCCTTGCTCACATATATATATATATATATATATATATATATATATATATATATATACAGTTAGGTCCAGAAATATTTGGACAGTGACACAAGTTTTGTTATTTTAGCTGTTTACAAAAACATGTTCAGAAATACAATTATATATATAAGATGGGCTGAAAGTGCACACTCCCAGCTGCAATATGAGAGTTTTCACATCCAAATCGGAGAAAGGGTTTAGGAATCATAGCTCTGTAATGCATAGCCTCCTCTTTTTAAAGGGACCAAAAGTAATTGGACAAGGGACTCTAAGGGCTGCAATTAACTCTGAAGGCGTCTCCCTCGTTAACCTGTAATCAATGAAGTAGTTAAAAGGTCTGGGGTTGATTACAGGTGTGTGGTTTTGCATTTGGAAGCTGTTGCTGTGACCAGACAACATGCGGTCTAAGGAACTCTCAATTGAGGTGAAGCAGAACATCCTGAGGCTGAAAAAAAAGAAAAAATCCATCAGAGAGATAGCAGACATACTTGGAGTAGCAAAATCAACAGTCGGGTACATTCTGAGAAAAAAGGAATTGACTGGTGAGCTTGGGAACTCAAAAAGGCCTGGGCGTCCACGGATGACAACAGTGGTGGATGATCGCCGCATACTTTCTTTGGTGAAGAAGAACCCGTTCACAACATCAACTGAAGTCCAGAACACTCTCAGTGAAGTAGGTGTATCTGTCTCTAAGTCAACAGTAAAGAGAAGACTCCATGAAAGTAAATACAAAGGGTTCACATCTAGATGCAAACCATTCATCAATTCCAAAAATAGACAGGCCAGAATTAAATTTGCTGAAAAACACCTCATGAAGCCAGCTCAGTTCTGGAAAAGTATTCTATGGACAGATGAGACAAAGATCAACCTGTACCAGAATGATGGGAAGAAAAAAGTTTGGAGAAGAAAGGGAACGGCACATGATCCAAGGCACACCACATCCTCTGTAAAACATGGTGGAGGCAACGTGATGGCATGGGCATGCATGGCTTTCAATGGCACTGGGTCACTTGTGTTTATTGATGACATAACAGCAGACAAGAGTAGCCAGATGAATTCTGAAGTGTATCGGGATATACTTTCAGCCCAGATTCAGCCAAATGCCGCAAAGGTGATCGGACGGCGCTTAATAGTACAGATGGACAATGACCCCAAGCATACAGCCAAAGCTACCCAGGAGTTCATGAGTGCAAAAAAGTGGACCATTCTGCAATGGCCAAGTCAATCACCAGATCTTAACCCAATTGAGAATGCATTTCACTTGCTCAAATCCAGACTTAAGACGGAAAGACCCACAAACAAGCAAGACCTGAAGGCTGCGGCTGTAAAGGCCTGGCAAAGCATTAAGAAGGAGGAAACCCAGCGTTTGGTGATGTCCATGGGTTCCAGACTTAAGGCAGTGATTGCCTCCAAAGGATTCGCAACAAAATATTGAAAATAAAAATATTTTGTTTGGGTTTGATTTATTTGTCCAATTACTTTTGACCTCCTAAAATGTGGAGTGTTTGTAAAGAAATGTGTACAATTCCTACAATTTCTATCAGATATTTTTGTTCAAACCTTCAAATTAAACGTTACAATCTGCACTTGAATTCTGTTGTAGAGGTTTCATTTCAAATCCAATGTGGTGGCATGCAGAGCCCAACTCGCGAAAATTGTGTCACTGTCCAAATATTTCTGGACCTAACTGTATATACTGTATGTGTATATATATATATATATATATATATATATATATATATATATATATATATGTCATTTTATCTATGTATTATATACTGAACTGAATTCCATGCATCTAATGTTTAGAGCAGTTTTCTCATACACGTGACTTACTGTACTTTTATATTGTGTATTACATTGCACTGAATGCCATGCACCTATTTTTAGGGGAGGCCTCTCATATATGTGACCTATTTTATTTCATATATTTTTGTTTGTTATTATTTTTATCATACTATTACATACCTACTTTTTGTGGTCTTTTATAATATATCCTTTTCTATTAGGATATTATGGCCACATTTCCTCTCCTGCTGGCAAATTTGTCACAATTTTTTACTGGCTGTTTATTGATATTGAAATTGATATTCCTTATTATTATATCAACGCCATCTTTTATCTTTTCTTTCATGTTTGCTATATGGTGCTGCCTCCTCTTAACAGTTCCACCAATAGCCCTTCATCTATATATCCAACTGTAACTGTGTGTATATTTTTTGGATTATTTTGGGCTACTTCAATAAGTGATTTTTTTAATTATTTATGTTTTTGTTGTGTTTTTCACAGATTCATACTGTATTGAAACAATGGACTGTCGTACCAGGCAACACTACTGGTTAGGACAAATTTGACGTGTGATTAAGGATGGACCTCCAGTTGTGGAAACAGTCAGAGAAAGAAACAACTGTTTGTTATCATAAAACAACTACTATTAAAGCATTCCAAAGCATGGTGGAACAAAGCTTTTTTGGAAACAAATGTAAAAATCTAATACCGCTAGGGTTATGTACTCACACTCTACTATGCTTCCCAGTTGATGATGATAATTTTATAAAAAACTGGGAACAAAACATGCACCCAACGTTCCAAGAAATTTATGAATTTATTAATTGGACTGCCAAAATGCCATTGCAACTTGAGAGAGAGTTGGATGATCTATACACATCTCTTAAGACAGAAACCACACCTGAGGATACAAAAACATTCCAACAAGAAATGGATACTCAGATCAGTAACTGGGTCAAAAATATTAATAAGATACAAGTGAAGAAATAAAAAGGACAAAGAATTGGGAATGCACAACAACAATACAATGTATGGACAGTAGGGTGGTTAAGATTTATAGATGATGAGGCCTTCTTCTGGCATGGTTGAGGTGGACTGTAGGAGCTTTTTAACAACTCTGAGTGCAAATGCAGATAACATTTTCCTTACGTCTGTGATTTCATCCATAGGATGGACCTTCTTGGACTTGACGCTCACGATTCAAAATGGGCATCTACATACTGACCTTTACTGGATGCCAACAGCGACCAATGGATTACTTCACTTTACTAGCTTCCATCCACAGCATCTGAGATCAGGCATTCCCGTTGGCCAATTTCAGACGGACAAGAGTCAGACGGAACTGTACGACACAGGAGGATTCTTGAATCCAGGCTCGTGGACTTACTAAGCGATTCATCCAACGTGGGTATCCTAAAAAAAACTCTCTCTAGAGCCTTTGAAAGGGCTAAAACAGAATCTCAGGACTCTCTTCTAACTTCCAGGGCATGAGCTGAGGACCAACGGCTCAGGTTGACAACAAATTTCCATAATCAATGGAAAGAAATTTGGAGAGATCAATGCAGATGATTGGAAAATTCTGAGGATAGACCCTAGAACACGGGATGTCATTGGTGAACATCCTCTGATTGCAGCAAAGAGAGCACCCAATCTTGGAGATCGACTGGTTAAAAACCACTTTACTAGACCCACTCATCGTTTGGGACGGGGCACGATTGTTACTGGTTCATTTCCTTGTGGTGAGTGCAATGTGTGCCCTTACATGTCTCCCGTTCATGTTTTTTTCAATCACCCCAATGATGATAGTCATCACCGGCTAAGATCTTACATAAATTGCAAAACAACTTGTGTAATATATGCAATTATGTCCTTGCCCTAGAATGTATGTTGGGGAAACTATCCAGGAGCTCAGGAAACGCATACAAAAACATGTGTCTACGATCAATCTAGCATCGAATGATCTTTCCGAGGGCAAGACACTCACTTCAATTGCCTCGCACTTTCTCTACGCACTTTCTCTATCATCATCGGAGCAGACCAAATGGACTGAGGTGGTTTGACTTTGATCAACTCAGAACCAACAGTAGAGATGGAGACATCACCAAGCACTTACTCCAATTGGAATCCTGTTGGATTTGGTGCCTCAATAGTGTGTCACCAAACTGACTTAATGAGGAACTACTCTTCACCAGTTTCCTGGGTTAGTTTATTTGGTACTGTCTTTTCCTTTCTGTCTGATTCTAATATTGAATTTTGATTTTTTTTTTGTTTTTTTCCCCTTCCCTCCCCCTTTTTCTTTTATTGTTTTGATTTTGTGATCTTTCTAATTTAGAACTTAGGTTTGCACTATTTCTTCGTGGTCAATTGGATGGAATTTTGCCAGACTAGATGTATATAGGAGGATCTGAAGAGCTATGAAGACCATCATCTGGATTTCCCGTTGAAGTTGAATTATATTAGTATACTATTGCATTATGGTTTTTGATGATATGTCATGTAGATTGAATTATTAATGATAATCTATGGTATATAATTTGATATCTCATTGATCCCTATTGGGATGATGTGATGTTTTGACATTTGTTCAACCATTGGATTTCCATCATTATATATGAGAATTTATACTTCTTTAATGTTCAGTCAGAACAATATGTCTGGAAGTTATTCATTATCATATGTAAGTCATGATCCTCTATATGGTCTTCTCTAACTAAAATAAAAAATTTGGGATATTTTTCTTGACTAATATATATTACTGTCAATATTTATTGCATATATAGATATCCCTTATTATATTTGATTCTTTCCATCCTATTGATAACCAATGGATACAGTTAGGTCCAGAAATATTTGGACAGTGACACAAGTTTTGTTATTTTAGCTGTTTACAAAAACATGTTCAGAAATACAATTATATATATAATATGGGCTGAAAGTGCACACTCCCAGCTGCAATATGAGAGTTTTCACATCCAAATCGGAGAAAGGGTTTAGGAATCATAGCTCTGTAATGCATAGCCTCCTCTTTTTAAAGGGACCAAAAGTAATTGGACAAGGGACTCTAAGGGCTGCAATTAACTCTGAAGGCGTCTCCCTCATTAACCTGTAATCAATGAAGTAGTTAAAAGGTCTGGGGTTGATTACAGGTGTGTGGTTTTGCATTTGGAAGTTGTTGCTGTGACCAGACAACATGCGGTCTAAGGAACTCTCAATTGAGGTGAAGCAGAACATCTTGAGGCTGAAAAAAAAGAAAAAATCCATCAGAGAGATAGCAGACATGCTTGGAGTAGCAAAATCAACAGTCGGGTACATTCTGAGAAAAAAGGAATTGACTGGTGAGCTTGGGAACTCAAAAAGGCCTGGGCGTCCACGGATGACAACAGTGGTGGATGATCGCCGCATACTTTCTTTGGTGAAGAAGAACCCGTTCACAACATCAACTGAAGTCCAGAACACTCTCAGTGAAGTAGGTGTATCTGTCTCTAAGTCAACAGTAAAGAGAAGACTCCATGAAAGTAAATACAAAGGGTTCACATCTAGATGCAAACCATTCATCAATTTCAAAAATAGACAGGCCAGAGTTAAATTTGCTGAAAAACACCTCATGAAGCCAGCTCAGTTCTGGAAAAGTATTCTATGGACAGATGAGACAAAGATCAACCTGTACCAGAATGATGGGAAGAAAAAAGTTTGGAGAAGAAAGGGAACGGCACATGATCCAAGGCACACCACATCCTCTGTAAAACATGGTGGAGGCAACATGATGGCATGGGCATGCATGGCTTTCAATGGCACTGGGTCACTTGTGTTTATTGATGACATAACAGCAGACAAGAGTAGCCGGATGAATTCTGAAGTGTACCGGGATATACTTTCAGCCCAGATTCAGCCAAATGCCGCAAAGTTGATCGGACGGCGCTTCATAGTATAGATGGACAATGACCCCAAGCATGCAGCCAAAGCTACCCAGGAGTTCATGAGTGCAAAAAAGTGGAACATTCTGCAATGGCCAAGTCAATCACCAGATCTTAACCCAATTGAGCATGCATTTCTCTTGCTCAAATCCAGACTTAAGACGGAAAGACCCACAAACAAGCAAGACCTGAAGGCTGCGGCTGTAAAGGCCTGGCAAAGCATTAAGAAGGAGGAAACCCAGCGTTTGGTGATGTCCATGGGTTCCAGACTTAAGGCAGTGATTGCCTTCAAAGGATTCGCAACAAAATATTGAAAATAAAAATATTTTGTTTGGGTTTGGTTTATTTGTCCAATTACTTTTGACCTCCTAAAATGTGGAGTGTTTGTAAAGAAATGTGTACAATTCCTACAATTTCTATCAGATATTTTTGTTCAAACCTTCAAATTAAACGTTACAATCTGCACTTGAATTCTGTTGTAGAGATTTCATTTCAAATCCAATGTGGTGGCATGCAGAGCCCAACTCGCGAAAATTGTGTCACTGTCCAAATATTTCTGGACCTAACTGTATATTGCCAACTTTATTGGTTCTTAGGTTTTTTGTATTGTGACTTTTCCTTTTCTCTATTCAATATATTATGCGCTCTGGTTTGATCTAACAAATATTTCCCCACTGTTATGTGTTGAGATATCCATGATATTAGCATAAAATGGTCATTATCTCTACATGTTTAAGCTCTTGCCCATATTGCTAAAATATGCACTTTTATGGATGTAAAGCTCAATATCAGTAGTCCTAATAAAATCTTGCCAAAGATACCTATAAATAACTTGATTTCTGGGATTCCTCTGTCCCTTTAAATGATCCGCCATACGATTACTTTTCCTGTGTACACGCCGCACATGCACAAATTAATCCATATTTGATACACACAGATTTCGCGTATTTAACCTTCATGGATTGCAGTACTGGTATGATTGCGTAAAGTAACGCATGTGCAATGCTTTTTGTCACTCTGTTACTTAATAAAGTTTTCAGCGCTTGCGCAATGGAGATATTTATGGTTCTAGCGTAACTGACCTTCATGCGGTACTAGTATAATTGCGTGTGGTGGCGCGTGCGCAGTACGTTTCAGGTAATTTCCTATTCAAAGAAATATTCAACACTTGCACAATAGCGACTTCCGGACGCCTGGGGACCCATGCGAACCGTTACACACCGGTACTATATTTAGACTTTTAACTTTTGTATATATATATGTCTGTGTTGTCTGACATGTCCAGACCCTTTTTTTCCCCTGATGAAGCTTGTTTACAAGCGACTCGCATTGGGTTGGGGTATCTATTTATTTCTCCATCAGGTTTAATTATGCTTATTGTCAGGGCACATTGATTTTGGTGGGCATTATTCCTAATATGCATCTCTTATAGTTCAGACATTTGTGCAGGTTTGCACTAACCCTGGTATCAATTTCCTTATTTGGACTTTAATGTTATTGTGATTTTGAGATCTTTTTCCTAGGCATATCTTCAGACTGTATGCTTATTACTTACAGCAAGATGGAATTGCAGCTGTATGTTGCTCAGGCCAAAAAACTACTACTACTCCAGCAGGATACAGCTAAACCCCCACTAGGTGGAGGCATCACAGGTGCAGGGGGAGCCAATCACACTCACTTCCAAATATGGAGGAGGTGATGGCTGAATGGTAAAACTGCACACTAGTGGCTTGCATAGAGCACTGTTCACACTAGCAGACGCACAGTCACAAACCCGCAGCCTATTAGGTGACGCCCATACTATTAGATCAGGCGGGCTGCCAAGCCGTACCCCCACTGCACGCTACATAGGGACAGAAACTCTAATAGCAAGGCCTAACAAAAAGGGGCCTGGCTGTATCCTGTACAAAAAAATATATGATGTTTTTTGTTAGCGTTATGGCCATAAGACGTAAGCCTACAACCCTCGTTACGGGAACCTCTTGCTTGTAGGTCCCTACACTATATATAATATCAAAAAGCACAAAAGAATATCATTACTTACAGCAAGATGGAATTGCAGCTGTATGTTGCTCAGGACAAAAAACTACTACTACTACAAGTTTCTGTCCCTATGTAGCGCGCAGTGGGGGTACGGCTTGGCGGCCCGCCTGATCTAATAGTATGGGCATCACCTAATAGGCTGCGGGTTTGTGACTGTGCATCTGCTAGTGTGAACAGTGCTCTATGCAAGCCACTAGTGTGCAGTTTTACCATCCAGCCATCACCTCCTCCATATTTGGAAGTGAGTGTGATTGGCTCCCCCTGCACCTGTGATGCCTCCACCTAGTGGGGGTTTAGCTGTATCCTGCTGGAGTAGTAGTAGTTTTTTGGCCTGAGCAACATACAGCTGCAATTCCATCTTGCTGTAAGTAATGATATTCTTTTGTGCTTTTTGATAGACTATGCTTAGTATAGATTGTTAACTAGATATTATTATCTATCTCTGATGCCGGGCTATAACCAGTAGACATTGCCTGTTTGACCCCCTTGTTCCAATATATACTTTATTGTTATTTGCTATGAGGATATGCTTATATGACATTTTCTACCCACTATATGTATGGCCTGTTTAATCATGATGGATGGACATTTGTTTTAGAAGTTTTTATGGTTGTCTAAATAAACGTGTTTAAAATTGTGTGAAATCTGTGAGTTGAGTGCTTCTTGACCCATGCTTTTTTCTCTTCTTTGATCACTAGAAATAAAAAGGGACACCAATGATCTTGCCACACTGTTCTAAGGGAGAAGCTGAAGCTACAAGCAGTGTAACTTCAGAGTGCAGTTAACAGGCAAACCACCAGAGGGCAGTAGAGTAGTCAGTAAACCATGTCAGCAGCAGGAGGTCTCATCAATAGCACAGGGATAATCAAATTGTGGTCAGGTGATAGCCGAGGGTCGGAAGTCGGCAAGTCACGTATGCAACAGAGGGGAGAGACAGAGCCGAAGTTAGGAACAAGGATATAGGCCAGATGCTGGGAAGTCCAAGTACAAACAAGGGAGGAGAACAAACAGGTTGGAACTGGAATAAGACAGACAGAGAAGGGTACACAGTAAACAGGAGCGGGAGAAGGGTACACAGTAGACAGGAGCGGGTAGTCAGGGACCAAGATAAACAGACAAACGGAGGAGAGTACAGGTCAGAACAAGGTAGCTGGGAGGCAGGACAGATCAGGTAACTCACCAGAGCCAGTAACACATGTTGCAGAGCATAAACTATAAATGACACTGAACTGGAGGTGCAGCATCAGGATATGGTGTCTCGGAAACCGGAATGAGGCAGGGAGAAGTTAACCCATGTCATGACCAGGCCAGAGCTGGGTGAAATAATCAACCCACAGCAGCCGATATAGACCTGGATCATGACAGATCAATTACATAAAACTGTGGACAAAACGTCTTCCCTATCAACTACCTAATCATCATTGTTCTTCATTATCAGCTATTTCATGTGATGATTTTTCTGATTCTTCAAATTATACCATGACTATGCAATCAGGTGCCCAATTTAGAACTAACTGGGAGCTTCAACTAAGTGAAAACAAGAAAAATCTACAGACACTGTAGAGAACAGTTGCAAGGTAATTAATCTCTCTTCATATGAATTTACTTCTACTGAACTTTCACTGTCATGCAAAGGTCTAACTTTATGCCCTAGTGCTCCCTTTGATCTTTGATCATTTATTGGCCATAAAGAACTTGAATATATTTCTATGTCACTAATGTTTAGAAAATTCTTCCACTATCAACAACAGTTTGACCTTTTTCCCCACAGAAACAGAACAAGAGTTGCTATGTACACTATAATCACTGATCAGAAAGAACGACTCCCTTTTGGGTAAGATAAAATCCACCATTTTATCTCATTCTAAGATGTTTCCCCTTTTGTGAACATGTTGAATTATTTGTCAAAATGGTAGCAAGGATTTTGAATGGTTTCCATCTGCTATATCTGATGATAATCTTACAACACAAGATAGACAATGTTGTAGCACCCGGTCCCACCAGTGCAGCATCCCTGCATTAAAGCTCCCAGGCATTAATGAGAGTGCCGCTTTCCTCACTTCCTCGCCAGTTCCATGCACCCTCTTCCTGCCCTGGAGTCTGCCGCGGCCTCCTCTTGCTTCCTGGCCACACGCAGGCCTTCTGGGAGTGTCCTTAGGGTGCAAGAGCAGCCATAACCCCTTTCTTAAAGGGCCAATGTCCCATTACCCGGAAGTAATCCTTGAGGTTAGCAATTACCCTGAATGTATTTAAGCCTGCCTCCCTTTAGCGGAGGTGCCGGAGTAACGTTGCCTATCATTAGTGTGTTGCTAGTTCTTAGGTCCCATACGCGTTAATGTGTCTGACCCTGCGCCTTTGTGTTTTGTAGCAGTGACTCCTTCCTGCTAACTTGTGCCTCTTTCCAGAGCTTGCAACTATCACTACCTCCGTGCTGACACGTCTGATCCACTACCTCTGCGCTGCCATTTCTGAGCTACCACTTCTGTGCTGCCACATCTGAGGCACTACCTTAGTGCTGCCACATCTGAGCTACCACTTCTGTGCTGCCATGTCTGAGCTACTACCTCCATGCTGCCACGTCCAAGCCTCCACCTCCGTGCTGTCATATCTGAGCACACCTGTACCGGACATCAGACACTTACCAGTCCATCAGAGCCGACTCCACTGGTCCTGGCTGCCATGCATTTTGGCCCCCTGGGGCTGCGTCTGACAATCCCTGTATAGGGTTACCTACAGGTTAGCTCCTATCAGGGAAGTCCGGTGTATGGCCCAGTGTGTACACTCCCGGATGCTCGCCACCTCTCGGTGATTGTAACAAATGTCTCAATAAGATCAAGAAAATTAAAAATATTATCAAACACAGAGAAACTTTGTAATTTGGCCTTTTAAAATGTATGAGAATGAAGTGTACCGAAAGTTAAGAGATCAAACCTGCTATAAAAAAAATTAACCTACAAACCTTTGACATCTTTCAGAACTAATTTATGAATAATTCTACAACTAGCATTTGAAAACACTATAATCTCCTAGGGAATGTACTTATGGTGACAGCACCTTCTTTACCTATTTCCTAAAGTCCATAAAAACTCTGAAAAACCACCAGGGAGACCTATCATTTTAGGTAATAGTAGTTTCAGTTAACCCCTTAACGACCGGGGGCAGTAAAATTACGTCCTAGCGGTCATAACGTTACTGCCCGCGTTCTGCCGGTGGCAGCATGCCGCGATCGGCGCACATCTCAGCTGATTTTCACAGCTGAGATGTGTGCCTGCTGGGCACAAGCAGAATCGTTATCTGCTCGTGCCGTTTAACCCCTGAAATGGCGCTGTCAATATGTGACAGCGCCATTATAAACGCGATTGCGATAATTATTTTACTTACCGCCCGATACCGGAAGTCACGTGACATGATCACGTGACTTCCGATCGTTGTCATGGTAGCACAGAGTCATGTGATGACTCCTGTGCTAGACATGAACCACTTTCACTTTCGCTTTGTACGGAGGCCAGGGAAGCAGGCAGTCCACGTATCTGCTGTTTAGATCTGTGTAGCTGTGATCAGCAGATAGTGCAGAGCGATCGGATTGCTGATTGCTATAGCCCCCTAGGTGGACTAGTAAAATAAAAAAAAAGTAAAAAAAAAGTTTTAAAAAATTAAAAAAAAACAAAAAAACCTAAAAGTTCAAATCACCCCCCTTTCGCCCCATTGAAAATTAAAGGGTTAAAAAAATAAAAATTACACACATTTGGTATCCCCGCGTTCAGAAACGCCTGATCTATCAAAATATAAAATCAATTAATCTGATCAGTAAACGGTGTAGCGTAAAAAAATTTCAAACGCCAAAATGATGTTTTTTTGTCTCCACAACTTTTGCGCAAAATGCAATAACAGGCGATCAAAACGTAGCATCAACGCAAAAATGGTACCGTTAAACACGTCAGCTCGAGACGCAAAAAATAAGCCATCACTGAGCCATAGATCCTGAAAAATGAGAACGCTACGGGTCACAGAATATGACGTAAAACGTGCGCCACTTTTTTCAGACAAACTTCCGAATTTTTTTAACTCCTTATATAAAAGTAAACCTATACATGTTTGATGTCTACGAACTCGCACTGACCTGAGGCATCATACCCATACACTAGTTTTACCATACAGTGAACACAGTGAATAAAATATCTCAAAAACAATAGTGCTATCGCACTTTTTTTTGCAATTTTTCTGCATTTGGAATTTTTTTGCCGTTTTCCAGTACACTATATGGTAAAACTTATGGTTTCATTTAAATATACAGCTCATTCTGCAAAAAATGAGCCCTCACATGACCATATTGACTGAAAAATTAAAAAGTTACGTCTCTCAGAAAAAGAATGGCGAGAAAAAGACGGAAAGCGAAAAATCGGCCGGTCGTGAAGGGGTTAAAATGTTTCCAAATATATTGACTTTCAATTAGAACCATTGGTGGAGTGTTTACCATCAAACTGGATGATTTACATATAGACCAAAAAGCCCTACACTGAAATTGAGTCCTTATACACAAGTATAAAATATGCTGATGGTATATGTTCCAAACAATTTTTTCTGAATTTCAGCAATACTAATCCACAATTATCTTTTATTGTTTTAACTACTTGAATTCACATTCTCTTAAGTTTTCTGTTTTTAACAAGTCCTTCTACCTACACCTCCTAGGCACTGCTATGAAGGTGTCTTGTGTGCAATCATATGCAAAATTGTCCCTGGGGTCATGGTGGTGGGACTAGTTCATGTTTGATGGCCATGCATCTATTGACTGCATCCTTTTTGGGTGCAGTACTTAGACAATGTCTTTTTCATTTGGCTTGACTCTGTAACAATCCTAAAAATTTTCATGGATTGGATCATTGGAACAATGGTGATTTAAACATTTGGACCACTCATCAATATGCCCCTTATATTATTGAATTTTTAGATGTGATGATTACACATGATTCTCGTAATACTTTACAAATCAGTGTTTACAGAAAATCGACTTCAGTCAACTCCTTTCTATTGGCTTCCTCATCTCATCTGGCATCAACAATTCAGTACATTCCTTCACGCCAGTTTTTGTGTATCAAGAGTTTTTGCACCACAGACTTTGAAGAATAAGCACTTACACTGATGAGCAAAAGGGTAACAATATTTTGAACTTTTGACCTTCAGACACCGTATCTCACTATCTACTACAGCTTTGAGTATGAGACTAACTCAATTTATAGACAATCATCTTGGCTATCTCATACATAAATTTTATTTGCAACTATTTAGCATATAGTTATGCAGAATTTTGTAATTTCACTGCATTGTTACTATTTTGCTCCTAAATATATAAATTTTAATTTTATTATTTTGTTAGTACTTTCTAAATCCAACTTTGGTTTTCAACACTGTCTGAATCCCTCTGGGCATGTGTCATGGGGTGTGAGGAGATAACAGGGGACCGGGGCTCCTAGACTGTCCCTCAAGCTAGGGGGGCCTAGCTGTCCCTAATCCCAGAGATACGTCTAATGGTGAAGATCTTTGGGCCACCTCCCTTACCCTGCCATTGACCAGTTCTGATATAATACCCCCTCTTTCCCACCCAGGACCAGGACAAGAGTAGTTGACCTCACAGATAAAGTTCAAACGGGGAAACCAAAAACTCAGCTTGCACACACGGAGATATAAAACAATACGTGATATGAAGGAAATAAAGAAAAGGGAGAAAACAACCAGACGAAAGAGAATTTCTACAGCAGACATACTGGTTTATTAAAAGTTATAGTCGTCATGGGAACACCGGCTCCACCATCTTAAAAAGGCGGGGAGCAACTGCGATAGGTCTCACAAAACATGTGATCCAAGACATAACCTGCAGGCTAGCAGAGATTAACTCCTGCAAGCCCAATCACTAATGAGCACACAGCTGGTTGATGCTCAAGCCTGTCTGTAAAACTCAGAAGCAAAAATGAAGGCATAGTGTGGAGTGACAGATTCTGCAGGGTGAATAGTATCAGTTGCCACCATGACACTTGACAAGTTTAGAGCCAAACACCATGTGACAGTATGCTCTCGATTAGATACAAACATGCCTTAACCGAAATCTGATCCCAGGTCTCTTCTACACATTCCCAATGTTGGTGCATACTGGTCAACTCACTTGGGTATGTATACAGTTTTTTCTTCAACTTTGCCAACAAGTCTGGGGACTGTGGGGGAGGCTATCCAGCACCTTTACTTTATTGTCATTGAACCATTTATTCACCAATCTCGACATATGCTTCAGATCATTGTCCTGCTGTACACTATGTCATGCTTTTCATACCCATATTACCTAGGTGAACAAACTAACATCTTGTAGGATACTCATATAGCTCGGCATTGAGACCACCATTGATCCTGGTCAAGAATCCAAGACCTTTGGCTGTCAAAACATGTCATCGGGCTTCCTCCACCAAACTTGACAGTTCCTTCAATTTCTTTATCCAGAAGCCCCTTTTTCCCTTGTTTCTTCCACACCTATTTGCACCCATCAGAGCCTAGTTTATTGACTTTTGTCTAATCACTCCATATCACCCATTTCTAATCTTCTGTCCACTTTTTATGCTTTTTTTGCAAGCTCATTATGATGATATTGAATTCAAGGCTTCTTCACCTTTTGTTAGGCCACCATTCCAGACTTGTGTAACTTGTGTCTCACACTGCTTGCATGGATGTCTATAATCTTACTATTATGAAGCATATGAGCCACCTCCACTGCTGTTTTTGTTGTACCAGAACTATATACCTCATAGACCTCATAGACCTTATGGTAAGCCGACTCATTGACTCTGATATTTTGCATGGACATCCACCTTTTAGCTTTTGAATGAATGGATGGACTTCATTTCATATTCTTCCAAATGTCATGGCACTTACATGATACAGTTTAGCAATTTTTCTTGGCTGAGAGACTGCTATCAATGTGCTGGATGATGCGGTTTCTCTTTTCTTTTGAAATCTTCTTCATGGCTGTTACACGATTCTAACCAATGACTTTTTGCTTTGGAATCAACCTAATAACACACTAAAGGTGGCTTTACACGCTACGAGATCACTAAAGCGATCTCGTTGGGGTCACAGAATTTGTGACGCACATCCGGCCGCTTTAGCGATGTTGTTGTGTGTGACACCTATGATTGATTTTGAATCGTCGCAAAAACGTTCAAAATCGCTCATAGGTGACATGCCCCCTTATTCCCAATTATCGTTGCTGCTGCAGTGACGATGTTGTTTGTTGTTCCTGCGGCAGCACACATCGCTATGTGTGACGCTGCTGGAACGACAAACATCTCCTTACCTGCATCCACCGTAAAAGGAGGAAGGAAGGAGGTGGACGGCATGTTCCGGCCGCTCATCTCCACCCCTCCTTTTCTATTGGGCGGCGGTTCAGTGACGCTGCTGTAACGTCGCTGTGATGCTGAACGAACCGCCCCCTTAGAAAGGAGGCGGTTCACCGGTCACAGTGACGTTGCTGCACAGGTATGTGCGTGTGACGTTACCGTAGCGATAATGTTTGCTACGGCAGCGATCACCACATATCGTGCCACCGATGGGGGCGGTTGCTATCGCACGTGACATCGCTAGCCGATGCTAGCGATGTCGCAGCGTGTAAAGCAGCCTTAAGCTATTAGGGAACATGAAAACAGGTTATAATTTGTAGCATACAGGAAAAAAAGGACCAAAAGTTTGGACACGCCTTCTTATTCAAACAGTTTTCTTTATTTTCAAGACTCTGAAAATTGTAGATTCACATTGAAGGCATCAAAACTATGAATTAACACATGTGGAATAAAATACATAACAAAAAATTGTGAAACAACTGAAAATATGTCTTATATTCTAGGTTCTTCAAAGTATCCACCTTTTCCTTTGATTACTGCTTTGCACACTCTTGGCATTCTCTTGATGAGCTTCAAGAGATAGTCACCGAAAATGGTTTTCACTTCACAGGTGTGCCCTGTCAGGGTTAAAAAGTGGGATTTCTTGCCTAATAAACCAGTGGAAAACTGTGCTTTGGTCTGATGAGTCCAAATTTGAGATTGTTGGATCCAACCACCGTGTCTTTGTGCGACACAGAAAAGGTGAACGGATGGACCCTACATGCCTGGTTCCCACCGTGAAGCATGGAGGAGGAGGTGTGATGGTGTGGGGGTGCATTGCTGGTTATACTGTTGGGGATTTATTCAAAATCAAAGGCATACTGAACCAGCATGGCTACCACAGCATCTTGCAGCGGCATGCTATTCCATCCGGTTTGCATTTAGTTGGACCATCATTTATTTTTCAACAGGACAATGACCCCAAACACACCTCCAGCCTGTGTAAGGGCTATTTGACTAAGAAGGAGAGTGATGGGGTGCTATGCCAGATGACCTGGCCTCCACAGTCACCAGACCTGAACCCAATCGAGATGGTTTGGGGTGAGCTGGACCGCAGAGTTAAGGCAAAAGGGCCAACAAGTGCTAAGCATCTCTGGGAACTCCTTCAAGACTGTTGGAAGACCATTTGGTGACACACACACTTCCCCTCTATATAATATCCCCTCACCCACTACACCCTTGTATAATATCTCACACACACTTCCTCTCTGTATAATATCCATCCACACACTGCCCCTCTGTATATCCCCCACACACTGCCCCTCTGTATATCTTCCCTACACACACACTGCCCCTCTGTATAATATCCCCCAACACACTACCCCTCTGTATATCCTCCCCACACTGCCCCTTTGTATATCTTCCCCACATACTGCCCCTCTGTATAATATACCCCCACACACTATCCCTCTGTATAATTACCCACACACACTGCTCCTCTGTATGATATTGACGCAAACACACTGCCCCTCTCTATAATATCCCCCATACATACACTGCCATACACTGAGTAATTTCCCCCAGCACACATTGCTCCTCACAACACTTTGTTAAGAAAGAAGTAGTCAGCACCCCAGGGTAATAAATATAAATAAAGGTAGAGGTGCTAACATAAACTATGCAAAAAAAAAAGAATTGTAACAAAAGAAAAAAAACTGCATAGTACAAAATGCGCACACCCAGCTTTTTATATTTAAAAATGATATTGATGGAAAACATATAAGGCTAACAAAAACACACAATACCTGGTTGTAGAGCTTCATCTTAAAGATAATGCTGCAGTAAGTCAATAGGTGGTATAAAAATGAATAATAAGACTTAAGGAGTACATACATCACAGGCAATGACATTAAACAATGCAAAAGATATAATGCAATAAGAATCTGCAGGATTTTTGTTTATCCTCCATTGACTTATTGCCACATTACCTTTAAGATGAGGGTGGTCTATAGCCAGGTATTGTGTGTTTTGGGATAATATTATTTTTCTGCAGACACTGCCTTGTTTATATACTTATTGTGCACTCTGTTTTCAGTGCCATGATACTTCATTGGGGATAAGTACAGGATTATTATGTCCATCACCCCATTTCAACCATTCTTTTTCTCTTGTAAATCATGTTTTAACTTTTGTTTTTGTCAACCTTATATGTTTTGTATCAATAAAAGCTAAGTTTAAATATAGATATATATGTCCCCCTCCTGGTATACATGCCCATCCTGGGCCCCTCCTGGTATATATGTCCTCCTCTTGGTACATATGTTCCCTTCCTGGTATATATATCTCCAACCTGGGCCCCTCCTGGTATATATCTCCTCTCCCTGGTACATATGTTCCCTTCCTGGTATATATGTCCTCATCCTGGGCCCCTCCTGGCATATATGTCCCCCTCCTGGGCCTATCCTGGTATATATGACCTAATCCTGGTTTATTTGTACCCTTCGTAGGATATATGTCCTCCTCGTCGAATATATATGTCCCATTTATGGGCCCATTTTGGTATATAGGTCTCCATCCTGGTTTATTTGTTCCTTTCCTGACATATATGTCCCCCTCCTGGTATATATGTCCCATCCTTGGCCCCTCTTGGTATATATGTCTCCCTCTTGAGCTCATTCTTGTATATTCCCACATGTCCTTGTTTTTTGTCCCCTTCCTGGTATATATATCCTCCTCCTTGTATATATGTTCCCCTCCTGGTGTATATATGCCCCTCTCCTGGTAAATATGTATCTGTTTTGTCTATAAGGGAAAACGAAATTACTCACCCTCCCCGGCTCCCACGTAGTGTGGCGTACTCTCTGCACTGCAATGCATTTCAGTTGGATGTGTGCGCTCAAATGCAAATCCAAGTAAAGCAGGTGCTGGGGTCGGTGGGCTCCCCCACCATCCCTGGCGATCATCCCACTCCTGTCTTTAGCTCATGGAGTACTTACCTTTCCTTGACACCTGTCAAGTCTTTGCCACCTTCTTGGCTTTGCGTTGCCTGCAGCAGTGTAATGAAGTTGCAGAGTGATGACCTCATCACACTGCTGCATGCTAGGCCATGGGATGACATGCCCTGCTTTCCCCTTGGTGCCACCACATGGCTAACTTGTATACAATGTGCCTGAAGTGCTTCACATGCAAATTAGTCATGTGTAGTTAAATCAACATCAAATAAAGAGTGTGATATATTCTGGGGATAAAATGAGCACACTAGACAGATTGGGAACTTCAGGTGGCCTGGATGTCCAAGGAAGATAATAGTGGTGGAGGATCATAGAATCCTTTCCTTAGTGAAGGAAAATCCCTTCACAACATCCACCAAAGTGAAGAATACTCTCCAGGAAGTGAATGTTTCAGCATCTAAGTCTACCATAAAGAGAAGACTTCATAAGAGCAAATACAAAGGGTTCACCACAAGGTGCAAACAATTAATCAGCCTTAAAAATAGAAAGGCCAGACTTTTGTCAAAAAGCATCTAAATAAACAGCCAAGTTCTGGAAAAGCATTCTATTGACAGACGAAACGAAGATTAACCTGTACCAGAATAATGGGAAGAAGAAAGTATGGAGAAGGTTTGGAATGGCTCATGATTCAAAACACACCACATCCTCTGTAAAACATAGTGGAGGCAGTGTGATAGCATGGGCATGCATGGCTTCTAATGGCACTAGGTCACTAGTGTTTATTGATGTTGTGACTGAAGACAGAAGCAGTCAGATAAATTCGGAAGCATACAGGGCTGTACTTTCTGCTCAGATGTCAACAAATGCAGAACGGTTGATTGGACAGTGCTTCACTGTACAGATGGACAATGACCTAAAAAATACTGCAAAAGCAACCCAGGAGTTTTTTAAGGTAAAGAAGTGGAATATTCTGCAGTGGCTGAGTCAATCACTAAATCTAAACTCCATTGAGCATGTATTTCACATGCTTAAGACAAAACTTAAGGAAGAAAGACCCACAACTGACTTCAGCTGCAGTAAAGGCACAGCATAGCATTGCAATAGAGGAAACCCAATGTTTAGTGACGTCCATGGCTTCCAGACTTCAGGCAGTCATTGCCTGCAAAGGATTCTCTATGAAGAATTAAAAATGAACATTTTACTTATGGTACAGTAAATTTGTCCAATTATTTTTGAGTCCCTGAAATGAGGAGGCTTTGTAGAAAAATGGTTGCAATTCCTAAACATTTGATAGGATATTTTTATGTAACCCCTTTAATTAAACCTGAAAGTCTGCACTTCAATTGCAACTCAGTTGTTTAATTTTAAATAAAACAGTGGCATGCAGAGGCTAAATCACAAAGATTCAGTCACTGTGCAAATATTTCTGGACCTAACGTACCTACATATAGTAGCCATTGTATTTTTTTTTTGCTCCTTTGCCCTTCTTGATTTTCTCTTTTGTTTTCTTTTCCTTTTTTCTTTCTGTCTTCCACCTTCCCTTCTCCATTATTTTTCTTTCTATTCTGTCTTTTTAATCTTTCATCTCATTCTTTATTTCGTTTTATACCAGAAATTTATATATTCCATTTTAATTTAATGTAATTTATTCAATATAATCCATTTATAATAAGGTTTATATATTGTATAACACACTGCATCAGCCATGTATAGTCACATATGCATCACTAAATACTGTGTTATATTTTTTTCACTTAAGTATACCTTCTACAATTTCCTCTTCTTTTCCTATGTATATATAAAGTTGAAAACAAAAGTTTCCATACACTATCTAAAAAGAGACAAATGTATGTTTTTCTCACTATCTGACATGGAATCAGAATAAACCTTTCCCCTTTTAGGTCAATTAGGATTATCAAAATTATTTATATTTGCCAAAATGCCAGAATAATGAGAGAGAGAAAGAGAGAGAGTGAGAGAGAGAAAGAGAGAGAAATAGAGAGAAGAGAGAGAGAGAGAGAATGGTTTAAGTCATTGTTATTACTTTCTGTAAAGTCAAAAGTTTACATACGTTAAGAGTACTATGCCTTTAAACAATATGGGGCAGCCCATATAATGCTGTCATGTCTTTGGAATTTTCTGATATTTTCATTGAAAACATCTGAGTTAATTAGAGACAAGGCACACCTGTAGATATATTTTAATGCACACTTGAAACACACTGCTTCATTGTGTAGCATCATAGGAGAGGCAAAAAAAATTGCCAAGATCTCAGAAAGAAGATTGTAGACTACCACAAGTCTGATACATTTTGGGTGCAATTACCAGATACCTGAAGATGCCTTGTTCATCTGTACAAACAATTATACACAAGTACAAACAAGACAGGAATGTCCAGCCATCATACTGCCGAGGAAGGAGACGAGTTCTGTGTACCAGAGATGAATGTTCTTTGGTCAGACGTGCATATGAACCCAAGAACAAAAGCAAAAGACCTTGTGAAGTTGATGGCGGAAGCTGGTAAGATTGTGTCATTATCCACAGTGAAATTAGTACTGTATCAACATGGGCTGAAAGGCCACTCTGCCAGGAAGAAGCCATTACTCCAAAAGAAACATAAAAAAGCCAGATTAATATTTGCAAATGCACACAGGAACAAAGACCTTAATTTTTGGAGACATGTCCTGTGGTCTGATGAAACTAAAATTGAACTGTTTGTCCATAATGACCATCATTACATTTGGAAGTAAAAGGGAAAAGCTTTAAAGCCTAAGAACACCATCCCAACTGTCAAACACGGAAGGTAGCAGTAACATATTGTGGGGTTGTTTTACTGCAGGAGGGACTGATGCACTTCACAAAATAGATGGCATCATGAGGAAAGAAGATTATGTGGCAATACTGAAGCAACATCTCAAGACATCAGCCAGGAACTTAAAGCTTTGTCGGAAATGGGTATTCCAAATGGACAAGGACCCAAAGCATACTGCTAAACTGGTTACAAAGTGGCTTAAGGGTAACAAAGTCAATGTTTTGGAGTGGTCATCACAACGTCCTGATCTCAATCCTATTGAAAATTTATGGGCAAAGCTGAAAAGGCAAGTGCGAGCAAGTCGACCTAAAAACATGGCTCAGTTACACCAGTTCTGTCAGGAGGAATGGGCCCAAATTCCTAGTAACTAGAGTTGAGCGCGGTTCGCGGTTCTCCAGTTCGCGGTTCGAGTGACTTTGGGGCTGTTCTAGATCGAACTAGAACTCGAGCTTTTTTGCTAAAATTCGATAGTTCTAGATACGTTCGAGAACGGTTCTAGCAGCAAAAAGCAGGGCTTTTTACAGCTACAGTGTGCAGGAGCCATCGCTGGCAGCCTGCCACAAGCTGGTAACCAAGATAAACATCGGGTATCCAACCAAAGCGCTTTGGTTAGTAACCAGATGTTTATCCTAGTTACGTGCAGGAAGCCCACACTTCCCCGTTCAGCTCGCTCCGCCCCCTCCTGCCCGCGGCATGTACACACGTACATACACACACACACACACACACTCTGCACACACACTCTGCACACATGGTCCCACTCAGCTTACCTGCGGTGATGAAGTCCCGCCATCCCGACCTCAGCGCTGTCACTGTCCTCCATGGCCGCCGCTTGTCACATCACCTTCTCTCGCTTCCGACCCGAGACTGACTAGCGGTGACGTCACGGGCCTCTCGCGATACTTGGCTGTGAAGGCGGCGGTCATTGAACTCAGTGACAGGTGCTGTCAGTGTGCTGGAGATCAGCGCAGGTAATGTACCTCGCTGACAGCAGCACTTGTCATGCCCTGCAGTGACCTGGGCTGACCCATTGATGTTAGCTCAGGTCACTGCATTGCTCTCCCAGCCAATGGGGAACATTCTGCTCTTCATTGACTGGGACAGTGTGGATCGTCATGGCAACCCCTTGGATTACACCAGAAATGGATTTGTTTTTCTTTCTAATAAATTGGTTAAAGAGGGAATGTTTTGGGGAGTGTTTTTTCAAATAAAAATGTGTTTGTCGTCTATTTTTTTTATTACTGACTGCTTGGTGATGTCGGGTATCTGATAGACGCCTGACCTCACCAACCCCAGGGCTTGATGCCAGGTGACATTACACATCTGGTATTAACCCCATATATTACCCCGTTTGCCACCGCACCAGGGCGCGGGATGAGCTGGGGTGAAGCACCAGGATTGGCACATCTAATGGTTGTGCCACTTCTGGGGCGGCTGCGGCCTGCTATTTTTAGGCTGGGGAGAGTCCAATAACCATGGACCTCCCTAGTCTGAGAATATCAGACCCCAGCTGTCTGCTTTACCTTGGCTGGTGATCCAATTTTGGGGGGACCCCTACGTGTTTTTTTTTTAATTATTTATTTAATTTAAAATAACAGCGTGGGGTGCCTTGAGTTTTGGATTACCAGCCAAGGTGAAGTTGCCAGCTGTGGTCTGCAGGCTGCAGCCGTCTGCTTTACCCTAGCTGGCTACAAAACTAGGGGGAACCCTACGTCATTTTTTTTTTCATTTTTTTGGCTAAATACAAAGCTAAGCACCCCTTAGTGCCACATGAAAGGCACCAAAGGGTGCAAAATTACAAAATGCAGGAGAGTGGGACATTATGTGTCTTTCTGCCATTATAATGACAGAAAAGACTGATATGAAGTGCACAAGCACAAGAAAATCACCAGAGCGCTCTACGCTGTGAAAAGCAGTAGAAAATGGCACTGGAGTGAACATGTGACCGCCTCATGTAGGATGAAGCTATGGATCCAGGGTAAATTTATGCAATTACCCTCCTTCAGTTTTTTTGCAGTACACAAAAAAAACGAAAGGCACACGGATGACAAAGAGATGACATACGGACCGTCTACGGAACGGAAACTGGGGCAACTGGGGGTTGGGGGCAGCCGTACCTGTCTGCTGTACCTGGCTAGCATACAAAAATATGGCGAAGCCCACATAAATTTTTCAGGGGGCAAAAAACTTCTGCATACAGTCCTGGATGGAGTATGCTGAGCCTTGTAGTTCTGCAGCTGCTGTCTGTCTGTATGGAGAAGAGCAGACGTGTACCGGAGAGATGCACTCGCAGGTCCTACATGACGCGTCATAGTCATGTGACCGGTCTGTAGCCAATGAGATAATAGCCACATGACTGGTCACATGGCTATTTTGATGTCACGATAGGTCCTGCATCACTGCTGGCAGTGTCGGTCACCGGGAGGATTCAGCGATCATCGGATGGAATAGCGGCAGGAGACAGAGTGCAGGAGGGATCGCGGGGACCGGTAAGTGTTATGGCAATGTTTATTAACTGTATGTGTACATTTATAATGCATTTTTATGTGTTTGTGATTGCCTCCCATTATAGCCTATTGGTTCGAGTTCGGTTCGTCGAACGCTCGACGAACCAAACTCAAACGGGACCTCCGTTCGTCGAACCGACCTCGAGCCGAACCGCGACCGGTTCGCTCATCTCTACTAGTAACTACTGTGAGAATCTTGTGAAAGGATATCCAATACATTTGACCCAAGTCATACAGTGTAAGGGCAATAGTACCAAATACTAATGAAATGTATGTAAACCTTTGACTTTGCAGAAAGTAATAAAAATGCCTTAAAACATTCTCTATCTCTCAATATTCTGGCATTTGGCAAATATAAATATGTGTCTTTTAAGATTAATATGTATGTAAACTTCTGGCTTCAACTGTTTAAATATTCTCCCATTTTACACACTGAAAAGAACAGGAAAAAAAAACAAAACAAAAAAGAAATATAATTCTCTTTATCAGCACTTTGCATAATGGGATTTTTAATTAATTGCTTCTTTATACTTATGTATGGCATCCATTTGTATATTCTAAATCTATGGTTATGTGTATTACTCATTTCTCATTTATTTATTTCTTGATATTTTTATTTTACCTTTTTTTTTCTACATTTTACATTCATGTAGTTTGATTTTTATGTAGCATGTGTGACCATGGTCAGTATGGATGCGTGAATAGTGTGTCTTTTGTTATGGAATGCTGTATTGAATGTTTTCATTATTGAATATTTTTCTTTATGTACATATTGCTTCTTTATTGTTGTATATACATAAATTAATCCATTATGCACATTCTATTGCATAAATTACTTTTTTTTTAATCATTTATGCTCCTGTGTGTAATACCACCAGATGTAATCTTGTAATTCTTTATATTATTGCCATCTTGTGGTGTTATATTGTTACTACGTCCTTAGATGTTTTGTGCCATTGTTCTCTCCTGCCACTGTCAGATATAACTCAGTGGGTGAGTCTGCATTGGGTCACACCTGTGATGCACCACGCCTAATACAAGTGCTTTGGGTGTTGTGACACTTATTGGACATGTGATCACCCATGTGACCACAATGACAGTGGTTTAGTAAGGTGGACATCAACATTTTGATTGGCTACTGTTAGGTTAAATGACGCTTCATGTTGGGACGTTGCCACCCCCAGACAAAGGCTCCCTGGTTGAAATGCATATCAGAGTTGGCAATATTCCAGCAGAAGAGGTCCCTCCCCATACCATAAGGGTATGCGTACTCTTCCTTGAACCCTATGTTGATGTCACTTCAAATATACTGTCTAATACTGAATGCTGACCATATGGGTAAGTGTATTCATCTTTGAGCCCTAGGCACATGTTACTTTATCTATGTGCAACATTTTGCACTGTATCTTGACTATATGTGAATGGATTATAGTGCAGCAGCATGATCACGTGTTTTCTTTTTTTTAACCCTTTACCAAACGTGGGTAGTAATATTACGTCCCTGTGGTCAGTGTTAATCCCCACCTGCTGCTGCAGGCGGGGATCCGTGCACATGTCAGCTGATTTGTACAGCTAACGTGTGCCTGGCAGGTACAAGTGGAATCACTATCCACCTGTACCTGTTAACCCCTTAAATGGCACTGACAAGATGTGACAGAGCCATTTTAAAGGCAATTGTGGTAATCGCATACTCACAGGCCACCACCGGTAGTCATGTGATCATGTGGATCCAATGGTTGTCATGGCCGCAAAGGGTCATGTGATGACTCCTGTAGCTCACATGACTCAGGTCCTGTAAGAAGCAGCCAAGTACTACAGTTACAGGAGATGATCATTTCTCCTGGCCTGAGTGGGCTCCTGTCTTTAGGGTGGGGAAGTTTGTGTGGCTATTAGGGCTGTAAAAGTCCGGATCCGCGCAGTTTCAATGATATCTCTGTTCCGGGTGCACGATCTGTATTCGGCAAATAAAGTAAAAATAAATAAAACAATAAATAAGCATCAGTTTCATACTTACCGAGACTTGGTGTCATGGCGGCACACTGCTTCCGAGTTGCGCCTTCACTTCCTGTACTGTGCACGCAATCACACAGCTTTCCGTGTTTTCCCCACCCACCACCCATCCTCTCATCTGTGATTGGTTGCAGGCTGACGTGCCCCCCAGACTGTGACAGTCTCTGCTGCGGTCATCGCTTATCGCGGCTCAGTCATAGGCTACACTCAGAGCTGGCAGTCTTCTCTATGGCTGCTCGCTCTGAGATGTAGCAGAGCTGGATGTGTCGCCGTAGGATGTCGTGTGGATTACGCCGGACTTGGAGGGCTGTGTTTGGGGGTTAATAAAGTGGTGAAGGAGGGCGCGTTTTGTACTTTATTTCAAATAAAGGATTTTTCTCTGTGTCTTGTTTATTTACATTCATTTACAGGTTTGTCTGATGCAGGTATCTGATAGACACCTGTGCCATCACAAACCTAGGGTTTAGTAGCAGCTGTGCGCCGCTATTAACCCGTGCTATTACCCCGATTGGAACCGCATCACACCACCGGGAAGACCCGTTAATGCACCGGGATTGTCACATCTAATAGATGCGGCAATACCGGGTGTCTGCGGGCTGAGAATATACCAGCCCCCAGCCGGCATTATCATGGCCGAGGATGAAAACTGGTTGGGACCGCATGTCGGATTTTTTTTTAAATTACATATTTAAATTAAAAAAAGCCGCATGCGAATGACTCCCGCGAGTCTGACATCGCAGCACAGCCACACACTTCTGACAGGAGCGTGCATGTGTTTCTAGGTACATGCACGCTCATGCTCAGAGAACGGCAGGCTGTGCCGGGTGATGTCATGCTTGGCAGACCCGCACGAGTCTGACATCACCGGCACAGCAGCATTCTTCTGACAGGAGCGTGCATGTGTTTCTAGGTACATGCTCGCTCATGTTCAGAGAACGGCAGGCTGTAAAAAGAAAAAATGTCCTGCCAGCAGGTGGAAATTTGGTGCTGAAATCTGGTGCAGACGATTTCAGCACCAAATGTGCACCTCCTGGCAAAAAATTGCGGAAAAATAACAGCGGCAAAAAAAATGCGTCAAAACACCACGTTTTTTTTGCCAGGAGGTGTAGATTGGATGCAGGAATATGGTGTAAAAGTTTCAGCACCAAATTTGCATCCCTTGGCCCAAAAAACTGCGATTTTTCTGCTAGGAGATGCAGGTCTGTGAACTCAGTGACCTCCACCTGAGGTCAGTTTACCTGCGATCATAGGTAAAGGACCGTGGGAACCTCCAGCTGTGACCACAAATGACCTGAGTGACGTCACCGCCCAATGTGCAGCTCATTCATTCTCTGGAGATGACAGAGCGGTCGGTCGTGCCTCTCTCTGTGATATTCAGATGTAGCAGAGCTGAAGCGGCTTGGGACCTCTTGTGGATTATGTCAGAGCTGCAGGATGTCGGGGGTTATTAAAGTGGTGAAGGAGGGGGTGTTTGTATTTTATTTCAAATAAAGGATTTTTCTCTGTGTCTGTGTTTATTTACATTAATTTACAGGTTGTGATGCAGGTATCTGATAGACGTCTTTGCCATCACAAACCTAGGGTTTAGCAGCAGCTGTGTGCTGTTATTAACCCCTGCTATTACCCCGATTGGCACCGCATCATGCCACCGGGAAGAGGCGGTATCGCACTGGGATTGTCACATCTAATAGATGCGACAATACCGGGCGGCTGCAGGCTGGAATACCAGCCCCCACCCGGCGTTATCTTGGATGGGGATGAAAATTAGGGGGAACTGCACGTCCTATTTTTTTTAATTATTTACTTAAATTAAAAAAAAGCCGCATGCGGTTTCACCGGAGTCACACATGCGAGGGTCTTGCGTGAGTCTGCCATGGCATCACCCAGCAAAGCTTTGCACGTGTGACTGGATACACAGCACAGATACAGCCCAACAGCTGGGCCTGCAGCGCGAGCTATATCTGTGCTGCTGATTGCTTATTTTTTACCACCATGCTGACTGGCAGATATATGCACTGTCCCCGCCCACCGACCATCCTGGCGCCTGTGATTGGTTGCAGTCAGCTGACACGCTGACACTCAGGGTGGGGACGCATCTAGCCTAGCTGCAACCAATTACACACACCGGTGGGCGGGGAAAACAATGAATATTGAATTATTGGCTCCGGAAGGGAATAGCGTGACCCGGAAGGAGTGTGCCGCCATGAAAGCACCTCGGTGAGTATGCCACGCTCACTCCTAGCCCCCTATCCCCTCCACAAACGTTTTTAACCTCTGGATTCTGGTCCCCATTGACTTATATGGGCACCGGATTCCGGAGCGGATCAGACTCTTTTTAAAATCTGGCAGTGATCCGCCGGTATCTGGTTTTTGGCCGTTCGATCAGCTTTAGTGGCTATCCTCAAAAAATGTACAGCTTAAAGTGTCATCTAAGAAATTTGCTGCCAAATTTGTAGCTTTTTATAAAATTATTTAAATCTTGAATCCTGTGACAGTTAAACTTCAACTCCCTGTGGCTTGGAAGATCAATAACACCTTCCATTTTTCTCGTATTAAGAGGTTTAAGTGGGACACATGCTCCTAAGGACATAATTAAGGTGGATTTGAAAGAGGATTGGTAGTATAAGGTAGAATGAGTTCTGGGTTCCAGGCGTGTCAGACGCTGTTTGCAGTATCTCGTCAAGTAGAAGGGTTATGGTCCAGATCATAACTCCTGAGTTAATGGGGAGGACTTTCATGAGCATTGCCTGGTGGGAGAGTTCTATCGGCAATGTCAGAAGATGGGGTCTCTGAGGGTCCAGTGGCCCTTCGTAGAAGGAGGATGCTGTCATGCCTCAGATTCTGGATTCAATCTGGTGACCTTGCACTGTGTGGTCAGTTTACAGCTTTGCTGGTCAATCCCTATACAAATGCTGATTGTCTTTTACCCTTGCTTCTATCTTTTTAGTTGATGCTTACCTGTTGTTCTCACTTGCTCATTTTCTCTGCCCTATCACATCCCAGGATTTGATATTTATACTCTTCTGATACTGGCCTTCTTTGCTGGCTATATTTTTATGTGGATTTTTGCTAAGGAGTTCAAGCACTAAAGCTAAGGGATTTCGACAGAGACCAGTGTTATTTTCTTTGAATTTTCTTTCCTACACTTATCTTTTGTTTTCTGCTAGGTTTTTAGGAGTTTACCCTTGCTTGCATTTATTATTTGATGAGACTAATATCCAGCCCCTATATTTTCAAACACGCATTAAAAACACATCTCATTAGAGAAGCTTATCATCTCTACTCACTAATCTAAAGCCTGCTTTACACGTTGCAATTTCGCATACGATTTCGTATGAGATTTGCAACGCCCCCATCGTATGTGTGGCACGTTCAATTTGTTGAACGTGCCGCACATACGAGTGACCCCCCGTCACACTTACTTACCTTCCATACGACCTTGATGTGAGCGGCGAACGTCCACTTCCTGGGGTGGGAGGGACGTTCAGCGTCACATCGACGTCACGCGGCAGCCGGCCAAAAGAAGCGGAGGGGCGGAGCTGAGCGGGACGTAAACATCCCGCCCACTTCCTTCCTTCCGCATTGTGGGCCGGGAGCCGCAGGACGCTGGTAAGATCTGTTCATCGTTCCCGGGGTGTCACACACTGCAATGTGTGCTAACCCGGGTAAGAGGAACAATCTGACGTGCAATTCTAGACAGGTACGATGTGTATGCGATGAACGTTTTAAAATTCAATCGCAATCGCACGTACCTGTCAGACACTGCAATGTAACTTACAATGCCGGATGTGCGTCACTTACGACGTGACCCCGCTGACACATTGTAAGATACATTGCAGCGTATAAAGCGGGCTTAAAGGCCCAGTCACACACAACGACTTACCAGCGATCCCGAAAACGATGCGACCTGATAGGGATCACAGGTAAGTCGCTGGGAGGTCGCTGGTGAGATGTCACACAGTCAGATCTTACCAGCGATGCAGGAACAATACAGGTCGCAGTAGCGACCTGTATAACGATCTCAGCAGTCACTGTGACCCTGTCACACAGTGTCAAACACAGCGATGTGTCCTGCCCAGCAGGACATCACCTTTGAAGAAAATGACCTGGACCATTCAGCAACGACCAGCGATCTCACAGCAGGGGCCTGATCGCTGGTAAGTGTCACACATAACGAGATCGCTAACGGGATCGCTACTGCGTCACCAAAATGGTGACTCAGTTGCGATCTCGCTAGCGATCTTGTTATGTGTGACAGTACCTTAACTCTCACCTGTCCCACCTAAAAATTATTCATAACCATCTCTCTCCTATCTCTGTCCTCACATCCTCCATACAAACAATAGCAGGTAAGCGCATTTAAATGGTTACTGTCTGATAATAGTATAATTCAACTTTATATGAAATCCATTATTTACCATGATGGCCGTACCAGAAGCTACAAGCATGTTCTACCTTTTGTGTCCCCTTTTTTCCCCATAGATTGTAAGCTAGCGAACAGGGCCCTCACTTCTTCTGTAACTGTTGAACTATGTGCTACTTTGTTTTGTTTTTATTGTCTCTATATGCCCCCACTTAACACTAGAAGTCCCAGAAGTTTCGAGCTCCCCCCTGAAGTCCCGAAAAAGGATCAAATGACTGATGATAAACTGAATAGCACTAACTAGAAACTAAATGACTAAACTCAATGGAAAACAACAACCTCCTGTGGTGCAACAGTAATGGCCTTAAATACAGAACAAAAGACGGTGATTATAGGATGTTAGCTAAAATCCTTCAGGTCATTCGACCCGTCTCTGGGTTCCAAAGGTAGAAATGTTAAATGACCCCTCTCTGGGACTTCTAGTGTTAATTGTAAAGTGCTGCGGAGTATGTTGCACAATATAAATAAACTTTAACATCCAAATATTTCTCCATTGTCCACTTGTGTACGTGTTTTATGTGTCTTCACCTTTGGTCCCTACCTACAGACAGGACCATATATATTTGGTCACGGACACAAATTTTGGTTCTTTTTACATGTTTACTAAAACATATTCAAGTTATCTTATATAATGGGCACTGACAAAAAGTCCTGACTTTTAGCATTCCTTTGAGGGTATCCACATTAAAATCTGATGAAGAGTTTAGAAGTTCCAACTCCTTTACATGTGCCACCCTGGTTATAAAGAGCCCAAAAGTAATTTGAAAATTGACGCAAAGGCTGTTTGATGGGCAGATATGGGCAATTCCTTTGTTATTTCATTTTCAATTAAGTACAGCCTGGAGTTGATTTGAAGTATGGTTCTTGCATTTTGAAGATTTTGCTGAGATGTAAACATACGGTCAAAGAGCTCTCCATACAGGTGAAACAAGTCATTGTTCATCTGTGTAAACAGAAAAAAAACCCCAAGACTTTGCTGCAATATTAAGAGTGGCTAAATCTACAGTTTGGTACATCCTGAGAAAGAAAGAAAGCACTGGTGACCTCCACAATGCAAAAAGACCTGGACGCCCATGGAAGACAACAGTGGTGGATGATCGCAGAATAATTACCATAGTGAAGAGAAACCCCTTTACAACATCCAACCAAGTGAACAACACTCTCCAAGATGTAGGCGTATCAATATCTAAATCCACCATAAATAGAAGACTGCATGAAAGAAAATACAGAGGGTTCACTGCATGGTACAAGCCACGCGTAAGCCTCAAGAATAAGAAGGCTAGATTGAACTTTGCTAAAAAAAAAAATCTTAAAAAAAGCACAGTTCTGGAAGAATATTCTTTGGACGTTTGAAACCAAAATCAACCTCTACCAGAATCATGGAAAAAAAAAAGGATGGTGAAGGCATGGTACAGCTCATGATCCAAAGTATACCAACTCATCTATAGAGCATGACGGAGGCAGTGTGATGGCTTGGGCATGCATGGCTGCCAGTGGCACTGAGTCCCTAGTGTTTATTGATGATGTGACACAGGACAGAAGCAGACAGATGAATGCTGGGGTTTCAGAGACGTACTGTGTGCAAAAATCTAGTGAAATGCAGCCAACCTGATTGGTCAGTGTTTCATAATACAGATAAAGAATGACCTAAAACATAAAGCCAAAGCAACTCAGGAGTTTATTAAAGCAGAGAGGTGGAATATTCTTGAATGGCCGAGTCATCACCTGATCTCAACCCAATAGAGCCGCATATAACTTGTTAAAGAGGAAACTTCAGACAGAAAGGCCCACAAACAAACAGCAACTGAAAACTGCTGCAGTAAAGACCTGGTAGAGCATGAAAAAGGAGGAAACACAGCGTCTGGTGATGGCCATGAGTTCAACACTTTAGGCAGTCATTTGCAACAAAGGGTTTTCCACCAAGCATTAGGAATTAACACTTTATTTCCAAACATTGATTTTTTCCAATTACTTTTGAATCTCTGAAATGAAGGGATTGAAATTTAAAAAATGCTTTTGGTCCCCACATTTTTATAAAAATCATTTTGTTCAGCTACTGAATTCAAGCTCTTCAAGTTGTTTTGGTCAAAATCCATTGTGCTAATGTACAGAACAAAAATTTGAAAAATGTTGTTTCTGTCCAAATATATATGGACCTAACTATATCTCAGCATGCTTTTCCTATTTTAGTTAATAGTGCTTAAAAACCTATTATCTGGTGCCTCAGGAAATACAAGTAACAACTCGACGGCCTTTTAGGCAGACAGGTCTGAGTTCTTGTGTTGCAGCTAGAGATATTTCAGTTCATGCAGGCAAAAGCCATTAGGGACTGTGCAGCTAGGGATACTAGTCTGTGCAGGAATCAGTAGGGTGCAGGTAAAGCTGCACTGAGATAGGCATTATTTCCCATTTAACCCATGTTGGAAGAGTTATATGCATAACAATAATTCATAGGTTGTGGGGTCTGGCTGCTGGGATTGTCACTGACCAATAGAACATGGCATTTTAATCTCAGCATTTCTGGTGTTGACCCCCTTAGTTATAGATTAAAGACAGAAACACGTCAGAGTGGCAGCCTGTTTTCATTCACTGCCATGCTTGTTTTATTTTTTTAATAGATTGAACAAAGCTTGAAGGTTTTTTGCGGATACAACAGTCCATTTTTTCTTCTACCTTTTCTGGGATAAATGTACCCTGTAATCAAAACCCCACTGATCTAAAAGTTATCATCTATCCAATAACTGATAGGTGATAAAGGGGTTGTCAGGTGAAAATAACAAGTGTCTAAAGATTTGCCAAATATAATATTCAACACGAGCTAGTCCCAGAGTTAGTCGTACATGTGATTTTTACTGACAGCAAACTGATCTATTATATTCTATGAGGCTAGTAACGCTCCTCAATATTACATGCACTTACACTGCTTTGGATTAAAGGGAACCTGTCAGGTGAAATATGCATCCAGAACCACGAGCAGTTCTGGGTGTATATTGCTAATCCCTGCCTAACTGTCTCTGTATACACGAGCATAGATAAAGAGATCTTTAGAAAAAGTATTTCTAAAGATATTTTATCGAACGCTAATGAGCGAGGGGACTAGTCGCAAGGGCGTTGCTTCCCTTGCTAGTCAGCCCCATTCTTGAATTGTAAAGCGATGCGGAATATGTTGGCGCTATAGAAATAAAGATTTATTATTATTATTATTAGCATGTTAGCACGCCCACAGGGGCCTGCGCTGAATGGGGATGATTGTGTTAGAATCCCTACCGGTTGGTGGAACAAGGACAGTGTAGGGATACTGATTCCGGAGTTACATACTGTAATTATAGTTAATGTTCAGTAAAGATGGCTTCTCAGGTAATATTTACTTTTTTTAAATTTTGAGGGAAATTCTTTCAAACTTCATTGTATAAATCTAAAACAGTAAATAGAACAGAACTTGGAATTACGTATACTTATCCAACCCGAGGAAGTGGAACCTTGCAACTATCATATGAGGAGACAGGGTAAAAAAGACCCAGGAAAATTGAGTCATATTTTGACAAAACACAACCAATAGCCTTAATCATCGCTGGGGAGATCTTCTCCTTATATACAACCAGTCATCTGCGGTACGGGAAGTTGAAGAATAAGACCTTGTTATCTGAAACAATCCTAAACCTGACAGGATAAACCATGGAATATGTAATCTGTTGGTCTGGAAGTCTTCTCTTGACACTTAAAGACATAATTTTAATCTTCTGGAATGTTGTTAAGTCCACAAAGATGGTAATGTTGGCAATATCTATGGTAGTAGAGAATTTCCTCCTTGCTGCATGTAAAATGTAGTCTCAGTCATGACTGCTAAGTAGACAAGCAAGCAGAGGTAAGGGAGGAGCCCTGGAGGAGGATGTGCCTTCCTAGCGGCATAAGCCAAGAATAGATCCAGATCGGGGAATGTAGATTTCAGGCAGCAATCAATGAAACTGCACAGGTCTCTACCCACCTCTGTATCCAGCATAACAAGAATTCTGAGATTTCTGCAGTGTAACTGAATCTAAGATCATCAGATCTTTGGGCCCAGATAGTCCATATATTTTTTCCAGATTAGTCAGTTTCTTTGGTATCAGTGCCACAGAGTCCTTTAAGTTAAATATCCTGGACTCAGACTCCTTACCCGGCCACTCAGGTTTTGAAAGTCATGTCTGCGCAGGTTCCCATATATTTTAGCCCAACATAGTTTCCCAGTAAGAAATGATGTGGAAGTGTCAATAGTTGTCACAAGTTCTATGTAGATACCTGGCTGACCATAAGTTCAAGTTCTTGAGCAGGAAGACAGGAATGCAGTGTCACCAATGGAGAGATGCGCAAGCATACTTAGCGATATCTTGAGCTTATGAGCAGGCAAATTCTTTTAGATGAACTGTTGGGGTAGCCTATCAGCTTTTGGCAGCGATGGAAATCAGGATAATATAAAAAGTTGTTGGCCTGGGATGGAGCACTTGATCCGTGCATCTGGTCTTTCCGGTAGCTGGCCACATACCAGTGCTGTCTGTTTTTATGCTCATTTGATAGTGGCTTGAAAAACTATCATCAGTTTTTTCATGGGTATGAGAGAAAAACTTTTTGTAATGTTTTACACAAATTGATGAAAATTGGTCTGACTTTGCATACAAAAAACATTCACTGACATATGAATGAGGTCTAACTATTGTACAGGACATGGAAGTCTACCAATGGAATCCACGGTCCGTATGTAACAAGCTTCCTTACATCCACAACCTCTTTCTCAATAACTCTCTTAACTTACTAGGCCTAACTGAAACCTGGATTCAGGATTCTGATACTACTTCCCCTGCTGCCATCTCTCATGGTGGTTTACACTTTTCCCATTCACCAAGACCTGGAAACAGACATGGTGGTGGAGTAGGCTTACTACTGTCCCCACAGTGCACTTTCCAGGTCATCCCCCCAGCTCCATCACTCTCTTTCCCATCCTTTGAGGTCCACACCATCAGGCTCTTCCATCCCCTCTCCCTCAGAGTAGCTGTCATATACCGTCCACCAGGCTCACCCACCCAGTTCCTTGACCACTTTTCAGCCTGGCTGTCACACTTCATGTCCTCAGAGTTACCAACCCTGATCCTAGGAGACTTTAACATCCCCATGAACAGCCCCTCCTCCCCTTCTGCATCCCAGCTTCTATCTCTCACCACCTCCCTTGGCCTCTCACAGCTCTCATCCTCTGAGACACATGAAGATGGTAACACCCTTGACCTGGTCTTTATCCGCCTCTGCGCAATCTCTGACTTTGACAACTCACCTCTTCCCCTCTCTGACCACAACATCCTCTCCTTCAAGCTCACAAACCCTCGTCCGCCCCAGCACACTCCCACCAATCACACATTCAGAAACCTACAGGCCATCGATTCTCAGACACTTTCAGACTCTTTACACACATCACTGTCCCCTATATCCTCACTTTCCTGTCCTGATCTGGCTGTAAAGCACTACAATGACACACTCAGGACTACGCTAGACCAAGTAGCGCCCCTCACCCTCAGAAAGACCAAACACAGAGTAAAACAGCCCTGGCTCACATCACAAACTCGATTTCTCCAGCGATGCTCCAGGAGCGCCGAACGCCTATGGAGGAAAACCCGCACACCAGAAAACTTCATCCACTACAAGTTCATGTTAAGGACCTATAACTATTCCCTTCACCTCGCCAAACAGACCTACTTCACCAACCTTGTTTCCTCACTTGCCAACAATCCAAAAAAACTCTTTGACACCTTTCACTCCCTCCTCAGTCCCAAAGTACAGACCCCTGTCACAGCCCTTCATGCTGATGACCTGGCCTCGTATTTCACAGAGAAAATAGAAAACATCCGCAGAGAGATCAGCTCCCAGCCACCAAGCCCTGTGAATCCCATCCCTCCCCATATTCCATCCAGCTCACTTTCCACATTTGACCCAGTCACAGAGGAGGAAGTCTCCAGGCTCCTATCCTCCTCTCGTCCTACAACTTGCCCTACTGATCCCTTCCCCACACCTCTACTCCAGTCCCTCTCTCCGGTTGTCGCCACTCACCTAACTAAAATCTTCAATCTCTCTCTCTCTTCGGGTATCTTCCCCTCCTCCCTCAAACACTCTATCATTACTCCATTATTAAAAAAACCTTCTCTCGATCCGTCCTGCACAAGCAACTACAGACCAGTCTCCAATCTCTCCTTCATCTCTAAACTCTTGGAGCGCCTGGTCTACTCTCGCCTCACCCGCTACCTCTCCTCTCACTCTCTTCTAGATCCTTTACAGTCTGGCTTCCGCCCTTTACACTCAACAGAAACTGCCCTTGTCAAAGTGACCAATGACCTATTGACAGCAAAACGTAACGGTGACCACTCTCTGCTTATTCTTCTTGACCTTTCTGCTGCCTTTGACACTGTTGACCACCATCTCCTTCTCTCTATGCTCCACTCTATCGGCCTAAAGGACACTGTTCTTTCCTGGTTCTCTTCCTATCTTTCTGGCCGCTCATTCAGTGTATCATTTGCTGGCTCCACATCTTCTCCTCTTCCTCTCACTGTTGGGGTCCCTCAAGGTTCAGTCCTTGGCCCTCTTCTTTTCTCCCTCTACACTGCCCCAATTGGTCAGACCATCAGCAGATTTGGCTTTCAGTACCATCTTTATGCTGATGACACACAGCTATACACCTCCTCCCCTGAGCTCACCCCCGCTGTACTACAGAACACCAGTGACTGCCTGACTGCAGTTTGCAATGTCATGTCTGCTCTCTATCTGAAACTTAACCTTTCCAAAACTGAACTTCTTCTTTTCCCTCCATCTTCCAACTTTCCTCAACCTGACATCTCCCTCTCTGTGTGTGGCACAACGATAAGTCCTAGGCCGCAAGCCCGCTGCCTGGGGGTTATACTTGACACTGATCTCTCCTTCACCTCCCACATACAATCTCTTGCCCGCACCTGCCGCTTGCACCTCAAGAACATCTCTAGAATCCGCCCCTTTCTCACAATGGAAACGACAAAAACCCTCACCGTGGCCCTGATCCACTCTCGCTTGGACTACTGTAACTCTCTATTAATTGGTCTCCCCCTAACTAGACTCTCTCCTCTACAATCAATCCTTAATGCAGCAGCCAGGGTCACCTATCTGGCTAACCGCTACTCGGATGCCTCTGCTCTGTGCCAGTCATTGCACTGGCTGCCCATATATCATAGGATCCAATTCAAACTGCTTGTTCTCGCCCACAAAGCTCTCCACAGTGCAGCACCCCCCTACATCTCCACCCTCCTCTCTGTCTATCAGTCCACCCGTTCTCTACGCTCTGCAAGCGACTTTCGACTAACATCCACACTAATTCGAACTTCCCACTCCCGGATCCAAGACTTCTTCCGAGCTGCACCAACCCTCTGGAACGCTCTACCCCAAGAAGTTAGGACAAATCACAACTTACTCAGCTTCAGACGCACCCTAAAGACGCATCTTTTTAGGGCGGCCTATCACACTCCCTAATCAGATTCGATTCACATAGTCCCTCTACAACCTCTCACAACATAGCTCCACATCAAACTCCATGGCACCCAAAGGCATCTCAAGGCTCGGGCCCACTGGTCCAGGAAACCATTATCCAGCCCCATTTCCGTGAGATGGTTGGATTGTCATTGTAAATAAGCACTTGAACCTTGCCTCTCCCCCCATCTCATTGTAGATTGTAAGCTCTCACGAGCAGGGTTGTATTTTTTTCCCCTCTAAATATTGTATTTCTATAACTGTTACTTGTTTGTATATGATCCTCCTGAATTGTAAAGCGCTACGGAATATGTTGGCGCTATAGAAATAAAGATTATTATTATTATTATTATTATTATTATTATTACCCCACTATGTACTTTGATTCATTTACTGTATTACATGAGCCTTCTTGCCTTTTTATGTTCCATTTTAATCTTGCATATCAGGATTCATTTTGAAAAATGTACACAATGGACAAGACCTTTTCAAGATATTTTCAATTTATGTGTGCTGTAACATGACAGTTGTAAAAACATCAAAAAATAAAAATGAAAAACTTCAGGTGTGGATACTCTTAAAGTATAAAACAGTGGCATATTCACCTTCAAGAGACCCTGTGGATTCATCACATGGCATCCAGATATCCGTGTCAGTGCACAAGTGATGCGTGTGTGAAGCCCGGCCGTCCCAGGGACATCGATCCACTTTCAGGGACGCCACAGGGTCTTCTTTAGTATATGGCAAGGCAACAGGTATGTAGTTTTTGTATGTATGTATCGTGATGCCACTCACGGTTTGCGGTCAGGGATATGGGTGACCGCCACTGCAGGTTTAACAAGCATCTGGGGCTGATGGAGTCTGCAGTCGGATGGTGTGGCCTCCTGTGAGTGAGGCTGGCTCCAGGGGCTCGGGTGTGTAGAACAACAGGTCCCAGAATAACTCAGTCTCAGTCCAAAATGTCTTTCAACTGCTCTTAACTCACTTTTGTTGTTTCTGTGAGGTAACCTGGGCAATGCTGAGATAAACCAGGTGAGAACCAGGAGCTCCTTCAGGCCGGTCTAAGGATAACCATTAACTTGCCTTCCGTTAATTAACCCGATGTGTACTGCAGCTACATGTGCAGAGAGCAGGGAGCCGCGCACACTGCTTAGCGCTGGCTCCTTGCTCTCCTAGCTAGAGTGCACATCGGCTTAATTAACCCGATGTGCACTGCAGCTACATGTGCAGAAAGCAGGGAGCCACGCACACTGCTTAGCGCTGGCTCCCTGCACTCCTAGCTACAGTACACATCGAGTTAATTACCCGATGTGTACTGCAGCTACATTTGCAGAGAGCAGGAGCCGGCACTGGCAGCGTGAGAGCGGCGGAGGCTGGTAACGAAGGTAAATATCGGGTAACCAGGGAAAGGGCTTCCCTTGGTTACCCGATGTTTATCTTGGTTACAGCTTACCACAGCTGCCAGATGCCGGCTCCTGCTCCCTGCTTGCTTCATTTCGTCGCTCTCTCGCTGTCACACACAGCGATGTGTGCGTCACAGTGGGAGAGCGCCTTTGAAGAAAATGAACCAGGGCTGTGTGTAATGAGCAGCGATCTCACAGCAGGGGCCAGATCGCTGCTCAGTGTCACACACAGCGAGATCGCTAATGAGGTCACTGTTGCGTCACCAAAACCGTGACGTAGCAGCGATTTCGGTAGCGATCTTGCTATGTGTGAAGCACCCCTAAAGCAGCCTTAAGTCCCAGACTTTCAGGAAAAACCTCTTTTATCACATTGGGTTATTTAGTAGGCTAAACAACTGGTAAGATAATGTCAACATTTATCCCTGCCTACAGTTGGGCTTACACTGAAAGATTACCATGAACAAGCATTCTTAAGAACGCTATTTCATTGCTAACAGGCTGCCGATCACCAGATGAAGAAGGACAATGCTTGCTCATAGGGAGAAATTATATTTTTTGCAGTGCAAAAGATCAAGAAAGTTGATGGTGCATGGAACAATCAACTACAGACCACGCAGTGCACATTATTTACTGAGCTCTGTCTGTGTAATCAGGTTATGAATTGACCACTGATGAGTCAGTGTATACAGACAACGATCACATTGCACTGCTTGGACTGGCCGGTGGCTCTCCTGACCTGAGCATGACAGCTCCATAGAAATACATTCTGTCACGTTCCAGTCAGGAGAGCCACCAGCCAGTCCGAACATTGCAATGTAATCTTCATTCGAGCTATATGGCTATCTGACTGCGTCTTAAGGCTAAGGTGCCCCATACATAATAAATAACATATTGGCCAAACTATGGTTTTGGAAAACTGTTTGTCTGTCACCTATCTCTCCCAGCTCCTCAATACAGAGGACTGCATGCTCTGCCATGTGCTCCTGTGTTCTCTGAGAGTGGTTGCCAAACTTCTCTGGTGGCGGCTTATCTCACAGAGAAAAAAAGGATCAGCATTCCAAAATTCAACATGCCAAATTCTTATCTCCCACAACATTATTTGTCATGGGAGAGTTGGAAGCCCCCATGTACACAAGGCTACATCCGACATTCATCACTTAGGCTAGTTTCACACTTGCGTTGGACAAGATCCATAGCATTGCGTTGTGTGACGCATGCAACGGATGCATTGCATATAGTGGCACAACGCATGCTACAAATCGTACAAAATAACGCAATCCGTTGTAGTTTTTTTTCCTTGACTTTACACATTTGAGCATGTGCAGTTGTGTAAAGACAGCTGCGTTAACGGAATCCGTCAAATGACGCATTCTAACAGAATTCGCCACCATAGGCGTCCATTATAAAAACAACGGACGCCTAACGGATTCCTGCAGGTTGCGTTTTTTTAACACTCCGCCAAGCGCAGAAAAACGTTGCATGCTGCGTTCCATCCGCCCGACGCAGCGTCAAAATAACGACGCTGCGTCGTCCAGCGGATGCAACGCAGACACTTGCGTTACAGTGCGTCGTCCATACAAGTCTATGGAGAATAGCGCAGTGCGTTAACAGACTGCGCTATTCTCCATAGTGACGGCATGCGCTGAACGCAAATGTGAAACTAGCCTTACACAAAAAAGATTCCAAGTTTCATTCATGTTTTGGATCCGAGTTTCATCAGTGGTTTTCACATATTTATAAATAAATGACAAAGCTTTTCCTATACATTGCAATATTAATCACGTGAATTTCACAAACCCATATACTAAAGTTGGTACTTTTTATTTGAGTTGCTGGTAACAAAACAGACTTGTCTCTGTGATTTTTGAATGGACATATAGTTTGCAAAAAAAAAAACACCAACATGTGAACAGTCCCATAGGCTATAATGTGTACGGGCTCTATCTGTGAAAATCATGAATCAAGTACATACTTGAAAAATGAACACCTGAGTGAGGCATTACACTTATGTTCTTAAGGCTACATACCAATTTATGGCCACTCAATATAAAATTGCGATCACATGACAAGTAAAGATAGTGAGTGCGGCAGTGATGCAACAGTCAATAGAAATATAAGCCTTCTTGACTTTTGCCTGGCACTAGTCATTATCATTTCTTTCAGCAGGACACTGGTCTATGTGCAGCTCGTTGAAAGTTTTCAAATACAATGAGGAACATGGACTAGACATTTTGGACAGTAGCTATAACAGAGCCTATATGTTAATGTGACTAATTTCCATTCAGATTGATCACTGACATTTTCCACCATAATTTTATTTAAAAGACTGAAGCATGAAAAAGCATCCAATTGAAATTGTGGATCTGTTTTACTGGAATATTACGGCCAACTGCCGTTTAATCGCTAGGCAATCTTTAATTTAACAAGCATGCTGTTGCTAACAAATTCTTTTGTGCATGTATACAGGAGATACACGATAATGGCTTAGCTATTTCTCTCACCAATGCTGTTCTTCTCTTTTAATTAGTTATGTTTTATTGCAAAATAAACCGTTTCTACTCTCTAAAATCCTACAAAATGTATATTGTTCACTGATTGCATAAGAGGTAAGCACTGCTGCTTTGCGCAGCTTTATTGTTTGTTCCAATAGGTCCTAAATCCCAAAATTCTTCAGAAAGTTCCGTGTTTCTTTGTTGCACTAGGGCTGTAGGTTCAAACCTCACAAAGGACAACATCTGCAACTCATAGGAGTTGTATGATCTCCCCGTGTTTGTGTAGTTGTGTTCAAAATAATAGCAGTGTGTTCAAAAGCATGAGTTAAGCCCAAAATCTTTATAATAATTTTTATTTCCATGCCTTGGAAACATTGCACACTGTTTCCTAAATCAAAAGATGCAGAGAAATATATATAATATTTAACTGCTTTATAGAAAATATAAAAAAAATGATCATTGGGCTGTTCCAAAAAATAACAGTGTCTCCTTTTGTTTTTACATACTCAAAATGTGTCCTCTTTTTATTTAGGATTTAGCATTCCTGTGAATCACTAACCTAATATTTAGTTGTATAACCACAGTTTTTTAAAACTGTTTCACATTTATGTTGCATAGAGTCAACCAACTTCTGGCATCTGTCAACTGTTATTCCAGCCCAGGATGCTTTGACTACATCCCACAACACAGTTGTGTTCTTTAGAAAATTGTATCCGTTATAGTGCTTGTCTGCTTTTAACAGTGGGACTTTACGGGGACTTCTTGCTAATAGATTACCTTCACAGAGGCGTCTACTAATTGACACAGTACTCACAGGTAACTTGAGATCACAGGTAACTTGAGACAGTCTTTGATCATCCTGGAGCTGATCATTTGCTGAGCCTTTGCCATTCTGGCTATTCTTTTATCCCTTCAAATGGTCGTCTTCAGTTGTCTTCCAAGTGTCTGCTTTTGCTTTCCATTTTAAAGCATTGGAGATTATTTTAGCTTAACAGCCGATCATTGTCTGCACTTCTGTATAAGTTTAACCCTCTCCAATCAACTTTTTAATCAATGTACGTTGTTCTTCTGAACAATGTCTCGAAGATGCCATATTTCTCAGGCTTTCAAGAAGAAATGCAGGTAAGGGCCACCTGATTCACACCTGTTTCTTCACAACAGAATGATTGACTCCACGCTGATATTATTTTGAACACCCACCCCCTTTTCAATTAATTATTAAAATACATAGACTCAAAAACCTGCAGATCATGAATGCTGAGTCTGGGGGTTTTCTAAGAATCTACTGTACCAACTGGTAAATTATTTGACATGGGGTGATATAATTTATACCAAAAAAATGAATAATCTGGTTACTCATATTGGACTGCTATTATTTTTAACACTACTATATTTCCTCTGGATACTCTAGCTTCCTCCCACACTGCTAAGACATACTATTAGGGTGAGAAGACATTGATGAAGATACTGTATGTAAAAGCACTGTGGAATTAATTATGGTATATAAGCAAATTTAATAAAGCATCAATAGCATGATTCAGATGAAAATTTTTCAATACTAACCATTTTTTCATAATCTTTGGCTTTTAAGTTTGTATCTTAATGGCCTCAGGTACCCTTTTTCTGTTCTTAATGGATTATGGATCCTGAGTGGAGATGAGCGAACCCGAACTCTAAAGTGTGGGGTTGGTACCAAACACGGACTTTAAAAAAAAAATCAGTTCCGAGTTCAGAGCTTGGGTGTTGTATGTATGTTAACCACTTGAGCATTAGGCATTACGGTACCCTCGATGCTTCGCCCAGTGCGTGTCGTTTGCAGTCACTGCAATGTTTTTCAGATATAGTGTGTTCTAAAAAAAAAAAACAAAAACAAAAAAAACAGCCCTCCCTACCCCAGAAATGCTCTATTTATGGCTGGCTGTATGTGGTTGGAGAGCCAAACTGCACAATCAGTGACTTCCAATGGCGTTGGGGTTCCAGGACCAAGCTCAGGTCAAGTCCAGGTCCCAAACTAAACTTTATCTAAAGTATAGCGGAACCCGGTGAACCCGAACTTTTCTTGGGTCCGATCAATTCTAATCCTGAGTCTTTCTAAAATGGCCATTTTCAAACAGGTCATAATGCGAAAAGGTACATTTTTGCCAAGCAACTCACACCTCTAATTATGGGCAAATAAATATCTGACTTTCCTCCTCACTAAGTTCTCCCTTTAAGAAATAGTGTACTCAGCTATTTCATACCATCCCTAACTTTGTCGCAGTGATTTAATAAGACTGCATAACTACTTTTAATACTGTAAAATAATGATATCCTTAGACATTATTTCTAAGCAGGTATCTATGAGTCTCTTTACTTGTACTTTAATATTTTATATGTGTTATTGCTCCTTAGAGAATGTGCCAAAAAGGCATATGAACACATCTGCATGAGAAAACATGATAAGAGACTTCAGAACATTTCTTCTTAATCAGGTGATAACCAATTTTTCTTAAGTGAAAGTGAAATAAGTATCAAAGTGCTCATTAATGTAAAACAGTACACTGAGAAAGATCAGACATGATGATGACACTGACACTAGATGAGGAATTCAATAGTTTGAAATACTGTTAAATTAAGATATTCTAAATTAGAGTACTTTCACAAGGTTTGATTTCATGCAGTTTTTATTGCAGTATCTTCAGAGCGAATCTGTAATCAGATTTCACAAAACAAACTGCATAAACATTAAAAAGATCTCTTTGACCTGATGAGACTGGTGGATCTACTTTCAAAATCCATGTCATATCGGCTGTATAATCATAATATTAAAGTGGTTTTCCCATGAACCAAGCTCATTTTAATCATTAGATCTTGGAATAATAATAAGTTCCACAATTGGATGTGTTCCTAAACTGAGATAATCTTAGATATGGTGTCCTTGCTATGTACTGTGTAATGCCTGTGTCTGACAGTACATGGACATGGTCTTCTCATACCACATCTCCTGGGTAGGTGAGGAAGCAAAAATGTACACATTTTTTTGCCAGAACATGCAGATTTGGTGCAGGAATTTAGCATATACATTTCTGCACCAAATCTTCATCTTCTAGCAATATATCACATCAAGAATGCATCGCATTTTGATGCATTTTTTTCCAGGAGATGCAGTATTGGTGCAGGAATTTTAGAGACAGTGGGTGGGGTTTTTTGTATTTAATATCAAATAAAGTATTTTTTGGTGTTTGTGTTATTTCTTTTCACTTACACTCTGTGCAGAATTATTAGGCAAATGAGTATTTTGATCACATGATAATTTTTATACATGTTGTCCTACTCCAAGCTGTATAGGCTTGAGAGCCAACTACCAATTAAGTAAATCAGGTGATGTGCATCTCTGTGATGAGGAGGGGTGTGGTGTTATGACATCAACACCCTATATAAGGTGTGCTTAATTATTAGGCAACTTCCTTTCCTTTGGCAAAATGGGTCAGAAGAGAGATTTGACGGGTTCTGACAAGTCCAAAATTGTGAGATGTCTTGCAGAGGGATGTAGCAGTCTTGAAATTACCAAACTTTTGAAGCGTGATCACCGAAAAATCTAGCATTTCATGGCAAATAGCCAACAGGGTTGCAAGAAGCGTGTTGGACAAAATAACTGCCCATGAATTAAGTAAAATCAAGCATGAAGCTGCCAAGATGCCATTTGCCGCCAGTTTGGCCATATTTCAGAGATGCAATGTTACTGGAGTATCAAAAAGCACAAGGTGTGCCATACTCAGGGACATGGCCAAGATAAGGAAGGCTGAAAAATGACCACCTTTGAACAAGAAAAATAAGATAAAACGTCAAGACTGGGCCAAGAAATATCTTAAGACTGATTTTTCAAAGCTTTTATGGACTAATGAAATGAGAGTGACTCTTGATGGGCCAGATGGATGGGCCAGAGGCTGGATCAGTAAAGGGCAGAGAGCTCTACTCCGACTCAGACGCCAGCAAGGTGGAGATGGGGTACTGGTATGGGCTGGTATCATCAAAGATGAACTTGTGGGACCTTTTTTGGTTGAGGATGGAGTGATGCTCAACTCCCAGTCCTACTGCCAGTTTCTGGAAGAAAACATCTTCAAGCAGTGGTACAGGAAGAAGTCGGTATCATTCAAGAAAAACATGATTTTCATGCAGGACAATGCTGCTTCACATGCATCCAACTACTCCACAGGGTGGCTGACAAGTAAAGGTCTAAAAGCTGAAAAAATAATGACATGGCCCCCTTGTTCACCTGATCTGAATCCCATAGAGAACCTATGGTCCCTCATAAAATGTAAGATCTATAGGGAGGGAAAAGAGTACACCTCTCTGAACAGTGTCTGGGAGGCTGTGGTGGCTGTTGCACACAATGTTGATCGTAAACCGATCAATTAACTGACAGAATCTATGGATGGTAGGCTGTTTAGTGTCATCATAAAGAAAGGTGGCTATATTGGTCGCTAATTTTTTCGGGGCTTTGTTTTTGCATGTCAGAAATGTTTATTTCTAAATTTTGTGCAGTTATATTGGTTTACCTGGTGAAAATAAACAAGTGAGATGCGAATATATTTGGTTTTTATTAAGTTGCCTAATAATTCTGCACAGTAATAGTTACCTGCACAAACAGATATCCTCCTAAGATAGCCAAATCTAAAAAAAACCCACTCCAACTTCCAAAAATATTAAAGGAGTTATCCGACAAACACTCCAAAAAAAATTGTAAGCTAATCTGTGCTGTATTGTCATATAAATCACCCCTACATTGTTATTTTTAGTTTTCTAACTTTTGTTCCTCTTGAATTCACCCTTTATTCTCTGCAGCACCTTGTTTACATTCAGCTCCAACAAACATGACAATTTCCTGTATTCTTGGTTGCCAAACCTCAGTCAGAGCTGGCACCACCCAGCCTCAGTGTCCAGCCCCACCCCCTGCCCGGCCTCAGTGTACAGGAACGCCCCCTGCCCGGCCTCAGTGTACAGGAACGCCCCCTGCCCGGCCTCAGTGTCCAGAAACGCCCCCTGCCCTCCCTCTGCACATTCAATGGCTGTCAGTATTCTGCCCAGCACCTGACCTCTCAGCATGTGACAGAGCAGAGATCCAGCTTCTCTCATCTGTGACACAGCAATCACCTCACATCCCATCCACAATGGTAACAGAAAGAGTTGTTACATGTTCCTCACCCCTTATAGATAAATGAATACTGTGTAAGGCCCCTTTCACACGTCAGTGATTCTGGTACGTTTGTGCTTTTTTTTAAACGTACCAGAATCACTGACATACGCAGACCCATTATAATGAATGGGTCTGCTCACATGTCAGTGATTTTTCACTGCACGTGTCTCCGTGCGGCGTACCCGCGTGTGCGTGATTGCTGCACGGAGACATGTCCATTTTTTTCTGGCATCACTGATGTTCCACGGACCACGCAGTGGTGTGGTCCGTGAAACACGTGCCAGAAAAAAACGTGCTTTTAAAATAAAAAACATTTTAACTCACCCGGCGTCCAGCGATGTTCTCTGCAGCCCGTGCAGCTTGCTGCTTCTGAGCCGGCTCATTATTGTCACGCATATTCATGATGCGCGACACAGCCGACCCGGAAGCAGCTGCTGCGGGGGTCAGCGCCGTCCGGATGGAGAGCGGGAGCGGGCGCAGGTGAGTTGATTACTAAGTGCAATCACGGGCCACAGAGAACGGAGCCCGGATTGCACTTAGACAACCCACGAGTGCCGTGAATCACGGCACACGCAGGGACATGTGCGTGTTTTACATGCCAGTGAAAAACGTCAGTGGTTTTCACTGACGTGTGAAACGGGCCTAAGGCAGACTATATATAGCACCCAATGTGAGTCTATAGTAGATATATACGCCATGTATGTATGGTACATGTGTGTGTGTGCATGGTTTGTGTCATATAGTTATGTGTATACATATATATAAATATATATATATATATATATATATGCACATAGATTCTCCACGCTTATCCCTCTATGTGTCACTATATGAATTGACACATTGGGCTCAGAATGTGGAGTGTGTAGATTGCATACGAGTGGTCACATGACCATTCATTCTGACTGTCGACAACTGTGTCTGCTGCATGTGATGTGAGGATTCACATATCTACACTGTGTAGCAGCAAGCAAGAAATAGTGCGATAATAATAATAATCATCATCATCTACAATAAAATATAGTTACTGCAGATTTTTGTGAAAAATCTTGACCACTATTTTTTCCTTGGGCTCCATGATATTTTGGTCATGCTGTCATACATCACAGCATGCCTATGTCACTACTAGCATGATGCAGGTCTGTGAGGTGGCTTTCATTTCCGCACTGTCTCGTTCACCGTCTGTCTCGTTCACCGTCTGTCTCGTTCACCGTCTGTCTCTGTCTGTCTCTAGCTTTCCGTCTCTTTTCTTTCCCTGTCTGTCTCTCTCTATCCGTCTCCTCACTGACATCTTATTACCTCTTATACTAACACTGTCCTTTGTTACTATAGTAACCAATCACAGCTGAGATTAATAAACTGTAGTTCCAGGCTCCATTCACTTTAATGGAGTCATGTTTTTTGGAGAGTAACTGTAAAGCGCAGGGTTAAATTTTCCTGTGAAACCGTAGTCTACGACGTTTCCTGGGTCACATGGGTCATCTGTGCAAAAAAACGTTATTGTAAATGACTTTAGCGGACTCACACACACACACACACACACACACACACACACACACACTCAGCTTTATATATTAGATTATATATATATATATATATATAATATTTATTTAAAATTGAAAGATATATACAGTTGTGTACCGCTCATGGCGGCAGACCACGTTGCTACTAAGGGACCTGTGAGTCAGGGGGCCAGTTCCAGGGCCTGCACTGGACCCTCCTCCGTCCTGTATTGCACGTTCAACTGAACGATAAATGCCAATATAATTGAAAGCAATGATCTGACGGCTCCCTCCTCCATTATTCTCCCTGTGCTTATGAGCTTTGATGTCTCAGTGCAGAGGGCACAATGATGTCACTTCAACGCACCCTCTGCAGACCAGTGCCGAACATTCAGGACACCTGCTGCAAAGATTGGAGCAGCGGGAGAATGGGGAGAGATGAGTAATTTTTTTAATCATTAGGTGGGGCAGCCATTATACTGTTTTGATCTGTGTAGGGGCCAAAATATAGTTTGCTGGGCTGTACGAGGGGGACATTATAGTATTTGGATGTCTATGTGAAGCGCATTATACTGTGTGTGAGCCATTATAAAATGTGGTGGGTTGTGTCGGGGCTATAATACTGTGTTGATGAAACTGTACTTTGTGGGTTGTTGAAAATGGAGGTTCACGAAACTTTGCGGCATCTTTTCAGAGTAGCTACTGAAAAAACTTGTTCTATCAGTCAGTGTAGGGGTAAACAGCCCTCTTTTCAGAGTATCAGAGGCTATTGTTGGGCAGAACCAGGACCTGGATTTCCGGATGTGTGATCAGGATCAGGCACTTGTGAAATTAAAAATTAATAGTAAAGTAAAAAAAAAAAAAAGAAGAAAGCGCTTCATACTGACCGAGGCTCAGTTGCAGCTGTACACTGCTCCCGTGGCTTCTCCTTCACTTGCTGGGCCGCTAATTACTGCTCATTCATATGCACTGCTTTCCCCGTCCTCCGGCTGTCCTGTCTCCTGTGATTGGTTGCAGTCAGACGCACCCTTAGCGTATGTGACAGCATCTGCCTACAACCAATCACGGGCGCCAAGACGGTTGATGAGCGGGAAAGCAATTCAACTCTGCGGATCATTATTGTGGTATAAAACGCATAAAAGTTTTTCTCCCATATTATGACACCAAGAACAGAAAAAGCATATGGCTACAGTATGCAGCCCCCAGCCGTGCGCTTATCTTGGCTGTGTATCCAAATAAGAGGAACTGCATGCGGCTTTTTTCTTGATTTACAAAAATAATTTAAAAATAAACGAAATTCAGTCCCCCCGAATTTTGGTACCCAGGCATGATAAACCACAAAAGCTGGGGGCTGGTATTATCAGGCTGGGGAGACCCCTATTTATTGAGCCACCCCGTGCCTAAAAATAGCAGCCTGCAGCCACTCAGGATTGTCACATCCATTAGATGTGACAATCCCAGCACTTTACCTGGCTCTTCCTGGTTGCTCTGGGGCGGTGGCAATCAGGCTAATATGAAGTTAATCACAGCCCACAGCTGCCTCTAAGCCAGATATTAATCGTCAGGGTCTATGAGACACCCCCCCCCCCCCCTTAGTAATCTGTAAGTGACAGTAAATAAACACATACACCAAGAAAAAACTGTTTTTTGTAATTAAATACATCACCCTCATAAGCCTCTTGATTAGGCTACATTCACAGGACTGCCCCGTTTTTGCGGTCTGCAAAAAAATGGTCATGTTTTTTCACGGATGCAACTGTGTGGCATCCATTCCGTTCTGTATATGGTCCGTGTGTCATCTGCGTACCTTCCTATTTTTTTCATACTGCAAAAAAAAGGAAGCAGCTAGATAGATAGAGGGATAGATAGAGACAGATAGCTAGAGGGATAAATAGAGGGATGGATGAATGAATCAAGGGATAGATAGAGGGATAGATAATAGATGAGAAAGACCAATATAATGTCCTACCCCCCCGCATATTCTAAGCTGGCACCCTTTAGTGCCTTTCATGTGGCACTAAAGGGTGCTTAGCCTTGTATTTAGCCAATAAATAAATAAATAATTAAAAAAAAAATGACGTGAGGTCCCCCCATCTTTTGTAGCCAGCTAGGGTAAAGCAGACGGCTGCAGCCTGCAGACCACAGCTGGCAGCTTCACCTTGGCTGGTAATCCAAAACAGAGGGCACCCCACGCTATTTAAAATTAAATAAATAATTTAAAACAAAAAACGTGGGGTCCCCCCCAAATTGCATCACCAGCCAAGGTAAAGCGGACAGCTGTGGTCTGATATTCTCAGACTAGGGAGGTCCACCGTTATTGGACACTCCCCAGCCTAAAAATAGCCGGCTACAGCTGCCCCAGAAGTGGCGCATCCATTGGATGTGCCAATCCTGGCGCTTTGCCCCAACTCATCCCGTTGCCCTGGTGCGTTGGCAAATGGGGTAATATATGGGGTTGATGCCAGATGTGTAATGTCACCTGGCATCAAGCCCTGGGGTTGGTGAGGTCAGGCGTCTATCAGATACCCGACATCACCAACCAAGTCAGTAAGAAATAAAAAATAGACAACAAAAAAAGTTTTATTTGAAAAAACACTCCCCACATTCCCTCTTTCAACAATTTATTGACAAGAACAATCCAATCCGGGTCCGGCGTAATCCAATAAGGGGGTCGCAAGGCAATCCATACCATAGTCAATGAGACTCCCAGTCAATGAAGAACAAAATGTTCCCCATTGGCTGGGAGAGCCGTGCAGTGACCTGAGCTAACATCAATAGGTCAGCCCAGGTCACTGCAGGGGATGCCGAGCGCTGCCATCAGGAGGTTAAATGAGATCATTACCTGCAGTAACGATCTCCTGCTCTCCTGACGTCAGCGCTGTCACTGACTTCTATGCCCGCCGCGTTCTACGCAGTATCGCGAGAGCCCGTGACGTCACTGCTAGTGACAGTCTCGGGCCGTCCGCGAGACGGGCAGAGAAGGCAGTGACCGCGGTGACGTCAGGAGGCAGGAGATCGTCACAGCAGGTAATTATCTCATCTAATCTAACCTGCAGCTACATGTGCAGAGAGCAGGGAGCCGCGCACACTGAGCGCTGGCTCCCTGCTCTCCTAGCTACAGTACACATCGGGTTAATTAACCCGATGTGTACTGCAGCTACATGTCACAGTGCAGAGAGCAGGGAGCCGCGCACACTGCTTAGCGCTGGCTCCTTGCTCTCCTAGCTACAGTACACATCGGGTTAATTACACGATGTGTACTGCAGCTACATGTGCACAGAGCAGGAGCCGGCATCTGGCAGCGAGAGAGCGGCGGAGGCTGGTAACGAAGGTAAATATCGGGTAACCACCTTGGTTACCCGATGTTTACCTTGGTTACAGCTTACCGCAGCTGCCAGATGCCGGCTCCTGCTCCCTGCTCGCTTCATTTCGTCGCTCTCTCGCTGTCACACACAGCGATCTGTGCGTCACAGCGGGAGAGCGACGACCAAAAAATGAAGCTGGACATTCAGCAACGAGCGGCGACCTCACAGCAGGGGCCAGCTCGTTGCTGGATGTCACACACAGCGAAAGCGACGGGACGTCGCTGCAACGTCACAGAAAATGGTGACGTAGCAGGGACGTCGTTTTCGCTGAGTATGACACCACCTTTAGCAGTCAGTGTCCCGCTCTCTGCCAGCCCCGCGGCGTGAGAAGCTGCTAATACTGCGGGCAGACACTGACATTGCAGTGCGGGCAGCTGCGGGGCTGGCAGGGAGCGGGACACAGACTGCACGGGCAGTGATGACAAGCAGCGCTCGTCATCCCCGCGGCTGCACGCACTGCAGGGTGAGAAGCAGCTTATACTGCAGAGGGGGGCAAACACTGACACGCTGCAGTGCGGGCATCCGCGGGGCTGGCGCGGGACACAGACTGATGCACACACACAGGTGACCCATGATGACACAGACAGCGCGCACAGGGGAGGGGGGGAGACAGTTCCCAGGGCGTCAGGCAGTAAACATGATAAAGCGCTGGGGACACAGCGCTGACAGTGTATCTGACAGCAAGTGTTCCTTGCCTTATTGAACTGGACACTGAATCAGCTGGAATTCAGGGCGCACGTAGCTGGGCACAGGAGGCGGGGGAGGGAGACTACGGAGTGTGTGGGAGGTTGTGGCCAGAGTACGGGGTGCAGGGGAATGTGTGGGAGGGTGCAGGGAACGGGGGCGGCTACTCCACGCACTGTACAACCCAGCAGGAAGGCAACATGCTGTTCCAGATTTGCATGTCAACATGGCCCTGCCCATGTAGACATGAAATGACCGGAAGCAGCAAAATCACGGCAGGAGCGGTCACATGACCACTCTGAGCCGGGGGAGAGGGGCTGACAGCAGGGCAGGTAAGTGGTCTCTATCTACTTACCTGCCCCAATGTAGCCCAATAGTGTAATAATGAAAAAAACTCAAAAGAAGCCGGATAACCCCTTTAAGCTTTGATATTTATGAGTCTTTTGCATTGGATGAGAACATAGTTGTTGATCAATAATAAAAAAAATCCTCAAAAATACAACTTGCCTAATATATCTGCACACAGTGTATAGTATTAGTAATGGGAGGAGTCTCATAGATGCCTCCCATTACTAATCTAGGGCTTAGTAGCAGCTGCAAGCTACCATTAACCCCTTATATTACCCTGTTTGTCTCCACATCACGTCAATCGGGATGTGCCGGATAAAGTGCCGGGATTGTCGCATATAATTGATGCGACAATTCTGACCAGTTGCAGGCTGCTATTTTTAGGCTGGGGGGGCCAATAACCATGGATCTCCCCAGCCTGAGAATACCAGCCCACCATCTGTCGGCTTTATCATGGCTGCGTATCGAAATTCGGGGGAACTGCATGATGGGTTTTCCAAATTCTTTATTTAAATAATTAAAAAAAATGCTGCATAGAGTCCCTCTTATTTGGATACACAGCCAAGATAATCACACGACTGGGGGCTGCAGTCTGTAGCCATCTGCTTTTTCTGTGCTGGGCTGGGTATCACAATATGGGGGACCTTATGCCAATTTATTTATTTATTTTTACACCACTATAGAGACGCAGAGAATGTGTGATTCCAACTAATCACATATGCTGTCACACAGGGTGGGAGCGCGGTTTGACTGCAACCAATCAAAGATGTCAGGACTGCCGTGGGGCAGGGAAAACAGTGAATATGTATGAGAGTTCATTTTTGGACACTGAAGTAGTGTTATAGCCGTGCGGGAGACTAGGTAAGTATAATGCTCCTGCTTTATTCCCTATTTTCTTTGTTTTTCCTTTATATTTTTTTTAAATGATCCAGGTGGCCAAATCTGAAGTTATGGGAAGTTCCCTGAGAACTCTGTGTTCAGGGTTATGCATGGATTCTAGGTATCTGGTAAGTACCCCAAACTTTACAGTTCGGGTTCCCCCATCACTATTCATGAGTCAAAGTGTATTCAATCACATCCCAGCCTGACAGCTGCAGCTTGTACTTACCAGTGTGAGATCTCAGCAGCACGAGAAGCATAGAGAAGGTCTTAGGCAGGCTGGATAGGCAGAGACTGAGTTAAACTTCACAAAGGATTACACAACTATCTGACATGAAATTCTAATGCAAATACTGCATCCTTATTAAGTGGAAAAGTTATATTTAATAATGTATAGAAAAGAGAATTAGAATTTGTCCTATATACTTTCACTCTCTTTATGATCAACTACGGATGCTGGATTCAAATTGCTATAAAAACTGCATTAATACGTTACATGTGAAAGTACCCAGAGTGATTTGGTCACGGCAGTTTCCTGTTGAATGACATTTTATGAGCTGCAGCTTTCTTGTTAATACTTTATGATTCAGACACTCCAGCTGTTTCCAAACTACCTTTCCCATGATGCAGAGCAAGACAAAAGTTGTCCGTTCCTGCTGAGTTCATGCTCACAGGAACTAATGTTCTTTGCAATAAAGCCTTTTGTTACAAACCTTACAGGAAAGAAACAGGTCACGATTACATATCTATCAGCCAGGGAGTTTTAAGAAGAAAAAGTCATAGGTCAACTGCTGAGATTCTGTCATCATAAGAAACACATTGATAAAGAAGAGAGAAACCACAGAAATAATCTACCAGCTGTGATTCTGTTTTCAGACTCTGTTCCTAGAGAATTTGGTAGTTCAATCTCTTACAGGTCATCTCTTTACAATAATACTGGTATTAAGTAGGTAAAAGAACACAATTTCAGCTAATATTTTTTTTCTATTTTTTTGGGACCCTTATAATGATGAACATTTAGTACAAGAGTCTAAGGGGTAACATTTCACCTTGTGAGGCATTAATTGGAAACGCAATTCTCCTCTGGGAAGTTACATATTCAACAGCATCTTGATAAAGGAAGAGGACTGGAACTATAGTGCCACCTATTGGATGTGGCAATTCTAAAAGTCAACATCAACCCTTTAACAAGCCTTACCACATGACATAGGATAAGAAGACAAACGAGAAACTCCATTTGCAGACGTGTTCTGGAGTATTTGCCCTTCATCAGTGCTGAGCAGGATGTCTGATTTGGCTGGGTGAGTGGATTTGCATTTTTGAATGCCCAAAGGGGTACTGCATGGCTCATTAATCTGCTTACACCAAATTGGCACTCTTCACAAGGAGGTACATTCCTCCGTAGGCCCCCTGAAAAATGTCTCTTACACAAATTAATCCTTTTACTTTTTACTGATGATGGGCAAAGCCCCAGTAATGGTATGTTCCCAAAATGAGCTGTTCATGCGTTTTCGACACTGCCTATTTTGCTGCATCAAAAATGCATCATCTTCCAGCAAATTCTAGCAAAGTGAATAGGATGCATAGTCATCTGTGCTTCTTTTTTGCTCAGCATAAACTGACCTGCAGTGCATGTTTCAGACCCGCAGCATGTCAATTTCTCTTGCAGGTACGCTGAGTTATTTGTGCAGATTTTCCAAATAGACTTGCATTAGATGCGTAAAAACCACAGGTAAAAACACATGTGTTTTTATTTTAGTGCTTTTCTAAGGCGGGCACTTCAAAAATGTAAGCAATCTCAACCTACGTATATCAATTAAGATTTGTCAAAGCCAAATAGCAGGAAGTATATAAAAAATCAACTTTATTTAAAGCATAACACACCAAAAAGAGACAAAAACTGCAGCATCAAAAACGCGATAAAAATGCATGTTAAAAAAATGCACACAAAATCGCAAGTTGAAACCCAAAATAACCTAATTTACATTATAAGTGCATAAATGGTACAGAAATTTTGCAAAATCATAAACTCACCAAAAGCTCATGTGGAAATGTAGCCTGGCATGTGTTCGCAAAAGAGGTTTCTTGTTTGACTTCTTATTCTAATGCCGGCGTCACACGGTACGATATATCGGGCGATATGTCGTCAGGGTCACGCCGTTAGTGACGTACATCCAGCATCATCAGAGATATCGTACCGTGTGACACCTCTGAACGACTATGAATGAGCAAAAATACTCACCATGTCGTTCATTTTCAAAATGTCGGTCCTCCTTCTGTGCTCCGGTTGTTCATTGTTCCCGAGGCAGCACACGTCGCTCAGTGTGACACCTCGGGAACGACAAACACAGCTTACCTGCGTCCCGCCGGCAATGCGGAAGGAAGGAGGTGGGCGGGATGTTACGTCCCGCTCATCTCCGTCCCTCCGCTTCTATTGGCCGGCTATCTTGTGACGTCGCTTTGACGCCGAACGTCCCTTCCCCTTCAGGAAGAGGATGTTCGCCGCCCACAGCGACGTCGCCCAGGAGGTAAGTGCGTGTGACAGGGGGTTAACGACTTTGTGCGCCACGGGCAACTTATTGCCCGTGACGCATAAACGACAGAGGCGGGTACGATCGCTCGTGCGATCGCACGATAGATCGTCTCGTGTGACGCCGGCATAAGTCATATGGCAAGACTGTCTTGTTTTCTCCAGGACCTACTCCTGTTACATCTGCGCCTTTCACCAGGCACCATCATATTAATTCTGCTGGCAGCACTGTAGATAAGGACATGTCAGGAATCAAGACCCAGCAAGAAGGCCTGCGGAGACACCATCACATGTTTCTCAACGCTGGCAGGAAACTAGCCAGGTCTTTCACCGGGAAGGAACAACCACAGGAAGGGCAGTCTCCAGTCAAGGAGACCACCTATGCCAATGAATATGAATATTTCCCAGGGGGCATTGCTCTAGAATCACTGCGTTGAGAAACACGTGATGGTGTCTCCGCAGTGGTGGATGTTGATCTCCCTAAGGTCAACCATCCTTGCTCACATAGTCTTTTACTAGGCAATGTCCCACTAGCCAGATTCTTACTCCACACTGATGAGGGACAAATACCCCGAAACGGCTGTCTGTGGATGGATACCATGTTTGGCATAGGTGGTCTACTTGACTGGAGACTGCCCTTCCCGTGGTTGTTCCTTCCCGGTGAAAGACCTGGGTAGTTTCCTGCCAGCGTTGAGAAACATGTGATGGTGTCTCCGCAGGCCTTCTTGCTTTGAATATTTCCCAGGGGGCATTGCTCTAGAATCACTGCGTTGAGAAACACGTGATGGTGTCTCCGCAGTGGTGGATGTTGATCTCCCTAAGGTCAACCATCCTTGCTCACATAGTCTTTTACTAGGCAATGTCCCACTAGCCAGATTCCTACTCCACACTGATGAGGGGCAAATACCCCGAAATGGCTGTCTGTGGATGGATACCATGTTTGGCATAGGTGGTCTCCTTGACTGGAGACTGCCCTTCCCGTGGTTGTTCCTTCCCGGTGAAAGACCTGGCTAGTTTCCTGCCAGCATTGAGAAACATGTGATGGTGTCTCCGCAGGCCTTCTTGCTTTGAATATTTCCCAGGGGGCATTGCTCTAGAATCACTGCGTTGAGAAACACGTGATGGTGTCTCCGCAGTGGTGGATGTTACATAGTTACATAGTTACTTAGGTTGAAAAAAGACCTAGGTCCATCTAGTTCAACCTTCCTCCACCAGTTCTACATTTAGTCACTAAGTCATTTATAACCAACAATGTTTTGTGTACTGAGGAAATCATCCAGCCCTTTTTTAAAAGCTGTTATAGTATCTGCCATTACTACCTCTTGTGGTAGGGCATTCCACAGTCTGACCGCTCTAACTGTAAAGAACCCTTTCCTATTTAGGTTTCGGAATCGCTTTTCTTCCACTCGCAGTGAGTGCCCCCTAGTCCTTAGTACTGTCTTTGGAAGGAATAAGTCATGTGCCAGTCCTTTATATTGACCACACATGTATTTATACATATAAATGAGATCTCATCTGAGATGTCTTTTTTCTAAGCTAAACATATCTAACTTTTTCAACCTGTCATCATATGGGAGGCCTTCCATTCCTTGTAATAGTCTAGTTGCCCGCCTTTGAACTGACTCTAACTTCTGAATGTCCTTTTTAAAATGTGGAGCCCAAAACTGGATCCCGTATTCCAGATGTGGCCTTACAAGTGATTTATAGAGGGGTAACAATACGTTGGGATCACGGGATCTAATCTCTCTTTTTATACACCCTAAAATCTTGTTTGCTTTAGCAGCTGCTGCTTGACATTGAGTGCTGCTGCTCAGCTTATTTGTAATGAGAATACCCAAGTCCTTCTCCTGTTCTGTAGTCCCGAGTTTACTTCCATTTAATGTATACGCAGCTATAGGATTACTCCGTCCTAGGTGCATTACTTTACATTTATCAACATTAAATCTCATTTGCCAAGTATCTGCCCATTCTGACATCTTATCCAGATCTTTTTGTAATATTGTACTATCCAGGTCAGTTTTTAATATCCTACATAGTTTGGTGTCATCGGCAAAGACTGACACTGTACTATCAATTCCATCCACAAGGTCATTAATAAAGAGAGTAAAAAGAATCGGTCCAAGCACAGATCCCTGCGGCACCCCACTGCTGACTACAGCCCATTTAGAGAATGTACCATTTATGACTACTCTTTGTTTCCTATCTTTTAGCCAATTCCTTACCCAGTTGCATATTGTGTCCCCTAGTCCTTGCTTCTGGAGCTTTAGTATAAGGCTATTATGTGGTACAGTATCAAATGCCTTTGCAAAGTCCAAATAAATCACATCAGCTGCATTACCAATATCCAGGTTTGAACTTACCCCCTCATAGAACCCCAACAGGTTGGTTAGACACGACTTATCTTTCATGAATCCATGCTGTTTGTCAGTTATCATATTATTTTCTGCAATATATTTTTGCATGTCATCCCTTAAAATGCCCTCAAAAACTTTGCATACTACTGATGTCAGGCTTACTGGACGGTAGTTGCCTGGATCTACCCTCTTACCTTTCTTAAATATCGGTACCACATCAGCAATCCTCCAATCCTGAGGCACCAACCCTGTTACAAGTGAGTCTAAAAAGATGAGATACAGCGGTCTGTCGATTACGGAGCTCAATTCCCTCAGTATTCGTGGATGAATGCCATCTGGTCCTGGGGATTTGTCAATGTTTAATTTACTCAGACGTAGGCGTACTTCATCTTGTGTTAAATTAATTACGGGTGGTGGACTTTGATTTTTCACTTGTTGAATGATCCCTGGTACAGTCAGTTCCTTGGTGAATACAGATGAGAAATGTCTATTTAATATCTCAGTCTTTTGTTTGTCCTCTATAACTAACTTGTTATTATATTTTAAGGGGCCGATACTATCTTTTGTTTTCCTTTTGGCATTAATGTATTTATAAAAGATTTTGGGATTTATTTTAATGTCATTGGCGATTTTTGTTTCAGTAGCTAATTTTGCTTGTTTGATTTCTTTTTTACATTTCCTATTGATATCTTTATACTCCTGCAATGCTATTTCTGTATTCTCAGCCTTTAAGATTTTAAATGCCCTTTGTTTTTGTTTTATTATACTTTGTACAGTCTTATTTATCCATAGTGGTTTCTTTTTATTCCTGGACATTTTATTACCACTGGGTATACGTTTTTTACAGGACTCTAGTAGTATATCCTTAAACTTACCCCATTTATGTTCGGTATCCCCAGTTACCATGACTTTGTCCCAATCTACACATTTAAGCTCTTCCCTTAATTTGTTGAAATCAGCTTTCCTAAAATTCCAGGTTTTAGCATTCCCCCTTTGAAATGTTCTATTGAATATTATGTTGAAGCTTACCATATTATGATCGCTGGTGCCCAAGTGCTCCCGGACCTGTAGATCTGAAATTGTATCCGGTCTATTTGACAGGACCAGATCTAGCAAATTATCTCCCCTGGTCGGTTCACCTACCATCTGAGAGAGGAAATGGTCTTGAATGGTAGATAAGAACTTACAGCTTTTAGCAGAACCAGAAGATTCTATGTCCCACTGAATGTCTGGATAGTTGAAATCCCCCATAATAAGAACCCGATTATTATTATTAGCTGCCTTTTCAATTTGTTCCAGCATTTCACCCTCTATTTGTTCAGGTATGTTAGGAGGCTTATAGCAAACTCCAATTAGCATTTTTCCATTATTCCCCTCCCCATGTACATTTACCCATACTGACTCTACATTGTTGCTGTTCCCCTCAATGTCATCATACAACACAGGTTTTAGGTTAGATTTAATAAATATACACACCCCACCACCTTTTTGGCCTTTCCTGTCCTTCCTAAATGTACTATAACCCTGTATGTTTGTCACCCAGTCATGGCTTTCATCCAGCCAGGTTTCCGTAATGCCCACCACATCATAATCCATGGTTAACATAAGAGTCTCCAATTCATTCATTTTGTTTGCAAGACTTCTTGCATTTGCCAGTAGACATTTAATCCTATTAACACCTTTATTACTCCTAGCCTCCCTATGTTCCTTGTATGTCCCATCCCCCCCTAATCCTTCATTGACCCCTACAGTCTCCCTGTCTCTATCTGCTCTATCTATCCCCTTATTTGCTCCACTACCCTCCCTCCCCCCCATCCTAGTTTAAAAGCTCCTCCATCCGTCTGACCATTTTCTCCCCCAGCACAGCTGCACCTTCCCCATTGAGGTGCAGCCCGTCCCTACCGTAGAGCCTGTAGCCGACTGAGAAGTCGGCCCAGTTCTCCATAAACCCGAACCCTTCCTTCCTGCACCAATTTCTAAGCCACATATTTATCTCCCTAAGCTCCCGCTGTCTTTCTAGTGACGCTCGTGGCACCGGTAGTATTTCTGAAAACACCACCTTGGAGGTCCTGGACTTCAGCTTCTCTCCTAGTTCCCTGTAATCATTTTTAAGGACCTTCCACCTGCCTCTAACTTTGTCATTAGTACCAATGTGCACCATGACCGCTGGGTTTTCCCCAGCCCCACCCAGCAATCTGTCTATCCGATCCACAATATGCCGAACCCGAGCACCCGGCAGACAACACACTGTTCGGCATTCACGGTCTCGGCGACAGATGACCCTGTCTGTCCGCCTAATTATAGAGTCCCCTACCACCAACATCTGTCTGGGCTTTGCTGCACTCCTATTTCCCTCCTTCCTACAGCAGTTGTTTTCCTGGTTGCTAGGAGCAACATCCTGCTGTAGTGACCCTAGTCCTGGCCCTTCATTCCTAATATCAGCCAAACAGGCATATTTACTAGGTTGTGCCAGGTCAGGACAAGGCTCCCTGACACTTTTCCCCCTACCTCTTCTTCTAACTGTTACCCAGCTACCTACCTCTGGGTCCTGATCTTCCCCACCTCCACCCTCCTCCATATCACTGGCCCCAGCCAGAGAAAGCTCAGTGAGCTCTAAACTCCTCTCCAGGTTTGCAATGCCCCTTAGTGTTGCAAGCTGCTTATTTAGATCAGTTACCTTGGCTTCCAAACACGCAACATGCTTGCATCGAGTGCAGACATAGTCACCCTCGAACGGCTGCTCAAGGCATGCATACATCTGACAAGATACACACCTGGTAGCATTGTCCATGGAGCACCTATCAAATGGGGATCAACAGTAAAGTAGAAAAACAAAGAGAAAAAAACCCAATGGGAAACGTCTAAGGATAAATTCAAACTATGTTCTTGTGTCAAACTATGTAATTGTGTTGAAACTATGCACTTATCTTAAATTCAGCACTTAAGTTCAGTTCAGTACCTCGCTCGCACTGGCTGGTTTATATAGATGTACAGAAGCTGCTAGAAGCTTCTAGAAACAGGTGTGACTAATCCTACTAATTAAATCACAAGACTACCTTTTTTTTTTTTTTTTTTTTCCTTTTCACAGAATCACAGACACACAATTCCCTAATGAAATTCAACAATTACAGTTATCACCACTATGTAATTGTGTTGAAACTATGCACTTATCTTAAATTCAGCACTTAAGTTCAGTTCAGTACCTCGCTCGCACTGGCTGGTTTATATAGATGTACAGAAGCTGCTAGAAGCTTCTAGAAACAGGTGTGACTAATCCTACTAATTAAATCACAAGACTACCTTTTTTTTTTTTTTCCCTTTTCACAGAATCACAGACACACAATTCCCTAATGAAATTCAACAATTACAGTTATCACCACTATGTAATTGTGTTGAAACTATGCACTTATCTTAAATTCAGCACTTACGTTCAGTTCAGTACCTCGCTCGCACTGGCTGGTTTATATAGATGTACAGAAGCTGCTAGAAGCTTCTAGAAACAGGTGTGACTAATCCTACTAATTAAATCACAAGACTACCTTTTTTTTTTTTTTTCCCTTTTCACAGAATCACAGACACACAATTCCCTAATGAAATTCAACAATTACAGTTATCACCACTATGTAAGGTCAACCATCCTTGCTCACATAGTCTTTTACTAGGCAATGTCCCACTAGCCAGATTCCGACTCCACACTGATGAGGGGCAAATACCCCGAAACGGCTGTCTGTGGATGGATACCATGTTTGGCATAGGTGGTCTCCTTGACTGGAGACTGCCCTTCCCGTGGTTGTTCCTTCCCGGTGAAAGACCTGGCTAGTTTCCTGCCAGCGTTGAGAAACATGTGATAGTGTCTCCGCAGGCCTTCTTGCTTTGAATATTTCCCAGGGGGCATTGCTCTAGAATCACTGCGTTGAGAAACACGTGATGGTGTCTCCGCAGTGGTGGATGTTGATCTCCCTAAGGTCAACCATCCTTGCTCACATAGTCTTTTACTAGGCAATGTCCCACTAGCCAGATTCCTACTCCACACTGATGAGGGGCAAATACCCTGAAACGGCTGTCTGTGGATGGATACCATGTTTGGCATAGGTGGTCTCCTTGACTGGAGACTGCCCTTCCCGTGGTTGTTCTTTCCCGGTGAAAGACCTGGCTAGTTTCCTGCCAGCGTTGAGAAACATGTGATGGTGTCTCCGCAGGCCTTCTTGCTTTGAATATTTCCTAGGGGGCATTGCTCTAGAATCACTGCGTTGAGAAACACGTGATGGTGTCTCCGCAGTGGTGGATGTTGATCTCCCTAAGGTCAACCATCCTTGCTCACATAGTCTTTTACTAGGCAATGTCCCACTAGCCAGATTCCTACTCCACACTGATGAGGGGCAAATACCCCGAAACGGCTGTCTGTGGATGGATACCATGTTTGGCATAGGTGGTCTCCTTGACTGGAGACTGCCCTTCCCGTGGTTGTTCCTTCCCGGTGAAAGACCTGGCTAGTTTTCTGCCAGCGTTGAGAAACATGTGATGGTGTCTCCGCAGGCCTTCTTGCTTTGAATATTTCCCAGGGGGCATTGCTCTAGAATCACTGCGTTGAGAAACACGTGATGGTGTCTCCGCAGTGGTGGATGTTGATCTCCCTAAGGTCAACCATCCTTGCTCACATAGTCTTTTACTAGGCAATGTCCCACTAGCCAGATTCCTACTCCACACTGATGAGGGGCAAATACCCCGAAACGGCTGTCTGTGGATGGATACCATGTGATGGTGTCTCCGCAGACCAAAAGTTTGGATACACCTTCTCATCTCTAGAACAAACTGTGAAGAGGAGACTTTGTGCAGCAGGCCTTCATGGTAAAATAGCTGCTAGGAAACTACTGCTAAGGACAGGCAACAAGCAGAAGAGACTTGTTTGAACTAAAGAACACAAGGAATGGACATTAGACCAGTGGAAATCTGTGCTTTGTCCTGATGAGTCCAAATTTGAAATCTTTGGATCCAACCGCCGTGTCTTTGTAGAAAAGGTGAACGGATGGACTCTACATGGCTGGTTCCCACCGTGAAGCATGGAGGAGGAGGTGTGATGGTGTGGGCATGCTTTGCTAGTAACAATGTTGGGGATTTATTCAAAATTGAAGGCATACAGAACCACCATGCCTACCATAGCATCTTGCAGCGACATGCTTTTCCGTCCGGTTTGCGTTTAGTTGGACCATCATTTATTTTTCAACAGGACAATGACCCCAAACACACCTCTAGGCTGTGTAAGGGCTATTTGACTAAAGGCCGCCTTACATGCTGCGATATCGGTACCGATATCGCTAGCGTGCGTTCCCGCCCCCATCGGTTGTGCAACACGGGCAAATCGTTACTCGTGTCGCACAGCATCGGCCGGACCCGTCACACATACTTACCTTCCCTGCGACGTCGCTGTGACCGGCGAACCGCCTCATTTCTAAGGGGGTGGTCCGTGCGGCGTCACAGCGACGTCACTGAGCGGCCGCCCAATAGAAGCAGAGGGGCGGAGATGAGCGGGACGTAACATCCCGCCCACCTCCTTCCTTTCGCATTGGGGCCGGCGGCAGGTAAGGAGAGGTTCCTCATTCCTGCGGCATCACACGGAGCGATGTGTGCTGCCGCAGGAGCGACGAACTACTTCGTACCTGCAGCTCCAACGATATTCGAGAATGGACCCCCATGTCACCGATGAGCGATTTTGCACGTTTTTGCTACGATGCAAAATCGCTCATCGGTGTCACATGCAACGGCATCGCTAATGTGGCCGGATGTGCGTCACAAATTCCGTGACCCCCAACGACTTCGCATTAGCGATGTCATAGCGTGTAAAGCCCGCTTTAGACGGAGATTGATGGGGTGCTACGCCAGATGACCTGGTCTCCACAGTCACCAGACCTGAACCCAATCGAGATGGTTTGGGGTGAGCTGGACCGCAGAGTGAAGGCAAAAGGGCCAACAAGTGCTAAGCATCTCTGGGAACTCCTTCAAGACTGTTGAAAAACCATTTCCGGTGACTACTTCTTGAAGCTCATCAAGAGAATGGCAAGAGTGTGCAAAGTAGTAATGAAAGCAAAAGGTGGCTACTTTGAAGAATATAGAATATAAGACATATTTTCAGTTGTTTCACACCTTCTTAAGTATTTCATTTCACATGTGTTAATTCATAGTTTTGATGCATTCAATGTGAATCTACAATTTTCAGAGTCCTGAAAATAAAGAAAACTCTTTGAATGAGAAGGTGTGTCCAAACTTTTGGTCTGTACTGTATATATATATATATATATATATATATATATATATATATATATACTTAACCTATAAACGGAAGGATATACCATAGAAATCCAAATAGTCTAATCTAGAATATCAAAAAACAACTAGAAAACCAAACAGAGATATTCCAAAGATATAAATATCATATAATTTTTATTGGTTAAAAAACATACACAATTTAAAAACATACATAAAAGACAAAGAGAGGGGAAACATGGTAAGAAATGATATAATGGGTGGCAACCCATTATATCATTTCTTACCATGTTTCCCCTCTCTTTTTCTTTTACGTATGTTTTTAAATTGTGTTTGTTTTTTTAACCAAAAAAAATTATATGATATTTATATCTTTGGAATATCTCTGTTTTTTTTTCTTTTTATATATAAATACTACCTTTTAACAACACTATTTGATAAGGATATGGATCATTTTGCACATATACACTCTGTACGGGAGCAGACATGGTCATGAGTATGCAATGAATGTTACTCAATACTGTTAAGATATTTTTCTAATTCCTCATATTAGCAATGTCCCATGGAACTAGTACACCAGCATTATAATGATTATATTTATGCTTGACAAAGGCTCTGGCGCTTAAGCCATTATCAGCTATTTGTCGTTCAGCTTAGGCCTCGTATCTGCAAGAGTCTTTGGAGAAAACACGCTTTTGGTAATAGAATTCTGGAGGAATTATCTAAATTAAAAATTAGTTGGGAATAGTTATTAGTAGACATAATCGCAGCTTTGCTACTGAGTAAAAAAGCAATGTTTTTTTTAAGCACTTTCAAGACACTACTCCAGAGATGTTAAAGCGCACCAATCACCAGGATTTTCCCACATAACCTGAAGCCAATGCTATATTGGCACTATCATGCTGATTCTATACATTCCTTTTGTTGTCAGCTAGGATGTATAGTTTTAGAAATACAAGCAAGTAAAGTTTGTAAAATGAGCAGCTATATGATTGGCAGCAGCTGTTGAGCAGGTAATAGATGGGGTGGGTTTTGATAGTGATTCCCACCCCCCACCTGTTGTTCCTCCCACTTTTATTTATGCTCATTCTATTGTAGAATCGTTTTACTAAGTGGCTAGAAGGACCTTTGCTGACGTCATACCCCTGTGACCAGAAAGGGCGGGGCCTCAGCTGACATAGCTGATATCAGGAAGGAACATTATTTTTCTGTTGGCTGAGGCGCCACCCCTTCTGGTCATATGGGTATGGCATCAGCACAGGCCCTTTTAACCATTTAGTAAAACAATTCTATAATAGAAATAGCATAAATAAAAGGGGGAGGAACAACAGGCAGGGGGGCGGGAATCACTATCAGCCCCCCCAGCTATTACCTGCTCAGCAGCTGCTACCAATCAAAAACTGTTCATTTTACAAACTTGACTTGCCTGTATTTCTAAAACTATACCTCCTAGCTGAAAACTAAAGGTATGTATAGAATCAGCTTGATAGTGCCAGTATAGCACTGAATTTAGGTTATATAGGAAAGAAGGGAATTTTGTTTACTTACCGTAAATTCCTTTTCTTCTAGCTCCAATTGGGAGACCCAGACAATTGGGGTGTATAGCTACTGCCTCCGGAGGCCACACAAAGTATTACACTTAAAAGTGTAAACCCCTCCCCTCTGCTATACACCCTCCCGTGCATCACGGGCTCCTCAGTTTTGGTGCAAAAGCAGGAAGGAGGAAACTTATAAATTGGTCTAAGGTAAATTCAATCCGAAGGATGTTCGGAGAACTGAAACCATGACCAAGAACAGTTCAATCTGAACAACATGTGTACACAAAAGAACAAACAGCCCGAAGGGAACAGGGGCGGGTGCTGGGTCTCCCAATTGGAGCTAGAAGAAAAGGAATTTACGGTAAGTAAACAAAATTCCCTTCTTCTTTGTCGCTCCATTGGGAGACCCAGACAATTGGGACGTCCAAAAGCAGTCCCTGGGTGGGTAAAAGAATACCTCGGTAAAAGAGCCGTAAAACGGCTCCTTCCTACAGGTGGGCAACCGCCGCCTGAAGGACTCGCCTACCTAAGCTGGCATCTGCCGAGCGTAGGTATGCACTAGATAGTGCTCCGTGAAAGCGTGCAGACTCAACCAGGTAGTCGCCTGACACACCTGCTGAGCCGTAGCCTGGTGCAGCAACGCCCAGGACGCACCCACGGCTCTGGGAGAATGGGCCTTCAGCCTTGAAGGAACCGGAAGCCCAGCAGAACGGTAGGCTTCAAGAATTGGTTCCTTGATCCACCTAGCCAAGTTGACTTGGGAGCTTGCGACCCTTTACTCTGGCCAGCGACAAGGACAAAGAGCGCATCCGAGCGGCGCAGGAGCGCCGTACGAGAAATGTAGAATCTGAGTGCTCTCACCAGACCTAACAAGTGCAAATCCTTTTCACGTTGGTGAACCGGATGAGAACAAAAGGAAGGTAAGAAGGTATCCTGATTGAGATGAACAGAGGATACCACCTTCGGGAGAAATTCCAGAACCGAGCACAGAACCAGCTTGTCCTGGTGAAACACCAGGAAGGGGGACTTGCATGACAGCGCTGCTATGTCAGACACTCTGCGGAGTGACGTGACTGCACTAGGAAGACCACCTTCTGCGAAAGGCGTGAAAGAGAATATCCCTCATTGGCTCGAAGGGTGGTTTCTGAAGAGCCGGTATCACCCTGTTCCGATCCCAGGGTTCTAGCCGACGCTTGTAAGGAGGGACTATGTGGCAAACCCCCTGCAGGAACGTGCGTACCTGAGGGAGTTTGGCTAGACGCTTTTGAAAAAAAACACAGAAAGCGCCGAAACTTGTCCCGGATTGAAGGAAGGACAGAAAGTGGGCAAGGCGAATGGCCAGAGAGTAAAACTCTGATCAGAGCACCAGGATAAGAAGATCTTCCACGTCCTGTGGTAGATCTTGGCGGACGTTGGTTTCCTGGCCTGTCTCATAGTGGCAATGACCTCTTGAGATAACCCTGAAGACGCTAGGATCCGGGACACAATGGCCACGCAGTCAGGTTGAGGGCCGCCGAATTCAGATGGAAAAAACGGCCCTTGAGACAGCAAGTCTGGCCGGTCTAGTAGTGTCCACGGTTGGCCTACCGTGAGATGCCACAGATCTGGGTACCACGACCTCCTCGGCTAGTCTGGAGCGACGAGGATGGCGCGGTGGCTGTCGGATCTGATCCTGCGTAACACTCTGGGCAGCGGTGCCAGAGGAGGAATACGTGAGGCAGGGAAACTGTGACCAATCCTGCACTAATGCGTCTGCCGCCAGAGCATTGTGATCTTGAGAACGTGCCATGAATGCCGTGACTTTTTCTGTTGTGCCGGGACGCCAATAGGTCGACGTCCGGCTTCCCCCAGCGGCAACAAATCTCTTGAAACACGTCCGGTCGAAGAGACCATTCCCCTGCGTCCATGCCATGGCGACTGAGAAAGTCTGCTTCCCAGTTTTCTACGCCCGGGATGTGAACTGCGGAGATGGTGGAGGCTGTGGCTTCCACCCAAAGCAGAATCCGCCGGACTTGCTGGAAGGCTTGCCGACTGCTTGTGCCGCCTTGGTGGTTGATGTATGCCACCGCCTTGGCGTTGTCCGACTGAATTCGGATCTGCCTGCCTTCCAGCCATGGCTGGAACGCTTTTAGGGCTAGAACACTGCCCTTATCTCCAGAACATTGATCTGGAGGGAAGACTCTGCTGAGTCCATGTACCCTGAGCCCTGTGGCGGAGGAAGACTCCCTGACAGACTCGCGTCCGCCGTGACCACAGGCCAGGATGTTGGCAGGAAGGACTTTTTCCTTTGACAAGAGTGGGAAGAAGCCACCACTGAAGGGAGGCCATGGCTTCCCGAGAAGGAGCAACGTCCTTGTCGAGGGACGTCGATTTCCTGTCCCATTTGCGGAGAAAGTCCCATTAAAGTGGGCGCAGATGAATCAGCGCAAACGGAGCTGCCTCTATTGCTGCCACCAACTTCTCTAGGAAGTGCATGAGGCGCCTCAAAGGGTGTGACTGGGCTCGAAGGAACGATTGCACCCCTGTCTGTAGTGACCGCTGTTTGTCCAGCGGAAGCTTCACTATCGCTGAGAGAGTATGAAACTCCATGCCGAGATATGTCAGTGATTGGGCCGGTGTCAATTTTGACTTTAGGAAAAATTGATGAACCACCCGAATCTCTGGAGAGTCTCTAGAGCCATGTTCAGGCTGTGCTGGCATGCCACCCGAGAGGGGGCCTTGACCAGCAGATTGCCTGAAAGAGTAGGACCGCTACCGCAGTTGTCATGACCTTGGTGAAGGCCCGTAGGGCTGTCACCAGGCCGAAAGTTAGTGCCACGAACTGAAGGTGTTCGTTCCCTATGTCGAAGCGCAGGAAGTTCTGATATCCTGATACAATCGGCACGTGGAGATAAGCATCCCTGATGTCGATTGATGCTAGGAAGCCTCCTTGGGCTATCAAAGGCGATGGCAAACGGAGAGATTCCATCCGGAACCATCAGGTTCTCTGTCCGTTGAGCAGTGTGAAGTCCAGAACGGGGCGGGGTGATCCGTCCTATCTGGTACCACGAACAAGCTGGAGTAAAAAGCCGCGACTACGTTCTTGAAGGGGAACGAGGATCGCAACTCCTCCTGCCTTCGGAGTGTTCACCGCCTGGAAACGTGCATCGGCTCGCTCGGGGGACGGAGATGCTGTGAAGCAACGAGTCGGAGGACGAGAACTGAGCTCTATCCTGTGACCGTAAGACAGAATGTCTCCTACATCGGTCTTGGACATGTGGGGACCACTCCCCTGACCTGGACCGCCATGCAGAAAAAGGTTCTCTGTGCCCGGCGGAGGATGAAAATACCCTCGCCTGAGACGTCAAAGACGCTAATTGCGGAGCACAGGATGACCGCATTGATCTGAGACAGAGCAGCTGAGATAGCCTGGAGTGCCCACCCCTGCAAAGGCCGGGGCAACGGACGCGCCTATGGCTTCATAGATGGATCCCATTAGGAGTTCTATCTGTCTGTCCGTGGCATTCTTGAGCGTGGACCCGCCAGCCACTGCTACTACTGATCTAGCCGCCAGTCCAGAGACTGGAGGGCACCTTATGACACTAAGCCGAAACCTTAACAACGTCAGAGAGGAAGGGACAACGTGTGTTATAAGGCGATCAGTAAAACGCTTGTCCGGGAAGGTGTGCTTCTGGACAGTATCTGTGCATTAGCTGGACTGGGACTGCGGTTCGTGCTGGAGTTTACCACGTAATAACTAGAGGCCACCCCAGGAACACGCTTCGTCGCAGACCGATAGGGGCCTGGGGCGATCCCGCAGTGCCCGGGCCTGTGTAAGGGGCCGGTCTGGACTGCAAACTCCTAGTCTCTTAGCCGACCATTTGTCCATAGCCTGAGACATGGATAGTGAAAATGACCCAGAGAGTTTCTCAGCAAAGCTGTAACTCTGTCCCTGCCGCCTGGACAGGGAACGCCGGCGAAGTTTTCATCATGCAAACTCTGTCGCTGTCATCTGTGCAGTGCCCGTAATATAGGCGCACAAGAGGTTAAAATAAGCCAGTGTCTTGGCACCCTTACTCTTTAAGAGCAGACAACCGCCTGTCGTCCGCAGAGTAATCAGTGAGGGTATACAGCCAAAAACAAACAATGCTGCCGAACAGTGAAATCATATACCATATAAATAAACACATATATATATATATATATATATACACTGCGGCACCAAGGGGGGGACAACACCCTAGGAAGACCACCTTTGAAAAACTGGTGCCCCCCAGTGCTCAGTGAGGGGGAAGGAGGATAGCAACGTATGCTCCAGCCCTCCCTACGTTATGATGCAGGGCTCTGTCTGCGGGAATCCGGTGGTCTATAGTGATCAGTGAGGGGGGGCGGAGGACAGCGAGGTGTGCTCCAGCCCTCACTGTCGGCAACATACCGACCATCCCGCCCTTCTCCCTGACTGGCAGGCTCAGGGGCGGGAGTTTAACACATTAGGCCGCAAAAGCCGGGGACTAAAGTAAAAACTGCGGCTGGCAAACAGGCACGGTCGGCGCGGTAGTCCCGGACAAAAAATGGACACCGCAGTCGCAGCTGCGTCTGAGGCCAAGGTGCTTCATGCACCGTGCCAACGGGGACACAGAGTACCTGTAGCTGCAGGGTGTCCCTGACGATACTCCGTCTCCTGTCCGGCAGGGGCTGCGGATGTGGCTTGTAGCCACCAGATTCTCTGCCCCGGGTCTCCCTCAGCTGCAGCCAGAAGTTGCTGAAAAACATGGCTGACGGCGTTCTCTGAGGAGGAGGGAGGCGTGGGCGTAGTCACAAAAAAGTGCGGGAATCTGGTGCCTCAGCGTGGGTAGTGAGGGGGGCGGAGGACAGCTCAATGTACTACAGCCCTCACTGTCGGCGTCATACCGACCGTCCCACCCTTTTCCCTGACTGGCAGGTCTGGGGGCGGGAGAATCCCATACTAGGCCGCAAAAGCCGGGGATTAAAGTTGAAATCGCGGCCGGCCGGCAGTGCACGGTCGGCGCGGTAGTCCCGGACCCACACGCACGCCGCAGTCGCTGCAGCGTCTGGGCCCAAGGTGCTTTATGCGCCGTCCCAACGGGGACACAGAGCACCTGGAATATGCGGTACTAGGCCGCAGAAGCCGGGGACTAGAGTATAAGCGCGGCCGGCCACAAGCGCGGTCAGCGCGGTAGTCCCGGCGCACTAACACGCCCAGCAGTGCTGCAGCGTGTATGACACAAGCGCTCCATGCGCCGTCCCCAAGGGGACACAGAGTACCTCACAGTAGCAGGGCCATGTCCCTGACGATACCCAGCTCCTGTCCAGCAGATTCCCAGGGGCTGCGGAGGGAGCACGGTCCCAGTGTCTGGAGACCGATTATGGATCCCACTTCACCCAGAGCCCTGCAGGGATGGGGAAGGAAAACAGCATGTTGGCTCCTGCCTATGTACCCGCAATGGGCACCTCAACCTTAACAACACCGCCGACCAGAGTGGGGTGAGAAGGGAGCATGCTGGGGGCCCTATATGGGCCCACTTTTCTTCCATCCGAAATAGTCAGCAGCTGCTGCTGACTAAGTTGTGGAGCTATGCGTGGATGTGTGCCTCCTTCGCACAAAGCTTAAAAACTGAGGAGCCCGTGATGCACGGGAGGGTGTATAGCAGAGGGGAGGGGTTTACACTTTTAAGTGTAATACTTTGTGTGGCCTCCGGAGGCAGTAGCTATACACCCCAATTGTCTGGGTCTCCCAATGGAGCGACAAAGAAATCCTGGTGATTGGACTGTTTTAAAATGAATCTATCACATTGTTTCTTCTGTTTGAAAAAAATTATTAAAGTCATTACTGGAATTGTGAAGTTGTCTCTGTTTTGTAATAAATCACAAATAGTTTTGTTTTTTTGCCATCTATAAAATGAAGCTCAACTAGGTCACTATAAAGCTTCCCTAGGTGAACCATATACAGTATTTCAGAGTAGGAGCAACTTGACGGTAGAAATGAAAAATTTATGTTGGTAAAACATTTCATGCGACTAGCATACATTGTGCAAAAAACATGATCCATTTGATGGGAATCTATTAACCTGCAGCCATAACAGTAATCTGCATGGTAAATACCAGTTTTAAACATACGTGGTAGGGTAAGGCTTCATTCAGATGTCCATTTTGTCCATACAAGTGCTATCTGTGTTTTTCACTCATACAGTGAGGAAAATAAGTATTTGATACACTGTCGATTTTGCAAATTTTCCCATCTTCAAAGAATTGAGAGGTCTGTAATTTTTATCATACGTACATTTCAACTATGACAGACAGAAAAAAACAAACAAACAAGAAAATCACATTGTATGATTTTTATTTGCATTTTATTGCATGAAATAAGTATTTGAGACAATAGAAAAGAATAATAACGTTTGGTACAAAAACCATTGTTTGCTATTAGAGGTCAGATGTATCCTGTAATCCTTGAGCAAGTTTGCACTCACTGCAGCAGCGATTTTGGTGCACTCCTCCATACAGACCTTCTCCAGATCCTTCAGGTTTCGGTGCTGTCACTAGACAACATTGAGTTTTAGCTCTCTCCAAAGATTTTCTATTGGGTTCAAGTCTGGAGACTGTCTAGGCAAGCCAAGACCTTGAAATATTTCTTACAGAGAGACTCCTTAGTTGTCCTGGCTGTCTATTTAGGATCATTGTCATGCTGGAAGACCCAGCTATGACCCATCTTCAATGCTCTTACTGAGGGAAGGAGGTTGTTGGTCAAAATCTTGCGATGCATCACCCCATCCATCCTCCCTTCAATACGGTGCAGTCATCGTGTCCTCTTTGTAAAAAAGCACCCTCAAAAGATGATGTTTCCACCCATATACTTCACGGTATAGACAGTGTTTTTGGACTTGTACTAATCCTTCTTCCTCCAAACACCGCAAGTGGAATTGATACCAAAAAGTTCTATTTTGCTCTCCAAAGGACTCTGGATTACAAACCCAATTCTACATACCTACAATGCCCATTATGCACAAAACCTTTGTCACATGACTTCTGAGAGACTAAGGAACCACCTTTTGCATGTCTTCTACAGCATCAAGAGTAAAATCCAGAAGGAATTTGAAACACAAAGAAAGACACTTCCAGAAAGCACAGAACAAAAATTACAACCCCGGACCAGACCCCAATCAGAGGACAATAAAACTTTCACACTTCTTATCTATGAACTGCAGCAATATTTATGGCCACAACAGTTTGCCCCCTAGCCATAGTGATAGTTCTGCTTCAGATAACTTGTCTTCTTTACTGCTCTATTCTATGTCCTGTTGTGTATAAATATGTGACTCTTCAGATTTTGTATTATACTGAGCCTGATGAAGAGACCTGCGTAGTCTCAAAAGCTTGCTATTATTACCATCTTTTCAGTTAGCCATTAAAAGGTATCAACCACTGAGGACTCTCAGTTCTTGTAAACAAACTTTTTTTATTTCTACTGGCTAACATGGTACAAAGATATATTTTACCTGTATTTTCCTCTCATCAGACCACATGACCTTCTCCCATGTCTCCTCTGGATCATATAGATGGTCATTGGCAAATTCCAAATGAGCCTGTGCTGGCATCAGCAGGGGGACCTTGCATGCTCTGCAGCATTTTAATTCATGACGGTGTAGTGTTACTAATGATAATCTATGAGACTGTGGTCCCAACTCTCATTGACCAGATCCTCCCATGTAGTTCTGGGCTGATTCCTGACTGACAGTCATCTTGTGTTTTTTCCATTTTCTAATAATTACGTCAACAGTTGTTGTCTTCTCACCAAGCTGCTTGCCTAGTCTTGCAGGTCTAATCAGGTTAAAAAAAAAACGGTTCCAGTCCGGAATTGATCCCAGGTATCTGGCTGGACACCGGTCCCGATATAAGTCTATGGAACCAGAATCTGGAGCTTAAAAATGGTGGTCAAAGGGATAGGAGCAAGCGTGATACCTTTTGAGCCTCCGGCTCAGCTAGAACTGCTCCCGCCTCCACTCACTCTTCTTTTGGAGGAGCTCATTAGCCTCATGCATATTCACTGCTTTCCTTGATCACTGACGTCTCTGATTGGCTGCAGTCAGACCCCACCCCCAGACAGCATCTGTCATTGGTTGGAATCACAGATCCAGTCTGCGGATCTATCATGGTATAAAAATAAAACAAAACTGGCGTAAGGTTTGCTTATATTATGATACTCAGCACAAATAAAGCCCATGGCTACAGGCTGCAGTCCCCAGCCATGCACTTATCTTGGCATGTATCAAAATAAGAGAAACTGCATGCAGCTTTTTATTATTACTATTATTATTATTATTTAAATAAATAATTAAAAAAAAACACGTGCGATACCCCCAAATTTGATACCCAGCCATGATAAAGCCCAACAGCTGGGGGCTAGTATTCTCAGGCTGGGGAGACCTGTGTTTTTTCCCCGCCCGGCCTAAAAATAGCAGCATGCAGCTGCCCAGGATCGTCGCATCCATTAGATGAGACAGTCCCGGCACTTTACCAGCCTCTTCCCGATTGCCCTGGTGCGGTGGCAATCAGGGTAATAAGGGGTTGTCAGCTCACAACTGCTACTAAGCCCTAGATTAGTAGTGGCAGGCGTCTATGAGACCCCCCATTACTAATCTTATTGTGAAAGTTAAATAAACACCAACACCGAAAAAAAACCTTATTTGAAATAAAAGACAAACAAGCACCCTCTTTAACCATATGGAGGGACCCTACACCAATTTTTTATTTATTTTACTGTACGCTATAGACCCGCAGACCGGGTCTGTGATTGGAAGTGTGGGGCACGTCTGACTGTAATAAATCACAGATGTTGGTGTTCGGGAAAGCAGCGAATATGCATGAGCCTAATGTGTGGCCTGAAAGAAGAATGAGAGGCTGTGGGATCAGCGTGACAGACTGTGATTCGGTACGTATGTGTAATGCCTGCCTGGATCAACAGACTCAGGGGGGATGTAATGGACAGACTAGAGGGAAGCCACTTACCAAGCAGGACCTCCAGAACCCTGAAACCCTTTAACCCCTATACAGGGATTTGGAATTACACAGGGCCCTGGATATCACTACCTGTGGAAGGCTGCAATCCGATGAGAGTAGTCGTCAAGCAGGGGCAAACCAGGAATAGTAGAACAGGGACAGATTCGTCAGACAAGGACGTAATCAGAAAACGGAGCAGAGGTCAAATCCGGATCGGGCAGCGAGGTACAAAAACAGCAGGCAGAAGGGTTGTAAGCAAACACGCAGAAGTCAGCACACAGGAATCACAAAACAGAATAGGGCAGACCAGGAGCCAGGAAATCAGAACTATCTATGGCAGTGGCATGTGACAGGGGGGAAAGGTGTGGTGTCTTCCCATTGGCTGTAGCTGAATGCTGGCAACTTCAGCTGGAAGACACATGCCACCCACAGTCAGCCAGCGGTACTGCAGATCCCAAGATAACCCAGCCCAGTGGATGATCGGAGCCTGCGCCCACCGATGCTGCTGGCATCGACTCCTCTCCCATCACTAGCACCATCCACGGCAGGAACACGGCGTCGCCTGGTGATTGATGCAGAAGCCGCTGGAGCAGACTCCGGCGGTGACGTAACAGTGTGAAGCACTAGATTATATGGGGACCGGCATCTGGCCAACTACCAGGGATCAATCCCCCGCCGACTTCGGCGGGGGATTGATTTGCAAGTCCTCCCATCACTAGTGAGAAACGCAGGGACAAAACGCAAAAAGAATGAACATTCTGCAGTTTGTCAGACGTTTGTGACAAATCAACTGCAGACAAAAAGAAAACCTGCAACCTGCGCTCAGCAAATCTGAATTCTCATAGACTTTGCTGAGAAGTCAAAAGTGAGAACTTTCAGACAACAAAACTGCACCAAAACCCCTGGCAAAAAAACGCAGCATGTGCATATGGCCTAAGGCTAAGTTCACACTTCTGTTGTTTTGCTTCAGTCACAATCCCTTTTGTGACTGATGTGACTGATGCGTTGCAGATTGTTGTACAACTGATGGGACGGATCCGTTACCTGGCAAAGGGGAGAGAGAGAGCCCCCATCATTACTGCATACACCGGCACTACCACCCCCATCGTCACTGCGTACACCGGCACTACCGCCCCCATTGTCACTGCGTACACCGGCACAACCGCTCCGATCATCACAGCACACACACTGGCACTATGGCCCACATCATCACCACACACCCCGGCACTACTGCCCCCATCATCACCGCACACACACAGGCACTACCGCCCCCATTATCACTGCACACACACCGGCACTACCACCCCTATCATCACCGCACACACACCGACACTACCGCCCCCATCATCACCGCACACACACCGGCACTACCGTCGCTCCCATCATCACCGCACACACACCGGCAATACCGCTCCCATCATCACCACGTACACCGGCACTACCGCTCCCATCATCACTGTGTACATCGGCACTATCGCCCCGTCATCACAGTGTACACCGGCACTACCGCCCCCATCATTACCGCACACACACCAACACTACCTCCCCTAACACCATACACACAGCGGCACTACCGCCCCCATCATCACCGTACACACACCAGCACTACCGCCCCCATCATCACCACACACATAGGCACCACTGCCCCCATCATCACCGCACACGCATCGGCACTACCTGATTGACGTCACCGCAGACAGCGCAACTCACTTCAGTTGCTCTGTGGAGATCACAGTGAGCGGCGGTGTTCTGTGGCCGCTCCTGTCAGCTTCCGATGTAGCAAAGCTGAAAGCGCCGTGTGACCTTGTGTAGATTACGTCAGACCTGGAGGGGTGTTTGGGGATTTTAATAAAGTGGTGAAAGAGGGTGTTTTTATGTCTTTTATTTCAAATAAAGGATTTTTCAGTGTGTGTGTTTATTTACTTTCACTTACAGGTTAATCATTGGGGGTGTCTCATAGACACCTACCATCACTAAGCTAGGACTTAGTGGCAGCTATGGGCTGCCATTAACTCCTTATTACCCCGATTGCCACCGCACCAGGGCAATCTGGATGAGCCGGGTGGAGTCCCGGGACTGTCGCATCTATTGGATGCGGCAATTCCGGGTGGCTGCTGATATTTTTAGGCTGTGGGGCTCCCCATAACGTGGGGCTCCCCATCCTGAGAATAGCAGACCTCAGCCATGTGGCTTTACCTTGGCTGGTATCAAGATTGGGGGGGACCGCACGCCGTTTTTTTAAATTATTTATGTTACTGCAAGATATAGACCCACCCACTAGCGCCTATGATTGGTTGCAGTTAGACGAGCCCCAGGCTGAGTGACAGCTGTCTCACTGCAACCAATCATAGGCGCCGGAAGGCGGGGAAAGCAGTGAATACGAGATGGAATAATGAGCGGCCGGCATTTTCAAAACCAGGAGAAGCCGTGGGAGCAGTGCGATAGCAGTGCAGCTCCGCGCCGTGCCGGTAATCGGTGAGTATGAAGGAGGGAGAGGGAGAGACAGACGGACCGATCAACAGAGAGACAGAGACCGACATTGACAGAGAGAGAGAGAGAGAATTTTGCACTAACCGGAAAGAAATTTCCACTTCTGAGCATGCTTTGTTGCTAAAAACGGATCTGTCGCCGGAATCAGTCATTTAACTGATTCCAACAGATTCCAGCGCCCATAGGCTTCTATTATAACCATGATGGATGCCGACTGAATCCTGCATGGTGCATTTTTTTTGATGCTGCAAAAAACATTAGGCTAAGTTCACACTTCCGTTGTTTTGCATCAGTCACAATCCGTCGCCTTGAGGGATTACAGTATCCTGCAAAATATTTTTCAGGAATCCGTTTTTTCCCCATAGGCTTCTATTAGCGATGAATTGTGACTGATGGACTTGCGTTGCATCCGCTGCGTGACAGATCAGTCAATTACTGACTGTCAGGCGGGAGCAACGCTGAATGTAACATTTTCTGTGTGCGGCAGATCGGTTTTTTACTGTAAGCATGCGCACAGTAAAAAAACATGATCGACTGTAAATTCAGTTCCAGCGGTCGGAACGATTAGCGCCGGCGGGCGTCTTTTGAGAATGATTGCTCTCATAAAAGCCGGCTGCTGGGAGATCAGCTGATCGCTCTCAAAACCCGGCCGCCGGCATTAGAGAACAATCAGCTGATTGCTCTCTCTCTCGGAATCTGCTTTCTCATGACAATTCTTGTTAACCGTTGTACAACGCATCAAGCAACGCAGGTGACTGAAGCAAAACAACGGAAATGTGAACATAGCCCTAGGCTACTTTCACACTTGCGTCGTTTGGCATCTGTCACAGTGCATTGTGTGACGCATGTGACGGATGCGTTGTAAATACTGTGATAATAAAGACAACAGATTCCTGTAAAATAACGCGTTGTGTTAGTTTTTTTTTATCCGAGAGAGCCCCCATCATCACCGCACACACCCCGGCACTACCGCCCCCATCATCACCACACACACCCCGGCAATACCGCCCCCATCATCACCGAACACACCCCGACACTACCGCCCCCATCATCACCGCACACACCCCGGCACTACCGCCCCCATCATCACCGCACACACCCCGGCACTACCGCCCCCATTATCACCGCACACACCCCGGCACTACCGTCCCCATCATCACCGCACACACCCCCGCACTACCGCCCCCATCATCACCGCACACACCCTGGCACTACCGCACCCATCATCACCGCACACACCCCAGCACTACCGCACCCACCATCACCGCAAATACACCGGCACTACCGCATCCATCATCACCGCAAATACACCAGCACTACCGCACCCATCATCACCGCACATACATCGGCACTACCGCCCCATCACCACCGCAAATACACCGGCACTACCACATCAATCATTACCGCACACACCCCGGCACTACCGCATCCATCATCACCGCACACACCCCGACACTACCGCATCCATCATCACCGCACACACCCCGGCACTACCGCACCCATAACCACCGCAAATACACCGGCACTACCACATCAATCATTATCGCACACACCCCGGCACTACCGCATCCATCATCACCACACACGCCCCGACACTACCACATCCATCATCACCGCACACTCCCCGGCACTACCGCACCCATCATCACCGCACACACCCTGGCACTACTGCACCCATTATCACCGCACATACATGGCACTACTGCATCCATCATCACCGCACACACCCCGACACTACCGCATCCATCATCACCGCACACACCCCGGAACTACCGCACCCATAAACCACCGCAAATACACCGGCACTACCACATCAATCATTATCGCACACACCCTGGCACTACCGCATCCATCATCACCACACACGCCCCGACACTACCACATCCATCATCACCGGACATATCCCGGCACTACCGCACCCATCATCACCGCACACACCCTGGCACTACTGCACCCATTATCACCGCACATACATGGCACTACTGCATCAATCATCACCGCACACACCCCGGCACTACCGCATCCATCATCACCGCACACACCCCGGCACTATCGCACCCATCATCACCGCACACACCCCGGCACTACCGCACCCATCATCACCGCACATACATCGGCACTACCGCCCCATCACCACCGCACATACATCGGCACTACCGCCCCATCACCACCGCACACACCCCGGCACTACTGCATCCATCATCACCACACACACCCTGGCAAGCCCGGGTGGCTGCTGGCTGATATTGTTAGGCTGGGGGGGCTCCCCATAACGTGGAGCTCCCCATCCTGAGAATACCAGCCTTCAGCGGTGTGGCTTTATCTTGGCTGGTATCAAAATTGGGGGCGACCGCACGTCGTTTTTTTGTTATTATTTATTTATTTTACTGCATGATAAACCCGCCCACCGGCGGCTGTGATTGGGTGCAGTGAGACAGCTGTCACTCAGCGTGGGGGCGTGTCTGACTGCAACCAATCATAAGCACCGGTGGGCGGGGGAAAGCAGTGAATACGAGATGGAGTAATCATGAGCAGCCGGCATTTTCAAAAGAGGAAAAGCCGCCAGAGCAGTGTGACAGCTGTGCAGCGCCACGCCAGTGATCGGTGAGTATGAGAGAGGGGGGGAGAGACCGTCACAGAGAGAGAGAGAGAGAGAGAGAGAGAGAGAGAGATCGACCGACAGACAGACAGACAGACAGACACCAGGAGTGCTTTTAAACGTTATGCTGGAAATGCTGAGCATGTTCAGTAGAACTTGATGTAATCCTGCACTGGAATCCATCGCCAAATGCATGGCGACAGAATCCAGCACCAAAGACAATCATTATGCCTCTGCCTCTTAACGTATCCGACGGAATCCTGCGGAGTCAGATTCTTTTACAGCAACAAAAAACGCTACATTTAGCGTTCCCTCCGCCCGACGGTCACTGACGGTCAGCAACAAAACAATTGATGCGCCATGGGGCAGATGCAACCCGAGGCCATCCGTTGTAATCCGCCCTTAATAGAAGCCTATGAGGAATAAACAGCTTCCTGCAACGGTTACCGTAATTCCTCAAGGCGGCAGATTGCAACGGATGCCGCACAATGCAAGAGTGAAAGCATAAGCCTAAAGAACCGTGTGCAGCATCCAACAAAACCGCTGCAGCTCTAGTACGCCTGTGTGCACAGCCCCCACCAGCTGCCACTGATCTGCCCTGTACTGTGCATACTCCCATATACCATGGCTTATCTGCAGCAGCCATCCGGGATATTAGAGAACACCACAAGCTGTGACTGCGCCTCAGCTCCTCTGTACAGGACACCCTGGAGACGGAGGATAATATTATTACGTCAGAGGCCGCTGTACTGAACAGGCTCACTCACTACTGACAAGCGTTACGTAACCCTCCTCTAATCGGCGTGACCTTCATGGAGGCGGTGTACGCACGACTCACGGACTCCTGGGAGTTGTAGTTTTCCTCTTGTATGATCGTGGCCGTAACACGCCGTCAGGAACTACATTACCCGGCGTCCTCTGCGTGCTGACGTCAGTCACGGGGAACGTTCGGGAAGGTTACTGAGCTCTTACATCAGAGTAAGTGCGGCACAGCTCGGGTCTGGAGTTGGTGGTGAGTGTCCTGGTGGGCCAGGGTTATGCAGTGTGTTATGGCTGAGTGTGTATTGTGTCCATACTGAGCATAGCACACATGTCATATATACAGACACACGGTGTGTAGCTCTGCGAGGAGACTGTCTGCTCTGTGCTGATACCTGGCTGCACAGCCTGCACTGGGCACAAGTCTCATCAGTTACAGGGAGAGTAGAGGCCGCCGCATCTTCCCTGATAACACCATCACCAGTGAGTGAGAGTCATGCATTACTGATTATTCAAATATTAAATCTTTATTGACATCAATTAAAACAGAATGTTCCACTAGGAGTCCGTACAGGGGCACTGCAGCCTGGATGGTGCTGGGACATGAGCCTGTAAAGCAGGGGTGGGGAACCTTTTTTCTGTCGGGGGCCATTTGGAAATTTCTACCAACCTTCGGGGGCCGCACAAAATTATCAATGTTTAAATGACCCTGCTATATTGGGGGAAGCAATTAATTAACTGGGGGCATGGGGCTGGGGTCACAGACACCACACGCGGGGCTGGGGTCACAGACACCACACGCGGGGCTGGGGTCACAGACACCACACGCGGGGCTGGGGTCACAGACACCACACGCGGGGCTGGGGTCACAGACACCACACGCGGGGCTGGGGTCACAGACACCACACGCGGGGCTGGGGTCACAGACACCACACGCGGGGCTGGGGTCACAGACACCACACGCGGGGCTGGGGTCACAGACACCACACGCGGGGCTGGGGTCACAGACACCACACGCGGGGCTGGGGTCACAGACACCACACGCGGGGCTGGGGTCACAGACACCACACGCGGGGCTGGGGTCACAGACACCACACGCGGGGCTGGGGTCACAGACACCACACGCGGGGCTGGGGTCACAGACACCACACGCGGGGCTGGGGTCACAGACACCACACGCGGGGCTGGGGTCACAGACACCACACGCGGGGCTGGGGTCACAGACACCACACGCGGGGCTGGGGTCACAGACACCACACGCGGGGCTGGGGTCACAGACACCACACGCGGGGCTGGGGTCACAGACACCACACGCGGGGCTGGGGTCACAGACACCACACGCGGGGCTGGGGTCACAGACACCACACGCGGGGCTGGGGTCACAGACACCACACGCGGGGCTGGGGTCACAGACACCACACGCGGGGCTGGGGTCACAGACACCACACGCGGGGCTGGGGTCACAGACACCACACGCGGGGCTGGGGTCACAGACACCACACGCGGGGCTGGGGTCACAGACACCACACGCGGGGCTGGGGTCACAGACACCACACGCGGGGCTGGGGTCACAGACACCACACGCGGGGCTGGGGTCACAGACACCACACGCGGGGCTGGGGTCACAGACACCACACGCGGGGCTGGGGTCACAGACACCACACGCGGGGCTGGGGTCACAGACACCACACGCGGGGCTGGGGTCACAGACACCACACGCGGGGCTGGGGTCACAGACACCACACGCGGGGCTGGGGTCACAGACACCACACGCGGGGCTGGGGTCACAGACACCACACGCGGGGCTGGGGTCACAGACACCACACGCGGGGCTGGGGTCACAGACACCACACGCGGGGCTGGGGTCACAGACACCACACGCGGGGCTGGGGTCACAGACACCACACGCGGGGCTGGGGTCACAGACACCACACGCGGGGCTGGGGTCACAGACACCACACGCGGGGCTGGGGTCACAGACACCACACGCGGGGCTGGGGTCACAGACACCACACGCGGGGCTGGGGTCACAGACACCACACGCGGGGCTGGGGTCACAGACACCACACGCGGGGCTGGGGTCACAGACACCACACGCGGGGCTGGGGTCACAGACACCACACGCGGGGCTGGGGTCACAGACACCACACGCGGGGCTGGGGTCACAGACACCACACGCGGGGCTGGGGTCACAGACACCACACGCGGGGCTGGGGTCACAGACACCACACGCGGGGCTGGGGTCACAGACATCACTGTGGGGAGGCACACAGGACTGGGGGGCTGCACACAGGACTGGAGGGGACTGCACACAGGACGGGAGGGGGCTGCACACAGGACTGGGGGGGGCTGCACACAGGACTGGGGGGGGCTGCACACAGGACTGGGGGGGGCTGCACACAGGACTGGGGGGGGCTGCACACAGGACTGGGGGGGGCTGCACACAGGACTGGGGGGGCTGCACACAGGACTGGGGGGCTGCACACAGGACTGGGGGGCTGCACACAGGACTGGGGGGCTGCACACAGGACTGGGGGGCTGCACACAGGACTGGGGGGTGCACACAGGACTGGGGGGGTGCACACAGGACTGGGGGGTGCACACAGGACTGGGGGGGTGCACACAGGACTGGGGGGGTGCACACAGGACTGGGGGGTGCACACAGGACTGGGGGGGTGCACACAGGACTGGGGGGGTGCACACAGGACTGGGGGGGTGCACACAGGACTGGGGGGGGTGCACACAGGACTGGGGGTGCACACAGGACTGGAGGATGCACACAGGACTGGGGGGTGCACACAGGATTGGGGGGTGCACACAGGACTGGGGGGTGCACACAGGACTGGGTGATGGGCTGCACATAGGATTGTGTGGGGGTGCACACAGGACATTGGGGGGCTGCACACAGGACTGGGGGGGGCTGCACACAGGACTGGGGGGCTGCACACAGGACTGGGGGGCTGCACACAGGACTGGGGGGCTGCACACAGGACTGGGGGGCTGCACACAGGACTGGGGGGCTGCACACAGGACTGGGGGGTGCACACAGGACTGGGGGGGTGCACACAGGACTGGGGGGGTGCACACAGGACTGGGGGGGTGCACACAGGACTGGGGGGGTGCACACAGGACTGGGGGGTGCACACAGGACTGGGGGGGGTGCACACAGGACTGGGGGGGTGCACACAGGACTGGGGGGGTGCACACAGGACTGGGGGGGTGCACACAGGACTGGGGGGGTGCACACAGGACTGGGGGTGCACACAGGACTGGAGGATGCACACAGGACTGGGGGGTGCACACAGGACTGGGGGGGTGCACACAGGATTGGGGGGTGCACACAGGACTGGGGGGTGCACACAGGACTGGGTGATGGGCTGCACATAGGATTGTGTGGGGGTGCACACAGGACATTGGGGGGCTGCACACAGGACTGGGGGAGGGGTGCACACAGGATTGGGGGGGTGCAAACAGGACTACTGGGTGATGGGCTGCACACAGGACATTGGGGGGCTGCACACAGGACATTGGGGGGTACACTGCGCTGAGAGTTTCATGCAACTCTGGGGGAGAAGGTTTACAGAACTGGTGTGGGGAGACACAAAGCATTGGGCAGGGCACATAGCAGCAGAGGTTCGGCGCTGGACTCACAGCAGCATTGCATTCACATCACTGGAGTGCAGGAGCCGGACACACTGCATCAGAAGGAGAAGGCAGGCACTGATCTCCGGAGGGCAGGGGGCGTGCACACAAGGCAGGAAGCTGTGAGGCTGCTGTGGACCCGCCCACAATTGGCACTGGCCGACGGGAGAACACATTGCAGCACAAACAGCAATGTGTGGATTTAAAGGGCCGGCGGCAGCAAGACCGCGGTGACAGCACCAGCACTGCCTCCCCCGGGAATCTGCCTGGGGGCCACATAAAAGGTCATGGCGGGCCGCATGTGGCCCGCGGGCCGGAGGTTCCCCACCCCTGCTGTAAAGGGCAGTGATCAGTACAATGCACACCAGTTATTATGGACTCCTGGTATTTCTCTTCTCATTCTCCTCCATTGTCACTGACAGGTCTATCTTCTAGCGCCTGTACACCCAGCAGCAGAAGATGTTTGCCGCCAGGCTCGCCTGCCTCCGCAGTGTGCCCACGCTCGCCCGGCCGGCGCTGATCCAGCCGTCACCAGTTATACGGAATACGATAAAGACTAATCAATGGCTCCTGCAGCCTAACCAGGTAAGACGTCTCATGCTGCCTGTATGTGACCCTGGTGGCTTCTCCCTGTTGTGAACACCAGGTGATGGTCCCAGGACGCCTGTGTTCTCCATAGTGGGGTAATTACAATGGTTAAATGTCAAATAATAAAGGCTCCTTCACGTCTTGCATTGGAGAGCGCACTTTTCGGGCACGTCTGGGCTTAGGCTGCTTTCACACTACGTTTTATTTTAACATGCGTCATAAACGTTTTTTTGCTGCAAAAGCGGATCCTCTTTTTGCAGAGAAAAACGCATCCAAACGCATGTTATTTTGCAGGATCCTGTCACTTGAAGTTTATGGGTGGGCATTGGAGTCATGTGAGGGGAACTGAACGTGAAAGAGCCGACAGCTGCGGTAAGCTGTAACCAAGGTAAATATTGGGTGACTAAGTGAAGTACTTTGCTTGAATACCCGATATTTACCTTGGTTACAAGCGTCCGCAGCTGCTAGGAGCCGGCTCCCTGCACACGTAACCAAGGTAAACATCGGGTAACTAAGAAGCGCTTTGCTTGGTTACCCGATATATACCTTGGTTACGAGCGTACGCCGCTCTCAGGCGGGGGAGAGAGAGGAGGGAGGGGGGAGAGACAGAGGGATGGAGGGGGAGAGAGAGAGACTGATCACGCCAGGCTGGTTTCTGGGCATGCTCAGTAGAGCAAGCAGGATCCTGTCTATCAGCATGCCAGCATTCACATGCGTTTGCGTGCAGTATAGTCAGGATCCAGCGATTTGCAGTATTTGGACGCAGCTCAAAAAAGCTACAAGTAGCGTTTTTGAAAAAAGTTAAAAAACTGCAAGTCGCTGGATCCTCACTATAACGCACGCAAACGCAGGTGAACGCATGTTGACGCGAGTCCATTGCAAATGCATTGAAATGAAAACGCATTTGCACTGGATCCGTTTTTGCGTTGAAAAACGTTCATGACGCATGTTAAAGGTATTGTGAAAGCAGCCATATTGAAATTTTACTGTGGATTATTTCCCTTCATTTCAATGTGGAAATAAGCCATTGCAGAGTATGTGCACACGGACAGTGTCAGAGCGACTGCTGTGCGCACATTCTGTTAGATGTCTCTTCTTTTAACCACTTCAGGGTTCGGAGACCCACAAACAGTTGAGAAGTGACTTGCTCATTCTTCAGGCGGCTTCCGCTAGGAGGTCGTCCACTCCTTATACTTAGTGTAAATCCACCGACTGCTGCAGCAAAGATGGCAGAGCCGCTAATGAATCCGCTTCAGGAAAACCACCACCGATGAGGGAAACTACAGCGCTGGCATCTAAATGACACCATGGGCACACAACCTCATAGAAACCATCTGAAAAAGTTGAGCTCAGGCCTTTTATGTGTAGTATAGGGATGTAGTTCTTCAGAGAAGCAGTTTAGAGACAGTCGCCATATCGTTGCAGTATCATCTACTGTACCATATCATCTACTCATGTTTTGACACTTTTTTCTCGCTTTAAACATAGGCTTTATTAGGTGAAGGGGCTGTCCATTACCGGACAAAGCATTCTTGGATGCTAGCATGCCTCAGATAAGAACAAAAAAACCTCTCTGCTCCGTGACTGGCGCCATTCCAACAATGCTCATAGAACAAAATAGGGACGGCACCACCATTAAATATATATAGGTAATGGAAGTGTGCTTCAACCCATAAATAGAATCTGGAACACAACACATGGGAAAGAGTGAGCACAACTACACCAAACATATACTGGAAAATCCAGGATAATGGAATCAAGCAAGAGGAGTCCCTTGTTGCATGCAAAAAGTGTGAAAAAGTTTATTAATAACACAGAGAAATATTGTTAAGACCATTTAAAAATGGGAAAGATCAAAAGAATGATCTACCCATGAGCAAATTGGCACATCACCAACCAAAACCTCATGAATTAATATAAAGCATACAAGCTCACAATAGCAGTACCAAAGGACAGTATACAGCAGTACATAGTCACCAATTGTAGGTGGTGGAATGCTTTTTTTTTTTCCTCTCTAGGTCACTTTATTATATACCGTATGTTTCATTTTATAAGACGCACCCCAAATTTAGAGATAAAAAAAAAAAAAAAAGGGGGTCTGTCCTATACTCCGGTGTTGTCTTACTGGAGGAAGGCAACAGCGGTGGTGGAGCGGGGTCACACGAGGCAGAGGCTGTGCTGGCTGCGGGGAGTGTCCCAGATGCTCTGTCGGCGGTCCGGGCTTCAAAGAAATGGTGCCCAGAGTGGCGCCTGCGCAGATGGAGCTTTTATCCAAGAGGTCCATTTGCGCACACGCCAACTCCGGACGCCCTCAACATTTGAAGCCCGGATTGTGGACAGACCATCTGGGACAGCCGCCACACCGGCCTGCTCCACAACATATCCACCGCAGCTTCCGCTGCCAGTTCAGCCACCGCAGTCCGCACAGCCAGCAGGGCGCCCGGCCAATTTTCCACCCCTTGGTAAGCTATAGTCAGATTTTAAGACGCATGCCTCATTTTCCTCCCAAATTTTTGGGAGGAAAAGTGCGCCTTATAATACGAAAAATACAGTAAGTAGAGCTGTGGACAACCCCTTTTAAATCACTAGGAGCTAGCTGGAGTTTTTTTTTTTTTTTTAGGTATGGAAATAAGAACTTACAGGGTATTTCTAACAGTAGTCATGGATCGTCCTTCCACCAATCACTAGAATAGCAGTCTGGAGCCTCGTTTCCCATAACCGCACACGTGGAAATTCCTTCTGGTGCGAATTGTGTTCTCTTCATGCGCGGTGCAGCTCCCACATTTCACAGAGACCGGCACTGGACAGTTCTAAAGAATTCATTAAAGAAAATTCTATGTATTTTTGTCAGTGTGTGAACAGTATTTTAATTTAAAAGCTAGTTTACACTAGATCGCTACAATAAAGACAAGCCAAAATAACATGGCCGTGTGTCTGTCATGGGGAGCTTGCTGTTACCTGCCCACTCACCATAACAAGCAGCTGATGCAGGGTTTGGTCGCAGATTTTTAGGAAAATAAATCTGTTTTGTTTGCTTTGAAATGCATATTTTAGTTTGTTTGTGTTTTTTTTTTTTTTTTCTTTTTCTTTCCAATGCTATTTTGGGGAGGTTTGTGAAGGTTTTTGTTTTTCCCACTTAGATTGTTGCAGCCTTTTGACTTGACAGTGTCAAGTTTGTGGAGCAATCATCATCAAAGAAGGGGTATATCTTTTTTTTTAATTTTTTTTTGTTTGTACTCTTGTTAGATTTTACTTTGTTGGAAAAAACTCAAAACACTTTGTATGAATAGCATTGTAGGTTTCCCATTGAAATAAATAGAAAATTAGCATACGGATATTTGTGGATACATTTCAAAATCTATATAAACAAAACCTCAGTGAGATCATAGGCTTAATAACATCACTCCAACCTTTAATGGGGGCTCCTGAGCAGCTTCCCGTATACCGAGGTAGGACATATGGACAGGTTAGGTCGTGACATCCATGACTGATTTTTTTTTTTTCTCCTCTTTAGGCTTTGTGCTGCAGATTTCTGCGGATTTACCACGGATTCGCTGCAGAAAATGTGTCTAATATTTCTGCAGTCATGTATACAATGCTGTGCGCACACTGCGTTTTTTTTATATCTGCGGATTTACTCACGGAATTAATGTGCATGTCCCTATTTTTTTGCGGTCCCTGCGGTTTTGCCATTAAGTATTGGTAAAAACCCGCAGGGACCAACCTGCGGAATAATCGCAGCAAAAACGCAGGTGCGGTATTTTACCAGAGGGTGCAGATTTTTCTTAAAAGTCCATTTTCTAGTGCGCACGTGCTGTTCCTATAAACCTGTGTTGCGCCCTCCTCAGGTCCAGGGTGGCTACAATTTAGTCTTGACTAGATTTTATTGTTACTACGCATTTATTTAAAATAAAATATTTGTTGTGCTGCAATGTATATAACCTGCTTCTTGTGTTTTCTCATATTTTATGTTTTACCAATAGGGTTATACCACAAAAACTAGATTTGGAATGCGCCGTGTAAAGACGGCACGTGAAGAGGTTAAAGAAGCCGCTTTTGAACCATCCATGGGAACGGCCGCTCGCTGTAAGTATATGTAGGACTCAATTAGGGGTTTTAGAGAATCTTAAAATAACCTGATGTTACAACCCAGCATATAGCAAGCAACAATACTAGATATACATACTAATGCTATCTTTTTTTTTTTTTCTTCTTCAGTTGACGCAACAGGAAGACTAATTGTGGCTGGCAGTGCTGTGGTTGGTCTGGGAGCACTGTGTTACTATGGATTGGGAATGTCTAATGAGATGGGTGCCATTGAGAAGGCCATGTAAGAGAATTTCTATTATTTGTGTATCTGAATGTGGTTCCCCAATCAAGAGTTCAGGAGTGTTTAATGTCTTTGACGTGCGATATAACAGTACTTCAGGTGTGGGTGTAGGGAGCAGGCTCAGGAGCTGAGCCTGCTGCACGTACACCTGAAATCTGCAATGTTATACAGCCAGAATCTGACTGTAACAGCAGCGACCTGAGCTAGCACGGATTGCTGCTAGTCTACGCCTTAGGCTAGGTTCACATTTCCGTTGTTTTGCATCAGTCACATGCGTTGCTTGATGCATGTGACTGATGCGTTGTACAACGGATGACAAAGAACAAAATTCATTGACGGACTCTGTTGTGTGCGGGGAGTGGAGCGCGAGGGGGGCGGAGCCGAGCAGGGCCGTGGCGCTGAGGACGTCAGTGCCGCGGGGACTGCAGGGCTGGGGACAGGTGAGTGTGTGTGTACACATGCGGAGTGCAGGAGGGGGCGGAGCCGAGCGGGGAAGTGTCGGCTTCCTGCACACGTATCCAGTGTAAATATTGGGTAACTAACCAAAGCGCATTGCTTAGTAACCCGATGTGTATCCTGGTTACATGTGCAGGGAACCAGAGAGCATGCGCAGCAAAATCCTATAGATTGCGCTGCTCAAACGTTACAGGCTGCGTTCCTTCCGCCCCGCGGTCAGTCTGATCAGTCGGGCGGAGGCTGCAACGCAGTATAATCAGTCACAATCCGCCGCTCATACAAGTCTATGGGAACAACGGAATACGCCAAACGGATTGCGTTGTTTACCAAAGCAGCGGATTGTGACTGATACAATTTAACGGAAGTGTGAACCTAGCCTTAAATACTGCGGTCAGTCTCTGCCAACAGCATTAAAAGGAATGTCACCAGGATTTTGCAATGTAAGCTGAGGACAGCATTCTGCAAGGATTAAAAGGGAAAAAAAAACATGTGTTTTTCCTCCTCTGCATTGCAGAGCAGATCACCCCCTGCTGTGATTGACATTTTAGTCAATGTATAATCTCTATTGAGAGCCGTGTGTGTGTGTGTGTGTGTGTGTGTGTGTGTGTGTGTGTGTGTGTGTGTGTGTGTGTGTGTGTGTGTGTGTGTGTGTGTGTTCCCAGCTCTGTTATATTCAATTCTTAAATAATGTCACAATGCCTGCACCCAATAATCTAAGTTACACATGGTTGGTGTCAGAATCTCTTTGCCTACAACATGCTGCTCTCAGATGAAGTAGCAAACACTTGCTGGCAGATTCCCTTTAAAGTGTCAGGTTTCTGGGAGTATACCATTTTGTGTATCTATTGGCTGTGACATGATTGCTGAGGACCTCCCGAAGGTCTATATTACGGCCATCTTGATTGGCCTATGATACCCACAAAGGCTGGGCTTCATGGGAGACCATACTTTTCACTGTATAATTCAATACCGTAGTATTGCAGTTTATAGAACAATCAATCACAGAGTCAAGTCATCCAAGGTGACTAAACAATGATGTAAAGTAAAAATGAAAAAAGTTATTAAAAATATAAAATCTAAATGTTTGAATTAGTTTCCCCTTTTCTCAGGTTGAAAATCAAGAAATAAAATGAGATGTTTGGTATCTGTGCCCATAAAGGTCCAGTCTATGAAAAAATAAAATTAATTAGCCCGTATGGTAAATGCCATAAAGAGGAAATAAAATGAGCTGACAGAATTACTGTTTTTTTTTTTTTTTTTGTTTGTTTGTTCTGGTGCTCTCCGCAGCTCCCTTTTTTAAAAAGAAAAAAAAAAAAAATTAAAAAAAAACTAAAACAAACATAATTAAAATGTCATAGATCTACACCTAAATAGTATAAAAAAAGTCACCTTTTTGTTCAAAAAGCAAGTCCTCATACAGGTCCATCACCCGAAAAATACGTTGTTTTTTTGAAAAAAAAAAAAAAAAATATATAATAAGTGTGGGCTATTTATATATTTATTAAAAAAAAAAACACCCAAAGGAAGGAGAAAACAAGCCCTATCAGCACTTCCACCTGAGGGGGAACACAACATTTTTTTCAGGTGGACTAAAATGTCTTTTTCAAGTATAAGGTGCTTTAGGAAACCCCTTTTCACTGGTGTTCTGTAATCTTGAACTGTCTTAGCATCTTTTAGTTGTCTCCTGAGCTCTTGGTTTGCAGGTACATTGCGCTCCATAATCTTAGACCTCTGTAAGAATCAATGTGCTACAATGATTTTCATCTATCTGACCTGTTATTGATGCTACATAATAAGTATCGAGTTGTCTGAGCAGATAAAATGCCCTATAGTGCTGCATTATGTGCAAAGCCTACATCCATACCATGCACCCATTTAAGAGGCACTGATTTCACAGTACTATGTACATACAGCAATGTGTTATATGTGCCTGTTAAGTTGTGCTCAGACCTGAGCTGACTATAAATGTGTCCTATACTGAACTAATCATTTTCTTACAGAGTTTGGCCGGAGTATGTGAAGGACAGAATAAGAGCCACATATATGTACTTTGCTGGCAGCATTGGCCTCACAGCCTTGTCTGCCGTTGCTGTCAGTAGGTCTCCTGCGCTAATGAGCCTGATGATGAGAGGATCCTGGCTGGTGAGTTGTTTCTCCATATTTTATACTTTTATATCTTTTTACTAGTGATGAGCGAACACTACCATGCTCAGGCGCTCAATACTTGAAACAAGCAGCTCAGTTGCTTCCTATAACAATTAAAAAGCTTCTTATACCTCTCCCTTAGCCTGCAGGACAGCTTGAACCTTTTTGGAACTTGATTTGGGCTGTTAATAGATTTTTGTTTTTCAACTCCTCAGTTTTCTTCTCTTTCTGTTCTCCATGCTTAGTGTGGCACACACAGATTCAAAATGCAAAAATTAAGTCAACTTCTCCCCTTTTTATCTGATTTCAGGTGTGATTTTCATATTGCCCACACTTGTTACTTGCCATTGGTGAATTTGAAATAAAGTTGTTTACCCATAAATTTGGAGAGGTGCCAACAATTTTGTCTAGCCCATTTTTGGGGGCTTTGTGTGAAATTATGTGCAATTTGCCTTTTTTTTTTCCCTCAGATTTTTCTGTTGTTGCAATACACACAAAGGAAATAAATATGTATTTCTTTGTCGCTCCATTGGGAGACCCAGACAATTGGGTGTATAGCTTCTGCCTCCGGAGGCCACACAAAGTATTACACTTTAAAAAGTGTAACCCCTCCCCTCTGCCTATACACCCTCCCGTGCATCACGGGCCCATCAGTTTTATGCTTTGTGTTGAAGGAGGCACACATCCACGCAAGCTCCACATTTTAGTCAGCAGCAGCTGCTGACTTTATCGGATGGAAGAAAAGAGGGCCCCTAACAGGGCCCCCGGCATGCTCCCTTCTCACCCCACTCGGGTCGGCGGTGCTGTTAAGGTTGAGGTACCCATTGCGGGTACAAAGGCTGGAGCCACATGCCGTTATCCTTCCCCATCCCTTAGGGGCTCTGGGAGAAGTGGGATCCTAACCGGTCACCAGGCACTGGGACCGGGCTCCCTCCGCAGCCCCTGGGGGAATCTGCTGGACAGGAGACCGGGTATCTTCAGGGACAGGCCCTGCTCCTATAAGGTACTCTGTGTCCCCTTGGGGACGGCGCATAGAGCGCCTGTGTAACGGACGCTGCAGCAGCTGCTGGGTGTTTTTGTGCGCCGGGACTACCGCGCTGACCGCGCTTGTTTGCCGGCCGCGTTTATAACTTTAGTCCCCGGCTTTTGCGGCCTAGTACCGCATACTCCCGCCCCCGGGCCTGCCAGTCAGGGGTAAGGGCGGGACGCTACACTGGACGTCAGCGGTGAGGGCTGGAGCATACTTAGTATCCTCCTCCCCCCTCACTGAGCACCGTGGGGCACCAGATTCCCGCACTTTCTGAGGCACGCCCACGGCTCCCTCCTCCTCTCTGAACGCTGGCAGCCATTGCTATCAGAACTTCTGCTGGTGGAGAACTTCAGACGAGCTCCACAGCGCTGGGAGGCCCAGGCAGGGAATCTGGTGGACACACAACCGCTGAGGGCGGTCGGTAAGCCGCACCGTTTACTAGGTGTTGGCCCCCCTGGGTGCCGAAGTGTATATATATATATCCTTATATTGTATACATTTACTCTGTTCGGCCGCATTATTCGCTTTTGGCTATATACCCTCACTGATTGCTAAGAGGAGACAACAGCATGTCGTCCGCAAAAAGCAAGGGTGCCAAGGCACAGGCTTATTATGCTACCTGTACCTCTTTTGCGGCTATGTTACCTGCAGGTTCCACCTACCCTCATTGTGTGCAATGCTCGGCCCCTGTGACACTCACTCAGCCGGAGCCTCAGCCACTGGTGGGACCCTCGGCCCAGGTAGAACCACCGGCTACCACTGTCCAGGTGGCAGGGACAGAGTTTGCAGTGTTGGCTGAGAAACTTTCTGAGTCACTTTCTCAATCCATGGCTCAGTCTATGGATAGATGGTCTGCTAAGATACTTGAAGCTTTGCAGTCCAGACCTGTAACACAGGCCCCGGGCACTGTTGAAGCATTGCCCCCAGGCCCCCCTCGGTCGGCGCAGCAAAGTGCCCCTGGGGTGACTCCTAGGTCCCACGGTGAGGACTCCGACACGGACCGCAGTCCCAGACCGGCTAAGCGGGCTTGCTGGGAGCTTCCCTCGACCTTCATCACACTGCTCAGGGTCTCAGCATGAGGACTCTTTGGAGGATGAAGCGGATGGGGCAGATCAGGGGTCTGACCCTGACGCTGCTCTCAATCTTGATACACCTGAAGGGGACGCCATAGTAAATGACCTTATAGCGTCCATTAACCAGGTGCTAGAACTGTCTCCTCCAACTCCTCAGATTGAGGAGTCAGCTTCTCAGCAGGAGAAATTCCAATTTAGGTTTCCCAAACGTACACGGAGTGCGTTTTTAGATCACTCCAACTTCAGAGATACAGTCCAGAAACATAGAGCTTTTCCGGACAAGCGCTTTACTAAGCGCCTTAATGACACACGTTACCCCTTTCCCACTGACGTAGTTAAGGGTTGGGCCCAGTGTCCCAAGGTGGATCCTCCAGTCTCTAGACTGGCGGCTAGATCCATAGTAGCAGTGGCAGATGGTTCATCGCTCAAGGATGCCACTGACAGGCAAATAGAGCTCTTGATGAAGTCCATCTACGAAGCCATAGGCGCGTCTTTTGCTCCGGCATTTGCAGCCGTATGGGCTCTCCAAGCTATCTCAGCCTGCCTGTCGGAGATTAATGCAGTCACACGTGCCTCTACTCCGCAGGTTGTGTCTTTAACCTCTCAGGCGTCGGCCTTTTCGTCCTACGCCATGAACGCCGTCCTAGACTCTGTGGGCCGTACAGCGGTAGCATCCGCCAATTCAGTGGCAGTCCGCAGGGCCATGTGGCTACGCGAATGGAAGGCAGATTCTGCTTCCAAGAAGTTCTTAACCGGTTTGCCATTTTCTGGCGACCGTTTGTTTGGCGAGCAATTGGATGAAATCATTAAACAATCCAAGGGAAAGGACTCGTCCTTACCCCAGTCCAGACCGAAAACACCTCAGCAACGGAAGATACAGCAGAGGTTTCGGTCCTTTCGGCCCTCAGCCAGGTCTCAATTCTCCACGTCCAACAGGCCACAGAAGGACCAGAGGAACTCTGATTCATGGCGGTCTAAGTCACGCCCTAAAAAGACCGCCGGAGGAACCGCCACTAAGGCGGCCTCCTCATGACTTTCGGCCTCCCCAAATCGCATCCTCGGTCGGTGGCAGGCTCTCCCGCTTTTGCGACGCCTGGTTGCCACATGTCCAAGACCGATGGGTGAGAGACATTTTGTCTCACGGTTACAGGATAGAGCTCAGCTCTCGCCCTCCGACTCGTTTCTTCAGAACATCTCCGCCCCCCGAGAGAGCCGAGGCTCTTTTTCAGGCGGTGAGCACTCTGAAGGCAGAAGGAGTGGTCATCCCTGTTCCCCTTCAAGAACGGGGTCGCGGTTTTTACTCCAACTTGTTTGTGGTGCCAAAAAAGGACGGATCATTCCGCCCCGTTCTGGACCTCAAACTGCTCAACAGACACGTGGAAACCAGACGGTTCCGGATGGAATCTCTCCGCTCCGTCATCGCCTCAATGTCCCAAGGAGACTTCCTAGCATCGATCGACATCAGGGATGCTTATCTCCACGTGCCGATTGCACCAGAGCATCAGCGCTTCCTGCGTTTCGCCATCGGAGACGAACACCTTCAGTTCGTGGCACTCCCTTTCGGCCTGGCGACAGCCCCACGGGTCTTCACCAAGGTCATGGCAACAGTGGTGGCAGTCCTACACTCTCAGGGACACTCGGTGATCCCTTACTTAGACGATCTTCTAGTCAAGGCACCCTCCCGGGTGGCATGCCAACACAGCCTGAACACGGCTCTGGAGACTCTCCAGAGGTTCGGGTGGATCATCAATTTCCCAAAGTCAAAATTGACTCCGGCCCAATCGCTAACTTACCTCGGGATGGAGTTTCATACTCTATCAGCGATAGTGAAGCTCCCGCTGGACAAACAGCGTTCACTACAGACAGGGGTGCAATCTCTCCTTCGAGCCCAGTCGGACCCCTTGAGGCGCCTCATGCACTTCCTAGGGAAGATGGTGGCAGCAATGGAGGCAGTTCCATTTGCGCAGTTTCATCTGCGTCCACTCCAATGGGACATTCTCCGCAAATGGGACAGGAGGTCGACGTCACTCGACAAGAACGTCTCCCTTTCTCGAACGGCCAAAGCCTCTCTTCAGTGGTGGCTTCTTCCCACTTCTCTGTCGAAAGGAAAATCCTTTCTGCCCCCATCCTGGGCTGTGGTCACGACGGACGCGAGTCTGTCAGGGTGGGGAGCGGTCTTCCTCCACCACAGGGCTCAGGGCACCTGGACTCAACCAGAGTCCTCCCTTCAGATCAATGTTCTGGAGATAAGGGCAGTGTATCTAGCCCTAAAGGCGTTCCAGCCGTGGCTGGGAGGCAGGCAGATCCGAATTCAGTCGGACAACGCCACGGCGGTGGCGTACATCAACCACCAAGGCGGCACACGCAGTCGCCAAGCCTTCCAAGAAGTGTGGCGGATTCTGCTGTGGGTGGAAGCCACAGCCTCCACCATCTCCGCAGTTCACATACCGGGCGTAGAAAACTGGGAAGCAGACTTTCTCAGTCGCCAGGGCATGGACGCAGGGGAATGGTCTCTTCACCCGGACGTGTTTTAAGAGATCTGTTGCCGCTGGGGAACACCGGACGTCGACCTAATGGCGTCTCTGCACAACAACAAAGTCCCGGCATTCATGGCACGGTCTCAAGATCACAGAGCTCTGGCGGCAGACGCGTTAGTTCAGGATTGGTCGCAGTTTCGACTGCCTTATGTATTTCCTCCTCTGGCCCTGCTGCCCAGAGTGTTACGCAAGATCAGGTCCGACTGCCGCCGCCCCATCCTCATCGCCCCAGACTGGCCGAGGAGGTCGTGGTACCCGGATCTGTGGCATCTCACGGTGGGTCAACCGTGGGCACTACCAGACCGACCAGACTTGCTGTCTCAAGGGCCATTTTTCCATCTGACTTCTGCGGCCCTCAACCTGACTGTGTGGCCATTGAGTCCTGGATCCTAGCGTCTTCAGGGTTATCTCAAGAGGTCATTGCCACTATGAGACAGGCCAGGAAACCAACGTCCGCCAAGATCTACCACAGGACGTGGAGGATCTTTCTGTCCTGGTGCTCGGATCAGGGTTTTTCTCCCTGGCCGTTTGCCTTGCCCACTTTTCTGTCTTTCCTTCAATCCGGAATGGACAAGGGTTTGTCTCTCGGCTCTCTCAAGGGACAAGTATCCGCGCTTTCCGTGTTTTTTCAAAAGCGTCTAGCCAGGCTTCCGCAGGTCTGCACGTTCCTGCAGGGAGTTTGCCACATAGTCCCACCTTACAAGCGTCCGCTAGAACCCTGGGATCTTAACAGGGTGCTAACGGCTCTTCAGAAACCACCTTTCGAGCCGATGAGGGATGTCTCTCTATCACGCCTTTCGCAGAAGGTGGTCTTCCTAGTGGCAGTCACATCACTTCGGAGAGTGTCTGAGCTAGCAGCGCTGTCATGCAAAGCCCCCTTCCTGGTGTTTCACCAGGATAAGGTGGTTCTGCGTCCGGTCCCGGAATTTCTCCCTAAGGTGGTATCCCCTTTTCATCTCAATCAGGATATCTCCTTACCTTCTTTTTGTCCTAATCCAGTTCACCAATGTGAAAAGGATTTGCACTTGTTAGATCTCGTGAGAGCACTCAAGCTCTACATTTCTCGCACGGCGTCCCTGCGCCGTTCTGATGCGCTCTTTGTCCTTGTCGCTGGCCAGCGTAAAGGGTCGCAGGCTTCCAAGTCAACCTTGGCTCGGTGGATCAAGGAACCGATTCTTGAAGCCTACCGTTCCTCTGGGCATCCGATTCCGTCAGGGCTAAAAGCCCATTCTACCAGAGCCGTAGGTGCGTCCTGGGCATTGCGGCACCAGGCTACGGCTCAGCAGGTGTGTCAGGCGGCTACCTGGTCGAGTCTGCACACTTTCACGAAACACTATCAGGTGCATGCCTATGCTTCGGCAGATGCCAGCCTAGGTAGGCGAGTCCTTCAGGCTGCGGTTGCCCACTTGTAAGAGGGGGCCGTTTTACGGCTCTTTTTATCGAGGTATTCTTTTACCCACCCAGGGACTGCTTTTGGACGTCCCAATTGTCTGGGTCTCCCAATGGAGCGACCAAGAAGAAGGGAATTTTGTTTACTTACCGTAAATTCCTTTTCTTCTAGCTCCTATTGGGAGACCCAGCACCCGCCCCTGTTCCCTTCGGGCTGTTGTTCTTTTGTGTACACATGTTGTTCAAATTGTTATTTGGTTCATGGTTTCAGTTCTCCGAACATCCTTCGGGTTGAGTTTTACCTTAGACCAATTTATAAGTTTCCTCCTTCCTGCTTTGGCACCAAAACTGATGGGCCCGTGATGCACGGGAGGGTGTATAGGCAGAGGGGAGGGGTTACACTTTTTAAAGTGTAATACTTTGTGTGGCCTCCGGAGGCAGAAGCTATACACCCAATTGTCTGGGTCTCCCAATTGGAGCTAGAAGAAAAAGGAATTTACGGTAAGTAAACAAAATTCCCTTCATTTAAAGTTGTAATTGTAATTTTTTTGGAGAAATATTTCATTTTCTGTAACAATTTCAAGGGTGCAACGCTTTCGGTCATGACTGTATAAATGTTGGTCACACACAGTGGGTTTCTTTGTCGCTCCATTGGGAGACCCAGACAATTGGGGTGTATAGCTTCTGCCTCCGGAGGCCACACAAAGTATTACACTTTAAAAAGTGTAACCCCTCCCCTCTGCCTATACACCCTCCCGTGCATCACGGGCCCATCAGTTTTTTGCTTTGTGTTGAAGGAGGGTCCTACACTCTCAGGGACACTCGGTGATCCCTTATTTAGACGATCTTCTGGTCAAGGCACCCTCCCAGGTGGCATGCCAACACAGCCTGAACACGGCTCTGGAGACTCTCCAGAGGTTCGGGTGGATCATCAATTTCCCAAAGTCAAAATTGACTCCGACCCAATCGCTAACTTACCTCGGGATGGAGTTTCATACTCTATCAGCGATAGTGAAGCTCCCGCTGGACAAACAGCGTTCACTACAGACAGGGGTGCAATCTCTCCTTCGAGCCCAGTCGCACCCCTTGAGGCGCCTCATGCACTTCCTAGGGAAGATGGTGGCAGCAATGGAGGCAGTTCCATTTGCCCAGTTTCATCTGCGTCCACTCCAATGGGACATTCTCTGCAAATGGGACAGGAGATCGACGTCACTCGACAAGAACGTCTCCCTTTCTCGAGCGGCCAAAGCCTCTCTTCAGTGGTGGCTTCTTCCCACCTCTCTGTCGAAAGGAAAATCCTTCCTGCCCCCATCCTGGGCTGTGGTCACGACGGACGCGAGTCTGTCAGGGTGGGGAGCAGTATTCCTCCACCACAGGGCCCAGGGCACATGGACTCAAACAGAGTCCTCCCTTCAGATCAATGTTCTGGAGATAAGGGCAGTGTGTCTAGCCTTAAAGGCTTTCCAACCGTGGCTGGGAGGCAGGCAGATCCGAATTCAGTCGGACAATGCCACGGCGGTGGCGTACATCAACCACCAAGGTGGCACACGCAGTCGCCAAGCCTTCCAAGAAGTGCGGCGGATTCTGCTGTGGGTGGAAGCCACAGCCTCCACCATCTCCGCAGTTCACATACCGGGCGTAGAAAACTGGGAAGCAGACTTTCTCAGTCGCCAGGGCATGGACGCAGGGGAATGGTCTCTTCACCCGGACGTGTTTTAAGAGATCTGTTGCCGCTGGGGAACACCGGACGTCGACCTAATGGCGTCTCGGCACAACAACAAAGTCCCGGCATTCATGGCACGGTCTCAAGATCACAGAGCTCTGGCGGCAGACGCGTTAGTTCAGGATTGGTCGCAGTTTCGACTGCCTTATGTATTTCCTCCTCTGGCACTGCTGCCCAGAGTGTTACGCAAGATCAGGTCCGACTGCCGCCGCGCCATCCTCATCGCCCCAGACTGGCCGAGGAGGTTGTGGTACCCGGATCTGTGGCATCTCACGGTGGGTCAACCGTGGGCACTACCAGACCGACCAGACTTGCTGTCCCAAGGGCCATTTTTCCATCTGAATTCTGCGGCCCTCAACCTGACTGTGTGGCCATTGAGTCCTGGATCCTAGCGTCTTCAGGGTTATCTCAAGAGGTCATTGCCACTATGAGACAGGCCAGGAAACCAACGTCCGCCAAGATCTACCACAGGACGTGGAGGATCTTTCTGTCCTGGTGCTCGGATCAGGGTTTTTCTCCCTGGCCGTTTGCCTTGCCCACTTTTCTGTCTTTCCTTCAATCCGGAATGGACAAGGGTTTGTCTCTCGGCTCTCTCAAGGGACAAGTATCGGCGCTTTCCGTGTTTTTTTCAAAAGCGTCTAGCCAGGCTTCCGCAGGTCCGCACGTTCCTGCAGGGAGTTTGCCACATAGTCCCACCTTACAAGCGTCCGCTAGAACCCTGGGATCTTAACAGGGTGCTAACGGCTCTTCAGAAACCACCTTTCGAGCCGATGAGGGATGTCTCTCTATCACGCCTTTCGCAGAAGGTGGTCTTCCTAGTGGCAGTCACATCACTTCGGAGAGTGTCTGAGCTAGCAGCGCTGTCATGCAAAGCCCCCTTCCTGGTGTTTCACCAGGATAAGGTGGTTCTGCGTCCGGTCCCGGAATTTCTCCCTAAGGTGGTATCCCCTTTTCATCTCAATCAGGATATCTCCATACCTTCCTTTTGTCCTAATCCAGTTCACCAATGTGAAAAGGATTTGCACTTGTTAGATCTCGTGAGAGCACTCAGGCTCTGCATCTCTCGTACGGCGTCCCTGCGCCGTTCTGATGCGCTCTTTGTCCTTGTCGCTGGCCAGCGTAAAGGGTCGCAGGCTTCCAAGTCAACCTTGGCTCGGTGGATCAAGGAAACGATTCTTGAAGCTTACCGTTCCTCTGGGCATCCGATTCCGTCAGGGCTAAAAGCCCATTCTACCAGAGCCGTGGGTGCGTCCTGGGCATTGCGGCACCAGACTACGGCTCAGCAGGTGTGTCAGGCGGCTACCTGGTCGAGTCTGCACACTTTCACGAAACACTATCAGGTGCATACCTATGCTTCGGCAGATGCCAGCCTAGGTAGGCGAGTCCTTCAGGCGGCGGTTGCCCACCTGTAGGAGGGGGCCGTTTTACGGCTCTTTTTATCGAGGTATTCTTTTACCCACCCAGGGACTGCTTTTGGACGTCCCAATTGTCTGGGTCTCCCAATGGAGCGACAAAGAAGAAGGGAATTTTGTTTACTTACCGTAAATTCCTTTTCTTCTAGCTCCAATTGGGAGACCCAGCACCCGCCCCTGTTCCCTTCGGGCTGTTGTTCTTTTGTGTACACATGTTGTTCAAATTGTTATTTGGTTCATGGTTTCAGTTCTCCGAACATCCTTCGGACTGAGTTTTACCTTAGACCAATTTATAAGTTTCCTCCTTCCTGCTTTGGCACCAAAACTGATGGGCCCGTGATGCACGGGAGGGTGTATAGGCAGAGGGGAGGGGTTACACTTTTTAAAGTGTAATACTTTGTGTGGCCTCCGGAGGCAGAAGCTATACACCCCAATTGTCTGGGTCTCCCAATTGGAGCTAGAAGAAAAGGAATTTACGGTAAGTAAACAAAATTCCCTTCTTTTATTTCTGCAGCCAAAACCTGCTTTCTTGGTAGTAAAACCAACGTGTTCAAAAAAAAATTTCAGCATGTTCGCTTTTTTTTTTTTTTTTTTTTTTTTTGGGTGCGGATTACTTGTGTGCGTTGTCTACAGTACATGTTTAATAACGTACTTGGTGGTTGTTCTCAAAACTGCTGCAAAAAAAAGAGCTGATGTTTTGTTTTTTTTTTTTTTTGTTTGTTTTTTTTCTCACTGCTTCCTATTGGTGAAAAACGCTGCAAAAGTGTGGAAGGAATTGATATCGCTGGAGATTTAAAAAGCGCTGCCTTTTTCCAATTCAGTTAGGGATAAAAAAACGAGCGTGTGCATTAGATTTCTGAAATCTCACAGCTTTTGCTGTTACAGGAAAAACAGCTTTTCATTTGCATTAAAAAATCGCTTTAAAAAAAAATAAATAAAACATATCTTTATTATGGTCTGGTCTCCAGGGAAGGGATGTATGTGAATATATAATCCCACAGATATGGGTAGATTATGAAGTACAATCTCACACATCCTATTCTAGAGTACGGAGTCATCCTGCCACTCTATAATGGGTAGGAGGAGCAGTTCACGCCGAGCGCACAGCAGTGTGATCAGTGCATGAACCATTCAAACAGTATATTCCTCATTAAGATTGCTGCAGGGGCCGCTGACGTATCGGGCGTGAATTCTTATTCATTAAATGACATATATATGAGTGTCTTTATCCAGGAAAGAATCATATTAGAGGAATTATTGCTCATTCATAAAGTGTTTTATGCATGTAAATGTAGCAGATGTGTGAATATGCTTTTATCTTCAGCACACCACTTGTGTGTATTACTTTCTTTTAGGCCATTGGTGCAACGTTTGCAGCTATGATAGGCGCTGGCATGCTTGTTAGATCAATACCATACGATCAGAGTCCAGGAGCGAAACATCTGGCTTGGATGTTGCATTCAGGTAATATGGGGGAAAAGATCCTGTCATTTAAGGGGTAACGCAGGAGTTTTATTATTTTTGTGCATGGAGCGAAGAAGTTGCAGGCAGGTAGTTGCTAAATATCTGCCTTATTCTGCACAGGGACTATCTCTCCTAGTTATACTATCGATTCTGCTGCTTACGTTCACCTTACATCAACAGAGCAGATCTTTCTCTTCTGCTCTGCTGTTAAGCAGGCTTTACACACTGCGATATCGGTCCCGATATCGCTAGTGTGGGTACCCGCCCCCATCTGTTGCGCGACACGGGCAAATCGCTGCCCGTGCCGCACAACATCGCCCAGACCCGTCACACATACTTACCTGCCCGGCGACGTCGCTGTGACCGGCGAACCGCCTCCTTTCTAAGGGGGTGGTCCGTGCGGCGTCACAGCGACGTCACTGAGCGGACGCCCAATAGCAGCGGAGGGGCAGAGCTGAGCGGGACGTAACATCCTGCCCACCTCCTTCCTTCCGCATTGTGGCCGGGAGGCAGGTAAGGAGAGCTTCCTCGTTCCTGCGGTGTCACACGGAGCGATGTGTGCTGCCGCAGGAATGAGGAACAACCTCGTTACTGCTGCAGTTATGATTTTTGAGAATGGACCCCCATGTCACCGATGAGCGATTTTGCAAGTTTTTGCAACGATGCAAAATCGCTCATCGGTGTCACACGCAACGGCATCGCTAATGCGGCCGGATGTGCGTCACAAATTCCGTGACCCCAACGAGTTTGCATTAGCGATGTCGTAGCGTGTAAAGCCCCCTTAAATGGGGTGTCACTGCTGACATGAAGCTGATTGACATCCGGTTCCTACTGACAGGCAGTGGGTAGCCGGCTGTCAGTCAGCATGGCATCAATGGAGCAGAAGAGAAGACTCTGCTCTGTCGACGTGATGATAGCGGAAGCAAGAGAATCCTCAGAAGGAGAGCTCTGTGACTGTTCTGAGCCAGCAGAGATCTACATTGGTAAGAATAGGCAGGTAGTGTAGTAACTACCTGCCTGAAAGTTCTTAGCTACAGAGGGAAAATAATAAGTCTTTACTCGAGTGCTCAGTCCTCAAATCGAGCAAGTCGGACACTCGACGTGCGCGAGAGGGAGTGTACCAGCATTCTTTTTTTTTTTTTTTTTTTTTTTTGTTTGCATTTCTGCTTTGTTGCTGCCTCATTCTTAATCCATTATTTTTTGGCCTGTACCCCTAGTCACATGACTATAATGTAATTCATATACAATTGTGCGTTTTTGTAGGGCTTTTTCAGTGTGTTATCCTTGATGGAATCATATCTTGTAGAGTCCAGTACCTAGCCATCCAGACAAATGGAATTGGCATATTTACTTTTTCCATTGTGTACAGAATGGGGAAGATGCTTTTTTGTTTTTTGTTTTTTTTTCCTAGTTGAATTAAGCCTAAACATTTCCCCAACACTATTTTAGTACTTTCTAGTTTATCAGAAATGTTGAGCTCATTGTTGCTTCTTTTGTGTCCTGCAGGTGTTATGGGAGCAGTGGTTGCCCCGTTAACCTTACTTGGCGGTCCTCTGCTGATTAAAGCTGCGTGGTACACAGCGGGTATCGTAGGTGGTCTCTCAACTGTAGCTATGTGTGCCCCAAGTGAAAAGTTCCTAAATATGGGAGCCCCGCTCGGCATCGGTTTGGGCTTGGTTCTGGTTTCCTCCATTGGTACGTAGCTTTGATGTAGAATTTGACATAATCCATGGTTCTGTGTACTGCCCTCTACAGTATTCTCTCATGCTGTGTTCCTTATATAGAACGTACTGTACATGGTTACAACATTTGTATAACTGTTAAAATGCTTATGCAGCCTATGAAAAAATCATGGCCCATCCTTGAGTACCAAGTTTTTTTTTTATTATTTCATAAACCAATTTTACAGATGAAAATAAGAAACTTTGTAATATATCTTATTAGAGAAATCTTCTTTCCCCTCCAGGACTGATCATTCATTCCCCACTTAGGGGTGAAATTCAGTGATGGCACAATATTACATTACTGAGATAGGAGACAGCAGTTGCTATATATTATGTTTCTTGTCCTTAAAGAGAACCTGTCAGCAGGATTTAGCATTTTAAAGTAAAGCCATGGCCATAATGGTGCTGTGATGGTGATTAAATGGTACCTGCAGTGAAGGAATCCGATCTGTGGTCGTTGCATAATCTTCCGCTATAGTTTTCTTTTAATGATGTCGTCTGTGCATCGGGGTGGGACTTTGGGAATGGGTCTTCTGCTTCTCCACCCCTCCGCCTGCCTCCTGCACCAATGCACCGCAGACATCGTTACATGAAAACGTTAGAGGAAGATTATTCAGTGACTACAGATCGGATTCCTTCACTGCACATATCCATGTAATCACCATAATGGCTTTACTTTATAGCGTTAAATCCTGCTGACAGGTTCTTTTTAAACAGTACGCATCCTTGTTATTTTTATTTCATAAACCGTTTACATGAAAAGTCATTTTATATTTTAGCATTTTATTTGTACATTATTTAAAGCCTTTTTTATCTTTTTCTTTTAAGGCACTATGTTCCTTCCTCCCACAACTGCTCTTGGCGCTGGACTCTATTCAGTCGCTGTGTATGGAGGTTTGGTCCTTTTTGGAATGTTCCTTCTATATGATACCCAGAAAGTCATAAAGCGTGCAGAGACCACTCCTATGTATGGGATGGTGAGATACGACCCAATAAATGCGTAAGTATAGTACAGACATGCACTCCTTTCTTAATATACACCATATCTAAGAAACTGTGTGTCCAAAGCCTTACGGATCTCCAGCTTATAAAATGCAGCTTAGTTAGGTCTGACTTCTGATTTATCTGTGCAAAGTAATTTTACTTTAAGAAGACTTGTTACCTGGTTCGTTTTTGATTTCTTATTCTAAATGCTCCCCTGAGTATGTACACTTTTTTTTTTTTTTTTTTTTTTTTTCTTTTGAAATTGAGGGAATTTTTAGTACTTCTTTTTATGGTTTCTAGCAAAGGACAATGAGCAGCCTAATGTCGCACCCCAGAGATTACTGTGAGTTGTGCTCCTTTGGGTAATACACTTGTCTCTGTAACCTTAAGGCTATGTGCCCATGGGACTCTGTACCTGTGGATTTTGCCATGGAAAACCCGCGGATTTATCTGGATTTTCTAGATAAATCCGTAGGTTTATGCAAGTACAGACACTCCCCATATTATCCTATGGGAATTGGGGAGTGCTGTATCAATGGTGCGGTATGTGCGGCTGTGGAAAATTCTGCGGATTTCCCGCTGCTGCATGTAACTGAAAGTCAATTATTCATGCGGATATATCTGCGGATGTCCTGCTTTTCCACAATGGAGATAGAGGCCGGGACGTCCGCAGGTATTTCCGTACTTGTCACACAGGTTTACCGCAACAAAAATGCTCGAATCCCGTAGCAATGGATAGCTGCGGATTCCGAGCATTAGCTGCAGTAAACCTGCGGACAAACTTGCGGCAAAATCCGCGGGTACGTTGTCCCGTAGGCACATAGCCTAAGATTGCACACCGCAGCAACCGGAATTAAATGGCAGAAAAAAACGTGCCCTTTGTATTGGTTGATCATGGGGTCCGCGTTCCTAGTCTGCAGGACACTTATGGGACTATAACTAGTGCAAAACTCCATTTTCTGTGTTGAGTCTTGTATCAGATCGTTAGAAGGTATTACCTGCCCAGTCTATTTTGGAGACCAATAAAAAGAGATCCATATGATGGAAAAACACAACTTTTTTTTTTTACATTTTTTTTCTATTTTCCTGTGCTTTTTTTGTAATGAACATAAGAAGTTTTCCACCTCTTCATTAAAGTGCATGTGAATAAAGTGAAAACAAATGCTACAAAATATGGTTAAATATAGTATAGTGACCCACGCTGCAGTCCAAGGACTATATTGTCCCCCTTCTTTATGGTATGTTCACAAGTGCTTGAAAATCTATTCCCTTCATTGAAACAGGCTTGTTTCTGCAGGAGACACATGGATTCCTACAAACCTCATTCAGATCTCGTTGTAATTTGTCTTGGTAAAACTGCAACAGTTGTTCATTTTGATGGAAACTTGTTTATTTCTTTTTGCTGGAGGTCAGGCTTTACGTATAATGAAACTAAAAATCAAAACAAAATGAAAACATTCCAGTATACTCTGTTCACCGAATGCTCTTTGTTCTCCGTTGCCATAATTCCCTGTTGGTTTCTTGTGTCGTCTGGCCGCCTGTCCCTGAAATGGCTTTGCCTAGGCAAACCTTGGCGCCGATGTGTGCAACACTATGATGACCGGTCTTGATTAGGAGATCTGCTGGAATCAGATGCTCCTGATTCATGAAGAGGCACATGTCTCTTCATACATCGGGAGCGCCAGTTCAAGTGCATACACCTCTAGGCGCCTCACCACAAATCCTATTCCTGTCCTTGCTGGAGTAAGATTTGTGTTGTAGTGATCACTATGGCACATCGTGATTAGCAGTAGTCGCCGCACCTCCATACCGTCTCAGCGCTGAACAGTTTATCAGAGCTGGGTGAAAAATCGTGAGTGCCTAAAGTAGCATAATTGTAGTGTGGCTGCCAATGGTGCCAAAATTATGCCTTTCTTCAAAGGTTTTTTTTTATTTTTGAAGGGAACCTGACAGGTGCAATATGCACCCAGAACCACGAGTAGTTCTGGGTGCATATTGCTAATACCTTCCTAACCGTCCATGTATCTAGTAGCAAAGAGATCTTTAGAAAAGGATTTCTAAACACATTTTATCTTATTCTAATGAGTGTGGGCACTAGTCCCAAGGATGTTATATCCCCAACTAGCCGCCCTCTTAGCATGTTAGCACACCCACAGGGGAGTACTAAAATTAAAATGCTGTTCAATTCAGCATCATCAGCGGTGACACGCGTACCTGTGTTTGCTGTGACCGCACTTCTGAGTCCCCGGCATTTCTAGTCATGCGCAGTAGACCACTTTGAATCCGGGACGCGTATACCCGGCTTCATACTGCGCATGACCGGAAGTGCCTGACATTCAGAAGCGCGGTCACAGCAGACACAAGTACGAGTGTCACCGCTGATAGTGCTGAATTGGATAGCATGTTGGTACACTCCTGTGATCTACTAACATGCTAAGAGGGCGGCTAGTCGGGGGATATAATGCCCTTAGGACTAGTCCCCTCACTCGGCATACAATAAAAGATCTTTAGAAATACTTTTCTAAAGATCCCTTTATCTATTCTAGTGTATACAGGGACAGTTGGGCAGGAATTAGCAATATGCACCCAGAACTGATCATGGTTCTGAGGTGCATATTGCACCTTACAGGTTCCCTTTAAAAGCTTTGCTGTATTAAGCCTGTTGTGTGCACATACCCTCATTTTGTGTGCACATACCCTCAAGTTTCCAGGTACATGTTTTAGATGTCATGGAACGTAAAGGATTAAAAACCTAATACGTCTGTAATGACAAGACTGAGTGTTCGATTCACCATATGCGACTTTTTTTAAAATCCCTTTTCTTTACGTTTTACTATTTTTTTTTTTTTTTTTTTTATTTATTTTTTTTATGACCATAATATATTTCTGCTTTTCAAAATTTTGCTCAAGATAAAAACTGCTTCTTTTTTGCCTTTTTACATTTTTTACATCAAAAAGTTGTTTCTTACTCTTAAATGTCACATAATTTATGCAAAAATTCATAATTCATGTGTATATATAAAACTACTGCGGTGAGGGTGGAGTACTCCATCTAGTCAATCTCCATTTGTACAACAATAACAGTGCTTTTTTTTTTTTTTTTTTTTTTTTTTTTTTTTTTTTTAAGTCACAATTGATAAATTGGCTGCAGAGACCTGGAAAAAAAAAAAACATGCTCACATGACAGACCCATAGAGTAGGCTTTGGTGCAAGGCAAACATTGGCTAAAAACCTAACAAGCTGAGGAAAAGGAGTAAATACAATGCTGGATCTCACCGTAAGGCCTAAGACACACGGCATGAAAATCGGAGCAAGTGGAAAGTCATAAAACATCACATTCTACTCGGACTAATATTAGCCTATGTGCCAGCACCTATGAGCGATTATTTTCTCAGCCCTGATCGGACCGAGAAACCAGTTGCAGCATGCTACAACTGTAATGTGATGCTTGTATCTCTCGCACCCATTCAAGTCTATGGGGTGAGAGAAATATCGCACTTGCTCTACACCGGTGTAATGTGAGTGCAGAGCGAGAATGGCAATAGCCGGCAACGGAGGAGAGGGAAAGATAAATCCCTCCCTCTCCTCCTCAGCGCCGCCCCCCCCCCCCCCGCAGCTGTGGTCCGATCGGACCTCAGTCGCAATGACACTCTGCTCCCACTGTGCTGCTCGTGTGAGTCGAGTGTCATGCAAGGTTCGCAGTAGTCCCCGTGTGGCCACGGTTTTAAGGGCTCTTTTCCACTTGTGTACCGCTTTCGATGCGAGAGCATCAGAAGCGATATGCTAATGATGCTCCGCTGCGTGCATCAGCCAAGGGTCATGTGACTGTGATGTAATCTTGTAATTGTATCACATGTGCGGAGAATAGGGGGTATAGCACTTTCTCCCATCTTTTCCGCTGTCTGTCTCTGCGTATATTGCACTGCACTCTGATTACATGCGAGTGCAGTGCGATGTTTCACACACTCCCATAGGCTTGTATGGGGGAGCATAAGCCGAGACTCGCTGCCAAACACAGCATGCTGCAACTGCACCGAGAGCACAAATCAGTCAAGAAATAACAGGAAAGAGGAAACTGCCTCATTGATTTTTGGGTTTTGTTTTTTTTTATCAGATTGCATTTGAACATGAAAATTGCAGGTGGAAAAGAGCCCTTAGACTTCTACTTTTCTCAATTCCACCTTAAAAAAATGTTCATCTGCAAAACCAGAATGTTTGAACACCGGCTGTAATAAAGGGCCCCTCCTATCCTAGGTATGATGGACTGTAGGAAGGGATTATTTATTTTTTTTAATGCATCTTTATAATAGAAATTAGCCATAAATGTCTGGATGTGTCTTCTCCGCACAGTAAACCAATATTTCGTGGTAAATGGTGAATGTTACCTATGTGTCTTGAAAGCCTTCAGGCAGATGTATTTTTCCCTTTCTCTTGCAGGTGTATGGGAATTTACACTGACACTCTGAACATCTTCATCCGTGTGGCCATGATGCTGGCTGGCGGAGGAGGCGGAAGGAAGAAATAAATCTGTGCAGCTCTCATTATCTTGTATTGATTGCCCAGAGCACTTTACTTATCTGCCGGACCATAAATATATGCTAATATATACATCATCAGCACGAGTACGTTTATCTCTGCAACTAAGCCAGAATCGAGTTGATTGAATCTGTTCTAAAAAGCATTTACTGTGAATAAACACAATTCATAAGAATAATTTAGGATTGGAACAAAGAATGCTATAGAACCATTCATCTCCGCAGCAGTAACAAATAGCGCAGGATGCAAGGAAAATGATTTCATATTCTGAAATTCAATTGCATGGTGAAACAGTACATCTTGAAGAAAGCCCTGCGTGACTGCAGAGGGGGTCGAGGTGAGAAGATTTGTGTGCAATTACCTGTGTGCACCAAAATGCAATGAATTCATGTCATATATTTAAAGAATATTTACTGAAGCAAAAAGAGCGTTTATGTAAAGCGCAGAAAAGAGCATTGTATTTTATCCCTTCAGTCGTGAGGAGCTAGAAAAAAAAAATCCAAACTCACTGAATTGCCGGAGTCTTTTATGCGAAAACAATGTGTGAAATAATCCAGAGTTTCTCGCTTTTGTTTAAATTCGTTCATTGTGGTTTTTGTTTTTTGACAAAATGTTAAATTTTGGTGAAGTGTAAAACACATTTCACGTGGAGCGTTTGCTATATGGTGTAGATTTTTTTTCTTTTTCTTCTAAAGAATGTATTATATGATTATTAAATCTTTATTGTTGATACTTAGAGTGAATTAATTCTATTAAGCTATTAATAGAATGGGGAGCGGTGGGGTCCCTTACCATTCTGTAATAATATTGTTTTGATGGCCGGGCTCAGGAGCCTTGTAGTGGGAGTCAGCATTACGCAAGAGCTACATGGCGACACAAAAATCGCAGCAACACTGATTTCCTGCGGGGTCGCATTATAACCTGTGACTGACGTAAAGGTGTAACCTTTTCGATTGTTGTTCACAAGCAACACATCGGTACAAATCACATAGGACATGCAACCTACCTGCAACTTAGGTGTTTATTTACTACATTTTAAGAGCTGTAAAATAGTCTGGGAGTTGCTGTCATACCACACATGCTGCTGTGCAGCTCTTTACAACTGTTACTCCACGACTAGTCAGGTTTAACTTTAAAGAGGTGGTCCACCTCACAGCATAGTGCCCACACATCAATGTAAAGCTCATAATGAAGGCTTTTCTCAAATACCTTGTGTAGTCAATTGTGTCTCTGAGCGGTGTTATTGCGGTCCATTCACCCCCATCCTGTGACCCCCTGGGCTAAGTGACTTCTGAGATCTGGTGATGTCACGTCACAACCTCACCAAGGTGGGCCCCAGTCTCTCTAAGTGGCTGAGCTGTGGGCCCAGTTTCACCGCTCATCACAGCCCAGCACCACTTTTGCTTATGGCGCTCTGAAGCGAAGGAGAGAGTGCGCAAGATCCTGTGAATATGTAACATCATTTCTTTGGAAAATGCATTTCTTCGGCGCTCCATTGGGAGACCCAGACGATTGGGTGTATAGTACTGCCTCCGGAGGCCACACAAAGCATTACACTAAAAAGTGTAAGGCCCCTCCCCTTCTGGCTATACACCCCCCGTGGGATCACGGGCTGATCAGTTTTCTGCTTTGTGCGAAGGAGGTCAGACATCCACGCATAGCTCCACTGTTTAGTCAGCAGCAGCTGCTGACTATGTCGGATGGAAGAAAAGAGGGCCCATACTAGGGCCCCCAGCATGCTCCCTTCTCACCCCACTTTATGTCGGCGGTGTTTGTTAAGGTTGAGGTACCCATTGCGGGTACGGAGGCTGGAGCCCACATGCGGTTTTCCTTCCCCATCCCCCTGAGGGGCTCTGAGGAAGTGGGATCTTACCGGCCCCCAAGCCCTGAGGCCGGGCTCCATCCACAGACCCATGGAACCTACTGGATACGGAGCTGGGTACCGTTCAGGGACAAGGCCCTGCGACATTCAGGTACTCTGTGTCCCAAACAGGCCGCGCACATTCCAGACTTGCTGGGTGTGCTAGTGCGCCAGGGACAGTAGCGCTGCGCGCTGGGGTTACAGTCACTGCAGTTTTTCTGAGTGACTTTATGTATTGGGGACTGCCGCGCCGGCCGCCCCTGGAGCGGCGGCGCGGCTGCGACTTGTAGTGCGCCGGGGACTTAGCGCCGACCGTGCTTTTACGACGGCGTCGCTTATAAATTTAGTCCCCGGCTTCTGCGGCCTAGCTCCGCTTCGTTCCCGCCCCCACCCTGTCAATCAGGGCAAGGGAGAGACGCTGTACGATTAATCAGCGCCGAGGGCTGGAGTCTTATTTACATGCTCCAGCCCTCTCACTGAGCACAGTGGGACGCAGGTTTCCCGCTCTTTGTCTGCACACGCCCAGGGCCCGCCCCTCTCCATAGGACGCCGGCAGCCATTCCTACATGCAGTCTGGCTGGAGAACGGACACAGGCTCTGGGAGACCCAGACAAGGGATTTCTGGCGACCACACACCCGCGTTAAGCGGGCGGTAAGCAGCACTTTAGTGCTGGCCCCACTAGTGCCACAGTGTTATTTTGGTGTACCTTTTTTCTCTATACCATATATATATATATATATATATATTGCACTGTAAGGTCGCTTCTTGGCTGTATACCCTATCTTGCTCTGAGGAGACGACAACATGTCATCCGCAAAACGCAAGGGTGCCAAGACACAGGCTGTAAGCGCTGCTTGTGCCGCTTGTGGGGCTGATCTACCGGCAGGTTACAATGACCCCCATTGTGTGCAATGTTCGGTTCCCTGTGCCACTTCGTCAGCCGGAGTCTATGGTGGTAGTGGCCCAGGCAGAGTCGCCGGTGAACCCTGTCCCGGTGACGGGGACAGAGTTTGCAGTTTTTGCTGACAAGATGTCTGTCACTATGACAAAGATCCTAGAAACCTTGCAGGCCAGGCCAGTTACTCAGACCATGGACACTGCTGCGGCAACGTTCCCCGGTCCCCCTCAGTTGGAGTTAATCCGTGCTTCAAGGGGGTCCCAGGCATCTCAGCCTGACGGCTCTGATTCAGATGACAGTCCCAGGCAGCCTAAGCGAGCTCGCTGGGAGAGACCTTCCACGTCATCACGCGGATCAGGGTCTCAGCGAGAGGAGTCTCTACATGATGAGACAGAGGAGGGTGATCAGGAGTCTAATCCTGAAACCGCTCTCAATCTGGATACTCCTGATGGTGACGCCATGGTAAATGACCTTATAGCGGCCATCAATAGTCTATTGGAAATTTCTCCCCCTGCCCCTTCTGCAGAGGAGGCAGCTGCACAGCAGGAGAAGTTCCATTTCAGGTATCCCAAGCGTAAACTGAGTACTTTTCTGGACCACGCTGACTTCAGAGAATCAGTCCAGAGACACCATGCTTACCCAGACAAGCGTTTCTCCAAACGTCTTAAAGATACACGTTATCCCTTTCCCCCTGACGTGGTCAAACGCTGGACCCAGTGTCCAAAGGTGGACCCCCCAATCTCCAGGCTTGCGGCTAGATCCATAGTTGCAGTGGAGGATGGGGCTTCACTTAAAGATGCCAATGACAGACAGATGGACCTTTGGTTGAAATCTGTCTATGAAGCTATCGGCGCGTCGTTTGCTCCAGCATTCGCGGCCGTGTGGGCACTCCAAGCTATTTCAGCTGGTCTGGCACAGGTGGACTCTATCATACGTCCAGCAGTGCCGCGAGTAGCGTCCCTAACCTCGCAAATGTCTGCGTTTGCGACTTACGCTATCAACGCTGTCCTGGACTCTACAAGCCGTACCTCAATGGCGTCTGCCAACTCTGTGGTTTTGCGCAGAGCCTTGTGGTTAAAGGAATGGAAAGCGGATTCTGCTTCCAAAAAATGTTTAACCAGCTTGCCACTATCTGTAGATAGACTGTTTGGTGAACAATTGGCTGAAATCATTAAACAATCCAAGGGTAAAGACTCCTCCTTACCCCAGCCCAGATCAAGCAAACCTCAACAGAGGAAGTGGCAGTCGAGGTTTCGGTCCTTTCGAGGCTCCGGCAAGACCCAATTCTCCTCGTCCAAAGGGACTCAGAAGGAGCAAAGGAGCTCAGATTCCTGGCGGGCTCACTCACGCCCCAAGAAAGCAACCGGAGGAACCGCTTCCAAGGCGGCTGCCTCATGACTTTCGGCCTCCTCCCTCCGCATCCTCGGTCGGTGGCAGGCTCTCCCGCTTTTGTGACATTTGGCTGCCACAGGTCAAAGACCGGTGGGTAACAGACATTTTGTCTCACGGGTACAGGATAGAGTTCAGTTCTCGTCCTCCGCCTCGGTTCTTCAGAACCTCCCCACATCCCGACCGAGCAGATGCCCTTCTGCAGGCGGTGTGCTCACTAAAAGCAGAAGGAGTGGTGATCCCTGTTCCTCTGCAGGAACAAGGGCAAGGTTTTTACTCCAATCTCTTTGTGGTTCCAAAAAAGGACGGCTCGTTTCGTCCTGTTCTGGACCTAAAGCTGCTCAACAAGCATGTGAACGCCAGACGGTTCCGGATGGAATCCCTCCGCTCAGTCATTGCCTCAATGTCTCAAGGAAATTTCCTTGCATCAATAGACATCAAAGATGCTTATCTCCACGTGTCGATTGCTACAGAGCACCAACGTTTTCTACGTTTCGTGATAGGAGACGACCATCTCCAGTTCGTAGCTCTGCCATTTGGTCTGGCGACAGCCCCACGGGTTTTCACCAAGGTCATGGCGGCAGTGGTAGCAGTCTTGCATTCTCAGGGACATTCGGTGATCCCTTACTTAGACGATCTACTTGTCAAAGCACCCTCTCAAGAGGCATGCCAACTCAGCCTGAATGTTGCGCTGGAGACTCTCCAGACTTTCGGGTGGATCATCAACTTTTCAAAGTCAAATCTGTCACCGACCCAAGCACTAACGTATCTTGGCATGGAGTTTCATACTCTCTCAGCGATAGTGAAGCTTCCGCTGGACAAGCAGCGGTCACTACAGACAGGGGTACAATCTCTCCTTCAGGGTCAGTCGCACCCCTTAAGGTGCCTCATGCACTTCCTAGGGAAGATGGTGGCAGCAATGGAGGCAGTCCCGTTCGCGCAGTTTCATCTGCGCCCACTTCAATGGGACATTCTCCGCCAATGGGACGGGAAGACAACTTCCCTAGACAGGAAAGTCTCCCTTTCTCAGACGGCCAAGGACTCTCTGCAATGGTGGCTTCTTCCCACCTCATTATCACAGGGAAGATCCTTCCTACCCCCATCCTGGGCAGTGGTCACGACAGACGCGAGTCTGTCAGGGTGGGGAGCAGTTTTTCTCCACCACAGGGCTCAAGGGACGTGGACTCAGCAGGAGTCCACCCTTCAGATCAATGTTCTGGAAATCAGGGCAGTGTATCTTGCCCTACTAGCCTTCCAGCAGTGGCTGGAAGGAAAGCAGATCCGAATTCAGTCGGACAACTCCACAGCGGTGGCATACATCAACCACCAAGGAGGGACACGCAGTCGGCAAGCCTTCCAGGAAGTCAGGCGGATTCTGATGTGGGTGGAGGAAAGAGCATCCACCATATCAGCAGTTCACATCCCGGGCGTAGAAAACTGGGAAGCAGACTTCCTCAGTCGCCAGGGCATGGACGCAGGGGAATGGTCCCTTCACCCGGACGTGTTTCAGGAAATCTGCCGCCGCTGGGGGGTGCCGGACGTCGACCTAATGGCGTCTCGGCACAACAACAAGGTCCCGACCTTCATAGCGCGGTCTCGCGATCAAAGAGCTCTGGCGGCAGACGCCTTAGTGCAAGATTGGTCGCAGTTCCGGCTCCCTTATGTGTTTCCACCTCTGGCACTCTTGCCCAGAGTGTTACGCAAGATCAGATCCGATTGCGGCCGCGTCATACTCGTCGCCCCAGACTGGCCGAGGAGGTCGTGGTACCCGGATCTGTGGCATCTCACGGTCGGCCAACCGTGGGCACTACCAGACCGTCCAGACTTACTGTCCCAAGGGCCGTTTTTCCATCGGAATTCTGCGGCCCTGAACCTGACTGTGTGGCCATTGAGTCCTGGATCCTAGCGTCTTCAGGATTACCCCAAGGGGTCGTGGCCACCATGAGACAGGCTAGGAAGTCCACTTCTGCTAAGATCTACCACAGAACGTGGAAGGTTTTCTTATCCTGGTGCTCTGCACAAGGAGTATCCCCCTGGCCATTCGCGTTACCTGTTGTTCTTTCCTTCCTGCAATCTGGGTTGGAAAAGGGCTTGTCGCTCGGCTCCCTTAAAGGGCAAGTCTCGGCACTATCCGTGTTTTTTCAGAAGCGTCTAGCACGACTTTCTCAGGTGCGCACGTTCCTGCAGGGGGTTTGTCATATCGTCCCTCCGTACAGGCGGCCGTTAGATCCGTGGGATCTAAACAAGGTCCTTGTTGCTCTCCAGAAGCCGCCCTTCGAGCCTCTGAGGGATGTGTCACTTTCTCGACTCTCACAGAAAGTGGCCTTTCTGGTAGCGGTCACGTCTCTTCGGAGAGTGTCTGAACTAGCAGCGCTGTCATCCAAAGCTCCTTTCCTGGTGTTCCACCAGGACAAGGTAGTGCTGCGCCCTATTCAGGAGTTTCTCCCTAAGGTGGTATCCTCTTTTCATCTTAATCAGGATATCTCCTTGCCTTCCTTTTATCCGCATGCAGTTCATCGGTATGAAAAGGATTTACATTTGTTGGATCTGGTGAGAGCACTCAGAATCTACATTTCCCGCACGGCGCCCCTGCGCCGCTCGGATGCACTCTTTGTCCTTGTCGCTGGTAAGCGCAAAGGGTCGCAGGCTTCCAAAGCCACCCTGGCTCGATGGATCAAAGAACCAATTCTTGAAGCCTACCGTTCTGCTGGGCTTCCGGTTCCATCAGGGCTGAAGGCCCATTCTACCAGAGCCGTGGGTGCGTCCTGGGCATTACGACACCAGGCTACGGCTCAACAGGTGTGCCAGGCAGCTACCTGGTCGAGTCTGCACACTTTCACCAAACATTATCAGGTGCATACCTATGCTTCGGCGGACGCCAGCCTAGGTAGAAGAGTCCTGCAGGCGGCAGTTGCCTCCCCGTAGGGGAGGGCTGTCTTTGCAGCTCTAACATGAGGTATTTCTTTACCCACCCAGGGACAGCTTTTGGACGTCCCAATCGTCTGGGTCTCCCAATGGAGCGCCGAAGAAGAAGGGAATTTTGTTACTTACCGTAAATTCCTTTTCTTCTAGCTCCTATTGGGAGACCCAGCACCCGCCCTGTTGTCCTTCGGGATTTTTGGTTGTTTTCGGGTACACATGTTGTTCATGTTGAATGGTTTTCAGTTCTCCGATGTTACTTCGGAGTGAATTTGTTTAAACCAGTTATTGGCTTTCCTCCTTCTTGCTTTAGCACTAAAACTGATCAGCCCGTGATCCCACGGGGGGTGTATAGCCAGAAGGGGAGGGGCCTTACACTTTTTAGTGTAATGCTTTGTGTGGCCTCCGGAGGCAGTACTATACACCCAATCGTCTGGGTCTCCCAATAGGAGCTAGAAGAAAAGGAATTTACGGTAAGTAACAAAATTCCCTTCTTTAAAATGCTTAAGCTTTTCAACATTAAAGAGTTCTTCCCTTTTTAGGAGTGGAAATAAAAGCTGAAAAAATGTGCAGATGTGACCCTCTGTGCACAATCACAACACTAGGAAATATGATATAGAAAAGCATTCACCCTTTTAATGTGAGGGTGTGGCAAGTATTGTGTAAAGATGATCAGCCATGGACTGCTATTAGATTAGTAAAATTCTACCTGTGACAACAGAAGCACAACATATTAAAAAAAAAACTAAATGCATAATCTAATATTGCCAATTTAATTTGTCTGCCAGTCTAGTGCTTGTGCTCCACTAACTAACTACTTTGGTTTTTATTTCCCTGTAGCGAGGATGTGTTATGAGACCACTGCAGCTATTCATTGACCCCAGTGATGTTATACTAGTATCACAGAGGTGAGTGAATAGCTGCAGACGTCTCATACAATATATCCTCACTATAGGGAAATAAAAGCCAATATAGTTACAGCTCATTGCTGCTGAGGTTAGTGGTTGGCTGCAGCTGTCATCGGCATGTCACGGCATTGATATTTTATAACCCCTTCCCACCCTGTGCCATATAACGCCATTCCTGTACAGAACTTGCATGGTAAGAGAGCTGAGCCTGCCCCATCGGCCATGCGGTCAACTGCTTCACACAACTGGTACTGTTATAACTGCCAGGGTCAGTCCTAGCGTTGTCTAGATGGTAATTACAGCATCTAGATGGTTAAGAGAAAGGGGGCTCCCTTGGTACCCCCATCACAAACCAGGCAACATGTCTGCTGACTGCTACGGTGACCAGTGGGTCAGTATAATACCAAGTTTGGAAGTAATCACCTATCCTCCCAAAATAAGCAATAACATCCTGATTTGTGTTGAGCGAGTAGTTAGGAACCTGCCACCGGATGTTCATAATACTTACATAACGGTTGATACGGAGCAAACAGGTCGGATGGGCGAGAGCAGGGCACATCAAAGTGCGCCTGCGCAGGACCTCACTGTCGGCTAGTGTAGATGACATAGAACGCGTCTTCCACACTAGCTTCAGAAGGAGGACAAAGATGGCCAAAAGAGGAGAAACGGGACCCGGAGAAAGGAGACGCCTATCTGACCCGTCTGCTCCGCACCGACCATTAGGTAATTATTCTAAACATCCAGTGACAGGTTCCCTTTAATTATTCATACTCACTATGCTGTTATCGAGTACTGTCTGCTACTCGCATATTCGTTAGGAGTAGCGGGCGCAATGTAAGTCAATGGGAAATACTAAGTAGCGAGTAACCGAAAGCCGTACTATTCGCAACTCGTGCGAAAAGTACGACTTTCGGGTTACTCGCTACTTAGCGAGTATTTCCCATTGACTTACATTGCGCCCGCTACTTGTAGCGGACAGTACTCGGTAACTACTCACTCAACACTAATCCTGATCTTCTGGTGTGACCACTGGGCCTCCCCACCGATCCCAATAACCCGGGCCTCTGAAGATCACATGTGTATGGAGTAGTGGGCGATCATGCACACTTCAGCTCCATTCTCTATGGGACTGCCGGAGATAAGGCCGCTTTACACGTTGCGACATCGCTCAAGCGATCTTGTTGGGGGTCACGGAATTTGTGACGCACATCTGGTCGCTTTAGCGATGCCGTTGCGTGTGACACCTTTGAGCGATTTTGCGGGGCTGAGCGATGTTGTGCGCCACGGGCAGCGATTTGCCCATGTCGCACAACCGTTGGGGGCGGGTACTCACGCTAGCGATATCGCAGCATGTAAAGCGGCCTATAGCTGAGTACAGCTTTTAACTGATCTTTGGCACTTCCATTAAGAATGAATGGGGCCGATCAACCACTGCTCCATTCACATAGAACTCTTCAGCTCTGATTCTTGCCATTAGTGGGGGGTCCCAGTAGTTATATCCCAAGTGGTCAGGAAGTTATCCCTATTCCAAACTTAGTACAACCCATATAACTTAATAACTTGCCCCTGTATAGTTTTTATATTACACAAATGCGTATGTGCACAAGGTGGGGCAGATCTATCAAGTGTCTAAAAGGAAAACTGGCTTTGTTGCCCATAGCAACCAATCACAGTGCAGCTTTCATTTTACCACAACAGTTCATACAATGGCTGCTGGTGAAGGAGCAATGACCAGACCTGTCCCTCTGCCTCCACCAATTGTAACCTATCTTACAGGGAAAAGCTGCTTTCTTCAGCGCTCTATTGGGAGACCCAGACGATTGGGGTATAGCTACTGCCCTCTGGAGGCCACACAAAGCACTACATTAAAAGTGCAAGGCCCCTCCCCCTCTGGCTATACCCCCCCGTGGTATCACGGGTTCTCCAGTTTTAGCTTTGTGTGCGAAGGAGGTCAGACATTCCATGCATAGCTCCACAGATTTTAGTCAGCAGTAGCTGCTGACTATGTCGGATGGAAGAAAGGAGGACACATATAGTGTTCCCAGCATGCTCCCTTCTCACCCCTGGATGGTGTTGTAAGGTTGAGGTACCTATTGCTGGTACAGGGCTGGAGCCTGACATGCTGTTTTCCTTCCACATCCCCTTGTAGGGCTCTGTGGAAGTGGGATCCTGCCGGCCTCTCAGCTCTGATGCCGGGCTCCATCCACAGACCCATTAGAACCTGATGGATTCGGAGCAGGAGTACGATCAGGGACAGGGCCCTGCATCTTACAGGTACTCTGTGTCCCCGGCAGGCACAGACACACTCCGGGCTGGCTGGGTGTTATAGTGCGCCGGGGACCGCAACGTGGAGTTGGTGTCCCTACAGATTACTGGGGGATTGTTTGTGTTTGGGAACGCAGCGCCGACCCCCTCTGGACCGGGCGGCGCTGCTGTGACTTGTGGTGCGCCGGGGATCCGCCGTCCGCGCTTTTACGGCGGCGGCGGTTATAACTTTAGTCCCCGGCTTTTTGGGCCTAGGACGCCGGCAGCTCCGTTTCGTTCCCGCCCCCACCCTGTCATTCAGGGTAGGGGAGAGACGCTGTTCGCAAGCAGCGACGAGGGCTGGAGCCTGATTTACATGCTCCAGCCCTCTCACTTGGCGCAGAGGGAAGCAGGCTTCCCGCTCTTGGCCAGGAACGCCCAGGGCCCGCCCCCCTTCCTCTCTCGAGACGCCGGCAGCCATTACATGCATGCCTGGCTGGAGGAAGGACGCAAGGCTCTGGGAGACCTGGACTAGGGGCTATCTGGCGACCACACACCCGCTTTTTAAGCGGGCGGTAAGCGATTTTTCTGTGCTGGTCCCTCTAGTGCCTCACTGTGTATCAGTGTACTGGATACAGTTATATAGATATTGTATTTCTTGCACTGTGAGGTGCGCTTCTGGCTGCATATCCCAGATCGCTCTGTGGAAGCAGCAACATGTCATCCTCAAAACGCAAGGCGGCCAAGGCAAAAAGGGCTGTGTATACTGCGTGTGCTGCATGTGGGGCTAATCTACCAGCAGGCTCTGATGACCCCCATTGTGTGCAATGCTCCGACCCGGTGCTGCTTCGCCAGCCGGAGTCAGGAGAGGTAGCGACCCAGGCTGAGACGTTTGTAAGTTCTGCCCCGGTGACAGGGACGGACTTTGCAGTTTTTGCAGATAATATGTCTGTATCTATGGCAAAAATCCTTGAGACCTTGCAATCTATGCATGGGGCTCAGTCTCTGGGCACGGCGAGGCCTCTGTCCTCAGGTCCCCCTTACTTGGAATGTATCCAGCCCACAGGGGGGTCCCCGGCTTCACAGGCCGAGGATTATGACTCAGATGATGGCCCCAGCCACCCTAAGCGAGCTCGCTGGGAAAGACCCTCGACGTCTTCACACTGCTCAGGGTCTCAGCGCAATCAGTCTCCCTGTGATGTGTCTGATGAGAGTGATCAGGAATCCACTCCTGGAACCCCTCTCAACCTGGATACCCCGGATGGGGATGCCATGGTAGACGACCTTATCTCAGCCATCAATAGGCTGTTGGATATTTCTCCCCCAGCCCCTTCAGCAGAAGAGGCGGCTGCGGAGCAGGAAAAGTTTCGTTTCCTTTATCCCAAGCGTAAATTGAGTGCTTTGTTAGATCACTCTGACTTCAGAGAATCAATCCAGAAGCACGACGCTCACCCAGAAAGGCGTTTCTCTAAACGATCTAAAGATACGCGTTTCCCTTTCCCCCCTGAGGTGGTCAAGCGCTGGACACAGTGTCCAAAGGTAGACCCCCCGATTTCCAAACTTGCAGCTAGATCCATAGTTGCAGTGGAGGATGGCGCTTCACTTAAAGATGCCAATGACAGACAGATGGACCTTTGGTTAAAATCTGTCTATGAAGCTATAGGCGCGTCGTTTGCTCCGGCATTCGCAGCCGTATGGGCACTCCAGGCTATTTCAGCTGGCTTAGCAAAAGTGGATGCTATCATGCATCCAGCAGTGCCGCAAGTGGCGCACCTTACCACGCAGATGTCGGCGTTTGCGTCTTACGCTATCAATGCGGTCCTAGAATCTACCAGTCGCACCTCAATGGCGTCCGCCAATTCGGTAGTTTTGCGCAGAGCCTTGTGGTTAAAGGACTGGAAAGCAGATGCTGGTTCCAAAAAATGTTTAACCAGTTTGCCTTTGTCTAGAGAGAGACTGTTTGGCGAGCCATTGGCTGACATCATTAAGCAGTCCAAGGGTAAAGACTCCTCTTTACCACAACCCAGAACAACCAAACCTCAGCAGAAAAAGTGGCAGCAGAGGTTTCAGTCCTTTCGAGGTTCGGGCAAGACACCATTTACCTCGTCCAAAGGGACTCAGAGGACGCAAAGAAACTCAGATTCGTGGCGGACTCACACACGCCCCAAGAAAGCAAATGGAGGTACCGCTTCCAAAGCGGCTACCTCATGACTTCCAGCCCCCCCCCCTCCGCATCGCCGGTCGGGGGCAGGCTCTCCCGCTTTTCCGGCATTTGGATGTCACAGGTCAAAGACCGGTGGGTGACGGACATTTTGTCTCGCGGGTACAGAATCGAGTTCAATTCTCGTCCTCCAGCTCGGTTCTTCAGAACCTCCCCACGTCCAGACCGAGCAGATGCTCTGCTGCAGGCGGTGGATTCCCTAAAAGCGGAAGGAGTGGTTATCCCAGTCCCTCCTCAGGAACAAGGGCAAGGGTTTTACTCCAATCTCTTTGTGGTTCCAAAAAAGGACGGCTCGTTCCGTCCTGTTCTGGACCTAAAACGGCTCAACAAACATGTGCACGCCAGGAGGTTCCGGATGGAAACCCTCCGCTCTGTCATTGCCTCAATGTCCAGAGGAGACTTCCTTGCCTCAATAGACATCAAAGATGCTTATCTCCACGTGCCAATTGCTACAGAACATCAACGTTTTCTACGTTTTGTGATAGGAGACGACCATTTTCAGTTCGTAGCTCTTCCATTTGGTCTGGCGACAGCCCCACGGGTCTTCACCAAGGTCATGGCGGCGGTGGTAGCAGTCTTGCACTCTCAGGGACACTCGGTGATTCCTTACCTAGACGACTTATTGGTCAAAGCTCCCTCTCAGGAGGCATGCCAACTCAGCCTGAATGCTACGCTGGAGACTCTACAGTCTTTCGGATGGATCATCAACTTTCCAAAGTCGATCCTATCACCGACTCAGTCACTAACGTATCTTGGCATGGAGTTTCATACTCTAGCAGCGATAGTGAAGCTTCCGCTGGACAAGCAGCGGTCACTACAGACAGGGGTGCAATCTCTCCTGCAGGGCCAGTTGCATCCCTTGCGGCGCCTCATGCATTTCCTAGGGAAGATGGTGGCAGCCATGGAAGCAGTTCCCTTTGCGCAGTTTCATCTGCGCCCACTTCAATGGGACATTCTCCGCCAATGGGACGGGAAGTCAACGTCCCTGGACAGGAAAGTCTCGCTTTCCCAGACGGCCAAAGACTCTCTACAATGGTGGCTCCTTCCCACATCATTGTCTCAGGGAAGATCCTTCCTGCCCCCATCCTGGGCAGTAGTCACGACAGATGCGAGTCTGTCAGGGTGGGGAGCAGTATTTCTCCACCACAGGGCTCAGGGGACGTGGACTCCGCAGGAGTCCACCCTTCAGATCAATGTTCTGGAGATCAGAGCAGTGTATCTTGCTCTACTGGCCTTCCAACAGTGGCTGGAAGGAAAGCAGATCCGAATCCAATCGGACAACTCCACAGCGGTGGCATACATCAACCACCAAGGAGGGACGCGCAGTCGGCAAGCCTTCCAAGAAGTCCGGCGCATTCTAATGTGGGTGGAGGACAGAGCATCCACCATATCCGCGGTTCACATCCCAGGCGTAGAAAACTGGGAAGCAGACTTCCTCAGTCGCCAGGGCATGGACGCAGGGGAATGGTCCCTTCACCCGGACGTGTTTCAGGAAATCTGTCGCCGCTGGGGAGTGCCGGACGTCGACCTAATGGCATCCCGGCACAACAACAAGGTCCCGGCATTCATGGCGAGGTCGCGCGATCAAAGAGCTCTGGCGGCAGACGCCTTGGTTCAAGATTGGTCGCAGTTTCAGCTCCCATATGTGTTTCCGCCTCTGGCGCTCTTGCCCAGAGTGCTACGCAAGATCAGATCCGAGTGCAGCCGCGTCATACTCGTCGCTCCAGACTGGCCGAGGAGGTCGTGGTATCCGGATCTGTGGCATCTCACGATCGGTCGACCGTGGTCACTGCCAGACCGACCAGACTTACTGTCCCAAGGGCCGTTTTTTCCATCAGAATTCTGCGGCCCTGAACCTGACTGTGTGGCCATTGAGTCCTGGATCCTAGCATCGGCTGGATTATCTCAGGGAGTCATTGCCACAATGAGACAAGCTAGAAAGTCGAATTCGGCTAAGATCTACCACAGAACGTGGAAGATTTTCTTGTCCTGGTGCTCTGCTCAGGGAGTGTCTCCCTGGCCATTTGCATTGCCCAAGTTTCTTTCCTTCCTGCAATCGGGGTTAGAAAAGGGCTTGTCGCTCAGCTCCCTTAAAGGGCAAGTTTCGGCACTATCCGTGTTTTTTCAGAAGCGTCTAGCACGTCTTCCTAAGGTGCGCACGTTCCTGCAGGGGGTCTGTCATATTGTGCCCCCGTACAAGCGACCGTTAGATCCATGGGATCTGAACAGGGTACTAGTTGCTCTCCAGAAGCCGCCCTTCGAGCCTCTGAAGGAAGTTTCCTTTTCTCGGCTGTCGCAGAAAGTGGCGTTTCTTGTTGCAATCACATCGCTTCGGCGAGTGTCTGAGCTGGCAGCTCTGTCATCTAAGGCTCCCTTCCTGGTGTTCCACCAGGACAAGGTTGTGCTGCGCCCCATTCCGGAGTTTCTCCCTAAGGTCGTATCCTCTTTTCATCTTAATCAGGATATTTCCTTGCCTTCTTTTTGCCCTCATCCGGTTCACCGGTATGAAAAGGCCTTACGTTTGCTAGATCTGGTGAGAGCACTCAGAATCTACATTTCCCGCACGGCGCCCATACGCCGTGCCGATGCACTTTTCGTCCTTGTCGCTGGTCCGCGCAAGGGGTTGCAGGCTTCTAAAGCCACCCTGGCTCGATGGATCAAAGAACCAATTCTAGAGGCCTACCGTTCTGCGGGGCTTCCGGTTCCTTCAGGGCTAAAAGCCCACTCCACCAGAGCCGTGGGTGCGTCCTGGGCATTACGTCACCAGGCTTCGGCTCAACAGGTGTGCCAGGCAGCTACCTGGTCCAGTCTGCACACTTTCACCAAGCATTATCAGGTGCATACCTATGCTTCGGCGGATGCCAGCTTAGGTAGAAGAGTCCTGCAGGCGGCAGTGACACCCCCGTAGGGGAGGGCTGTTTTGCAGCTCTAACATGAGGTATTTATTTACCCACCCAGGGACAGCTTTTGGACGTCCCAATCGTCTGGGTCTCCCAATAGAGCGCTGAAGAAGAAGGGAATTTTGTTACTTACCGTAAATTCCTTTTCTTCTAGCTCTTATTGGGAGACCCAGCACCCGCCCTGTTGTCCTTCGGGATGTTTTTTTGTTGTTTGCGGGTACACATGTTGTTCATGTTGAACGGTTTTTCAGTTCTCCGATGTTATTCGGAGTTAATTTGTTTAAACCAGTTATTGGCTTCCTCCTTCTTGCTTTGGCACTAAAACTGGAGAACCCGTGATACCACGGGGGGGTATAGCCAGAGGGGGAGGGGCCTTGCACTTTTAATGTAGTGCTTTGTGTGGCCTCCAGAGGGCAGTAGCTATACCCCAATCGTCTGGGTCTCCCAATAAGAGCTAGAAGAAAAGGAATTTACGGTAAGTAACAAAATTCCCTTCTTCTTATTGGAGGAGGCTGATGGACAGGTCTGGTCACTACTCGTCCACCAGCAGCCATTGTATGGACAGAAGTGCTGGTCGGTCTGTGAGGAAAGCTGCACTAACAAAACAAAGTGGACATTCACTTTTAGCAACTTTGTAAATCGTCTTCATGAAAGATTTACTGCTGCAGAGAATATTTTTTTATTTGGTTGAGAGAGCTGCAAAAAGATCCAAATCTGCCATAGTTCATGGTTCTGATGTCTCATTGCTCCCACCTTCGTTTTCTCAGTATATCAGTTCATTCAGACTGCAGCGTCCATGTACGTGTTCTATCAGTGTTCACGAGAGACGGCAGATTTTTCATTCAAGTCATGGATCAAATTAATGCAAATCAATGGGTCCATAAATAGAATCTACAGAATTGACACCCTGACCAAACAAGGAAAATTGGTCTGTTTTTTGTATACAAGAAAAATCCGTGACAAATGAGCAAGCCCTTAAAGGGGTTTTCTCCACAAAGTTAATTTTAATCAATAGATCTTGTAATAATAAGTTCCACAACTGGATGTGTTTAACAAAAAAAATGTTCCTGTGTCTTATATATGTCTTCTATGTCCTGTGTAATGGCTGTGTCTGACCGTACAGGAACATGGTGTGATCGTACCATATCGCCTGGGTTGGAGAGGACGCAAAATAGATTATACAGACATTACAGCATGGGATCATAGTGAAGTAAAACATTTGTGGGGTTTTTTTTAAGTTTTAGCTCAAAGAAAAATTTGGGATCCCCTGCTGTAATGTCTTTATATGTTTTTACTTCCCTGCCCAGGAGCTGTGGTATGGTCAGACCATGTTCCTATACAGTCAGACACAGCCATTACACAGTACATAGCAGAGGCACATTTAGAAGATTATCTCAGCACAGGAACATATTTTTTTTTAAACGCATCAAATTGGGGAAATTATTTTTATTCCAACATCTATTAATTAAAATAAACTTTGAGGTAAAACCCCTTCAAAGATAGGAGGGGATTGTGCATACATCTGTGGTGTGTAGAGGGGAAAGTATCCAACTTTTTATGCAGAACAGAAGAAAAAAAAACCAACAGACTACATACTAGGAGAAACGTATATGGAGAGGAGGAAATAAGAGCAGTGCTGGAGTTGTGTGTAAGACAACTGCACTCTTGATACACACAAAGCTCACATTCAGCCATTATTAGGCCCTCCTTCCCATGTCCATGTTTCCGGTACATGTGGTGCCCGTTTCCACAAGTGTCGGAGACACTGACACACGACACGTACACCCATTAAGTTCAATGGGTTTACGCACATGTCCGTGTTTTCACACGGTCCGTTTGCTCCACACGGTGATATGTCTATTTTCTACCGGCAGCACGGGTATAACATTAACCGCACCCTGATGTGATCAGTACGACATCAGTGTGTCACGTACTGAAGAAGGAAAGTATGCAAGTTCATGCTGTGCGCTATCCAGATAGCATATGAACAGCATCAGGAATACACACGGACCGTGCAAAACGTTAGGTGTTTTTTTTTTCCCCAATGGACGTGTTAAGGGGGCCGTTACAGGAAGAGACAGTCCCATAGGAATAGCTGAAGCTTTGATCAGACTGAAGACTGCATATCAGTAGGTCTGAAAATGAAAGCAGGAATAAAGATTGCAAACTAACACAGTAATTTAATGGAATTTATAAATTTAATAAAGTTAACTACTAACTTGTATAATTAATTTCCATGTCTAACCAATTATGCAGCATGGCGTATTCATTGCCTTCTGGCTCCCATGTTTCACATGTTGGTATTCCTATGGCGCGCTGCCTGTGTCTCTGCTTTATAGAAGATTATTTTTAGGGCTCGCTCACCCCATTGTATAACAAGGGTGAGTGCTATCTAATGTTTTATTAGATTGTAGTTACTCCAATATTATACTATATAGCAGTGCAGATCTGCGATTCTGCACAAAAAACAGATCGCTGTATGCTGTGAGTGCCTCCTCAAATTGGATCATGCACGCTTGCTAAATGTTATGCGTGCGTGTGAAACATCGGACTGCACTCAGCACTGTAATCACTTGGATAACATCTATCACATTATAGTGAATGGTGACTGTAATAGATCCCTCCACTGGCCCATTGACTGGAAGAGAGCAGCTGCCGGGAGAATAAAATGTCATTTCTTACTGTATCTGCTGCTCCAGGAAGGTAGCCATACATGATTCTAACACTATTTACCTGCAGATTACTACTATGTGTACAGCTAAATAGCGTTTCTGGAGGTGTCAGGTTCCCTTTAACACCAGCTTGAGCTCAAGGATGAGGATGGGAAGTGTTGCCAAAGCAGAATAGGGATGAAATGTGACACCCTGTACTATTTGGGTCGTCACAGGGTTCTGCACACTCTGCCCTCCCCGTGCAGGGCTCAAACCCCCATGGTTCTGGGTCTCTATCCTGCAGTACTGCCTCCACCAGCATTCACAAATCCTATATACATCTTGCACCACACCTGTCAGGCAGACCAGTGGGCTGCTTAAGCAGAAATAGGGCTGCCCACCTAGGGGGTAAGGCAGGAAGGTGGGAGGTGTCAGGGTAGTCGAGTAGTAACCCTGGAGCTGTGAGGAGCTCTGATGAAGCTGGGAGTTGTAGCTCCCAGGGGAGAAGCAGACTAGGTCGCAGACGGTGGTCTGGACCTAGAGAAGTCGGACCCCCGGTTGCAGGGGATTGAGGCTAGGTGCCTGGAACCCATCAAAGAGGAGCAGCCTGGTCCTATCACCGGTCCAGGACCGAAGGCATGTCGGGGTACACGGACCCTAGGTTGGGGAGAAGCTTCAGGCGACCCGGCAATTAACCTGCGGAGGACAGGGCCTTTATGAGCTGTTCCCACGAAGCTCAGAGATCGGGGGCACTAGCGCAACAAGGGGGATAGGGCTTTCCTAGCAAGCGGTCCACTGAAATCCTAAGTGTGAGCTCCTGAGAGCAGGCTCCTTCACTTCGCCACAGTGGGGAGCGGGGCCCGGAAAGCTCCAAGCTACCGGGCCACAACGGGCAATCTAAATTTTGTGCCAGGAGGCAGGTCACGGACCACCAGGTAGTGCTGCAGGGGACGGGACCCGGACGAGCTCCCCCAAGAGGGCTACGGCACCCAGAGACTTGGTTTACCCGGTTATCAGCGTCTGCTTTCTTGCTGAGTGAGTACCCAGTTAACCCCTGCAAGCAGCGAGCCTGCACTGCACCCCGTATCTCCATCCAGAGTCCCGGGGCCTTCCCCTACCCGTGGAGGGCAACGTCATCTTGCTGCACCACTCCATCACCCCGGGTACTCCCCAACGGCAGCGGCGGTACTCCCAATTACCGTAAACCACGGGTGGCGTCACAAACTATATCTCACCTGTTAATACCCCCTTCTTCCATTTGAGTGTGGCCCCTGGCCCCCGGGTCTGGAGACCCTCGGGCCACGCGTAATCACCACCCCCGGATCCGAGCGGTTCGGTCCGCTGCAGGGGCAGCACAGAAGCATCCAGTAGACCTAGAAACCAACATGAAATACACATTTCTAACATATGATCTATTGATGATATTTTGAATTGACGTCTATTCATCTGAGGGAAGGAAGCTGCTGTATAAATTTGTCTCTGTAATTTTACCTTTTTCTGAGTGTCATGTACATTTTGATTCATCCAGTGGATGCTTTTACTTCTATGCATGAAGTAAGAGCAGGATTACCACAAAGCTAATCTTCTTACAGATAGATTTACCATCTGTATAGTTCTAAATTTAATACAAGCACTGTACTCTGGTGAGTGAAATAAACCTCTGAATAAATATGAGCACAGACATAAAATATAAAAGCAGTGCTCTAAATACCAAGTCCTGTGAAATTTGCGCTGGGCTGACGAGGCCTTTAGACTTCTGCTTTAACAGTATATTTTATGCTTGTACACAATGTAGTGCTGTGCCAGGAGCTTGTGTGCTTTATATTTCACCATTGGGGTTTTTTAGTCTTCACCTTCTGTGATTTAGGGATCCTTGATGACATGAGTGGTTCCAATGGAATGCCATCCGTTGTAGTAACTAACATCTTGAATTACAAATTTGTTTAATATTATGGTATCTCAAAATGGAATATAGTATAGAACAACCAGTTGTGGATATTAGATGCCTATAGTGTACATTTATGTGTTCATAGTCTTCTTTATGGTATGGCAGACATGTGCCTTTCTTCCGTGGCATTGATGCACCTGGGATGTTGAAGATCTAGCTCTATTCAAATGTCCCTTTAGACGTTCAATCTGCCTTTTCTGAACTAGGAATGAGCAAAAGTAATACCATATTTTTCTGATTATCAAACGCATTTTACTTTAAAAAATTGGAGGGAAAATGGGAGCGTGTCTCATAAGCCAAACGTAGCTTACCGGGGCAGATGCGAGGGTGGTTGAGTGGGATCACAGGAAGCCAGCGGCAACACGAGCGGGGTGATGCTGCAGGCCCTGGGCTTGGGAGGAGGGGGGTACTAGTGATGCAAGAAGAGGGGCCATTGATCTCCCGGCAATAGGCACAATGGACTTCAGGAAAATGGTGCTGGAAGCTGCACATATGCAGGTTGAGATCTCGGCTCATAAGATGGACCATAAGACTACAAGACAGATTCCCATTTTAGCATTAAAAATTATTTTTTTTTCCTACTTTCCTCCTTTAAATTTTGAGTGCGTTTTATGGTATGGTGTGTACCAAAAAATATAAGTGATTTGTTACATCAGTTATGCAATTGGCAGAAGAGGGGACCCATTGATTTATTAGATTATTATGGGGTCCTTCTATATCTTTTTTTTCTTCTAACTGGAAGAAAACAATGTGCATACAGTGCTTTTTTTTCTATTGTTAAAAAAACAGACACTAAAAACAGACTTATGGATCAAGGGGCCACTTCGGTCCCATTTGTATAACTGATGCAATGGATTATGGATTAATTATTTCTGTCTATTCCTAAAATGGATGAAAACAGAACATGTAATCAGACATACGAACAGAGATCTACCCAACATTTTATACAGTCTACATCAGGGATCTCAAACATGAGGCCCGTGGACCCTGATGCTGCTTCTCATGGCCCGTGGCCCCCTTGATGATTGCAACTGGTGCTGGGGGCCCCCACAGTCAGCGATTTATTTCAGATAACTGATTTGCATGCACTATGCAGACATGCTCTGTGCATAGCTATTCCAATGCCAGCCGCCGGACAATCTGAGGCAAACAGCTACTACATATGACAGGATGGGGACCTGGATGTGCACATTAATACAGTATGGGGACCAGGATGGGCACATTACTACCAGATGGAGACAAGAATGGTGCATATTACTACAGGACGGGGACCAGTATGGGCACATTACTAAAGAATGAGGATAAGGATGGGCACATTACTACAGGATGGGAACCGGGATAGATACATTATTACAGGATGGGGACAAGGATGGGCACATTACTACAGAATAGGGAACAGGAAGGGGCACATTACTACAGGATGGGAACTGGGATAGATACATTATTACAGGATGGGGACAAGGATGGGCACATTACTACAGAATAGGGAACAGGAAGGGGCACATTACTACAGGATGAGGACAAGGATGGGTACATTACCTCAAGCTGACAAGGAAGGGTACATAAAACCAGAATGGGGACAAGGATGGGACACATTTCTACAAGAAGGGAAACAGGATGGGGACGTTACTAAAAGATAAGAATAAAGATGGGAACATTACTACAAAATTTGCCCAAATTGCTATATGGTGCTAATTGTAAAATGGTATTACATACAAGAGGGAGATAAAATGTATATATATATATATATATATATATATATATATATATATAAAAAATCAAAATACAACATGATATTTATTTATTTTTTACCATTAAAAATGCTTTTTTATATATAAACAAAAAAAGGTGCACGTTTGTTATACTAAATGAGAGAAAAATGTACAAAAACAGTGATCCAAAAGGTGTATAGAAAAAAAAAATGCTACCACTAAAAATGTCACTTGGCCCTGCAAAGAATGCAGCCCCCAAATTATTTTTTTTTTCTATGTGCGACCCTTATACCCAGGAAAGTTTGAGACCCCTGAGCTACACTGAGCACTCTACAATTAACTCCTGACTTTGGCTGCTGAATGCTGGTAAACAAAGTCCATAAAAGTGGAAAAGATCTGTGCTGCCCATGATCCAGTGATGAATAGGAGACGTGAAGTGTAGACAGGCAGTATATTGGTCAACGCGTTTCAAAGTACATAGACTTATTCCTTCAGTGCGGATCTTATTCACTTGTCTCCACTTTTCTATATTCCTCACATTATGGATCTGCAGCTGCCTTCTTCTAACAGTGGTTGTGATTTCACAACCCCACCAGGTGAGCACAACTGCCATATGTCTCCATGTTTCAACCCAGATAAGACCCTGTTCTGCTCTTTGTCCTTCCAATTTCAGATCAAGCTCAATGTATACATGCTTTTATATCCCTGGATATACTTATTAATATATATAAATAATGTATTATGTAATATAAAGAAAAAATGTAATTCCAGTCAGTTTACTCTAGAGGGCGCTAAAATCAAGCATATCAGCAGCTTTCAGCCACAGACTGGAAATCCCCAACCACAAGCTCAGACTTGCTGTCTGTTCAGTCTTCAAGACTAATATAGATCAATAGATGGTTTCCTAAACCTGTTCAGACAGGTCGTGGGGCTTCTGGGAGCACACTTTTCTCACATATATGAAGAATATACTGCTAATTAGATCAGAAGCCTCCAGATTGAAGTAATAATTTGAAAGGGAAGATTCACTTTTTAGTATTTAGTCTCTCACTCGCCTGTCTGCCAGGAAACAAAAAACAGCAAAATCGGCTTACCAAAATAGTCATTAACAGATTAACTGAGTGACCTCTGACAAATTCTAGGAAATAATTAGTATATCAGTTTGTAGAAATCAGTACGGCCTGTCTGACAGCTAACCCTCACCCGGCCATGGAGCCACATGAGCTTCATGTCTATAATTTTTGGGAAGAGGACAATGTGCCTTCCAGGTACCACTGACAGATTTCTCTACGGCATCGTTGTCACCCACAGGCGATTTTAAGTTTTTCGTTTTCATTTTTTCTCCCCTTCTTTCAAGAGTCATAACTTTTTTACCTTCCATAAATATACAAAAAGACTGACCCGCACATCCAACAGGTGTGAACAGGTGTTAGCTGAAAACACATTATAACTACAAAACATATACAGCTTCACACTAAAATGCTAACAATAAATAAGTGACTATAGCATTACTGCTATAAGAATATTTGAAAAAAGAGAGATATTTAACATATGTATTGGCCAATGCATGTGAGCCTGATAACCAACGGCAACTCTGTACACCGGGAACCTAACCAGCAATGCCACTATCTGGGTCAAAAACCTCCATGTCTGGGCAGCTAGATTAAAAACCTAACTTAAAATGCCACTATCTGGGTTATAATCTCCATGTCTGGGCAGCTAGATTCCAACTATAAAGGGGAGTGAATATAGCCTGGTTATAGGGCTCAATCAGAAAGACATGCACTATAAATATGCAAAAAGACAGACCCGCACATCCAACAGGTGTGAACAGGTGCTAGCTGAAAACATATTATAACTAGAAAACACATACAGCTGCACACTGAAGAAGAAGAGAACTTGGGTATTGTATTACTAATATAGGAATATTTGGAAAAAGAGAGATATTTAGCAGATGTATTGGCCAATGCATGTGAACCAAGAAACCAACGGCAAGGTAATCTCTGTATACTGGGAAACTAATCAGTAATGCAACTATCTGGGTTGAAAACCTCCAAGTCAGGTTTTTAGTCTAGCTGCCCAAACTTGAAATGCCACTATCTAGGTTAAAACCTCCATGTCTGGGCAGCTACATTCCATCTATAAAGGGGAGTGAAGCCAGCCTGGTCATAGGGTGGAGTGCTCAATCAGTAAAAGATGCACTGTAAATATACAAAAACACTAACCAGCATATTTGAAAAAAGAGAGATATTTAGCATATGTATTGGCCAATGCATGTGAGCCCAGTTACCAATGGCAAGGTAATCTCTGTATACCAATACAATCGCTAAATATTTTTTTTTACTTTTTTCTGTATTTAATACTCTCTTTGGGAAACTTGAAGCTGTGGTCGGATCACTTATGCTATACAGAGCTGTTCATTAGCACTGCTCTGTATAGCAAAAATCACGATCTCCTATGAACACCTGCCAGGGGCTGGCTTTCACCAGTAGAATCGTCGTGAGAGGCACAGGGGTCTAAGCAGACCCCTGGCTGTCATGACAACGTATCAGCACCCCGCATTCTTGTGAACGCCATGTCGATGGGTGGGATCAATGACGTGCTTCCTAACAGCTGCGATTGGATCTTGGAATTAAATAACCCTTCAACTGCGGAGAAAGATGCGAGCATCAAAGGCTGTGACACAGCCAATGAAGTAACTATACGTCATTGGTCGTGAAGAGGTTTAAATCGATCGGCTTTCCTGTCTTCTCTTTAGCTAGTGTAGCGCCCCTGAAGCCATCAGGGAGCTACAAGGTACTGCATCCCTCACCAGGATGCAGGGCCTACCCCCTAGGGACCCAGAAGACCAGTGCTGGTAACACACAAACACTCCAGTTAATCCCTGTTTTCCCCAACATTCCCCCATAGAATGGTACCAGGCTAGAATCGGACTAGAGTTGGACCAATGGATGGCCGCCTAGAGGTGGAGCCAGTCCAGTCCACTAGTTGACGAGGTGGGAGGGGTAGACAGTGAACAGTCAGAAGGAGAGGAGACAGAGAGAAAGACAGACAGGCAGGGAGTTGAGCAGTGACTGTGACCGTGAGCAGACATGCTGACAGGAGTGAACAGTGACCTGAGGGCCCAGGCGGTTAGTTGCCGGTAGAGTACGGTGGAGTACTCCCGGAACTACACACCAACGGGGTACAGGACCCTAGGTCAGATAAAAGCTCCAGGCAGGCCTGATAACACCTGCACAGTGAGGGGACCATTAAGGACCTCACTGATCTTGAAGTTCGGGACTCAGTAGCAAAGGGAGAACCAGGGACAGGACCAGAGACTCCAACCCCACAGGGTTCATGCTACCATCATACGGACTGCAGTAGAAGACAACCAGCTGCTCTACACCAAGGGGACCCACCAACCAAAAGACAGGTGCAGGTGAAAACGCTACCAGGTTACTAAACCAGCACTGGGACAACGGGGACCTGCGGTTAAGACCAGCCAGCCTCAGGTGACCAGTTACCACCAGAAAGTGAGAAAAGAACCAGTTGCACTAAAACCCTCTCGTGTGGCCTACCTTCTTCCGACACCCCGTCACATCACCTACCCTCTGGGGCCCGGCCCTGCTGGCGGAGGGCCTAACATCCAGGCTGCCACTAACACCAGCCCCAGTAGCAGGAACTGTGCAGCGGCGGCTCCCTCTACATAGCCGCAACACCGCAAGTGGCGTCATGTGTGAACATTATTCTAATCCCCTGTAAATATTCCCCCTTTTCAAAAAGCACCCAGGACACGGGACCGGGCAACGGCCACCAAAGTGACATTACCCAGTTATACACCGCCCGGGACCGAGTACCCCATAACCCTGGGTGACACATTAGTGACAGGTAGGTACTTTTAAATCTCAACCATAGAAGCTCTTCTCACATTCAGACTCTCATATTTCTCGCCATAGAGCTATTCAATTAGAACCTTTCTATATATCTCCATGAAGGAAACAGGAAGCAGCATGGTCAGTAAGTCCTGGACCACGATAGGTACAGCCAGTAACCATTTCACTCCATTTCAACCACCCTGACTAAAGGCCCCGTTACACGCAACGACATATCTAACGATATATCGCCGGGGTCACGGATTCTGTGACGCACATCCGGCGTTGTTAGCGACGTTGTTGTGTGTAACAGCTCCGAGCGAGTTAGCGATCAAAAATACTCACCTTATCGTTGATCGTTGACACGTCGTTCATTTTCATAAAATCGTTGCTGTTGCAAGATGCTGTTTGTTCGACGTTCCTGCGGCAGCACACATCGCTATGTGTGACACCGCAGGAACGAGGAACAACCTCGTACCTGCGGCCGCACGCAATCAGGAAGGAAGGAGGTGGGCTGGATGTTACGCCCGCTCATCTTCGCCCCTCCGCTTCTATTGGGCGACCGCTTAGTGACGCCGCTGTGATGCCGCACGAAGCTCCCCCTTAGAAAGGAGGCGGTTCACCGGCAACAGTGACGTCGCTAGGCAGGTAAGTCCGTGTGACGGCTCCTAACGATATTGTGCGCCACAGGCAGCGATTTGCCCGTGATGCACAAACGACGAGGGCAGGTGCTTTTCCTGAACACTGTAGTGCTGGGTACCTTGTACTTGCTATTTGGTACCTGTAAATCACTATTTAATTCTATTTTGGATTATCCTTCTTAGAGAAAACATTTCCCATTTCCCTAACTTCCATGATTAGACTGTCAGCTTTTATACAGTTGTGTAGTTGTACAATTTTTATCTAATGTGAATGGGCAGCTATTTAAATCAGGCACACCAATTGTATTTGAAAAGGGCATTACAATATAATACTATCAAATAATGTTGCCGTTGACAAGTTAATGGGAATGTGTCAGTTGGTTTTGCTAGATCATCTGAGAGCAGCATGATGTAGGCAAAGAAACCCTGAATGCAATGATATGTCACTTAGTTTACTGGGTGCAGCGTTTCTAACACACAGTTTTTAGATTTAGCAATGCAGCAGAGCTCAGAGAGCTGTCCTGCCCACACCAGGCTCTATATACAAAGTCTACAGTGAGAAGCTGCTAATCACAGAAGATGGTGTGCCAGATAAATGCCCCCATGCCATCTTGTCACAGCAATGATAATATTCTGGTGTTAAAACAAACATTGAAAGTAAACAACAACAGTGCAATTAGAGACACATGGCTAAATTTTCTGTATTAACCCTTACAGCATGCTGTCTTTAAACTACCTAGCAACAACCTGCTGACAGATTCCCTTTAAAAGCCTGGAGAGGCTGAAAACATGTCCGATCTCTCCACGCTCCAGGAAACACTGACAAGAAGGACCCAGCTGTCAGAAGTGACATCACTCAGTTCATCGGACGGCATTGTCAGTGTTGAAGGGCCGGTGGGGTGCAGGGCACGGCCCCAGACTTTAAAGCGGGCTTTACACGCTACGATATTGCTAGCAATTGCTAGCGATATTGTACGCAAAAGCACCCGCCCCCGTCGGGCATTCGATTTCGTGTGATCGCTGCCGCAGCGAACATTATCGCTACGGCAGCGTCACACGCACTTACCTGGTCGGCAGCGTCGCTGTGACTGCTGAACAATCCCTCCCTCAAGGGGGAGGGACGTTCGGCATCACAGCGACGTCACCGCAACGTCACTAAGCAGCCGACCAATCAAAGCGGAGGGGCGGAGATGAGCGGGACGTAACATCCCGCCCACCTCCTTCCTTTTGCATTGCGGCCGATGGCAGGTAAGGAGATGTTCCTCGCTCCTTTGGTGTCACACACAGTGATGTGTACTGCCGCAGGAGCGACGAACCACATCGATAATCAACCATTACCGATTTCTGGTTTTGGGACGACCTCTCCATGGTGAACGATTTTCACCATTTTTGAGGTCGCTTAAGGTCGCTGGTAAGTGTTACACGCTGCGATATCGTTAATGACGCCATATGTGCGTCACTAACACGTGACCCCGACGTTAAAACATTAACGACATCGTAGCGTGTAAAGCCCCCTTAACAGTGATGGTGCGGGCTGGCCCACACTCACCGGCCGGCACTGTCAGTGTTGAAGGGCTGGCGGAGTGTGGGGCACGGCCCCGCACTTTAATAGTAACAGTGCTGATGGGGGGATGCAGGCCAAACATGATCAGCGAATCAGCGATAACACTACTCAGGAAAGGAGGGCCATGGGAACGTTTCTGCTGTGACTGCAACATACCTGAGTGACGTCACCGCTGATCGTGGCATATTCGCTGCCTGCAGTTACAGCGGTTGGTCATGTTCCATGATTGCGCTCTTTGACTTCAGATATCAAGCAGAGATGAATTGTCATGAGACCTCTTGTGGATTACTTTGGACCTGCAGGGGTGTTTTGGGTTAATAAAATAGTGAAAGAGGGTGTTTTTGTATTTTATTCCAAATAAAGGATTTTTTCAGTGTTTGTGTTTCTTCACTTTTATTTACAGATTACTGATGGGGATGTCTCATAGACACCTTCCCATCACTAAACTACAAATTACAACCTGTTCTCACATTCCCTAATAGCTCAGTGTTTTATTAGGTTTATTTCCAAGTGAAAGGTCGCTGGTTTTAATAAAAAACCAGCCTTGAATAAGATTTCCCAATAAAAGAGAAAACGCATCATCCAGTTCATCGATAGTTGTCTCTCAGCCAAGTAAATTGCCAAATTGCTAAATTTAAGTGCCATGACTGCGGGAAGAATACAAAATGAAGTCTGTCCATCCATTCAAAAGCCAAAATATGGATGTTCAGGCAAAATATTGGCGTCACAAGTTGGCTCATCACAAGGTCTATCAGCTCTGGGGCAATATACACGGCAGTAGAGGTGGCTGATATGCTTCATAATAGTGAGATCACAGATGTCCATACAAGCACCGTATGAGGCACGTTACATAATTCATATAAGTGGGTGATTTGGAGCGATGAGACAAAAGTCAATAGACTAAGCTCTGATGGGTGCAAATGGGTCTGGAAGAAAGAGCGTGCATGCAGTCCAGGAAGGTTGAGTGTATTACTTATCTATGGGCTCTTTGCAGTCAAATAGCTCATTAAAATACACAAATCTACCTGTTTTAGAGGTGAAAATGGGCACCCTTATCTCTTGGGCCCATATGATATGTCCGCCCCTAATTGTATCTGTTGATTCCAGGTCTTTTTGTAGCTCTACACAGGTAGTTCTTGGCTCTTGGACAACTCTTCTGTAATTATTTCCACTCCTCTGTATGAAATCATGAAGGGAGCACCTGCTTGTGGCTGGTCATCGATATGTTTTACAACAATAAGGTTGTGAATGCTTTGAGACAGCTCACTGTTTTTAGCCATGATGAGATGATTTTTATTTGGCACCTTTTTAATCAGACACTTTTTATAGGCCATCAGTTGAACCAGCTGATATTATTTTTCACTAAGTGACAGGATTGCTTTCTAATTACTGATAGATTTCAGCTGGTGCTATGCCTTTCCATGGCGTTTTGCACTTCTCTTTCTTCATATGTTCAATACTTTTTTCCTGTGTTATTTCTCAATATTACACATAACTTAATTTATGGACATCTATGTTTCGATTTCTTTGCCGGTTAGGATTGGATACAGGGCCGGCTTCGGCACCTGGCGCACCCAGGCAAGTGCCGGGACCCTGGGCAGCTGGGAAGCCCACTCGCCATAGTCTATTCTTCTGCCCCCAGGCTGAGTTCCAGGGAACTGTACTTTGCTGGCTGCCGAATCTTTAAATCTTCACTTGCATGCAGCGTTCACCTGTGGGTGGAGCTAGTGCTAGCGCTCATCGCACAGATTAAGAGGAGCTGTAGCACCAGCCAGCGTCTCCCAGCACAGTATATGCCCTCCTAAGCTGTGTGGGTTGCTTCCACCTGAGCTGTATGTGCCACCCCCTGAGCTGTATGGGGTCCCCCGAGCTTTATGTGCCCCCCGAGCTGTATGACCCCACTGAGCTGTATAGACCTGAGGTATATATGCCCCCCAGAGCTGTATGCGCCCACCCAGAGCTTTATGTGCCCCCTAAAGCTGTATGTGCAGCCTCTCAGAGCAGTATGTGTGGCCACACAGAGCTGTATGTGCCTCCCAAAAATGTATATGACCTCCAAAGCTGTATGTGCGGCCTCCCAGAGCTGTATGTGTGGTCCCACAAAGCTGTATGTGTGGCCCCTGAGCTCTTTGTGATCCCACGAGCTGTATGGGCTGGCCCCCCAGAGCTGTACACTCCCTGACAGAAGTTCTGTCGCTTAGCCATGTTATGTAAATAAAAGCTTATAACCTGACTTTAAATTCATCCATTAGTTTTATAAATTACTCTTTTGAAAGCTGAAACCCTCCCAAATTTTGTTTAGGTTATTAAAATAAAGTTGCTGCAAAGCTGAAATATTGATCATTTAATGAACACAGAAAGGTCAGATTTTGGCAAGACATAAGTTTTGTCGTCCATAGAAATAAATGTGAAATTCAAACAAATAATTAACTTCTAATACAAAGATATGTTATTGTTCATGGAAAAATAATGATATATTTTCTCCAAATAAGAGAGTACAAAGTTCAGTTCACATGCAAATTAATATTTTATTGTACAACAGCATAAGAAAAAACACCACACCAATAAAAGAGATGCATACAGAAAGTAGTAAAAAAATGGGACCAGCAGCATACAAAAATGGCAAAAATTTCTCATCACCATCCAGGTTAAAGTGACATATGCTTATGTCGCGGGCGGGGAGGAGGGTGTCAGCACACCGCGCTCACCCCTTCTGCTCGGGTCCGGCAGCTGCTCCTGGTGGCTCGAGCTGTGGGCCGGATCCCGGGGTTTCTCGAGCGACACTCCTCGCCCGTGAGTGAAAGGGGGTGTTTGTTGGGTGTGGGGATTGTTATAGTTCGTGACGCCACCCACGGTTGTGGTGATTGCACCACCGCTGCTCAATATGGGGGTCCCGGGGATGGTGATGCGGAGCAGCCAGGTGTTGTATTGCCCCTCCGTGGGTAGGGGCTGGTGATCCCGGGGCCCGGTGATGAGATGTGAAGTGTAAGGCCTGGAGGGCGCAGGGACGCGGGGGCAGCGCTGTGCCTTGCGGCACTATGGTACTCACTCAGCCTGACACACGGACACAGTTTGTACGGTAAACCAACGGCTGGTAGGACGGTCCCACAGACGGCTGCACCTGCACTCCCGGTAGGTGACGGTGATGTCCCTCTTCCTTGCACCTGTGTTGACTGATGGTAGCGGTGGATTCCCTCCGGTTACCCGCTCCCCGACTGCAATCTGGGCCGGAGGAGCTCTACACTTTGCCCGCAGGCGCTGGCCCTGAGAAACTGGTGCCCTGGCGGTGGCGGTGTCTCCCCGGTTCAGGTTGGGCTGTTGCCTTCACTCAGGACTTGGTTGTTGGGGGAGCTGTGTCCCCGTCACTGACGGATTTGGCAAATCTGGCGACTCCTAGCCTTGCCGGGGTCCGAGAGGCCCCTGCCCTGGTGCTGACTGTCCTTCGGAACACTGCTCCAGACCACCGGGCACACAGCCAACGGGGTCCTTCCAGGAACTTCCAAACGGTCCCCCTCCAGACAGTCACCGCCGTTGCTGACCTTGCTGTTCTGGCCCTCACAAAGCTGGACCCTTCAGGCTGTCTTTCTCTTCTGTCACTTTACTTGCTTTTCTCCTTTACTACCTTCTTACTTTCCCTGCTTGTTTACTCCTTCACTTAGCTCCTCACACTTGCCCTGCCTGGGCTTTCTGCTGTTCACTCAAGCTCGTCCCTGAGCTGACTGCCTGGTTACTTCCTGCCTCCAGAGCTGTGAGCTCCTTGGTGGGCGGAGCCAACCGCCTGGCCCACCCCCTGGTGTGCATCATCAGACTCCTGGAGAAAGGCAACAAGGATTTCTGGTTAGCTGTGATGTGCCTACCTGGAGTGTGGGGTGTGGTGGTGTTGTGACCTGTGTCTCCTGGCTTGCCCAGGGCGACACATTCCCCCTTAGCAAAATGCAGACCGTCCGCGGGCTGCCGTCCTATACCGGTTTTATTTTTCTGTAAAAAGGGGTAACAAGGGTTAAGCAAAACATAAATACATTTTTAATCAAAAACTCATCCCAAAACGGGAGGCACATTTACTTAAACGTTGCAACGGTATACGGTCACGGTTTCCGCTCTCTCCCACCCAAGCAACCTGGCCCTGATGCTGCCCCTAAAACGCAGGCAGCACCCCTTGACTCACAGTCCAGCACAAGTCACCCGAGCGGGATCTGTCCTTCCCCTCCAGAGGGTGGCCACCGGTTCCTTTGGTGGCTGGGCCCTGGCCTGCTCTGCTCAGGGCCCTCCCTCCAACCTGCCTCTCCGGAGGTGGTATTGCGGAAACGGTAACGGTACCCAACATATTTACAAGCCACTTAACGTTTGTGGTGCCCTGCAAGTTCACGGGCTTGTCCATGGATAGTTCCCATGCAAAACTTTAAACGGTCCCCACGGGGACAACGGTGCCGGCTCCAGCCGGTTACAAATCACAAAGCAAATCTGGTGAAGTACTCGGTATCATTTCACTTATCATTCTTTCAACAACTTTTTCAAAACTTTTTCAAACAAACAACTTCAGTGATGGTCCCAACGGGGACGGTGCAACGGGCATCCGCTGCCCTACTCCGGTCCTTTTGCTGCTTCATCCGAGGGAGGGGATGCAGAGCTCACCTTGCTCTCCGGGCTGCCCTTCAGCTTTACATCCAGGGCAAACCACCCCCTCTCTCCGCAGTGCCGGGTGTAACGCACCATGTCCCCCGGTATAAGATTGCGGCCAGGATGCTCCTCGGGCAGATGGGCATTCACGTCCCGCCGGGCCACAAACACCTCGGCCTCCAGGCCCGGTTCGTATATGAATCCGTAGCCCCGGCGGATATCAAATCGCCTCACCTGCCCCTCGTAGAACGGGCCCCGGACACGGAAGGTCACTTGCCGCAGGTTTTCTTTTTCCCGAATGGCTCGGGCCACCAGCTCGGCTTTCCTTCTCTCCCTCTCCGCGATCTCCAGGCCCAGCTTTGTCAGCTCCCTGTCCCAGTATGGCGCTGCTACCTGCTCTGGCGCACGGGTTGAGCCCCGCGGGACATCCAGCACGTTACCCACTGTCAGGAAGGTGGGTAGCGTATCCCGCGGTGTCATGGCCTTGGGAGCTGCCTTGCAGCAACAACCCGGCGCCACCTCAGCCGAGGTGTGGGGGATGGGCATAGGGGCTTTCCGCAGCCGGGCCTTCGGCTCGGAGCGGGTCGTCGGCTCCGGCTCGGGAAACTGCTCGGGGACTGTCTCTGGCACAATCTTCGGGGCCTTCCAAGGTAATGCCTCCGGTTTGTTACGGGCTCCGGCTACAGGTCGGTCCGCTGGGGCGGACGGGCTGGGTATCGCTACCGGTTGCGGTGGTAGCGGGCCTAGTGGCGGGGTCACGGCCTCCGAGACGGGTGGCGAGGGAGGCAACGGGGGAGAGGGCTTGGACCGGGCCCCACAGCCGCGATGACCGGCCCTGCAAGGGCATCGGGACGTGGGTCACTCACCCTCCCTTTCTCCGCCTCCTCCTCGCGTCTCCGCACGGTGGCTACAACGTCCGCCATGTCGGCCTCCCACTCCTCCATGAGGAGCTGCATCTTCACCTGCAGCCGTTGGGAGAGCTGCGCGGTCCGGATCTCCACCCACGCCGCGGTTCCAGGCGCGGGGGGTACGGTGTCGCGGGACGGCATCCACATGGTGTCTTCACTGTTTGCTTCCAGGAACGGTATTCTCGCAAGGTCCTGGCGTCCCTGCTTTTATAGCCGCAGCTACATGCGTTCAGCCGCCATCGCGTCCCCCTTAGCTCTTTCCGGCCCCTCCTCTCTCGGGGCGGGGTTTTGGCCTTCGCGCCTCTACTGCTCGAGAAGACGCTCGAGCGGGAACTTTTCGCGCCAAAGATGGCGGCTTCTGAAATTTTTCTGCCGGATGCCTCCGGCGGTAACAAGGCGCACCTCTACCTGACGGCAGAGCGGTAAGATCCTGTTCGTGACGCCAAGTTGTCGCGGGCGGGGAGGAGGGTGTCAGCACACCGCGCTCACCCCTTCTGCTCGGGTCCGGCAGCTGCTCCTGGTGGCTCGAGCTGTGGGCCGGATCCCGGGGTTTCTCGAGCGACACTCCTCGCCCGTGAGTGAAAGGGGGTGTTTGTTGGGTGTGGGGATTGTTATAGTTCGTGACGCCACCCACGGTTGTGGTGATTGCACCACCGCTGCTCAGTATGGGGGTCCCGGGGATGGTGATGCGGAGCAGCCAGGTGTTGTATTGCCCCTCCGTGGATAGGGGCTGGTGATCCCGGGGCCCGGTGATGAGATGTGAAGTGTAGGGCCTGGAGGGCGCAGGGACGCGGGGGCAGCGCTGTGCCTTGCGGCACTATGGTACTCACTCAGCCTGACACACGGACACAGTTTGTACGGTAAACCAACGGCTGGTAGGACGGTCCCACAGACGGCTGCACCTGCACTCCCGGTAGGTGACGGTGATGTCCCTCTTCCTTGCACCTGTGTTGACTGATGGTAGCGGTGGATTCCCTCCGGTTACCCGCTCCCCGACTGCAATCTGGGCCGGAGGAGCTCTACACTTTGCCCGCAGGCGCTGGCCCTGAGAAACTGGTGCCCTGGCGGTGGCGGTGTCTCCCCGGTTCAGGTTGGGCTGTTGCCTTCACTCGGGACTTGGTTGTTGGGGGAGCTGCGTCCCCGTCACTGACGGATTTGGCAAATCTGGCGACTCCTAGCCTTGCCGGGGTCCGAGAGGCCCCTGCCCTGGTGCTGACTGTCCTTCGGAACACTGCTCCAGACCACCGGGCACACAGCCAACGGGGTCCTTCCAGGAACTTCCAAACGGTCCCCCTCCAGACAGTCACCGCCGTTGCTGACCTTGCTGTTCTGGCCCTCACAAAGCTGGACCCTTCAGGCTGTCTTTCTCTTCTGTCACTTTACTTGCTTTTCTCCTTTACTACCTTCTTACTTTCCCTGCTTGTTTACTCCTTCACTTAGCTCCTCACACTTGCCCTGCCTGGGCTTTCTGCTGTTCACTCAAGCTCGTCCCTGAGCTGACTGCCTGATTACTTCCTGCCTCCAGAGCTGTGAGCTCCTTGGTGGGCGGAGCCAACCGCCTGGCCCACCCCCTGGTGTGTATCATCAGACTCCTGGAGAAAGGCAACAAGGATTTCTGGTTAGCTGTGATGTGCCTACCTGGAGTGTGGGGTGTGGTGGTGTTGTGACCTGTGTCCCCTGGCTTGCCCAGGGCGACACACTTAGAATATCAGTTCAAGCTACTCTAGATACAAACATCCACTCCAAATAAAGTGCGCATAGTGCCCAATTGCACATGTCTCACCAATGAGGTAGATAGGTTAATGGGATACAGCACTGCTATGAAATAATCTGCTTGTCATTCCTGAAAGTAACAGGACATTAACTACCACCTCCCGGTAGTGTTACAATATAGTAATCAGAACAGATGCGCATATGCGGTAATACACGTGTACGAATCAGCATATAAGCTGTCAGTATATAATATACCTAACACCGCACACTACGGTTATTAGGTATGGGTAAACAAATAATACCGCATATGAGGTGATACACATATACGGCAAAGCATATAGGCTGTCAGTATATAACACACGTAATGCCGCGCACCTCGATTATAAAGTATAAATAAAGAGGTAGATTTGCCTAACCGGAGGATGTATAAGGTGCTGCAGTCCCAAACGACCCGACGCGCGTTTCGCACCCGGCTTCAACAGGGGGCGTGCCGGGCAGGAGGAAGCACGGGAGTTAAGTACCAAAGTTCCACCAATCGGAGGATAAGCAGCGCTCGCGTCAGCCTTTTACCGCCCGCTTCAAAAAAGAACTTCCTGTTAGGCAACCCTGGAACGCAACTGCGTGTCAAGCACCGGAAGTCTGTGCAACAACGCAGGTTGGTCCCATAATATGCGCCCTTCATTTAGTTCCGGGAGGATCAAAGCCGCGTGAGCGCATACCCCCGATGGTACATATAAATCTAAAGGTGTTAGGATATAGGTCTTGTGATAGAATTAGGGTGCCAGACTTAAAACAAATAAGATACGCAGTACCCCTGTAGAATTATCCACAAGATATATATAGATGAAACTGCATATGTTAAATCATTAGAGATATGCACATTACCGGCCATTATAACATAAAAAGGTTACAAAAACCCCATATCCGCAAAGTATATACAGACCACAATCAACATACGATATGAAGTCAAAAATAGGTAGCCTACAGCCGAGACAGTAATGTGCACATCTCAAAGAGTACACACATGCAGTAATAATACACAACATCAATATGATCATAACAGCCAATAGATCCTGATTTTTCCATAGGGTAAAGAGGATAAATAATCAAAGTCCAATGCTGTCCAAGAGGACTTTTGAATATAGACCATAATTAGATGTAGCTCTGTCACAAGCGTCATATTTAGTCAAACAATGCTTGAATCAAGTAGATGTATACACTCCAAATTGTTCCAGATCCTTTTGTAGGTATTACTTCATCTTAATACCCCCACCATCTGAAGGTAAATTCTCCATCATAGCATGAGGAAATAAATGGAGCATCTGGATAATATGTATACAAGAAAATTCAGATAACTTGGGTCCTAATTCTTCCATATGAACCCAATAAAATTCGGAACACAATCCTCCATTCCCGGGTATACAGGATACATGGCATTGAATAATCTACAAGGAAAAAATTAAAAATTAAAAATTAGCAAAATAGAAATTAATGATAATTATTTAAGGGAAAAAAAAAAAAAATTGTCAATAGATGAATAGAAGAGTAAATAAATAAAGTAAATAAATAAACTGGAACCCCAATAATACCACCCTAAGTCATTCCCCATTCCCTCCACGCCAGACACACTCATAAATAGATAAAAACATTTAAAACCATTAAAAACACACCACTAAAATCGACGAGCAAAAGCAGAAAGAACAGAAAGCAAAGCTTCACAAAAAAGCCCCAAAACCCAAGGTCTCGTTGCGACCCTGGGGATTGAGGGTACCCAGCCTAAAAATCCAACGGCTCTCCAATCTGGCCAATGTTTTTGCCAGATCCCCCCCTCTAATACCCAGATCAACCTGGTCTATGGCTTTAATTTTTAGAAAATGGGGGTTACAGCCATGAAATTCCTTGAAATGTCGTGGTAACGTCTTCAATATAGTATTAACTTCCACAGTCTTGGCCTTAGCTATGTCCCTGCAGTGCTCTCGTACTCAGATCTTTAGCTCACGGGTAGTGAGACCCACATATAGTTTCTTGCAAGGGCATTCCCCCAAATAAATGACCCCTTTCGAAGAACAGGTCAAATGTATCCTAATATTGAATTTACGGGACCCATCAAAATTTTCAAAATTTTTTGATTTTATCAAATTGGCACAAGCTTTACAGAAAGTACAGGGGAAGAAACCCTGATCTGAAATGGGCACCAACCTTCTGTCTTTCCGTTGAGGAACAAAATGGCTGTGCACCAATGTATCTCTCAAATTTCTTGACCTCCTAGCTGTTATAAGAGGTTTTTCAGGCAGAACTTTTTTCAAAATCGGATCAGAACACAAAATCCCCCAGTATTTCGATATAATGTTTCTCATTTCTCCCCAACGATTATGGTATGTGGTGATATATCGTACCTGTTCTGTTTGATTCTTCTTATTGCCATTCAAATTTGTAGATATCCTGTCATTGGTAAACAGCAAGGAACTCCTGGGGGTTTTTATGAGCCCGATAAAAGCCTTTTTTAATGGTCTTCCTACTGTATCCTCTGTTCAAAAAGCGTTGTGCGAGTTCTCCTGCTTGTCTTTCAAATGTCTCAGAACTCGAACAAATTCTGTTAGTCCGTAAAAATTGGCCCATTGGTATTCCTGTGATAACCGACTTAGGATGAGAGGAAGATGCATGCAAAATGCTATTGGTAGCAGTACTCTTCCTAAAAATAGATGTAGATATAAAGCCATCATCAAGAGTTCTAACAAAGATATCCAAGAAGTCCAACTCTCTACCTTGTTTGAATGTCAGCTTAATGTTCTGGTCATTGTTATTCAACATTTGCATAACTTCCTGTAATTCATTGGGGGAGCCATCCCAGATGAACAAGATGTCATCTATGTAGCGCATCCAATTATGGATGCTACTACACCCTGGGATGGCCTCCCCCAAAAAAATATCACGTTCCCAGGCACCTAAAAATAAATTCGCATATGAGGGCGCACACGCCGCCCCCATTGCTGTGCCTTGTGTTTGCAGGAAGATTTTCCCATCAAACGTAAACACATTGTGGGTCAATACAAATTCAATCAAAAGAAGCAATAACTCGACCATATCCCCATCGATGGTACTGTTTCGTAAGAAAAAGGACACAGCTCGAAGACCATCAGTATGTTTAATTGAGGTGTACAAGGACTCGACATCGGCCGTGACCAGAACCATGTTTGGATTCAAATGAATATTATCCAAACGACGCAGGGCCGATGTCGTGTCCTTGATAAAAGATGGTAGCTCCGCAACCAAAGGTTGCAAGTAATGGTCAATCACATTGCAAACAACTTCGCATAGACCACCGTTACCTGCCACTATGGGTCTTCCGGGAGGGTCCGTTAAATTCTTATGCACTTTCGGGATAAGATAAAACGATGCCAATCTGGGATGTAAGTTTTTAATACACTCCATCAATTTTTTTGGTATGATTCCATTTTCAAAGGCAGCCATTAAGGATAGAAAGTAGTTCGTCCTGAAAGGCAGGTAAGGGGTTACAGGTCAGTTTCTTATAACACTGACGTACATTTAGTAATTTATAGGCCTGTCGTACATACATGGTAATTGGCCAAATAACCATGTTCCCGCCTTTGTCGGCGGGCTTAAACAATACGTCATCCCATGTTTGTAAATCCCTAAGCGCCCTTTCTTCATTCTTCGTTAGATTCCTACGGCCCATCATAGAAGGAAACTGCTGCTGGAATTCCTGAGATACCATTCTCGTAAAGATCTCAATGGCCGGACAGGAATTGAACGAAGGAAATTTAGTAGATTTTTTTAACAAAGAATGAGGGAAATCACTCACCATAGTGGGTTCATTCTCCTCTTCTAAAGATTGAAGTGTGGCCAAAGCTTCTTTCTCCTGTGTAGTGGACAAGTCCATGACACCTTCAGATTTACTGTATAATCTCTTAAAAAATAACTTTCTTGAAAACAAATGAAGATCTTTTATGGACGTGAATACATCTGCTGAACATGAAGGTGAAAAAGACAGCCCTTTACTCAACAGGGACACATGGGAGTCAGATAAATCATGTTCAGACAAGTTAATTACCTTTAACTGCTGCTTATCACCAACATTATCCTTACTGAAAATGTCATAGGCGCGCTTTCCCGGTTTCTGTTTATTCTTGGAGCGTGTATTCACCATATGACTATATTCAGTGGACGTGCTACTGCTTGCCGCACTAGAGGCGAGGGACTGAACAGAGGAACTCCTAGAACGATGGGACCCTTGTTCCGTTGTTCTCATCTGCCATCGAAAAATTTTTTTATTCTCAAAATCTCCCACATCACGGAGATATTTCTTTTGTTTATCAGCACTTATATCCTTCTCCCATTTCTCAAAATCTTTTTCAAGCGATGTTAACAAATTTTGGAATACATCCTCACTCATTTCTTTCTTGAGGGTCATTTGAATGGACTCAATTTCTTTTTCCATTGTAGTCAAGGTCATTGAATTTTTTTCTATGATTATGCGAATAAATTCGAGGGAACATGTAGTTGCAGCCGTCATCCACCTTTGTATTAAATTTTCATCCTCTAGATCAAAGGCTGGATATACTTGTATCCGAAGTCCTCTAGGGACTATTTTCTGTTCCAAATAGCTGTCCAGGGACATACGGGTCCATAACAACTTGTTTTTTTTGTGAAGCATATTTCTATACTTTCTCGTCAATTCCCTATGTGTGCCGTCAGTACTACCAGAACCTGCCACATCTCGTCTAAAAATACCCGAGGCTTTGGACTGCCAGGCTGTAAGCTTGGCTTCAAAGTCCATGATTCAATGCGACCAATCTGTAAAAAACAGAACAACTAGGTAAATATATTTCAAGACGGTCAATAAGTATTTAGAACACTCCCATACACATAGGTTATTGTTCATGGAAAAATAATGATATATTTTCTCCAAATAAGAGAGTACAAAGTTCAGTTCACATGCAAATTAATATTTTATTGTACAACAGCATAACAAAAAACACCACACCAATAAAAGAGATGCATACAGAAAGTAGTAAAAAATGGGACCAGCAGCATACAAAAATGGCAAAAATGTCTCATCACCATCCAGGTTAAAGTGACATATGCTTAGAATATCAGTTCAAGCTACTCTAGATACAAACATCCACTCCAAATAAAGTGCGCATAGTGCCCAATTGCACATGTCTCACCAATGAGGTAGATAGGTTAATGGGATCCAGCACTGCTATGAAATAATCTGCTTGTCATTCCTGAAAGTAACAGGACATTAACTACCACCTCCCGGTAGTGTTACAATATAGTAATCAGAACAGATGCGCATATGCGGTAATACACGTGTACGAATCAGCATATAAGCTGTCAGTATATAATATACCTAACACCGCACACTACGGTATTACCCATACCTAATAACCGTAGTGTGCGGTGTTAGGTATATTATATACTGACAGCTTATATGCTGATTCGTACACGTGTATTACCGCATATGCGCATCTGTTCTGATTACTATATTGTAACACTACCGGGAGGTGGTAGTTAATGTCCTGTTACTTTCAGGAATGACAAGCAGATTATTTCATAGCAGTGCTGGATCCCATTAACCTATCTACCTCATTGGTGAGACATGTGCAATTGGGCACTATGCGCACTTTATTTGGAGTGGATGTTTGTATCTAGAGTACAAGTAAAATATATCTTTGTACCGTGTTAGCCAGTAGAGATAAAAAAATTGTTTAAAAGAACAGAGAGTCCTCAGTGGTTGATACCTTTTAATGGCTAACTGAAAAGATGGTAATAATTGCAAGCTTTCGAGACTACTCAGGTCTCTTCATCAGGCATGGTATAACACAAAATCTGAAGAGTCACGTATTTATACACAACAGGACTTAGAATAGTGCAGTAAAAAGAAAAAAAAAAAAAAAAAAAAAAAAAAGAACAAGTTATATGAAACAGAACTATCTCTATGGCAGGGGGACAAGCTGTTCTAGCCATAAATACTGCTGCAGTTCAGTGTGAAAGTTTTATTGTCCTTTGATAAGGGTCTGGTCCAGGGCTGGGACACGCTCGGATGGTCAGAGGAGCACATCTTTTAACTGATGTAAAAAGACATGAATCCATGAGACACATTCATTCCTTCTCTGAATGTGTCAAAGGTCATCGGACGGTCAATTGGCTTCTTGTACAGGGATGTCTGTATTTCATTGTTCCGTAGTTTAATGATGGTGTCCAAGAAGTTGATTTCCGTGCAGGAGTAGTTGAGTGTTAGGTTGATGGTGGGATGAAACTGATTAAATTGTTCATGGAAGGTCTTCAGCTGCTCCTCAGACTCTGTCCAGATGATTAAAATATCATCAATGTAACGGTAGTAGGCCAGAGGCCTGATAGGACAAGAGGATAAAAAGTCACTCTCAAGCTTGGCCATGAAAAGATTTGCATATTGTGGTGCCATTTTGCTTCCCATTGCAGTCCCAGTCTCCTGTAGATATAGGTCATTGTCAAATTCAAAGTAATTATGGGTGAGGATAAATTTTGTAAGCTTCACCACAGAATTGGCATCAGTTCCTGTATTTTCCAGGAAAATTTTGCAAGCATTTAATCCATCCTGGATGACCTTTGACACATTCAGAGAAGGAATGAATGTGTCTCATGGATTCATGTCTTTTTACATCAGTTAAAAGATGTGCTCCTCTGACCATCCGAGCGTGTCCCAGCCCTGGACCAGACCCTTATCAAAGGACAATAAAACTTTCACACTGAACTGCAGCAGTATTTATGGCTAGAACAGCTTGTCCCCCTGCCATAGAGATAGTTCTGTTTCATATAACTTGTTCTTTTTTTTTTTTTTTTTTTTTTTTTTTTCTTTTTACTGCACTATTCTAAGTCCTGTTGTGTATAAATACGTGACTCTTCAGATTTTGTGTTATACCATGCCTGATGAAGAGACCTGAGTAGTCTCGAAAGCTTGCAATTATTACCATCTTTTCAGTTAGCCATTAAAAGGTATCAACCACTGAGGACTCTCTGTTCTTTTAAACAATTTTTGTATCTAGAGTAGCTTGAACTGATATTCTAAGCATATGTCACTTTAACCTGGATGGTGATGAGAAATTTTTGCCATTTTTGTATGCTGCTGGTCCCATTTTTTACTACTTTCTGTATGCATCTCTTTTATTGGTGTGGTGTTTTTTGTTATGCTGTTGTACAATAAAATATTAATTTGCATGTGAACTGAACTTTGTACTCTCTTATTTGGAGAAAATATATCATTATTTTTCCATGAACAATAACCTATGTGTATGGGAGTGTTCTAAATACTTATTGACCGTCTTGAAATATATTTACCTAGTTGTTCTGTTTTTTACAGATTGGTCGCATTGAATCATGGACTTTGAAGCCAAGCTTACAGCCTGGCAGTCCAAAGCCTCGGGTATTTTTAGACGAGATGTGGCAGGTTCTGGTAGTACTGACGGCACACATAGGGAATTGACGAGAAAGTATAGAAATATGCTTCACAAAAAAAAACAAGTTGTTATGGACCCGTATGTCCCTGGACAGCTATTTGGAACGGAAAATAGTCCCTAGAGGACTTCGGATACAAGTATATCCAGCCTTTGATCTAGAGGATGAAAATGTAATACAAAGGTGGATGACGGCTGCAACTACATGTTCCGTCGAATTTATTCGCATAATCATAGAAAAAAATTCAATGACCTTGACTACAATGGAAAAAGAAATTGAGTCCATTCAAATGACCCTCAAGAAAGAAATGAGTGAGGATGTATTCCAAAATTTGTTAACATCGCTTGAAAAAGATTTTGAGAAATGGGAGAAGGATATAAGTGCTGATAAACAAAAGAAATATCTCGTGATGTGGGAGATTTTGAAAATAAAAAATTTTTTCGATGGCAGATGAGAACAACGGAACAAGGGTCCCATCGTTCTAGGAGTTCCTCTGTTCAGTCCCTCGCCTCTAGTGCGGCAAGCAGTAGCACGTCCACTGAATATAGTTATATGGTGAATACACGCTCCAAGAATAAACAGAAACCGGGAAAGCGCGCCTATGACATTTTCAGTAAGGATAATGTTGGTGATAAGCAGCAGTTAAAGGTAATTAACTTGTCTGAACATGATTTATCTGACTCCCATGTGTCCCTGTTGAGTAAAGGGCTGTCTTTTTCACCTTCATGTTCAGCAGATGTATTCACATCCATAAAAGATCTTCATTTGTTTTCAAGAAAGTTATTTTTTAAGAGATTATACAGTAAATCTGAAGGTGTCATGGACTTGTCCACTACACAGGAGAAGGAAGCTTTGGCCACACTTCAATCTTTAGAAGAGGAGAATGAACCCACTATGGTGAGTGATTTCCCTCATTCTTTGTTAAAAAAATCTACTAAATTTCCTTCGTTCAATTCCTGTTCGGCCATTGAGATCTTTACGAGAATGGTATTTCAGGAATTCCAGCAGCAGTTTCCTTCTATGATGGGCCGTAGGAATCCAACGAAGAATGAAGAAAGGGCGCTTAGGGATTTACAAACATGGGATGACGTATTGTTTAAGCCCGCTGACAAAGGCGGGAACATGGTTATTTGGCCAATTACCATGTATGTACGACAGGCCTATAAATTACTAAATGTACGTCAGTGTTATAAGAAACTGACCTGTAACCCCTTACCTGCCTTTCAGGACGAACTACTTTCTATCCTTATGGCTGCCTTTGAAAATGGAATCATACCAAAAAAATTGATGGAGTGTATTAAAAACTTACATCCCAGATTGGCGACGTTTTATCTTATCCCGAAAGTGCATAAGAATTTAACGGACCCTCCCGGAAGACCCATAGTGGCAGGTAACGGTGGTCTATGCGAAGTTGTTTGCAATGTGATTGACCATTACTTGCAACCTTTGGTTTGGAGCTACCATCTTTTATCAAGGACACGACATCGGCCCTGCGTCGTTTGGATAATATTCAATTGAATCCAAACATGGTTCTGGTCACGGCCGATGTCGAGTCCTTGTACACCTCAATTAAACATACTGATGGTCTTCGAGCTGTGTCCTTTTTCTTACGAAACAGTACCATCGATGGGGATATGGTCGAGTTATTGCTTCTTTTGATTGAATTTGTATTGACCCACAACGTGTTTACGTTTGATGGGAAAATCTTCCTGCAAACACAAGGCACAGCAATGGGGGCGGCGTGTGCGCCCTCATATGCAAATTTATTTTTAGGTGCCTGGGAACGTGATATTTTTTTGGGGGAGGCCATCCCAGGGTGTAGTAGCATCCATAATTGGATGCGCTACATAGATGACATCTTGTTCATCTGGGATGGCTCCCCCAATGAATTACAGGAAGTTATGCAAATGTTGAATAACAATGACCAGAACATTAAGCTGACATTCAAACAAGGTAGAGAGTTGGACTTCTTGGATATCTTTGTTAGAACTCTTGATGATGGCTTTCTATCTACATCTATTTTTAGGAAGAGTACTGCTACCAATAGCATTTTGCATGCATCTTCCTCTCATCCTAAGTCGGTTATCACAGGAATACCAACGGGACAATTTTTACGGACTAAGAGAATTTGTTCGAGTTCTGAGACATTTGAAAGACAAGCAGGAGAACTCGCACAACGCTTTTTGAACAGAGGATACAGTAGGAAGACCATTAAAAAAGGCTTTTATCGGGCTCATAAAACCCCCAGGAGTTCCTTGCTGTTTACCAATGACAGGATATCTACAAATTTGAATGGCAATAAGAAGAATCAAACAGAACAGGTACGATATATCACCACATACCATAATCGTTGGGGAGAAATGAGAAACATTATATCGAAGTACTGGGGGATTTTGTGTTCTGATCCGATTTTGAAAAAAGTTCTGCCTGAAAAACCTCTTATAACAGCTAGGAGGTCAAGAAATTTGAGAGATACATTGGTGCACAGCCATTTTGATCCTCAACGGAAAGACAGAAGGTTGGTGCCCATTTCAGATCAGGGTTTCTTCCCCTGTACTTTCTGTAAAGCTTGTGCCAATTTGATAAAATCAAAAAATTTTGAAAATTTTGATGGGTCCCGTAAATTCAATATTAGGATACATTTGACCTGTTCTTTGAAAGGGGTCATTTATTTGGGGGAATGCCCTTGCAAGAAACTATATGTGGGTCTCACTACCCGTGAGCTAAAGATCCGAGTACGAGAGCACTGCAGGGACATAGCTAAGGCCAAGACTGTGGAAGATAATACTATATTGAAGACGTTACCACGACATTTCAAGGAATTTCATGGCTGTAACCCCCATTTTCTAAAAATTAAAGCCATAGACCAGGTTGATCTGGGTATTAGAGGGGGGGATCTGGCAAAAACATTGGCCAGATTGGAGAGCCGTTGGATTTTTAGGCTGGGTACCCTCAATCCCCAGGGTCTCAACGAGACCTTGGGTTTTGGGGTTTTTTTGTGAAGCTTTGCTTTCTGTTCTTTCTGCTTTTGCTCGTCGATTTTAGTGGTGTGTTTTTAATGGTTTTAAATGTTTTTATCTATTTATGAGTGTGTCTGGCGTGGAGGGAATGGGGAATGACTTAGGGTGGTATTATTGGGGTTCCAGTTTATTTATTTACTTTATTTATTTACTCTTCTATTCATCTATTGACAATTTTTTTTTTTTTTCCCTTAAATAATTATCATTAATTTCTATTTTGCTAATTTTTAATTTTTAATTTTTTACTTGTAGATTATTCAATGCCATGTATCCTGTATACCCGCGAATGGAAGATTGTGTTCCCAATTATATTGGGTTCATATGGAAGAATTAGGACCCAAGTTATCTGAATTTTCTTGTATACATATTATCCAGATGCTCCATTTATTTCCTCTTGCTATGATGGAGAATTTACCTTCAGATGGTGGGGGTATTAAGATGAAGTAATACCTACAAAAGGATCTGGAACAATTTGGAGTGTATACATCTACTTGATTCAAGCATTGTTTGACTAAATATGACGCTTGTGACAGAGCTACATCTAATTATGGTCTATATTCAAAAGTCCTCTTGGACAGCATTGGACTTTGATTATTTATCCTCTTTACCCTATGGAAAAATCAGGATCTATTGGCTGTTATGATCATATTGATGTTATGTATTATTACTGCATGTGTGTACTCTTTGAGATGTGCACATTACTGTCTCGGCTGTAGGCTACCTATTTTTGACTTCATATCGTATGTTGATTGTGGTCTGTATATACTTTGTGGATATGGGGTTTTTGTAACCTTTTTATGTTATAATGGCCGGTAATGTGCATATCTCTAATGATTTAACATATGCAGTTTCATCTATATATATCTTGTGGATAATTCTACAGGGGTACTGCGTATCTTATTTGTTTTAAGTCTGGCACCCTAATTCTATCACAAGACCTATATCCTAACACCTTTAGATTTATATGTACCATCGGGGGTATGCGCTCGCGCGGCTTTGATCCTCCCGGAACTAAATGAAGGGCGCATATTATGGGACCAACCTGCGTTGTTGCACAGACTTCCGGTGCTTGACACGCAGGTTGCGTTCCAGGGTCGCCTAACAGGAAGTTCTTTTTTGAAGCGGGCGGTAAAAGGCTGACACGAGCGCTGCTTATCCTCCCATTGGTGGAACTTTGGTACTTAACTCCCGTGCTTCCTCCTGCCCGGCACGCCCCCTGTTGAAGCCGGGTGCGAAACGCGCGTCGGGTCGTTTGGGACTGCAGCACCTTATACATCCTCCGGTTAGGTAAATCTACCTCTTTATTTATACTTTATAATCGAGGTGCGCGGCATTACGTGTGTTATATACTGACAGCCTCTATGCTTTGCCGTATGCTTTGCCGTATATGTGTATCACCTCATATGCGGTATTATTTGTTTACCCATACCTAATAACCGTAGTGTGCGGTGTTAGGTATATTATATACTGACAGCTTATATGCTGATTCGTACACGTGTATTACCGCATATGCGCATCTGTTCTGATTACTATATTGTAACACTACCGGGAGGTGGTAGTTAATGTCCTGTTACTTTCAGGAATGACAAGCATATTATTTCATAGCAGTGCTGGATCCCATTAACCTATCTACCTCATTGGTGAGACATGTGCAATTGGGCACTATGCGCACTTTATTTGGAGTGGATGTTTGTATCTAGAGTAGCTTGAACTGATATTCTAAGCATATGTCACTTTAACCTGGAGGGTGATGAGCAATTTTTGCCATTTTTGTATGCTGCTGGTCCCATTTTTTACTACTTTCTGTATGCATCTCTTTTATTGGTGTGGTGTTTTTTGTTATGCTGTTGTACAATAAAATATTAATTTGCATGTGAACTGAACTTTGTACTCTCTTATTTGGAGAAAATATATCATTATTTTTCCATGAACAATAACCTATGTGTATGGGAGTGTTCTAAATACTTATTGACCGTCTTGAAATATAATACAACGATATGTTGCATAACATTGGTGAATGAAGTTGTGGTGCTATTAGAGCCATATTTAATATTTTGTGTGACTTCCATGAGCTTTAAGGACTGCAGCCATGCAGTTCAACAATGATTCATACAATTTATTGATGAAGTCATCAGGAATAGCAAAGAATGCAGTCTTACATGCCTCCCAGAGTTCATCTAGATTCCTTGGTTTTGTCTTCCAAGCTTCCTCTTTCATCCTACCCCAAACATGCTCAATGATGTTCATGTCTGGTGACTGGGCTGGCCAGTCCTTGAGCACCTTGATCTTCTTTGCCGGGAGGAACTTTGTTGTAGAGATAGATGTATGAGATGGAGCACCATCCTGCTGCAGAATTTGACCCCATTTATGATTGGGAATGTCAGAGGAAGATAATACTTCTTGATATTTTAGGCTATTAATATTGCCTTCCACCTTGGAAATGTTTTGCACACCCCCATACTGAATGTAACCCCAGACCATGATCTTTCCACCACCAAACTTAACTGTTTTCTGGGTGTATTTTGGATCCATATGGGCTCCAGTAGGTCTCCTGCAGTATTTGCGGCAGCTGTGGTGTAATTCAACTGAAGATTCATCAGATATAGCCATCTTCTGCCACTTTTCTAGCGTCCATCTGTTTAGCAGGCTGTGGGACTTGGCAAATGCCACACGGTTTTTAATTGCCTTTTGTTTAGTGCTGGTTTCTAGGCACTGATTCAACCATGGAGGCCATTTCGAGACAAAATCCTACAAACTGTTCTAGTTGACACAGGACTTGAGGTGACCAGGCCTTTTGGAGCTCTGCTGCAGTGGAAGAGAGGCTGGCTTCGAATTTTCTAACCAACAAACATTTCTCCTGAGCAGTTGTCTTGTGGGGTCTGGCGGACCTGGGCTTGTCAAAAACATCTCCAGTCTCTTCAAATCTTTTCTTAATTCTTCGTAGTTGACGCTGAGACACATTAAAGGTGCCAGCCACCTTTGCAGTGGATCTGGTCTTCAGCCTCTTGATAATCAAGGCTTTGGTCCCAGGGTGGAATTTTGGCATGTTGTCAGAGGTCAAGTTGCAGTTCAAGTGAAGGTCTGGGGTGTTGAGTTACTTTTTATACACACCCACTAATTAACCACTCATTCTGTGAGCACAGGTGAGGATGTAAACTAGGATTGAGTGCATTATATGACAAGGCGACAAAACATTTGCCTTGCTAAAATCTGACCTTTCTGTGTTCATTAAATGATCAATATTTCAGCTTTGTAGCAACTTTATTTTCATAACCTAAACCAAATTTGGGAGGGTTTCAGCTTTCAAAAGAGTAATTTATGAAACCAATGGATGAATTTAAAGTCAGGTTATAAGCTTTTATTTGCATAACATGGATAAGCGACAGAACTTCTTTCAGGGACTGTAAACCTATTAGGTGCAATACCCACCCAGAACCGCAAACCGTTCTGGGTGCATATTGCAAATCACTGTCTAAATGTCCAAGCAGTACCAGCATACATAAAGATATCTTTAGATAGAGTGTCTCTAAAGATCCTTTATGATATGCTAATGAGCGCAGAGACTAGTCGCAAGGGCGTTAGTTCCTGCACTCATTTTGCGCTATTAGCATGTTAACACATCCACAGGGGTGTGCTAACATGCTATTCAATGCCCATTGTCCAGCATCATTATCAGCAGTGACGCGCATACCTGTGTCCATTGCATGCCCTCAGAGCACAGGGCTTAGGATCAGTGCGCATGATCAGAAGTCCCTGGACTTTCGGTCATGCAAACTACACCATTTTGAAGCCGGGAAGCGTACACCTGGCTTCATAGTGCACATGACTGGATACCTAGGGACTTCTGATCACACACACACTGAGACGAAAACCAATATTGGTCACGGTGACAGCAGAGAAGTGACTGACGCTGCATATTCATTAGCATGTTAGCATGCCCACTAACCAAGGGAAGTAACGCCCTTGCGAATAATCGCTGGCCTCATTAGCATATCATAAAGCATAAAGGATCTTCAGATATACTTTTTATAAAAACCCCTTTATCTATGCTACTATAGGCTGGAACTGATAGCCAGGAATCAGAAATATGCACCCAGAACCAGTTCTGAGTGTATATATAGATGCCCCTGAAGCCATCAGGGAGTTACAAGGTACTGCATCCCCACCAGGATGCAGGGCCTACCCCCAGGGACCCAGAAGACCAGTGTCTGTAAAAACAGAACATTCCAGTTAATCCCTGTTTTTCCCTAATTTCCCCAAAGACTGGTGACAGACTAGGATTGGACCCATCTAGGGGTGGAGCCGATCCAGTCCACTAGACAACCGGGTGGGGGGAGCAGACAGAAGAGAGTGAGTAGTTAGTCTGTGACAGTGAGAGGAACTGGATGTCGATACTGACAGGAGTGTGACGGTGACCCGAGGGCCAAGGCATGTGGTTGCCGGTGGAGTATGGTGGAGTACTCCCGGAACTATAGCACCAACGGGGTACAGAATCCTAGGTCACGCAAACGCTCCAGGCAGACCTAATAAAATCTGCACAGTGAGGGGACCATCCAGCACCTCACTGACCTTTAAGTACGGAACACCGTAGCAAACTGAGAACTAGGAAACCGGACCAGAGAAACCGACCCCACAGAGTTCACGCTACCGTCATATCGACTAAAGTTGAAAGACTATAAGGAGAGGACCCCCAAACGCTCCAAGCCATGGGAACCCACCAACCAGAGACAGGTGCAGGGGAAAGAAGCCACCAGGTCACCACACCGGCACTGGGGCTAAGGGGACCTGCGGTCAAGACCAGCCTTCCTCGGGTGACTAGTTTCCATCTTATTGTGAGTAAAGGAACAAGTTACACTGCAACCCCTTGTGTGGCGTACCTTCTTTCTGCACCCATCAACATTATCTATCCTCCGGGGCCTGGCCCTACTTGCGGAGGGCCCAACATCCAGGCTGACCCTAACAACAACTCCAGTAGAGAGAACTGTGAAGCGGTGGCTCCACTAAATAGCCGCAATCAGCAAGTAGCAAGTGGTGTCACGATATAAACTTTTAACTACTCTCCCCTGTAAATACACCCCTTTTAAAAAAGTGTCCCCAGGGTCACGAACCTTGCAACGGCCACCCAGAGACATCTCCGCAGCAATACTTCGCTTGGGACCGAGTACCCCATAGCCCTGGGTGACACAGCTTTTTCCTGGTGCTGTGAACAGGATTGGACTGGACCCGCTTATACTGGGTGACATGTGCCTTATTGACTGTGTTTATGGACTGTGTTTTATTACTGGTGAAACCGCCACCATATTTGGTGTAAAAAGTGACTGCGCCACAGCTGTGGTGAAAAAGGTTCGAAAGGGAATCCCACACACAGCTCCTGTAAGTGCGGGCGAAAGGAGGTAGTGACCTGACGCAGAAGCAGTGGGGCCTGCTCCGGTAGTACAAGCGGCAGCGCCCGGAGCCTGAGCGGTGGCACCGATCATGTCGATCACTCTGCCGTATGTCCCAGGAGTGGCGTGGCTGCCCCAGTATGATGGCAAACCGGATGACTTACCCGGGTTCAAAAAGAAAATATGCACTGTATTGGACATGTATGCAATGACTGGCAAGCAACGAGCGTCTGTTGTGCTGGGACAGTTAACGAGTGCAGCAGAGCTGGAAGTAGAGACCTGGACAGATGTGGATCGGGAATCAGTGACTACCATCTTTGAAAAGTTAAAAATTGCTTTTGAGACCCTTACAGAGGAAGAGCTAAGAATTGGATTTTACAACTGCAGGCAGAGACCACAGGATAGCATCAGAGACTATGTGTTGAGATTACAAGCAGCACTGTGGACCTTGAAACATGTAGACCCCATCAGTGATCCAGAAGGGAACAAGATGATGATTGAACAGTTCCTGCAGTGGTTACAATGAGAGAGGGCCATAAGCGACTGCGCCTGTGGGCCCTGGAACACCCGGATTTGTACTTTGTTGTTTTAAAAGACCGGGCCATAAAAGCCCTGCAATCCCCTACAACCACAGACTCTGCCCCCCAGTCCAGGCAAGCCAGTACCTCACATATAAGAGTGGAGCCCTTCTCCTTAACTGAGATAGCGGCTAATGAGCAGGATGCGCCCCCTGGTGCTCCAACTGACTTGTATTCCCAGGTGCAACAGCTGAGCAAGGATGTAGCTATGATCCTGAAGGTAATGCAGCTCAAGCCAGAGCCCAAGCCGGAGGAGAGGATCCAGCTAGCTGACTGCCCTGAGGATGTCCCATGGATGGGTGCCGCCCCCTCGACAGCCGACGGGCTGCTTGGATCCAGATCTGCAGTGGCTTGAGGGGTCTCCGGACCCGAGGCGGGGTCGCGCGGCCGCTCGAAATGAAAAAAGGGGTAAAAATATTTACAAATGGGGTGGAAAAATTGAGTAATGTTTGTGACGCCACCCACGGGTCGTGGTAAAAGTGGGATACCACCGCTGCTGCATTTGGGAGGGATTGCCCGGGAGCGATGGGATGGCAGCTTGTGATGTTAACCCCTCCGTGGGCAGGTGGAAGGTGTCCTGGGGCTCGGTGTTGGAAGGCTGGGGACCCGCCGGAGTAAAGGGGCACAACGTACTCACACAGTCCAGATATGCTGACACCGACAACGGGTAAACCAAAGTCCTGAATGCCCTGTAGCCTTTGTTTGAACACGCTGGGTCCGTGCCCTTTTGGCGTTGCTGGTTGGTCTGAAGCCTTGTCCCTTGGCACTGTGTTTACTCTTTGTGGATCCCTTTCGCCTGAAACTACTCGGGTCCCGCTCACCCGCGTGGCTAGCGGAGTGAGCTTGCTCTCAGGGTTCACGCTTGGGATTTTCTGGACGGTTTTGGGAAGTCCTATCCCCCTTGTTGCGCTAGTACCCCGATTTTAGAGTGGGTGGAGAACTGCTCGTGAAGACTCCGTCCTCGTCGGGTGAATTACTGGGCTGCATAAAGCTACTTCCCAGCCTAGGGTCCGCGTACCCCGCCGTGCCCTGACCCCTGCCCGGTTGTAGCACAAGGCCGCCGATCTGCCCTCCATGGCAGTACCATGCCCCCTGTCACTACCCCCTGCGACCAGGGTTCCAGCTCCTTCCAGGCCAGGCCAAACTCTGGCACCTGGGACGGGTACAGGAGCCCAGCTCCGCAGTGTGACCTTTTCCTGTCACGGCTCACTGACTACTCTCTGACTACTCCTTGACACTTCTGGCCCCTCCTTCTACCATCCCTCCATCTGGGCGGCCCTATTCCCCTCAGGCCGCCCTATGGGTGTCTGGTGGGTGTGGTGCAGAGTGTTCCTCAGGATTTGTGTATACCTGTTCTCAGCAACATCAAAGGGGCTGGACCCGTAACCAAGGAGGAGCGGGAACTATGCAGAAGGGCAAATTGCACAGCACCCTTGTGACAACCTGATAGGCCAGGGTGTCACAGATGCGAGGAAGGAGAATCCCATTGTTCAGAGAGCAGCGACCTGTACGACTCGTCTGGACAACCCATCTGCCATCGTTGTGTCGCGGGCGGAGGGGACGCGCTCGCCACGCTAGGGTCTGGGGCTTCTGCTGCTGCTGTTCGGTGGCTCGAGTGGTGGGCTGGACCCGGGGACTCGAGCAGCGCTCCTCACCCGTGAGTGAAAAGGGATGGTTTGTTTGGTGGGAGAGTTCGTGATGCCACCCACGGGACGTGGTGATGAGGGCACCACCGCTGCTGGTGACGGGGATCCCGGGAGAGATGGTAGGGAGCAGCTAGGATGTTGTCCCCTCCGTGGGTAGGGGTTGGTGATCCCGGGGGGCCCGGTGATGTAACAGGGAGGCTGGATGGCTGGGGGTGCAGGGTTGCAGGGACAGCGCGGCGCGGTGCCGGACGGCACTGGTGTACTCACTCAGACAATCAATGACAGAGTCTCTGGTAAACCAAACGGCCGGATGGACGGGTCCCGCAGCCGGCTGCAGTGTTGTTGTGCTCTCCCCGGACGGCTGATGGTGGCTGTCTTTCCCTGCACCTGTTAGAATGTTCTGACTCCTGTGGTTGCCCACCGGTAGTCCGCTCCCCGGCGTATAGGTGCCGTAGGAGCCCGTTTTGCCCCCAGGCGCTGACCCTTGGATCTCTAGCATATGGCAGTGGCTGTATATCCTCACGGTGTGGACTGTTGCCTTTTGTCGGGTCTTGGTTGTTGGGAAACCCCTGGGGTTCCTGTCACACTCGGATTTGACTATTGTCGGCGGCTCCAAGCCTGGTCGGGGTCCGTTGGCCCTGCCTGTGTGCTTAGCTTTACTCCTCTCCCCAGTTCGGTACCGGCAGACCAACGCCCGACCCCGGTCCTACGGCTCTGCAGAGTTCCGCTAACTCCTGCAGACGGCCACCACCATCTGCCAACCTTGCTGTCAGTGCCTGGGCTTTTACCCAGGCACACGCAGACGTTTTACTCCTCTCACTTTCAACTCCTAAACTCATCTGTCTGTTTTCCCGCCTCCAGGCCTGTGAAGTCCTCGGTGGGTGGGGCCAACCACCTGGCTCCGCCCCACTTGGTGTGGACATCAGACTCTGGAGAGAGGCAACAAGGGTTTTTGTCTGACTGTTGTAACTGTTTAGGGTGGAGGGTGTGTATGTTGTTATGTCTGTGACTACCTGGCTAGTCCAGGGTGTCACAGTTGCAACAAGGCCGGTTATTTTGCATGCAGGTGTCCTTTAAACCTGCAAACTCTGGGGCCAAGAGCCAACATCCAGGTATAAGACAACAAGGCCCATCTAACTGATGTGACCGGTATGTAGGAGGACGACCAGTTCTGTCCATCACCCTGGACGGAATTCCTACTTCTGCATTGCTGGATAACAGTTCACAGGTGACAACCATTCCATATGTACTTTACAAGACGTTTTGGTCAGATACTGATCTCACCCATCCGGACTCGGGTATCACTATTTATGCTGTAAATGGACTACCAGTAACTCAGATTGGGTGTAAGGAAGTAACCATAAAAGTGGGGAGGGTAGAGTTAAAGGGCCAAAGCTTAATTGTAGTCAAAACAGATGCAAATGACAGGAATCCGGAGATGATTTTGGGCACCAATGTGATTGAAAGTTGTTTGGAGGAAGTGTTGTTCTGACTCCAACAGATTGCCGAAACTGCAGGTGCTGGGCAGCAGAGGATCCTGCAAAGAGAAATCCGAGCCCTCCTGCAGAAACAACAGGTAAACCTGTCTGGTGGGGAAATTGGTAATGTACGGGTAATAGACTCCGGTCCCATTGTGATACCTCCCCGAAGTGAAATGATGATATGGTGTCGGGCGGCAATAGGCCTCAAAGGGCAGGATTACCAGGCAATGGTGAAACCCATCTATTCAGAAAATTGGTCTACAGTCCTGACAGCCAGGGGAGTGGTCGATGTTCACAGGGGGAGAGTAACTGTGCAAGTGTTGAATTGTGGGGAGGAGGAAACCAAATTGCCCAGGTACGCTACCATTGCCAAATTGTACACTTAACAGATGACTCCATCCAGGCAGTGGAATCTCTGACCCCATCAGAACAGGCAGAGGTTGACAACCCCCAAAAGCAGCTAAAGGAATGGTGTCAGGAACTGCATGTAGGTACTGATTCTACCCCTACACACCAGAAACATGGGATTTACAGGGTAGTGCAGGAATACGAACAAGTTTTCAGTAAGCATCCACTAGACTTTGGGAGGATAAAAGGGGTACACCATCACATACCCTCAGGGACTCATCCTCTTATTAAAGAAAGATACAGACCTATACCACCTAAGCATTACCAGTGTGCCAAGGAGATGTTGAGGAACATGAAGGAGGCTGTGGTTATCAGAGACAGTTGTAGCCCCTGGCAGCGCCATTGGTTCTAGTCAAGAAGAAGGATGGCACCATGAGGATGTGTGTGGACTATAGGCGAATCAATCAAATAACACACAAGGATGCCTATCCACTACCCCACATAGAAAAATTCCTGGCTGCACTGAAGGCTGCTAACTACTTTTCCACTCTAGATCTCACCAGTGGCTATTGGCAAGTCTCTGTCGCAGAAGAGGATCGAGAGAAGACTGCAATTGCCACCCCAATGGGATTGTGTAAATCAACAGCATGCCGTTTGGACTCTGTAACGCAGCTGGAATGTTTCAAAGGTTGATGGAATGTTGTCCAGGACACCACAACTTCGACAAAGTACTGCTCTACCTGGATGATGTGATCGTACACTCAAAAACGTACGAGGAACATCTGGAACATCTAACCGAGGTATTTGAGGCATTGTCCAAGTACGGAATGAAGTTGAAACCATCGAAGTTCCACCTGTTGAAACCCAGGGTCCAGTATCTCGGACATGTGGTCAGCGCAGAAGGAGTGGCGCCAGATCCAGAAAAGACTACTGTCATCAAGAACTGTCCAAGACCAACCACCGTCAAAGAAGTACGTCAGTTCCTGGACCTGGTAGGATACTACAGGAGATTCATCAAGGGCTACACGAAGATGGCATCACCTGTACAAGAACTCCTGGTAGGCCAGGCCAAGAAGTGTAAGACTTCTGGTCTTCCATTTGAATGGGGTGAGGGAGAAGAGAACTCCTTCAGACAGATGAAAAAAGCCCTGACTGGTGACGAGATTCTGGCATATCCTGACTGCAATCTACCCTTTGTGCTGTACACCGATGCCAGCAATGGGGGATTGGGAGCTGTGCTGTCCCAAGTACAGAATGGCAAGGAACGAGTGATTGCCTACGCAAGCAGGAAGCTCTGTCCTACCGAGAGGAACCCTGAAAATTACAACTTCTTCAGGTTGGAGTTCCTGGCATTGGTCTGGGCTGTCACAGAGCGGTTCAAACACTATCTGGCAGCCGAGAACTTTATCGTCTTCACGGATAACAACCCTCTGACCCACTTGGATACGGCAAAATAGGGTGCACTGGAGCAACGTTGGGTGGCCCAGCTAGTGAACTATGATTTCACCATCAAGTATTGGGCTGGTCACAAGAACGCCAACACAGATGCATTATCTAGGATACCTCACCTACCAGAGGAGGGAGAAGATGTGGATGAGCTGGAAGAGATCGAATTGCCAGCTTTCCACTGCCCTAGTGCCTCCCAGTACCAGCAATCTTGTAACAAGCATCAAGAGGCTGCATTTAACCCTTTACCTCATCAGGGTTGGAAGGAAACCCAAGATGGTGACCCTGCAGTGAAGTAGGTCAAAGAACTGATCACCCAACCAGGTTCATGCCTAGGCCCTGATACTCCACCTGAAGCACAACAATTGTGGAAAGAGAGGAGCAGGCTGTGCATCCACCGAGGTTAACTATGCAGAAGTGTTACCAACCCTAAAACTCATGAAATAGTATGTCAAGTGGTAATACCCAAAAGCCACGTCCAGATGGTGTTGGAAGCCTACCAGGATCGAGCAGGACACTTTGGCTGGAAGAAGTCAGGAGTGTTGCTGTGTGACCGGTTCTATTGGATTGGGATGAGAACCTCCATAGAAAAATGGTGCAGAAATTGTGGTCCCTGTGCCCTGAGAAGGAAGGATTGCGACAGTCAATGAGCACCACTGCAACCCATTGTCACCAAGCAGCCATTGGAACTTGTAGCCCTGGATCATGTGAAATTAACACCCAGTCGGACAGGTTATACCTATGTCCTCACCATGGTGGATCATTATTCCAGATTCTTACTGGTCGTTCCAGTGAAGGATTTGACAGCAAAAACTGCAGCAAAGACCGTTCAGGCTTACTTTTGCAACAAATCAAGGTTCTGCAATTGGAGCTCAAATATTCCAAGAATTCTGCAACTTATATGGGTAGATCAAACCCTTGTTTTCAAAATAGGTCAATAAGGGCTATTAGGCCAAGACACCGTAAATTGACCCTGTGTCAGCACTAACCAATTAGAAATCATATAAAGAAATTGCGCAAAAAGACATGTAAAAATAATTATAATTTTTATTACCAATAATATAGTAAAAAACTATTTTGGTGAGCATGATAACAGCAGAGAATCGGAACAACAAGCACGTGTTACAGACAGGTAAATATGATAATAATAAAATTATTCACTATCCAAATATATATTCACAATGGAGCCATGCACTGTAAACACCATCAAATATTGAGGCAAAACCCACAGAAAAGTATATTATTCCTAACTGGACATAGTAAAAAAGGGATACCTCTTTAAAATATGTTTACACAAACACAAAATGCTATTCAGGTGAACAGTGCCATACAAATATAGTAATTGTGCCCATTCTGAAGGCATATACTCATAATGGATACAAAGGCCCCCCAAGCTAAGCAAAAGCACATACCAGGGGAGAATACAGCATGTTACCCAGTATACAATTGATTAATAACAGTAGCGGTAGTAATAAAACACAAGGACTCTGTTCACCTATTCAGCCGATGTGAGTTAATATCATTAGTGCATAGAGGTAAAAAATCATTGAAATAATCAAAACATAGTGCACATTACCTGCGGGATGCGTCACCCATATCCCGCGCACGCGCCCCCGCCCCCCGTGATGGCCGTCGCGTCAGGGAGAGGGGAGAGACCGGCCACCCTGCACGTACAGGTGGATGGCAGACCAGGAAGTCAAATAGGCATACATATAGAGAGAACACATGACAAGTCATACGATCAAGTGAGGCGGAGCCAAACTGGCTGCAATGTAAAACAAACAGGAGCCTCCATCAGTTCCTATAACAATCGATCCAATAAGCCAATCTTCATTTTAAGGATATTTTCTGCCAGAATAAGTCCTGGAATCCATATATAAAGATGATATAAGTCCTATTTGTGAAATTCCAAAAATATCTTCATCAGTAGCTCATGAATCCAGGACTTCTGGGACATCAAAACGGGTTCTTAATCAGTCAGTATTGAACGCCGCCTGTTTTTAAATGTGATGGAGCAAGGCATATAATTAGTAAAGGCAATAGATTATATAGGCCAAAAAAGGAGCAAACCATATATAAACAAGGTGAAGATAAAATATGTTAAATTAAAAATGAAAAACCAGTGGTGAAAGTATTCCCAGAGAGAGGACATGGAGAGAGCCACTTATAGAAAAGGAACAAAACTGATAACTTCGTTGAGTCCCCTAGGAATAAGGGTGTCCAGAGCACTAATCCATCGGGCCTCACACTGGGCAAGCTTTTTCTTGACATTCCCCCTCTGGATCCACAATTGACTGTATCAATCCCCCACACTTCAAGAAGTGTAGAATCACAATTGTGATACCTCTTGAAGTGACGGGGGAGAGTCTTGAGAAGAGTGAAATCCTCAATCGTGATGGCTGATGCAATGTCACGCACGTGATAGCTGACTCTGACGTGGAGCTCACGCGAAGTCAATCCCACGTAAATCAGGAAGCACGGACATATGGCAAAATATACAACATGTGTTGTACCACATGATATATACTTCCGAATGTTAAATGTCTTTTTATGGTCAGAGGAGAAGAATGTCTTGCTACGAACAATGTTGTTACATGCCAGACAGTAGCCAGACTTAAAACAACCCAGAGTTGGGCCGCGGGTTCTGAAAGGATTCTGAATGTCATAATCACTCCTCACCAACATATCCTTTATATTGCGGGCACGCCTCACCATCATGAGTGGAGCATCCATCAGGATTCCCAAGAGCACTGGATCTGATAAAAGTATCGGCCAGTGTTTATGGAGGATCTCCCTCATGGTACCTCACTCATGATTGTAAGTGCTAATGAACCTAGGTTCATTATTGGGTGATGTTTCTTTGGATATGTAGGTGAGGAGTGATTGGATGTTGAAATGTGCATGAAAAGGTGCATTGAATGGTTTGGGGGCTTATCTGCATGGGTATCCCTTTTCCTGGGACATGTAGCACCTTTTGCACATAGCACTTTCTTGCTTCCAGTAACCTGTTTACTGTTTTTTGCCATATCTGTACCCTACAGGCATTATTATTAACACTGCTGGTATATGTCCATAATAATCTTTCAGGCCTCATATACTCCAATTTCTGTCAAGATGCAATATTTTATGTCTCCTCTGTTTTTGTGAGTGTTACACATGATGTACCAATGTATGAGATATTCCTCATGAGACAGTTACCATTGGTTCAGGTTATATGTACTTCACAGCTATGCAGCTGTTATTCTGTCCTTGCTTGAGGGTTATTCTTCCCCTTTCTACGGTATTTTTCTGCCGCCCCCATGCCAGCAGCAGGGCTGCTCGGATCCGGATCCGCAGTGGCTCGAGGGGACTCTGGACCCGGGGTTCGTGCGGCCACTCAAATGAAGGGGGTATTTACAGGGGATTGTGTTAGAGTTTGTGACGCCACCAGTGGTATGTGATAATTTGGAGTACCACCGCTGCAGTTGTGAGTACCCGGGGGTGATGGAATGGGGTAGCCAGGTGTTAGAACCCTCCACGGGTGGGGGGAATGCCCCGGAACTCGGTGATGGTGAGGGGAAGTGCCGTGGGGAGCGGAAGGGTCACTTGTGTACTCACTCAGTCCATTAAGCTGACACCGACAACTGGATAAACCAAAGTTCTGGATACCGCTGCCGCTGAGGGGAGATAGTTCAGGTCCCGTCCCCAATGGTGCTGCCTGGTGATCCGTGAACTGCCTCCTGGCACTAAGTTTACTTCTCGGTTGGTCCCGGTAGTATAGAACTTGCCGGGTGTGCAGTTCCTACTTGTTTTATTCAAAACTGTTACCTGTAATAACATATCTACTGTTATTAATGTTTTTCATGCTTGTCTTCTGCTGCCATCTACTGGTCAGACCTTTCGGCTCCTCTGTTTCTTTTCGTCCAGCCCATGGGAGTGTCTGCTGCTCCTCTTACATCACATCCTGGCATCCATGTTCAGTTCCTAGCCAGAGATCGTGAGGTCACCCCCCTTATTTGAGCTGCTAGATGCAAAGTCTTCTGACCTTAGTGGTATCAGAAACAACATCACAAGAATACCACAACATCAAGAACTCGGTTCACTGTAACTGTGCATGTTTTATGGAGAAATAAACCAACGTTGTTCATCACAGCGCATGCATCCATCAATCTGAAGCGCTCTAATCATGTCTGCCTCACCTATTGGAAAACGAAGGTAAGATTCTCAAGCCATCCCACAACTAAGTACCTTTGACTCGCCCACCCCAGGGCTATGAGACACCCGGTGCCGGGCCGGACTAGTCCGGGGGACGTCAGTGGTGGCTGGGCCCGACTCCGTACCCTAGTGGGGTCAATTAATATGGCTTCAGTGGGGGTGATTAAAGTTTATATTCGTGACGCCACCTGTGGTTTGCGGCTGTTAAGCCGCCGCTGCTGTATGGGGCCTCCGGGGTGATGGAAAGGCAGCAATGGTAGTCCTGCTCCCCACAGGTGGAGCTGGACCCCGGGGCAATAGTTGGTGCTTGTAAGTGTTGATGTAGTGCCGGCGGAATAACGGAGGCAACTCCAGAGGGTGCAGTTTCAAGGTGTTTACTCACTGTACCTGGTAGGTGCACACTAGTGCCTCTGGACTGCTGAGACCCACTGTCAGGGACCTCCGCCAATCCTGGGTAGATCTGGGGGCAAAAGCCGGTACACCCCTCTATTGTGTCACTTTCTCGGTCGTCTTCTAAGCCTCGCCTTTTATGGATTGGCCTGACTTGGCCTCCACTACAGCCTCCAGGCCAGGGGCTTGCCTGTCGGTAGTTTACCCCCTTTCTAGAGGTTCTGCTGTGGGCTGTAGCCCTGGGCACGTGCAGCTACCCTGGGCCGTGGTTTTTGCCTTTGGATCTGACTTTATGTCATCCAGCTTCTAGGGACCATCCCCTGTATGCAGCCTGATCCCTCCACCGATGTTTCTGTGGAACAGGCCACTAGCCTGAAAGCTGTCTGTGGCCCTGGAATCCCTTCTGTTCTACTTGGTGTCACCTGGACCTACCGGGTCCCAGGGTCTTCACCAGGAAGCGTCGCTTTCTTCTTCTTGCTCCTGACTGACTAGAGCTTTTTCCTACTGTCTCTCCTTCTCCTCTGCCTCCCGCAGACCTCCTCACACTCCTTCCTTCTCTCTCTTCTCTCCAACTTCATCCCTTTAACTCAGACCTTCCTTTCTTCTCTGCTCTCGGGTGGCTCCTCCCACCCCCCCTGTTGCTAAGCTACCACCCTATGGGAGCAGGGATGGGTCTTACGGCCCCTCCCAGCATGCAGCATGGGAGGGTTGCTGCCACTGTCCCTGGACCCTGTGATTACCTAACAATGGTGTTGTGCAAATTTGCCTATGGACAGGCGTTCACCCCTTTCCTTACCCAGGATGGGACATCACACCGCTGGATGGGGTGCAATGTTCCTGTGGCGACGGAAGCCTCAGGGGCGCCACACCTTCAATCACCTTTAAGTGGGGACAGAACACCGGGTCCTGCTCCCCACTGTAACGCCTGCCTTGATCAACAGACTCAGGTGGGATGCAATGGATAGACTAGAGGGAAGCCAGCCACCAAGCAGGATCCCCAGAACCCTGAAACCCTTTAACCCCCTATACAGGGATTTGGAATTACACAGGGCTCTGGAGATCACTACCTGTGGAAGGCTGCAGTCCGATGAGAGTAGTCGTCAGGCAGGGTCAAACCAGGAATAGCAGAACAGGGACAGAATCGGCAGGCAAGGACGTAATCAGAAAACGTAGCAGAGGTCAAATCCGGATCAGGCAGTGAGGTACAAAAACAGCAGGCAGAAGGGTAGTCAGAAAACACGCAGAAGTCAGCACACAGGAATCACAAAACAGAATAGGGCGGACCAGGAGCCAGGAAATCAGAACTATCTCTGGCAGAGGTCAGCAGACAGGAGGGGAACTAAGAAGGGTGTGGTGTCTTCTCATTGGCTGTAGCTGAACGCTGGCAACTTCAGCTAGAAGACACATGCCACCCACAGTCAGCCAGTGGTACTGCAGATCCCAAGATAACCCAGCCCAGTGGATGATCGGAGCCTGCGCCCACCGGTGCCGCTGGCATCGACTCCTCTGCCATCACCAGCACCATCCACGGCGTCGCCTGGCGATCAGAGCAGAAGTTGCTGGAGCGGACTCCGGTGGTGACATAACAGTACCCCCCCTCCATGAGGGGCCTCTGGACCCTCAAAATCCGGCTTGCCAGGAAATTGGAGGTGAAACCACCGGACCAGACCCTTAGCATGAATATTGCTCACAGGGACCCATGGCCTCTCCTCAGGGCCGTAACCCCTCCAATGCACCAAATACTGCACCACTGTTCTGACAATACGAGAATCAAGTATTCTCTGTACCTCATACTCCAAGTTACCTTCAACCAAAACAGGAGGAGGGGGGCACTGACTGGGTGAATGGGGACATGATATAAATTGAGGGCGGACTTATGGAACACATTCGATATCTTAAAGGATGGGGGGAATTGCAGGCGGAAAGCTGTGGGATTAATTACCTCGATTATCTCGTAAGGTCCAATAAATCTCGGAACCAGCTTAGCAGAACGGACTTTGAGTTTAATATTCCGTGTTGATAACCATACCTTGTCCCCAACTCCAAGGCTAGGGCCCTTGGAACGTCTCTTATTAGCAGAGGAGGCTTGACCAACCTTTGCCTTCTTCAAGTTCTCTTTCACTTCAGACCAGATAGCCTTCAGTTTGTCCACAGTTGATTCAGCCTCAGGAGTATCCACCACAGCGGAAGAAAAAGAACCAAAACGTGGATGCAACCCTAAATTGCAGAAAAAGGGGGTAGTCTTGATGGATTCCTGATACTGATTATTGATGGCGAACTCAGCTAGCGGCAGATATTCCACCCAGTCAGACTGACGGTCAGACACATAACACCGGAGATATTGTTCAAGGGTTTGATTGGAATGTTTAGTCTGACCATTGGTCTCTGGGTGGTAGGCAGATGAAAAAGATAGCTCTATATTGATCTTTTTACAAAACGCCCTCCAGAATTTCGAGACGAACTATGTTCCTTGGTCAGAAACAATATTTTCCGGAACCCCGTGGAACCGCACAATATGCCTAATAAACAACTTGCTAAGAGTTTCAGAATTTGGTAATCCGGACAGAGGAACAAAATGACACTGTTTGCTGAACCTATCCACTACTACCCAGATACAAGTCTTCACTTCTGAGGGTGGAAGGTCAGTGATGAAGTCCATGGAGAGATGTGTCCAAGGGCTTACTGGAGTAGGTAGGGACTGGAGAAATCCGGCAGGGCGGGTTCGGGGTGCCTTGGCTCGAGCACAAGTTTCACAAGCCAATACATATTCCTTACAATGTTTCGCTACGGTTGGCCACCAAAAATTCCTGATTACTAGTCGGAGGGTATTGCCTATACCAGGGTGGCCTGCAAGCACAGAATTGTGGGATTCCTGGAGTACCAGTAGGCGAAGTGAGGGGGCGACGTACAGTTTATGGACAGGAGTGGTTTCAGGAGCTTGGTCTTGGGTATTATGGACCTCATCTATCAAATTTAAGGAAACAGATGACATAATAATGCATTTAGCCAAAATATGCACTGGTTCGGAGTTTTCAGACTGAGAGGGACAGAAGCTACGGGAAAGTGCATCAGCTTTTGTATTCTTGGTACCGGGCCGGAATGTTACCACAAAATCAAATCTGGAGAAGAACAATGCCCACCTAGCTTGCCTAGGATTGAGTCTCTTAGCAGATTCCAGATAAGTGAGGTTCTTATGGTCCATGATGACTATGACCTTATGTTTGGCGCCTTCGAGGAAGTGGCGCCATTCCTCGAAGGCCCATTTAATTGCCAACAGCTCACGATTACCAATGTCATAATTTCTCTCTGTGGGAGAAAACTTGCGGGAAAAGAAGGCACAAGGACGAAGCTGAGTGAGAGACGGAGTACCTTGTGATAGCACCGCTCCCACTCCAACCTCGGATGCATCGATTTCTACAATAAACGGACGCATAAGGACAGGCTGAACCCGAATCGGGTCTGAGGAAAAACATTCTTTTAATGTAGAGAAGGCATGGATCGCCTCTGGCTTCCAATTAACCACATCAGCCCCCTATTTAGTCAAATCGGTGAGGGGTTTGGCAATTTTGGAAAAATCTCTAATAAATTTGCGATAATAATTAGCAAACCCAAGGAAACGCTGCAAGGCTTTCAGAGACTTTGGTTGCACCCACTCCTTAATCGGTTGATCCATGCAGAAGCCTTCTGCAGACAATATATAACCCAGGAAATTAACCTCTGCCTAAAAAAAACACATTTCTCATATTTAGCAAATAGGGAGTTCTCCCTGAGTCTCTGGAGTACAGTGCATACATGTTGGACATTTGACGTAGCATCAGGAGAATAAATCAGGATGTCATCCAGATAGACCACCACATATTGACCACATATATCTCTGAAAATGTTATTAACAAAGTTCTGAAAGACAGCCGGCGCATTACTTAACCCAAAAGGCATTACCAAGTACTCATAGTGTCCCTCTGGAGTGTTAAATGCCGTTTTCCACTCATCTCCTTCTCTGATACGGATTAGGTTATATGCTCCCCTGAGATCCAGCTTGTTGAACCACCGGGCTCCTTTGAGCTGGTTAAAGAGATCGGGGATGAGTGGCAGGGGGTACTGATTCTTTACAGTAATAGCATTAAGTTCATGGTAGTCAATACAAGGTCTGAGGCCACCATCTTTTTTATCAATGAAAGAAAATCCAGCGCCGACTGGTGACCTGGATGGTCTGCTAAACCCTCTCTGCAGACTGTCTGCTATATAATCTTTCATGGCCTGACGCTCCGGATTAGAAAGATTATACATTTTACCCTTGAGGAGTCGGGAATTGGGGACCAAATCTATGGAGCTGTCATAATCTCTGTGCGGAGGTAATTTTTCAGATTCAGATACAGAAAACACATCAGCAAATTCCCTGAATGCATAAGGTATGAAGATTAGGTTCAGCTCTAGTCAGGTTAACAGATAAAGACATGCATGTCTCCTGACACTCAGGGCTCCAGCGCACAATCTCACCCTGGTGCCAGTCTATGACCGGGTTATGTTTGCGCAGCCATGGCATGCCCAATACCACTGCTGACATCAGATTCTCAAGAACAAAAAATGACACTGATTCTACATGCAGAGCACTAACAAGCATGGAGATCTCTGGAGTTACAAAAGTAACCACACCCTGACTGAGAGGAGTACTATCAATAGCAGATATTCTAATAGGTGCATTCAACCTTAGCAAAGTCAAACCCAGCTCTTTTGCTACAATAGTGTCAATGAAATTAGCGGCAGAGCCACAATCAACAAAGGCCTGCAGCCGTAAAGATTTTCCCTGGTGAGACAATTAGACAGGTAACATTAACCTCATACGGTCTGCAGGGAGTACCTGGGCACCTGAGTGGGTATCCTGGGGCCCACACAGGTGGTGCTGCTGCCTTGGAAGTGATTGCCTCTGAGATCCAGGCACTCCATGTTTGGCTCCACAACGTGATCTGCTCCCTTGCGGTCGACGAGACTCTGGACATGATGAGGTAGGTTGCTGCAGGGGCTTGAACCTGAGCAGACCTGAGATCCTGCACTTGCTGTGCAAGTCCATAAACAATGCCAGAAAGGGTGTGCACCTGGTTTAGCACAGCATGGAGAGAATCCATTTTTTTTTCTTCTCTCCTTGTTAGATGGGCCAGAGATAATGTATCGCCTGCCTTCAAATCAGAACTCTCTCTGGCAGAGGTCAGCAGACAGGAGGGAAACTAAGAAGGGTGTGGTATCTTCCCATTGGCTGTAGCTCAACGCTTGCAACTTCAGCTGGAAGACACGCACCACCCACAGTCAGCCAGTGGTACTGCAGATCCCAAGATAACCCAGCCCAGTGGATGATCGGAGCCTGCGCCGACCGGTGCCGCTGGCATCGACTCCTCTCCCATCACCAGCACCATCCACGGCAGGAACACGGCATTGCCTGGCGATTGGAGCAGAAGTTGCTGGAGCCGACTCCGGTGGTGACGTAACACCCACTATGGCTATGTGTGGGAGCTTGCTATCAGGGTTCACACTTGGGATTTTCTAGACCGTTTGAGTGGAAATTCCTATCCGTCTCATTGCACTAGTACCCCGATTTTGGAGCGGGTGGAGAGCGGTTCTTGAAGGCTCGGTACTCGTCAGGTAAATTGTCAGGTTGCCTGAAGCTACTCCCTGACCTAGGGTCCACGTACCCCGTCGTGCATTGGTCCCAGCCCGGTGATGGTGCAAGGCCGCCGGCTGTTCTCCTCGACAGTTCCGTGCCCCTTGCCACGATCCCCTGTGACCAGGGGTCCAGCTCCTCTAGGCCCAGACCACTGTCTGCCACCTAGATAGCTTCCTGGGAGCCCTGCTCCTGACCTCCTATCTCCTTCACTTCCAACATACAACTCTCCTTCTCCTGACACTCCTGACTTTCCCTTACCAACCCCCCAAGTGGGCAACCCTATTCCACTCAGGCTGTCCACTGGTGTGTCTGGTGGGTGTGGTGCAGAGTGTACCTAGGATTTTGATTGGCTGATGTAGGCAACACCATATAGTTAGGAAACCAAAACCAAGAAGGAGGTGGATATTGCACGGGAGGGCAGATTGTGCAATACCCTGTGACGACCTGATAGTCCAGGGGCATCACATTTTTAATGGTTTTATCTTACTGGCCATTTCTCTCTTTTCTGTGTCTTGTGTATTTGTATATTATTAGACATTGTTATATTTTGCACACTTGATTATTCTGGTTCTCCTGTTTTTGAAACCAGTGGAAGAAGTAATTCAATCTCCAGAAGAACTACCTACTATAGTAGAACCAGAAGAGACTACAAGCAGTACATCTGTTAATCTAACTAGAGGATTGAGAAGTCACAGACAACCACTCAGTTCACCTACAGGCAATAGAGTGACACATGCACCAGATTTGACGCCCCTGGACAATCAAGTCATCACAGGGTATTGCACAAGCTGCCCTTCCGTGCAGTATTCCGCCTCCCTCTTGGTTCTGGGTCCCTACTTAAGTGGTGTTGCCTCCAACAGCAAATCAAATCCTAGAGACACGCTGCACCACACCCACCTGACACACCAGTAGACGGCTTGAGTGGAATAAAGTCGCCCATCTGCGGGGTCAGGGAGGGGAGGTGAGGAGTGCAGGTAGTCTGTCTGTGAGTGGAAAAGGAGTTTGAAGTAGCCTTCAAGCTGAGAGGAGCTCTGAGTAAGTCGGGAGTGGTGACTCCTGAAGTAACTGCCTAGGTTGCAGATGGTGGTCTGGGCCTAGAGGAGTCGGACTCCCGGTCACAGGGGATTGTGGCGAGGTGCTTGGACATGTCGAGGGGGGTGGCCGGCAGCCTAGCCCTATCACCGGTTTGGGACCAAAGCACGACTGGGTACATGGACCCTAGGTCGGGGAGTAGCTTCAGGCAACCCGACAATTCACCTGAGGAGAACGGAGCCTTTACGATCTGTTCCCACCCACTCCAGAATTGGGGCATTAGCGCAAAGAGAGGGATAGGACTTTCCAATCAAAACGGTCCAGAAAATCCCAAGCATGAGCCCTGAGAGCAAGCTCCCATACTTAGCCATAGTAGGGAGTGGGGCCCGGCTAGTTTCATGCTACCGGGCCATCAAGTTGAAGTCAAACTAAGTGTCAGGAGGCAGGTCACGGATCACCAGGCAGCACCACTTGGGGACGGGACCCGGACGAGCTCCCCTCAATGGCAGCGGTACCCAGAGACTTGGTTTACCCAGTTGTCAGTGTCTGCCTATGAACTGAGTGAATACAAAAGTGACCCCCTGCATCCCCATGGCCCTCCCTCACCGAGTCCCGGGGCACCCCCTACTCGTGGAGGGTTACAACTCCTTGCTGACCCCGCTCCACCATCCAGCGGTGGTACTCCCAATTACCACACACCACGGGTGGCGTCACGAACTATAACTCCCCTGTAAATACCCCCCTTTTCATTCGAGTGGCCGCACAACCCCCAGATCTGAGCAGCTCGGCTGCTTCCACGGAGGCGGTACACAGACACCAGAGCACAACAGAGACCAGCAGAGACATCATGGTTATGTAGGTCTAGTCGTAGCAACCTAGGTCAAACTACGCTCAGGTACAGGAAATACAGTCAGGGCCAGAAATATTTGGACAGTAACACAAGTTTTGTTATTTTAGCTGTTTACAAAAACATGTTCAGAAATACAATTATATATATAATATGGGCTGAAAGTGCACACTCCCAGCTGCAATATGAGAGTTTTCACATCCAAATCGGAGAAAGGGTTTAGGAATCATAGCTCTGTAATGCATAGCCTCCTCTTTTTCAAGGGACCAAAAGTAATTGGACAAGGGACTCTAAGGGCTGCAATTAACTCTGAAGGCGTCTCCCTCGTTAACCTGTAATCAATGAAGTAGTTAAAAGGTCTGGGGTTGATTACAGGTGTGTGGTTTTGCATTTGGAAGCTGTTGCTGTGACCAGACAACATACGGTCTAAGGAACTCTCAATTGAGGTGAGGCAGAACATCCTGAGGCTGAAAAAAAAGAAAAAATCCATCAGAGAGATAGCAGACATGCTTGGAGTAGCAAAATCAACAGTCGGGTACATTCTGAGAAAAAAGGAATTGACTGGTGAACTTGGGAACTGAAAAAGGCCTGGGCGTCCACGGATGACAACAGTGGTGGATGATCGCCGCATACTTTCTTTGCTGAAGAAGAACCCGTTCACAACATCAACTGAAGTCCAGAACACTCTCAGTGAAGTAGGTGTATCTGTCTCTAAGTCAACAGTAAAGAGAAGACTCCATGAAAGTAAATACAAAGGGTTCACATCTAGATGCAAACCATTCATCAATTCCAAAAATAGACAGGCCAGAGTTAAATTTGCTGAAAAACACCTCATGAAGCCAGCTCAGTTCTGGAAAAGTATTCTATGGACAGATGAGACAAAGATCAACCTGTACCAGAATGATGGGAAGAAAAAAGTTTGGAGAAGAAAGGGAACGGCACATGATCCAAGGCACACCACATCCTCTGTAAAACATGGTGGAGGCAACGTGATGGCATGGGCATGCATGGCTTTCAATGGCACTGGGTCACTTGATGTCATAACAGCAGACAAGAGTAGCCGGATGAATTCTGAAGTGTACCGGGATATACTTTCAGCCCAGATTCAGCCAAATGCCGCAAAGTTGATTGGACGGCGCTTCATAGTACAGATGGACAATGACCCCAAGCATACAGCCAAAGCTACCCAGGAGTTCATGAGTGCAAAAAAGTGGAACATTCTGCAATGGCCAAGTCAATCACCAGATCTTAACCCAATTGAGCATGCATTTCACTTGCTCAAATCCAGACTTAAGACGGAAAGACCCACAAACAAGCAAGACCTGAAGGCTGCGGCTGTAAAGGCCTGGCAAAGCATTAAGAAGGAGGAAACCCAGCATTTGGTGATGTCCATGGGTCCCAGACTTAAGGCAGTGATTGCCTCCAAAGGATTCGCAACAAAATATTGAAAATAAAAATATTTTGTTTGGGTTTGGTTTATTTGTCCAATTACTTTTGACCTCCTAAAATGTGGAGTGTTTGTAAAGAAATGTGTACAATTCCTACAATTTCTATCAGATATTTTTGTTCAAACCTTCAAATTAAACGTTACAATCTGCACTTGAATTCTGTTGTAGAGGTTTCATTTCAAATCCAATGTGGTGGCATGCAGAGCCCAACTCGCGAAAATTGTGTCACTGTCCAAATATTTCTGGACCTAACTGTAGGTGCTCAAAACAGAAAGGGCAAAAATAAGTGTTATAATGTAAATAATAGTGTAAATATGGAAAGTAAGAGTAATTTAAATGTGTTTAAAAGTGTTGATTTAACCAATTTGCATAATACTGATAAACAGCGACTCATACTGCAGGACTGGCAGCAGTAGAAACTTTTACCTGTAAATAGTTGCACCAGTTGTGCCTATACCAGAGTACAATCTTACCAAAGGACCTTCATTAACACCGCCACCAAGAAGAGGAAATGGTCGCAGAAAGGGTCTGCGAGAGAGGCGGCCGAGACCTCATCACCATGGAAACCAGTGACCTTCCTCCTAGGGGTTTTGGGACCAGGACCTTTGGGTGGTGGGTGATGGGAAGGGTACTCCAGTTTGCAACGTTTAAGACGATGCCTCCCCTGCGCGGGAAGAATGTTAATGTTTAATATATGCCTTAAAAGGGTTAACCTGTGTCATTTTGCAGCCCGGGGACGTGCTGGAATTAACCAAGGGGGAATGTAGCCCCCCTGAAGCTATCAGGGAGCTATAAGGTACTACATTCCCACCAAGATGCAGGGCCTACCCCCAGGGACCCAGAAGATCAGTGCCGGTAACAAAAAAACATTCCAGTTAATCCCTGTTTTTCCCCAATTTCCCCAAAGACTGGTGACAAACTAGGGTTAGACCCAGTGTATCCAGTCCACTAGACGACCAGGAGGGAGTTGGCAGCCAGAAGAGAGTGAGATTTTAGTCGGTGACAGTGAGAGGAGCTGGATGTCGCCACTGACAGGAGTGTGACGGTGACCTGAGGGCCCAGGCATGTGGTTGCCGGTGGAGTACGGTGGAGTTCTCCTGGAACCATAGTATCAACGGTGTACAGGATCCTAGGTCAGGCAAATGCTCAAGGCAGACCTGATAAAATCTGCACAGTGAGGGGATGATCCAGGACCTCACTGACTTTGAAGTTTGGGACACCGTTGCAACGGGAGAACCAGGGAACTGGACTAAAGAAACCAACCCCACACGGTTCATGCTACCGTCATACGGACTAAAGTTGAGACACTACCAGGAGGGGAACCCCAGACGCTCCAAGCCACGGGGACCCACCAACCATAGACAGGTGCAGGGGAAAGAAGCCACCAGGTCACTACACGGGCACTGGAGCTAAGGGGACCAGCGATCAAGACCAGCCTTTTTCTGGTGACCAGTGTCCATCTTATTGGGAGTAAAGGAACCAGTTACACTGCAACCCCTTGTGTGGCCTACCTTCTTTCTGCACCTATCATCTACCCTCTGGTGCCTGGCCCTACTTGCAGAGGGCCCAACATCCAGGCTGCCACTAACACCAGCCGCAGTAGAGAGAACTATGCAGCAGTGGCTCCACTAAATAGCCGCAACCCGCAAGTGGCGTCACAATATAAACTTTTAACTAATTTTCCCTGTAAATACACTCCTTTTAAAAAGCATCCCCAGGGTCACGGAACGGGGCAACGGCCACCCAGTGACATCTCCCCAGCAATACATCGCCCGGGACCGAGTACCGAATAGCCCTGGGCGACACACATACAGGACCTGACAGGTTCCCTTTAATGAACCACTAACCTTCTAAGAAAAAAAAAAGAATCATGTTCACTTTCCGTAACAGCGCCACTCCTCCTGACTACATCATGTGACCACTGCAGCCAATTACTGACCCCTGCAGCCTTTATATTCTGTGCTTTGATTTTCTTAGAAAACCATGGGACAATTTAGAATTCTTACAATAGTAGTAGTGAACTCCTTTCAGTCTGCCTTTATTTAATTTCTTAAAACATTTTTTTAAGAGTTCCGCCAAAGCCCCTTTCTATTGCTTGCGTAGGAGGCACTAGCATGACAGTCACACCATGACAAGATGTGCATTTTTTCAACATTTGAGTGAATTACTCAGCAGCCATTTATAATTGCTCATTATACCATTTTAATTGGATAACTAGAGGACTGTTAATTTATTCATTTCTGGAAAGTGTGAAAGATTGGGTAGCAGGGGATAAAAGTCTGCACTTTTTAGTGTTATCTTTAGCAGGAAAGTTTTATATTGGTTTCCTTTTCAGAAAGACTTTGTTGCCATGGAAACCACAATCTTTTATATATGATAACCTGCAGGATACCTCTACCTTCAATTCCTACCATAAACCACTTCTCACATTTCAGTAAAAACGACATATATCACTGTTAAAAGTGTTATAATGTGTTATATAACAAGGAGAATAAAACACAGAGAAAGGAGGATCATATCATATGACAGAATGACAGATCAATATAAGGAAGTATAAGTAATTTTCAAGCATACCTGTGCTGCCTCAGATAATATGGCGCAAATCAAGTTTGTTTGGATATGTATAGTATATCACAAAAGTGATATCACATTTTTGTAATTATTTTATTATACCTTTTCATGAGACACCACTGAAGATGTGACACTTTTATACAATGTAAAGTAGTCAGTGTACAGCTTGTATAACAGTGTAAAGTTGGTGTGCCCTCTAAATAACTGAACATACATCCATTAATGTCTAAACTACTGGCCACAAAAGTGAGTACACCCCTAAGTGAAAACGGCCAAATTCTGCCTAAAGGTTCAATATTTTGTATTGTACATGATTGCAACACCAGCTCCACCATGTGCCCTCAGCCGCACCACACAGGCTCGTGGACACCCAGCCGAGTGTTGCCCAACCAATATCTCACTGGGAACCAGCCCAGCAAGGACCCACATTAACATGTCCCGCTGTGATCCAGCATAGTAGGGACCCACATTAACATGTCCCGCTGTGACCCAGCACAGCAAGGACCCACTTCCTGCACTGGGTTCCCCCCTGCTCTTTGTGCAATCCACCAACTTCAAATACCCCCCTTCCTTTCCGCCACAGCGAGCATGTATGACACCTTGTACGTGCGAGTCCCATCACCAAACCAAACCGAGCCATCTCCACGGCTCCAGCAACCAATGACTTGGTATCAATACCAATCGGGCGAAAATGAACCCCATTGAACCTTGCAATTCCACCTGCATCAAACCACCTTCACAACATGGCCAGCCGCACATAAGATCTGCAGCTAGCTAACTCCAGCATCCGATCCTATGCACCGCCTGCACGACAAGTCCCCAACAAGCCGCCTGAGTCACCGCCCCCATCCCAAAGGATTGGGACACAAACTCTGCTTAGTTGAGACGGCAACACTGCAGGCGCCTTTGAAAAGATTACACACCCACTTGACAAAGCCGACCAATCTTATTGTAGCCGAGAACATGCACTGATTCCCTTAACCTCTGACAGCTCCCTGAAAACTTGTTTGCCAAGAAATCTAGGCATGCCTCCAAACACAGGAGCCCCTATGATCGACCACATGAGCACAACACTCGGGCAGGAAAACAAGGTCCCGAAGCAGTCAGACCCGATGTCACGTATCCCGCCCCTGGACGCCCCAGCGACCAAGTCTCCTCCACCCGCGTGCAGTACCAAAACCTCTGGTAGTCCCGTTAACCTTGCGTGATAGCACCAATCCTCAATATTCTACCCTAGGCAATGATCAATCCCAATCCACTAAGGTGATGCAACGTCGCTGACGACACCGAACTAAGGTCCATCAAGCCGAGCACCAGCCTGAAGAGAAAGACCCAATCCTTCACTAATGTGTAACAACACCCCCGCTGCCAAAGAGTCGGTCCCCAAAAACCCAAGTAGGAGTGCACCCCTCTGACTACCGCCTCTTACTCAATGACTCATATAAGGGTTGACCCACCCTAGGCTGGCAAAATGACCACCATTAATTATGCGCATCTCATGCGCACTCCCAACCCCAAATCAACAACCACTACCACTTACCAAAAGTGAAATGAACTCACCAAATCCCCGTTGAAATGTGGATCCATCAAACACTCACATACTGAAAAAAAGGCAACGTCAACCCGTCCAGAACTCCAGAAGAAACTCGGACACACCCCACACTGCTCCGCAACTGCTGACACCATAACCCCAGGCCTTCCATCAAAACTTTGCACCGACAAGATGCACAGTGCCCACCACTTATCCGCCACTTGCCCTTAAACCACTGCAAGCCACCCCAAATGGAGCCCAACCTCGATTACCGGAGTCCTTTGCATCACTTTGCTGACAAACTTTCAGTGCACCCTGCACTAGATTCCAACTCCATGGCATACCACCAGCCCGACATTGAAGAAAAGGAAGGTTGTAGATGCAACCTGCTAGCACGCAACTGCCAACTACGCCTCTCCCGAGGCTGTGCTGTGCAATGGTTATGTCCCCATAGTCCCAGACAAGACTAACAAAATACGTGGGACCAAATGGACCTCCTGGCTATTTAGTGCCACAGGTGCTACACGGCCTTGTAAGACCAATCATACGGACATCGAGACAAAACGTAATGCCTCATGCTCTATATAGCATTCCCAACAAACGGAACACACCTTAAATTGGCACTGGCTAGCCAGATAATCAAACAATAAACCAACGGCGGTGACCACCCATTCCCAATAATCAATACAATGGGCTGTCCCCCCTTAAATGTCACCCATTCCTCGAACCGACACATTACTCGAGCCCCAACTATCTAGGAGCACCAAAAGAGGAAACAAATCTAAACAAGCTTACAGATATCTCCAAGACCCACATAACCGTATGGCAAAGCAGGGCAAGCTGCCCCCAAAAATCCCCCTGCCCGTCGTGACCGAAGAGCTACCTCCACTGTATAACAACCTCTTGCAGGGCCCCTTTCCAATGGCCGGAAACAAATGCCACCCTATACCGTCCGCCGACTGCTCCGCCTGCAACCATATTAAACTGCCATGGTGGGAACATACCTGTCCGCGCGTATACAAACCTACCAGTAGCCTCCAGTAACCCACTCCATAATAACTGCAGATCATGCAAAGGCCCCAAGAGGCATGTGACCCGCATATCCAATCAACCAAACTTAACCACTAAACAGCAGCATGATATACACTGGAATCTAATAATTACCCGTGACCTTACACCAGACATCGGGCCCCACCCTGAGGACTCAGGCCTGTCGAACTATCAAAACAAATGCGGACTGCCAAGATACCTTGGGCATTAAGTAACACCTTAGGAGTCCCCTGATTGGCCCTTGAACAGAAAACTAAGCACTAGACCATCCCTGATTCCGGACCATCCACGACTTCCTGACAGTACCCACCAACAGCGAACCCAAAACCAACCAGGCAATGAGCCACCATAAAGGAACCAGCTCCACACGATACGTATGTACCCCCAAGAAATTGTAAATAAACACTGGAAAACTCCAGCCCAGGAAAACAGCCTCAATCTCCAACAAAGGAATTATCGTACCCCCTTTTTTTATTATTTTTAACCGCCAACACCATTCCAGTTAAAAACCAAGGAGAAAAATTGTATGAAAAATACCCTGACTATAAATAAATAAATTGCAAGTGCTTAATAACAGGGTACTTAGTATATACATTTTTGCAAAAAGGTAAGAAGCTGTCTCACCTCGTCACGGTGTACCCATCTGGGACAGTCCTTAACCAACTAAAGTTAAAACCATTATACATACCTGACTTGTGTCTATCCAAAAACTCTAATGTAAATGGTAAGAAGTGGTTAGCTGGGTCCCAGATTAAATAAGCAGCAAAGTGGGAAGTAGTTAGTTGTTCAGCCTCAGTATAAGGAGGGCTGCACCCCCAACTTGCAATAAAGCAAGATAACAGACAAAAAACACCAAAAAACTGACCTGTAACAAATGTTCAATAAACATGCAACATTACAAGCATGTGAATTGCAGCCTCAAGACTAGAAAAAAAACAAGGAGAAAAATTGTATAAAAATACCCTGACTATAAATAAATAAATTGCAAGTGCTTGATAACAGGGTACTTAGTATATACATTTTTGCAAAAAGGTAAGAAGCTGTCCCACCTCGTCACGGTGTACCCATCTGGGACAGTCCCTAACCAACTAAAGTTAAAATCATTATACATACCTGACCTGTGTCTATCCAAAAACTCTAATGTGAATGGTAAGAAGTGGTCAGCTGGGTCCCAGTTAATAATCAACTGACCTGGACACCCAATCCAGGTAAATGGCCTAATTCAAGACGCCCGAGTAGGTATCTTCTAGCGCGGCAAGAAAGGAAGGATCCTAAAACCTGCTGTCCAACCCAGCTTGACCTTTGCCTAACGTCTGTCCGCAACAAAACATGCCACACACACCAGCAGACCTGAAACCCCCCGAAAAAAAAACAGTACTCACTCATCCCCTTTTTGGAGCACCTGTCTCTGATAGAGGCATATAATCCCCATTCTCATAAAACGCAGCCACCTTCCACATCACCCCAGATCAACAACAGCACACACCCCACTGCAGCACTAACGCTTAAGCCAACCAAATGCACCCCCAATAACGGCCCTCCATCTCAGTAAACTACCATCAAAGCCCTTATCATATCCAAGGGAGCAGTGGTAAACCTCCCACCAAAAAGACTCCCCATGACTATGAGTAACAAACCACGAAACCGCCATGGTCACGGCTATCCTAGCCACTTCACCAATATCCCTCGCCCCCACCTCAAGCTCTGCCAATTCAGAAATATTCAAAACGTTGTGTTTTGAGATTGAGAATGATTTTTAATGTGTCTGCACAGTTTCTGCTCCCAAAACTAAATAAGTTAGTGTGCTGACATTGATTCTTTTTGCCGCAGAAACTCTCCAAATCTGATCTGGTGATATATTCATGTACCTACAGTGATTTAGTCAATGTATTCTTAAAAGTATCCCTTTAAATTTTTTTTGCAGCCCTGAGTGTTTTGGATGTAGCGTGTTTTCACTGCGTCCAAAACGCTGCATTGTACAGTACAAGCATAGTGGATGGGATTTCTAGAAATCCTGTGCGCACTGTGCTTGTTTATTCCTACACTAACCTGCGGTGCAGCTCTCCAAGCCGCAGCATGTCAATTTTTTGCTACGGATTCGCATGCATCCTCCGTAGGGAGAACACAAGCAAGAGACCGCAGCACACTGAACCCTAATCGTGGGTACACAGCAGCTGCGGTCTCCTGCGGAGGAGACTCGTGGCCCCACAGGTCAGGACCCGCTGTGTCCAGGACGCACCGAGTCCTGATCGTGCGCGCATACACTTAGGATTGTTTCAGTATGACAATGTGGCACTCGGACCGGAAAATCTTGTGCATCCCTGGTTTAGGCATTCTCCATCACTAAACACCGTGTGCAGAATTATTAGGCAAGTTGTATTTTAGAGGATTTTGTTTATTATTGATCAACAACTATGTTCTCAATCAACACAAAAGACTAATAAATATCAAAGCTTAATATTTTTGGAAGTTGAAGTGTTTTTTTTTTTAGATTTGGCTATCTTAGGAGGATATCTGTTTTTGCAGGTAATTATTACTGTGCAGAATTATTAGGCAACTTAATAAAAAACAAATATATTCCCATCTCACTTGTTTATTTTCACCAGGTAAACCAATATAACTGCACAAAATTTAGAAATAAACATTTCTGACATACAAAAACAAAACCTAAAAAATTAGTGACCAATATAGCCACCTTTCTTTATGATGACACAAAACAGCCTACCAGCCATAGATTCTGTCAGTTGCTTGATCTGTTTACGATCAACATTGCGTGCAGCAGCCACCACAGCCTCCCAGACATTGTTCTGAGAGGTGTACTATTTTCCCTCCCTGTAGATCTCACATTTTATGAGGATTCACAGGTTCTCTATGGGGTTCAGATCACGTGAACAAGTGGGCCATGTCATCTTTGATGATACCAGCCCATACCAGTACCCCACCTCCACCTTGCTGATGTCTGAGTCAGAGTGGAGCTCTCTGCCCTTTACTGAATCAGGCTCTGGCCCATCCAGAATCACTCTCATTTCATCAGTCCATAAAACCTTTGAAAAATCAGTCTTACGATATTTCTTGGCCCAGTCTTGACGTTTTATCTTATGTTTCTTGTTCAAAGGTGGTCGTTTTTCAGCCTTCCTTACCTTGGCCATGTCCCTGAGTATGGCACACCTTGTGCTTTTTGATACTCCAGTAACGTTGCAGCTCAGAAATATGGCCAAACTGATGGCAAATGGCATCTTGGCAGCTTCACGCTTGATTTTCCTCAATTCATGGGCAGTTATTTTGTGCCTTTTTTGCCCAACACACTTCTTGCGACCCTGTTGGCTATTTGCCATGAAACGCTTGATTGTTCGGTGATCAAGCTTCATAAGTTTGGCAATTTCAAGACTGCTGCATCCCTCTGCAAGACATCTCGCAATTTTGGACTTTTCACTGCCCGTCAAATCTCTCTTCTGACCCATTTTGCTAAAGGAATTGAAGTTGCCTAATAATAAGCACACCTTATATAGGGTGTTGATGTCATTACACCACACCCCTCCTCATTACAGAGATGCACATCACCTGATTTACTTAATTGGTAGTTGGCTCTCAAGCCTATACAGCTTGGAGTAGGACAACATGTATAAAAAGTATCATGTGATCAAAATACTCATGTGCCTAATAAGTCTGCACACAGTGTATATACAGCAATAAATAGGCAATGTGTACACAGTAATAGTTAGCGATGATGGTGCTTCCTTCTCTAAACTCACTATTTATGTGATTGCTGTGTAGTGAGAGGGAGCAGCAGTGGCCGGCTCATAGGACACACAGACATCTGTGCTATGCAGGCAGGAGGCTGCATCTTAGGCTGGTTTCACACTACGTCTTTTTAACATCCGTTGAAAACGTTTTTTTAGCGGAAGTACGGATCCTGCTTTTACAGCAAATAACGTATGCAAACGCATATGTTATTTTGCAGGATCCTGCACTGGATGTTTAGGGGCGGGCATTGGAGTCATGTGATCGGGAGTGAGGGGAGCTAGACTGGGAGCCGGCATCTGACAGCTGCAGACGCTGGTAACCAAGGTAAACATCGGCCTTGGATACCCGATATTTATCTTTGTTACGAGTGTCTGCAGCTGCTAGGAGCAGGGCTGCCTGCACGCGTAACCAACGTAAACATCGGGTAACTAAGAGAAGTGGTTACGCGATATTTACCTTGGTTACGAGTGTCCGTAGCTCTCAGGTGGGGGAGAGGGAGGGAGGGAGGGAGGGAGGAAGGAAGGGGGAAAGACAGATAGAGAGAGAGAGGGTGAGGGAGGGAGGAGGAGAGAGAGACAGATCACGCGAGACTGGTTCTGGGCATGCTCAGTACTTTCTGGGCATGCTCAGTACAAAAGCAGGATCCTGTCTATCAGCACGCCAGCGTTCACCTGCGTTCGCGTGCGTTATAGTGCGGATCCGGTGACTTGCAGTATTCCTCACTATAACGCACGCAAACGCAGGTGAACGCAGGTGTCCATTGCAAATGCATTGAAATGAAAACGCATTTGCACTGGATCCGTACTTCCGCTAAAATAACGTTTTCAACGGATGTTAAAAAGACGTAGTGTGAAACCAGCCTAACCTACAACTGTAGCCAGTGGCGTAGCTAGGGTTTCAGCTCAGGGGGGGCAAAACATCTGAGTGGGCCCCTTACCAGGTAACTATGATAACTATGATGGCGCAGACTAAACGTGGGTATAGTGGATCCTCGGCAGATGACACTGATATTACCGCTATATGGTGACTATATGGTGGTAGATATCGCTGCTGCAGCACATACAAGAGATCATAGTGCAGTTATAGATGGTGACTTACAGCTGACGTTCATTCAGATGGAATTGTTCACCTTTTCCGTCTTTTTCATCTGGCCCAGACTGACATGACACCTTCTTCCAGCCACAAGTCATCTACAGAAATTACCACAAAGACACTTGACTCCTCACACTTCCGGCCCTGAACCCCATCAAATCCCAACCTGCAAAAACTGCTCATCCTGCCGTCACCCCAATACTGAGCCGCTGCTGCCGTGTGTCCCCCTATTACTGCTCCTGCTGTGTGCACAAAAACCGACTCTTACTGCCACACATAGTAATACCACCACTGTGCCCCCACATAATGCCCCCACTGTGCCCCCACATAATGCCCCCACTGTGCCCCCACATAATGCCCCCACTGTGCCCCCACATAGTAATGCCACCACTGTGCCCCCACATAATGCCCCCACTGTGCCCCCACATAGTAATGCCACCACTGTGCCCCCACATAATGCCCCCACTGTGCCCCCACATAGTAATGCCACCACTGTGCCTCCACATAATAATGCCCCCACTGTGTCCCCCACGTAATAATGCCACCACTGTGCCCCCACATAATAATGCCACCCCTGTGCCTCCACATAATAATGCCCCCTCTGTGTCCCCCACATAATAATGCCCCCACTGTGCCTCCACATAATAATGCCCCCACTGTGCCCCCACATAATAATCCCACCACTCAGCCCCCACATAATAATGCCCCCACTGTGCCTCCACATAATAATGCCCCCACTGTGTCTCCACATAATAATGCCACCACTCTGCCCCCACATAATAATGCCACCACTGTGCCTCCACATAATAATGCCACCACATAGTAATGCCTCCACATAATAATGCCACCACTGTGCCCTTCACATAATAATGCCCCCACATAATAATGCCACTACTGTTTTCCCACATAATGCCCCCACTGTGCCTCCACATAATAATGCCATCACTGGGCCCTTCACATAATAATGCCACCACTGTGCCTCCACATAATAATGCCACTACTGTGCCCCCACATAATGCCCCCACTGTGCCTCCACATAATAATGCCACCGTGCCTCCACATAATAATGTCACCAATGTGCCCCCACATAATAATGCCACCACTGTGCCCCCACATATTAATGCCACCACTATGCCCCCCACATAATAATGCCACCACTGTGCCCTCACATATTAATGCCACCACTGTGCCTCCACATATTAATGCCACCACTGTGCCTCCACATAATAATGCCCCCACTGTGCCCCCACATAATAATGCCACCACTGTGCCCCTCACATATTAATGCCACCACTGTGCCCCCACATAATAATGCCCCCACTGTGCCCCCACATAATAATGCCACCACTGTGCCCCCCACATATTAAAGCCACCACTGTGCCCTTTACATGGTAAAATGCCTCATTTGCACACATACACACAGACACAATCCTATACACAGACACAATCCTATACACACAGACACAATCCTATACACACAGACACAATCCTATACACACAGACACAATCCGATACACAGACACAATCCGATACACACAGACACAATCCTATACACACAGACACAATCCTATACACACAGACACAATCCGATACACACAGAAACAATCTGATACACACAGACACAATCCTATACACTCAGACACAATCCTATACACACAGACACAATCCTATACACTCAGACACAATCATATACACACAGACACAATCCTATACACACATACACAATCCTATACACACAGACACAATCCTATACACTCAGACACAATCCGATACACACAGACACAATCCGATACACACAGACACAATCCGATACACACATACACAATCCGATGCACTCAGACACAATCCTATACACACATACACAATCCTATACACAGACACAATCCTATACACACAGACACAATCCTATACACTCAGACACAATCCTATACACACAGACACAATCCTATACACACAGACACAATCCTATACACACAGACACAATCCTATACACTCAGACACAATCCTATACACACAGACACAATCCTATACACACAGACACAATCCTATACACTCAGACACAATCATATACACACAGACACAATCCTATACACACATACACAATCCTATACACACAGGCACAATCCTATACACTCAGACACAATCCGATACACACAGACACAATCCTATACACACAGACACAATCCGATACGCACATACACAATCCGATGCACTCAGACACAATCCTATACACACATACACAATCCTATACACAGACACAATCCTATACACACAGACACAATCCTATACACTCAGACACAATCCTATACACACAGACACAATCCTATACACACAGACACAATCCTATACACACAGACACAATCCTATACACTCAGACACAATCCTATACACACAGACACAATCCTATACACACAGACACAATCCTATACACTCAGACACAATCCTATACACACAGACACAATCCTATACACTCAGACACAATCCTATACACACAGACACAATCCTATACACACAGACACAATCCTATACACTCAGACACAATCCTATACACACAGACACAATCCTATACACTCAGACACAATCCTATACACACAGACACAATCCTATACACACAGACACAATCCTATACACTCAGACACAATCCTATACACACAGACACAATCCTATACACACAGACACAATCCTATACACACAGACATAATCCGATACACTCAGACACAATCCTATACACACAGACACAATCCTATACACACAGACACAATCCTATACACACACACACACACTCACATGCTGGGGGGCTTTTTACTTTTGATGATTGGAGGACACTTCTCTCTTGTGCGGCCACAGACTTTGATGGTAAATCCCTCTAGGCTAAAGGACCTGTGGTGACGTCATGCCCATGTGATCAGAAGGGGCGGGGCATCAGCAACGCGGCTGATAACAGAAAGAAACTCCAGGTGTCCTGGAGTTCTTTATGATAGAAGCGGGAACCGAGGTAAGACCTCCAGATGTGTGGCGCAGGGGGGCGCAGGGGTGGAGGTGGGGGGCGAAGCTTGCATGATTATAGTGGACGGGAAAAACATGGCCACGCCCACTAACAAAGCTGGTCACGCCTACTACACAGGCAGCTCCTAACCACTGGGATCTTGCCTGATGCTCCTCGGCTGGATGGAGGCAGCGCGCGCTGCATGACGTCATTATAACACACATGGCCGCACAGTGAGCTGCCGAGTCTCCTCTACTATGTGGCGGTCAGCACTGTCTGCGCCTGTCAGTGTGCCCGGCCACATCATAGTATAAGAGACACGGCCGCACGCAATTCACTGTGCGCAGCCATGTGTGTTATAATGACATTATGCAGCAGGCGGCCGGCCCTCTAATAATAGCTGGGAGAGCAGCCTGGGGGGCAATTGCCTCCCCGCCCCTACCCGGCGCTGTGCGATGACGTCACCACGCTGTGTCCTGCGTGTGCGCTGTCATCAGCAGCAGTGCAGGGAGATCATGTCTCCTCCGCACTGCCACAGAGGTTACTATATCGGCGTGCTATGCACGCTGATATAGGTAATGGTATTGCAGCTCCGGGTGGGCCCCCTCTGAGCACGGGGCCCGGGGCGGCGGCACCCTCTGCCCCCCTGCTAGCTACGCTACTGACTGTAGCTAATGTACTAATCTCTGTTACAAGGGAAATAAGATGAAAATAAAAAATATTTCAATATTTAAATGTTTTTTATGACAGATAAAAAGTAATTACACAAATAACATTTTTTGTGGTGGCTGTCATAGAAAATGCTAAAAATTGACATTTATTTCCTTTATTTTTCCAGCAATATTTCTAGACAGCAGCAAAAAAAGAGAGCTAATGACAGTGACATAAATATGAAACTCCATGTAGCACAAAAACAAATATGCAAAATTTACTTTAATATCCAAATAAGAACAGATGCTATAGCTCTTTAAACCACATTTCTGGGAAAAAAAATAAATATGCCTGGTCAGGAATGGTGGTAAATGTCCAGGCTTAGAACTGGTTAAAGAAGTTTTCCCATCAATCAGAATTATCATCCATCCACAGGACTGGGTCTCGGAGCTCTCCCGAGTCCCCTGGTCTTCCTTCCCTGAATAACCTTAATAACATGGAGGAGATTGAATAGAGAAGCAGTAGAGCATGTGCGCGGACACTGCAATCAGACTATGACATGTGACTGATGGAAACAATCAATTGCATCTGGATTAATTGAAATATTTCTAGATTTCTGTATATTGCTGGTAAATGGCAATGTTCTGCTTTATATTTACTATTACCTGAACAGCCATACAACAAATATAAAATCTTCCTGATAGGATCCCTTTAAGGATCTACTCATTTGGCAGACATAGTATTTTATAAGTTTAGAGTTGCTTCTGTAACCATTATGTAAACTGTAGTTACATGAAAGAGAGTTGCAGAAATGTACTAATCAAATCAATCTGCTGTGAGTAAGCATACCCTCAGATGTTATGTTTTCAGACAACTTGAACAATGTATTTTTGCAGAATTGTTTGTCCTTTCTAAATATCTGTTTTCTATCCTAACCACTTGGCTTTATTATAAAATGTCCTACAGTACTCAGTATTAGGCCGGGGCCACACGGGGACTACTGCGATCCCCTTGCATGAGACTCGGCTCGTGCTGGCAGTACAGCAGAGCCGAGTCTCATGCTTGTGTCCTTGCAACTGAGGTCCGTTCGTGCGAGCAGACCTCAGCTGCGGGGGGCGGGCCGGCACTCAGGAGGGGAGGGAGGGATTTCTCTCCCTCTCTCCTGCGTAGTCAGCTATAGCCATTCTCGCACCTCACTAGCGGTACACCGGTGTACCGCGAGTGCAGTGCGATTTTTCTCTCGCCCCATTCACTTGAATGGGTGCGAGAGAAAGAGTCTCGGATTACAATCGCAGCATGCTGCGATTGTTTTCTCAGTCCGATTAGGGCTGAGAAAATAATCGCTCATGTGTGCTGACACACAGGCTAGAATTGGTCCGAGGGGAATGCGATGTTTTATCGCACTCCACTCGCACCGATTTTCTCGCCGTGTGGCTTAGGCCTTAGAGAAGAGAGAACCTGAGGTTCCATTTTCAAATTGAACACCAACTTAAAAAAATCAAGGATCGTTTTTGGGGTTCGGATGCTTTACGTGTGAACTTCACTCATACGAGCAACGCAGTGCTCAGGTACGCTTGCAGTGTTTGAATGGCGCACATTGGGGGCAACATCAGCACGATTACATGTAGAGTGCAACCCAAAAAATTGTTTTAAATAACCCCCTACCCCAGAAGGGATCTGTTTATGACTGCCTGTTTGTGGGCAGAAACTCAAACTGCTATTCAGTTACTTGCTCTGGGGTTCGGGTCAAGCTTGAGCCAGTGGAGGGTCAGCTCGTTTGCGCACCGATCCTCCGTGGAACCGCTCATCTCTACTCCCTATAAAGCTATTTTCAAATTGTGTTTTTTTTTTAAATTTCCTGTGACACCTTCAAATGAATTGTCATCGGGGTGGAGCTGACATCACTCACACAGCTTCTATCACCACTTCCTGATGATGATTCGTTTCAGCATAGTGCTAAAAGTGGTGGGGCAGTGCCGGTGTCCTTCACTGCTTCTCTCTTCAGATCTGACCTTCATAGGGGATTTGAATAAAAAATATATTTATGTAGAATTAGCTTTACAATTAAGAGGTCTAGAGAAGATAAAGAAATAAAGATGTATATGATGACCTCTATGAATATGAGAGAAACAGAAATCTGACCTGTTTCAAAAAATGCGTTATTTAAATCAAAATTCTGCTTCACAGTCATGGTGTTTCTATGTATATCCAGACCAAATAATGATGAACATCAAAAATAATAGCACACTGCATATGCAAAACAAACTATTATAACATAGCAAAAAAAGGGCAATGGTATTTACCTGCCCAGTTCACAGAAATTAGTGCTCTGCTAGTTGGCTGGTTATCAAAAAGGGAGGGGGGGACCAAAGGGTGGGGGACCCACATCACTTTTTAAATGTATTTATTCTGTTAAACCAGGCTAAATAGTGTTTATGCTGGTTTAACAAAATATATAAGTAAATAATAATAAAAAAACAGTGTGGTGTCCTGTTAGTTTTGATAACCAACCAAGGTAAAGCAGACAGCAGCTGAGGGCCTGGTATTATCAGACTGGGGAGGCCCATGGTTATTTGGTCCTTTCCAGAATAAAAATAGCAGCCCACAGCCACTCCAGAATTTGCATATCACATTAGATGCATTAATTCTGGCACTGCAACCTAATTCTTCCAGATTGCCATGGTGAGGTGGCAATCGGGGTAATACATTAATGAGGTTGATGTCAGCCATGTAATGTCAGCCATAAATTGAATAAAAAATTGTTCAAATTCGTATGGATCTGTGACTTTAATAAAATTTGACTAGTTATATTTTCATTGAATCTATTTGACTATCTCTCATCAAAATCTTAGAAGAGAGACAATATATTTAATGCTATATTTTATATTTAATGCTACCAAGCCGTATTTATTTACTTGACTGATTGTATAATATTTGTGTGTTTTTCCCTCAATGATGTTATTATTTGCATGGTACTGTAGACCTGATCTGTATTTTTCTTTCTCCCTGGGTTGGGATACTTCATGTGACCAACACTTCTATGATTTTGATGGGTGTTTTCTGCTTAAATGGATGGAAAATTTATAAAGTTAAAATCACTAAATTTACCCTTGAAATTTCGTGCTGGTCAAACCCAATAGTCTTTAGTAGTGATGAAAGAATAGTAAAATAACGGGTTTGGATTATTGGTGCCAAAAAAATCGTACTGTTCGTGTATTCGTACCATAAAAGAAACAATACAAGTCAATGGAAAATGCTAACATTTTTATAGGAGGTCTGGAAGGGCTGTAAAAATGCTGCAATGGATGAGAAAGAGCTGAAACTGAATGGGAACAGCATGGGGAAGATGCCTAGATGCATTTCTCACTCACAGCTGGTTTTGGGGAATAATGTGGTCAGCGCATTATACCACTTTTATGGAGTTTTTATGGAATTAAAGCTTCAAAACCAAATCTAAGTTTGATTTTCCAGGAAAAAATGTTAAGAAACATTCTTTCCTGTAAAATGACTTGTATATAAGTCAAAATAAAAAAGAGAAAAAAAATCTTCCCCTTTAGCCTACGTTCAAACATAAAATTTTTTGCTTTAGTTTTTCTCATTGCTTTTAATCCTGAAAAAAGAGTTCACCTGGAAATGGAATAGTAACATTTTACTACTAGAGTTGAGCGCGGTTCGCGGTTCGAAGTTCTCCAGTTCGCGGCTCGAGGGATTTTGGGGGCTGTTCTAGATAGAACTAGAACTCGAGCTTTTTGCTAAAGCTCGATAGTTCTAGATACGTTCGAGAACGGTTCTAGCAGCAAAAAGACCAGCTAATTACTAGCTGGCTTTCCGCTGTAATAGTGTAAGTCACTCTGTGACTCACACTATTATGAAATTTCAGTGTATAGTGTGCGGGAACAGCGCATTCAGATCACTGCTGTATCGATAATGGAAATTTTTTTTTTTCCTTGTCTTCCTTCCCTAATCGCGCGCGTGTAGTGGGGCGGGCCAGCATGTCAGCCAATCCCAGACACACACACAGCTAAGTGGACTTTTAGCCAGAGAAGCAACGGCATGTGTGATAGGATGTCCATGTCACATGTCCCTGCATTATAAAAACGAGTATCTGCCCTTCCAGACGCCATTATCTCTTCTGCGTCTGGGTGTAAGTCAGCGCTGGCGCAGTGCCTATCTCCGATACTGCTGTGTACGCTCTATACACAGCGCTGTACAACATAGGGATAGCACTTTCTATCAGTCCTTTTAAGGGCTAATACCGGCAGGGTCAGAGCCATAGGTGACTGGTCCGTGAAAACAGAGTTTAACAGCTATACAAGATGACAGCGTCTGTGTAGCTAAGGTCAGGGATTTCCTCACTGCATTTTCCCATTAGGAGGGATAGAAAGGCAGGCTTCCTTTCCTCTACCCAGAGACCCACAACCCTGCCACTGTACCCTCCTGCCCTTTGCACACTCAAACTCATTGTTACTAAGCCATTATACTAGCAAACACTGAGTGAACTTAGTGGCATCCTAAACGTGGCTGTTGGACTTCTGTATTGTCCCACTAGTGCAAAGATATTTGCAGCACGTCTGCCTGCATTGCACACTCAAACTCATTGTTACTAAGCCATTATACTAGCAAACACTGAGTGAACTTAGTGGCATCATAAAAGTGGCTGTTGGACTTCTGTATTGTACCACTAGTGCAAAGATATTTGCAGCACGTATGCCTGCATTGCACACTCAAACTCATTGTTACTAAGCCATTATACTAGCAAACACTGAGTGAACTTAGTGGCATCCTAAACGTGGCTGTTGGCCTTCTGTATTGTCCCACTAGTGCAAAGATATTTGCAGCACGTCTGCCTGCATTGCACGCTCAAACTCATTGTTACTAAGCCATTATACTAGCAAACTCTGAGTGAACTTAGTGGCATCATAAAAGTGGCTGTTGGACTTCAGTATTGTCCCACTAGTGCAAAGATATTTGCAGCACGTCTGCCTGCATTGCACACTCAAAATCATTGTTACTAAGCCATTATACTAGCAAACACTGAGTGAATTTAGTGGCATCATAAAAGTGGCTGTTGGCCTTCTGTATTGTCCCACTAGTGCAAAGATATTTGCAGCACGTTTGCCTGCATTGCACACTCAAACTCATTGTTACTAAGCCATTATACTAGCAAACACTGAGTGAACTTAGTGGCATCATAAAAGTGGCTGTTGGACTTCTGTATTGTCCCACTAGTGCAAAGATATTTGCAGCACGTCTGCCTGCATTGCACACTCAAACTCATTGTTGCTAAGCCATTATACTAGCAAACACTGCTGCCAGTTTAAGGGCCATAGTTGCATTATCAGGGATATTTATTGTTGTTTATTCTGCTGTTAATAAAGCTAGACAACAGCTGAAATCTACACCACCTCTCAATTTTTACTACCACATTTTAAGTGCACAATCTTGCTATCAAAATGAGTGGCAAAATGACAGATGCTGGTGGAAAGGAGAAGAGGCGTGTTGGAAAAGGAAAAAAAGGGTTTGTCCGTGGGGAAGGTGGCAAAGCTCCATTAACATCTGCTGAAGATAGACCATCTTCCAGCAAAAGTAAGATGTCTACTACTTACCGTGGACAATCCGATGTGCTCCCTTTTTTACGGACACGAACAACTGGAACAAAGGTAGATGATGGCCAAAAAAGGAAAATGCTTGAATGGATCTCAAGTGGTCCAACAAGTGCCCTCTCCGCCACCTCAACTACCGCATCCAAAAAACACCAGTCCTCTGAGTTGTCATCCCAATCAAACTTGCTTTCTCCCAGCTCTGAAGTCTCCATCTGCCCTGCACAGTATGGTGGAACTGAGATGGCTGAGTCTGCAGAGCTGTTCAGTCACACTATAGCCTGGGAATCAGAGGTCTGCTCCCAAGCTACAGTGAGTACAGACCAGGAAATGGTCTGCAGTGATGCCCAGAACCTTTGTGACTCTGATTCAGGCCGTGAGGACCAAGTTTCTGAGCATAATGTTGACCCTTTTTCACAAACTGTAACACCTGTTGTTATAGACAATGAGGAACATACTGATGACGATGAGACTCAGACACCAGATTGGGATGACAACTTAAATATTCGGTCAGGGCAAGAAGAGGCTCGGTCTGAGGGTGAGGGGAGTGCAAACACAACAATTGATGAGGAAGTTCTAGATCCCACCTACTGTCAACCCACAGTCAGGCCCTCGGGGAGGTCAACAGAGACGGTGGAGGAGGATGCAACTGAAGACGAAGTTACCTTGCGCCTTCCTGGACAGAGTAGGAGTACTGGTAGCCCGTCTACAACTTGATCTTCAGCCACCACTGTGCCTCTGAGCACTAGTCGGGGTGGATCAGCAGGTCGCATGCCCTCTAAGTCTTGCCTAGCCTGGTCCTTTTTTGACATAGCAAAAGATCGCCCAAATTATGTGATCTGTAAAATTTGTCATGATTCTGTTAGTAGAGGGCAAAACCTCAGCAGTTTGACAACTTCTTCCATGAATCGTCACATGAATAAATATCATATGTCCCGGTGGGAAGCTCACCGTGCTGCAATGCGGCCTAGCGGAGCGAACCATCCACCGCCTGCCCCTTCTAGTGCATCCACGCGCTCTTCATCTTCTAGGACTGTGGGGACAGCTGTCACACCTGGTTTTCCACGCACAACTTCCACCACTGTAACCGCAACAGGCAGTTTGCTTGGTAGGTCATCAGTTGGTTTGGAAGTGGAAACAATTACGTGTGTACAGCTCTCTCAGACATCGATAGCACCAACGTTGGATGAAGGCGACATCATGTCTACGCCTGCACTTTCCTCACAAAGCTGCATTTTTCCAGGGACACCCTACTCAACACCGTCTACACACAGCAGCCAGATCTCTGTCCCTCAGATGTGGACAAATAAAAGGCCATTTCCTGCGACCCATGACAAAGCTAAGAGGTTGACTTTATCCCTCTGTAAGCTCTTGGCTACCGAAATGCTGCCTTTCCGCCTGGTGGACACACAGGATTTTAGAGACCTTATGTCTGTCGCTGTGCCCCAGTACCAGATGCTCAGTCGCCACTACTTCTCTAAGAAAGGTGTGCCCGCGCTACACCAGCATGTCGCACACAACATCAACGCTTCCTTGAGAAACTCTGTGTGTCAACGGGTGCATTTCACCACCGATACTTGGACCAGTAAGCATGGACAGGGACGTTACATGTCGCTGACTGGGCACTGGATAACTATGGTGATAGATGGTGAAGGGTCTGCTGCACAAGTCTTGCCGTACCCACGACTTGTGTGTCAATCCTCTGTCTGTCCAAGTTCCGCCACTGCTTCTGCCTCCTCCACCTCATCTGGGTTCTCTACCTGCGCCCCAAGCCTGCCTGGTCAGGCCACCAGCGTTCGCACTGCGCAGAAGGAATCACGCACCCCTCATTACTATGCTGGCAGCAGAGCGCAACGGCATCAGGCGGTCTTTAGCTTGACATGTCTTGGGAATAGGAGTCACACAGCTGAGGAGTTGTGGTCAGCTCTGCAGTCTGAGTTTAATAAATGTTTGTCTCCACTCAACCTGCAGCCTGGTAAGGCCGTGTGCGACAATGCTGCAAACCTGGGTGCGGCCCTTCGCCTGGGCAAGGTGACACACATGCCTTGTATGGCTCACGTGTTGAACCTTGTTGTCCAGCAATTTTTAACACACTATCCCGGCCTAGATGGCCTTCTGACCAGGGCACGAAAACTGTCTGCTCACTTCTGCCATTCATCCGCCGCAGCTGAGCGACTTGCATCGCTCCAGAAGTCTTTCGGCCTGTCGGTTCATCGCCTGAAATGCGATGTGCCGACACGCTGGAATTCGACTCTCCACATGTTACAGCGACTGTGGCAGCACCGCCGAGCCCTGGTGCAATACGTCATGACGTATAGCCTGGGCCAACGAGATGCAGAGGTGGGGCAGATCACCCTGATGGAGTGGTCTCAGATCAAGGACCTATGCACCCTTCTGCACAGTTTCGACATGGCGACGAATATGTTTAGCGCTGACAATGCCATTATCAGCATGACAATTCCAGTCATTTACATGCTAGAGCACACGCTAAACACTATTCGGAGTCAGGGGGTGGGACAAAAGGAAGGGGAGGAACTACAGGAGGATTCATATGCGCAAGACACAACAACATCACCAAGGTCCAGACGTTCATCATCACCAACGCGGCAGGCATGGGACCATGGGGGACAGGGATCAACAAGGGCGCATGGTAGCAGGCGAAATGTTGAGGAAGGTGCAGGAGAACATGAAGAAATGGAGGACGAACTGTCCATGGACATGGAAGACTCAGCGGATGAGGGAGACCTTGGTCAAATTTCAGTTGAAAGAGGTTGGGGGGAGATGTCAGAGGAAGAAAGAACGGTTAGCACCTCTATGCCACAAACACAGCGTGGACTTGGTCCGCATGGCTGCGCAAGACACATGAGCGCCTTCTTGCTGCACTACCTCCAACATGACCCTCGTATTGTCAAAATTAGAAGTGATGATGAGTACTGGCTTGCCACACTATTAGATCCCCGGTACAAGTCCAAATTTTGTGACATAATTCCAGCCATAGAAAGGGACGCACGTATGCAGGAGTATCAGCAGAAGCTGTTACTCGATCTTAGCTCGGCTTTTCCACCAAACAACCGTGCAGGTGCAGGGAGTGAATCTCCCAGTTGTAACTTGACAAACATGGGACGGTCTCGTCATCTTCAACAGTCTACTTGTATCAGTAGCACCATATCTGGTGCTGGTAACAGCAATTTTATGGAATCTTTTCATAATTTTTTTAGACCGTCCTTTGCAAGGCCACCAGAGACAACAAGTCTGACACATAGTCAACGGCTGGAGAGGATGATACAGGAGTATCTCCAAATGAACATTGATGCCATGACTTTGCAAATGGAGCCTTGCTCATTTTGGGCTTTAAATCTTGAAAAATGGCCAGAGCTCTCCACTTACGCCTTGGAGATTTTGTCATGTCCAGCTGCCAGCAATGTCTCTGAACGTGTCTTCAGTGCTGCTGGGTGTGTGCTGACAGATAGGCGCACGCGTCTGTCCAGTGACAATGTGGACAGACTAACGTTCATCAAAATGAACAAGTCATGGATCCACAAGGAATTTACTACCCCTGTGTCATCCTGGGGAGAGTAAATGCTTGTGGATTTGGAATGTGCTTGATGCAAATCAAAACATCCTGTTTACCACTAGGGCACAAGTGCTGCCACTGATGGGGTGTCTGTGTGGCCCAATTTTTGGAAAAAAGGGAGACTCCGCTTGGAGTAACCCTTGCTTACAGTGTTTTTAAAAAGGAGCCAAGATGAACAGAGCTGGGATCAGGAAAGACTTAGCTACCTACCCCGTTGTCATGCTGGGGACGGTTAATTATGGCGTATTTTTGAAGGTGCTTGATGCAAATCTAGCTGTGAAGTGTACAACTGGGGCACAACTGCTGCCACTGAAGGGGTGGGTGTGTGTGGGACCCAATTTTTGGAAAAAAGGGAGACTCCGCTTGGAGTAACTCTTGCTTACAGTGTTTTTAAAAAGAAGCCAAGATGAACAGAGCTGGGATCAGGAAAGACTTAGCTACCTACCTTGGTGTCATGCTGGGGATGGTTAATTATGGCGTATTTTTGAATGTGGTTGATTCAAATCAAAACATCCTGTTTGCAACTAGGGCACAAGTGCTGCCACTGATGGGGTGTCTGTGTGGGGCCCAATTTTTGGAAAAAAGGGAGACTCCGCTTGGAGTAACCCTTGCTTGCTGTGTTTTTTAAAAGGAGCCAAGATGAACAAGTCATGGTTCAGCAAAGACTTTGCTACCTACCCCGGTGTCATCCTGGGGACGGTTAAGAATGGCGTATTTTTGAAAGTGCTTGATGCAAATCTAGCTGTGAAGTGTACAACTGGGGCACAACTGCTGCCACTGAAGGGGTGGGTGTGTGTGTGGCCCAATTTTTGGAAAAAAGGGAGACTCCGCTTGGAGTCATCTTGCGGTGTTTTACATGATTTTAGAAGGGCGTGCCATGCCTATATCTGTGCCTCCTCCTCTTTTTCCTTGTCCAGCTCTTTTGTTTTCGCATGAGTATATGTCCTTGTCACTTTCCCATGTGTTTGTGTTGTGTTGTGAGTTATTTGTCACCTTTTGGACACCTTTGAGGGTGTTTTCTAGGTGTTTGTGAATGCCTGCCATTGTTTCCTATGCGGTTCGAGTTCGGTTCGTCGAACGTTCGACGAACTGAACTCGAACGGGACCTCCGTTCGACGAACCGAACTCGAGCCGAACCACGACCGGTTCGCTCATCTCTATTTACTACCTTATTTGGACATGTGGTGTGTGTGACATGGTCAGACACCTCCTGTTTTATTTATAAGTAGCTGTATTACTCCATGCTAGGCTGGATTGTAATTAAAATTGTTTGGTTGAATATTGCACCAGCAGAAGTAAAAATGTAGGCCAAAAATCTCTCCCTTCAATGACACATGCTCCCCCTATCCTAACTCCGGACACACGACACACTGAGCATAAGATGGTGTGTGCATATATATATACAGTCATATGAAAAAGTTTGGGCACCCCTATTAATGTTAACCTTTTTTCTTTATAACAATTTGGGTTTTTGCAACAGCTATTTCAGTTTCATATATCTAATAACTGATGGACTCAGTAATCTTTCTGGATTGAAATGAGCTTTATTGTACTAACAGAAAATGTGAAATCCCCATTTAAACAAAATTTGACCGGTGCAAAAGTATGGGCAACCTTATCAATTTCTTGATTTGAACACTCCTAACTTCTTTTTACTGACTTACTAAAGCACTAAATTGGTTTTGTAATCTCATTGAGCTTTGAACTTCATAGGCAGGTGTATCCAATCATGACAAAAGGTATTTAAGGTGGCCACTTGCAAGTTGTTCTCCTATTTAAATCTCCCATGAAGAGTGTCATCATGGGCTCCTCAAAACAACTCTCAAATGATCTAAAAACAAAGATTATTCAACATAGTTGTTCAGGGGAAGGATACAAAAAGTTGTCTCAGAGATTTAAACTGTCAGTTTCCACTGTGAGGAACATAGTAAGGAAATGTAAGAACACAGGTACAGTTCTTGTTAAGCCCAGAAGTGGCAGGCCAAGAAAAATATCAGAAAGGCAGAGAAGAAGAATGGTGAGAACAGTCATGGAAAATCCACAGACCACCTCCAAAGACCTGCAGCATCATCTTGCTGCAGATGGTGTCAATGTGCATCGGTCAACAATACAGTGCTTGTTGCACAAGGAGAAGCTATATGGGAGAGTGATGCGAAAGAAGCAGTTTCTGCAAGCACGTCACAAACAGAGTCGCCTGAGGTATGCAAAAGCACATTTGGACAAGCCAGTTACACTTTGGAAGAAGGTCCTGTGGACTGATGAAACAAAGATTGAGTTGTTTGGTCATACAAAAAGGCGTTATGCATGGAGGCAAAAAAACATGGCATTCCAAGAAAAGCACTTGCTACCTACAGTAAAATTTGGTGGAGGTTCCATCATGCTTTGGGGCTGTGTGGCCAATGCCGGCACCGGGAATCTTGTTAAAGTTGAGGGTCGCATGCATTCAACTCAGTATCAGCAGATTCTTGACAATAATGTGCAAGAATCAGTGACGAAGTTGAAGTTACGCAGGGGAGGGATATTTCAGCAAGACAATGATCCAAAACACCGCTCCAAATCTACTCAGGCATTCATGCAGAGGAACAATTACAATGTTCTGGAATGGCCATCCCAGTCCCCAGACCTGAATATCATTGAAAATCTGTGGGATGATTTGAAGCGGGCTGTCCATGCTTGGCGACCCTCAAACTTAACTGAACTGGAATTGTTTTGTAAACAGGAATGGTCAAATATACCTTCATCCAGGATCCAGGAACTCATTAAAAGCTACAGGAAATGACTAGAGGCTGTTATTTTTGCAAAAGGAGGATCTACAAAATATTAATGTCACTTTTATGTTGAGGTGCCCATACTTTTGCATCGGTCAAATTTTGTTTAAATGCGGATTGCACATTTTCTGTTAGTACAATAAACCTCATTTCAATCCAGAAATATTACTGAGTCCATCAGTTATTAGATATATGAAACTGAAATAGCTGTTCCAAAAACCCAAATTGTTATAAAGAAAAAAGGTTAACATTAATAGGGGTGCCCAAACTTTTTCATATGACTGTATATATAGATATTTTTTTTGTCCTTCTCCTCCTCCACCATATCCACAAAATCATTATACAACCCTCAACCATAATTTTTGGAGGGCCATCAGGCAGCCCTCACAAATAGATTTGGGAGGGGCCTCTCCCTTACATTTGGGAGAGCCCTCACTCTTGCATTTGGGAGGGCTGTCTATCATATATTTGGGAGGGCCCTCACTCATATATTTAGTAGATCAGCATGGTGGCTCAGTGGTTAACATTGCAGTCTCTAGACAAACTGCGCATAAGTCATCATGCAGCCCTCAACCATAATTTTGGATGGCCATCATGTGGACACACTCATACATTTGCGAGGGCCTTCTCTCATACATTTGGGAGGGCTTTCTTTTAAATTTGTGAGGGCCCTTACTCATACATTTGAGAGGGACGTCACATATATTTGGAAGGCCACTCTTTCATATATTTGGAAGGGCCCTCACTTTTAAATTTGTGAGGACCCTTTCTCATCCATTTGAGAGGGCCGTTTATCTTATATTTAGGAGGGCACTGTCATATATTTAGGAGGGCAATTTCTCATACATTTGGAGGCCCTCACTTATAAATTTGGTAGGGTAGCACGGTGGCTCAGTGGTGAGCACTGCAATCTTGAAAATCTGGGGTCCTGAGTTAAAATCCCACCAAGGTCAACATCTACAAGGAGTTTGTATGTTCTGCACTGCCTTGGAAGGGAGAAGCAACAGGCTCTGCTTAAACTTCTATCTTTAGGTGAAAAATCGCACACCTCTGTGGAGTTGTGAAAAGATCTAACAGACCAGACATACAGTTAGGTCCAGAAATATTTGGACAGTGACACAATTTTCGCGAGTTGGGCTCTGCATGCCACCACATTGGATTTGAAATGAAACCTCTACAACAGAATTCAAGTGCAGATTGTAACGTTTAATTTGAAGGTTTGAACAAAAATATCTGATAGAAATTGTAGGAATTGTACACATTTCTTTGCAAACACTCCACATTTTAGGAGGTCAAAAGTAATTGGACAAATAAACCAAACCCAAACAAAATATTTTTATTTTTAATATTTTGTTGCGAATCCTTTGGAGGCAATCACTGCATTAAGTCTGGAATCCATGGACATCACCAAACGCTGGGTTTCCTCCTTCTTAATGCTTTGCCAGGCCTTTACAGCCGCAGCCTTCAGGTCTTGCTTGTTTGTGGGTCTTCCGTCTTAAGTCTGGATTTGAGCAAGTGAAATGCATGCTCAATTGGGTTAAGATCTGGTGATTGACTTGGCCATTGCAGAATGTTCCACTTTTTTGCACTCATGAACTCCTGGGTAGCTTTGGCTGTATGCTTGGGGTCATTGTCCATCTGTACTATGAAGCGCCGTCCGATCAAATTTGCGGCATTTGGCTGAATCTGGGCTGAAAGTATATCCCGGTACACTTCAGAATTCATCCGGCTACTCTTGTCTGCTGTTATGTCATCAATAAACACAAGTGACTCAGTGCCATTGAAAGCCATGCATGCCCATGCCATCACGTTGCCTCCACCATGTTTTACAGAGGATGTGGTGTGCCTTGGATCATGTGCCGTTCCCTTTCTTCTCCAAACTTTTTTCTTCCCATCATTCTGGTACAGGTTGATCTTTGTCTCATCTGTCCATAGAATACTTTTCCAGAACTGAGCTGGCTTCATGAGGTGTTTTTCAGCAAATTTAACTCTGGCCTGTCTATTTTTGGAATTGATGAATGGTTTGCATCTAGATGTGAACCCTTTGTATTTACTTTCATGGAGTGTTCTCTTTACTGTTGACTTAGAGACAGATACACCTACTTCACTGAGAGTGTTCTGGACTTCAGTTGATGTTGTGAACGGGTTCTTCTTCACCAAAGAAAGTATGCGGCGATCATCCACCACTGTTGTCATCCGTGGACGCCCAGGCCTTTTTGAGTTCCCAAGCTCACCAGTCAATTCCTTTTTTCTCAGAATGTACCCGACTGTTGATTTTGCTACTCCAAGCATGTCTGCTATCTCCCTGATGGATTCTTTTTTTTCAGCCTCAGGATGTTCTGCTTCACCTCAATTGAGAGTTCCTTAGACCGCATGTTGTCTGGTTACAGCAACAGCTTCCAAATGCAAAACCACACACCTGTAATCAACCCCAGACCTTTTAACTACTTCATTTATTACAGGTTAACGAGGGAGACGCCTTCAGAGTTAATTGCAGCCCTTAGAGTCCCTTGTCCAATTACGTTTGGTCCCTTGAAAAAGAGGAGGCTATGCATTACAGAGCTATGATTCCTAAACCCTTTCTCCGATTTGGATGTGAAAACTCTCATATTGCAGCTGGGAGTGTGCACTTTCAGCCCATATTATATATATAATTGTATTTCTGAACATGTTTTTGTAAACAGCTAAAATAACAAAACTTGTGTCACTGTCCAAATATTTCTGGACCTAACTGTATCTGTAGCTCTCGCCGCTGAACCTACAACCAGTCATGGTTGTGTGTGATAATGTCTGTAATCCGGTCAGTGGTTCGGAAGCTTGGCAAGCTCGCACACACCACGTGCTCGATTTTGTGGGTCTGTGGTTTCTGAAAAACTAACCCATTTGCCTGAGCTACTTCTGAAGGTACGTTGTATGTTGACAATTTCCAAAAGTCAGCTGTAACTGCCACTTGTTTGGTAGTGCTTCAGTAGTGTTTGCAAATAGCAGCTCACTAACAGGTATGTGATGTGCCACACTCAGTAACTCGACATTGCACCAGAACTTGTCAAGGCTTGCTGACCAGCAAAGGGCATTAGTTAAATACCAGCTGCAGCATAATAATAATAATAATAATAATAATAATAATAATAATAATTTTATTTATATAACACCAAACATATTCTGCAGTATTTTACAATACCAGCTACAACATGTCCGTCGGTATTCCTGTGAGCCTCTAGACAAAAAATGAACTAAAAGTAGCAGCCAGTAACCACCCAGAATTGTCGCATCCATTAGATGTGATAATATTGACGCTTTACCCAGCTCACCCGGTTGCCTGCAATCGGGGTAATATAAGGGGTTAATGACAGCTGGGATTTGTTAACAAATGATAGCTGACATCAAGCCCTAAATTAGTAATGGGAGGTGTATATGAGACTCCTCCATTACTAACTATTTAAGTAAAAAGAAACAAGAAACAAAACATAAACACCAAAAAAAATCCTTTATTTGAAACTGTGCCCGCGCTCTGTGTTTGCAGTATGTAACAGAGCCGGAATTGTCGTGGGACCTCGGGTGGACCTAGCTGTGTAGGGGGTAATACATTGGAGAAAAAGGATTTTTTTTGTATTTTATTTCAAATAAAGTATTTTTTGATGTTTGTGTTTTATTTCTTTTTAGTTACATCAAATGGATGTAACAATTCTGGATGACTGCAGGCTGCTTTTTTTTTAGGTTGGGGGTGCCTAATTACCATGGGCCTCCCCAGCCTTAGAATACCAGCCCCCAGCATTCAGATTTATCATGGCTGGGTATGAAAATTGGGGGGACTGCATGTCTTTTCTTTTAAATCATTTGAATAATTTAAAAAAGCTGCATAGGGTCCATCTTATTTTGATACACAGGCAAGATAAAGCGCACAGCTGGGGGCCGTCTACTTTATTTGCACTGAGTATCACAATATGTAAGAACCCTACTCCATTATGTATTTATTTTTTACACCACTATATGGACCGAGACAGCGTGTGTGATTCTGACCGATCACACATGCTATCACCCAGGGTGGGAGCGAGGTCTGACTACAACCAATCACAGATGGTGGGACTGCTAGTGGGTGGGGAAATCAGTGAATATTTATGAGAGCTAACATCAGAACCAGAAGTAGTGTTACTGTGAAGCCCCACCGGTGTAGTGTCGGTGCATTACCTTCAGGGACTCCACTCGGCTTGATCCTGTCACCGGTAGGAAATCTTCTATTTGTCGTGACGCCACTCTCAGAATTGCGGTCAGTGGGGACCGCCACTGCAGGTTGAGGGACACCTGGGGCTGATGGTGAGTGCAGTTAGTTGGAATAGCCTCCTGAGAGTGAGGCAAGCCCCAGGGCCCTGTGTAGGTGCGTAGTACCACAAGGCGCAGAATAACTCCACACACGCAGGATGTCTTTCAGGGGTTTTACTCACTTCAGATGGCAGGGTGAGTAACCCGGGCGTAGCTGGGATGAACCAGGCGGGAACCAGGTATCCTTCAGGCTGACTTCTGATGGTGACTACCAACTCGCCTTCCTTAGCCCTTGGTGGTTTGGGGTAACCCCGACTTTTAGTCCCTATGGGGGTCACCCAGGGAAGTTGCTGAAGCCTCTCTCCCCTTCGGTTGCCGTTTGCTTGTTGCCTGGGCCAGATCACTCCAGCTGCTTGCCTCCTGTGAACTATGGGCCCTAACTGTGGCTACGTGGCTGCGGCTTTTAGGTGTTGTGGTGTGGGCTTTGAGGGCCCCACACCGGCAGGTTTAGCAGGGAAAGGTGGATCTATCCCCGCTCCGGGATCTGCCGCCCGTTTGGGCCTGGTTCTCCCTAGCAGTCTCCTTACTTCCCACTCTGTGCTCTCTCTCTAGCTGGAGATGGGTTTCGGGTAGCCCTCCTAGGTGACCGTTCTCCCCCGTTGGTAGCCACTGCGTGGACGCTGTCAGACTACAGCAGCCCACGGGATCTGCTCCTCTCTGAGCTCCCTGGACTCTGCACTGAACCGGCTCACATCTGGGACCTTCACTGCTGCTCCTGTCAGAGCTTCACTTTCCTGCTCCTCACTCCTCCACACTCTGCTGCAGACTGTTTACTCCTCCTTCTCTTTTCCCTTTTGTGCCTGCCTACGCCACCTAGCAACCAGATTCTCTTACCACACCCCTTGAGAGGAGATGGAGGCTTTTGGCCCCCTCCACTATTCCAGTGGAGGTGAAGGCTTTGCCCCCTCCTGGGATCCCCAGGGGTCCTCTCAAAGGTACATGTGTGAGACCTGATCACTATGCGCCTGTGTAGTCACACCTCGGTCAGCCTTCTGGATTACCTGTATTGTACTGTCCCCAGCATGGGTGCAGTACTCAGTGGTGCCTGACCAGGTCAGGGGCGCCACATTCCCCCTTAGTTATCACCAGCACGTCCTCGGGCTGCAAGACAACATTTTAAAATGCATAAAACATTAAAACATGTAAAACATTTTTAAAAGCACCAGGTACCATACATCACCACCCTCCACCCACAAGTCCGTTAACCCACCCAAAACCCTCTCACGTTGGCCGCGCCTTCAGCCTCTTCTGGCAGGATGTAGAGGCGGCTTTCATGGTCTGGTGGTCTTCAGGGTATACCTGGCCTGGTGGATCCGCGCCTTCAGCCTCTTCTGGCAGGATGTAGAAGCGGCCTCCACAGTTGGTGCTGACCAGGTACCCTCTTTGTGGTGGAGAGCCAGGCCCCATAAACAGGCATGCTCTCTGGTTGCAGGTGAGCCAAGGCCCTATATACGGACGTGCTCCCTGGTTGCAGACGAGCCAAGCCCCTAAACAGGCTGACTCTGGTGGTGGTGGTGCCCTCTGGTGTAACTATTTACACTGCGAGAGTTTGTGGCTATAGCCCGTTCATAGCCTTAAGGTTCATTTCTCACATCAGTTTATGTGGGCACATTCTTAAACTTGTAAAACGTTGCAAAACAAACTTTTCAAACTGGTAACTTGCTTTACTTTACTTGAACTTATGCAGACTCCTCTTCACCAGGGCTTGGGCCTGTAGGGCTGCGGCACCTGTTGCTTCCTTGACCTTTTTCTTCATCTGTGGTTGTCTCCTGAGTCAGCTCCTCAGCTTCCTGGCCTCCCCTCCCCCTTAGTTCTTCTGAGCACTCCTTTGGTGGCAGTGCTGGGGATGGACTTTCTTCAGCAGGCCCAGGCGGGGGACTCTTTGGCGTGGTTGCTGCAGGAGTTGTCGGAATCCTCTTGGGGGTATGCGGAGGGAGCATGTACTGATCCACCATCTCCTGTGGGAACTTGGCCTCCATGTCAGCCTTCAGCTGCCAGTATGCAGGGTCCTCCCCCAGCGTGGGCTTCCTAGCAGGGACCTCCTTGGACTGGGGAGCGGTGGCTGCTCTGGCCTTGCAGGCCGGGGGAAATGGTGATGCAATCTTGTCTTGGCGGGCCGCGCCTGACATGGCGGCGGCCTGGTCTTGGCGGGCCGCGCCTGGCATGGCGGCGGCCTGGATGGGCGTCGCTGTCGCGATGGGATCGGTGCAGGCTGGGCTGGGCGTCGCTGCAGCGATCGGAGCTTGGCGGGCCGCACCTGGCGGGGCTGCGGCCTGGTTCAGCACCTCACTTGCGGCGCGGACGAGCGTTGCTGCTGCGGTGGGGTCTTTGCGGGCCGGGCCTAGCATGGCGGCGGCCTGGGTCAGCGTCACACCTGCGGCATGGATGAGGGTCGCGGCGGCTGCCGGATCTTTGCGGGCCGGACTGGGCGTTGCTGCAGGGACCGGGTCTTGGTGGGCCGAGCAGGGCATCGCTGCGGCGGCCTGAGCTTGGCGGGCTGCACCTGGCGTGGCTGCGGCCTGCTTCAGCGTCGCCGCGCCGGACGCCTCCTCAGGGACTGCGGACGTGACAGCAGGGGTCGGGGCACTCGCGACGGCAGGGGCATCACTGGACTCACCCATCGGTGGCAGCATCGGGGTCTGAGTCGTCACCGCCCGGTCTGGCACTCGGCGCGCGGCTCTCCTCTCATAGGCCTGAACCGCGGCAGCCATCTCCAGAAGTTCCATGCGTTCTTCTCTGATCTGCTCCACGACCCGGGTCTCCAGTCGGTCGCAGAACTGGGCCAGCTCCCGATACCACCAGGCAGCGGAGCCCGGTTCTGGGTTTCTGCGGTCAGACGCCATTTCTTCTGCGCCCTCTTCTGTACGATTTCCCAGCAGTGGACTCGTCGTTGCCTCTAGTAGCAAGCTGTTCAGTTTCCGCTCTGCCTCTTTCAGCAGCTCCTCTCCCAGCAGCAGGCTTCTGGCTCCCTTTCTGTCCCGACGTCTCTGGACGCCTCCGCTCTCTTCACTTGCGAGGTCAGAACTCTGCAGGGGATCTCTGGGTAGCCACACCTCTTCGTGGGCGGTAACTTCTCCCAGCGCGGGCTGCTGTTGTTTTTCAGCACGCTTTTCATGGTGGCAATATGGCGGCGCTTCCAATTTTTCAAGCGGACCGCCCAGGCACATGGTCACCTGTCTGAACAGGTCTAGTCCTTATCCTGTTCGTGACGCCAGATGTGAAGCCCCACCGGTGTAGTGTCGGTGCATTACCTTCAGGGACTCCACTCGGCTTGATCCTGTCACCGGTAGGAAATCTTCTATTTGTCGTGACGCCACTCTCAGAATTGCGGTCAGTGGGGACCGCCACTGCAGGTTGAGGGACACCTGGGGCTGATGGTGAGTGCAGTTAGTTGGAATAGCCTCCTGAGAGTGAGGCAAGCCCCAGGGCCCTGTGTAGGTGCGTAGTACCACAAGGCGCAGAATAACTCCACACACGCAGGATGTCTTTCAGGGGTTTTACTCACTTCAGATGGCAGGGTGAGTAACCCGGGCGTAGCTGGGATGAACCAGGCGGGAACCAGGTATCCTTCAGGCTGACTTCTGATGGTGACTACCAACTCGCCTTCCTTAGCCCTTGGTGGTTTGGGGTAACCCCGACTTTTAGTCCCTATGGGGGTCACCCAGGGAAGTTGCTGAAGCCTCTCTCCCCTTCGGTTGCCGTTTGCTTGTTGCCTGGGCCAGATCACTCCAGCTGCTTGCCTCCTGTGAACTATGGGCCCTAACTGTGGCTACGTGGCTGCGGCTTTTAGGTGTTGTGGTGTGGGCTTTGAGGGCCCCACACCGGCAGGTTTAGCAGGGAAAGGTGGATCTATCCCCGCTCCGGGATCTGCCACCCGTTTGGGCCTGGTTCTCCCTAGCAGTCTCCTTACTTCCCACTCTGTGCTCTCTCTCTAGCTGGAGATGAGTTTCGGGTAGCCCTCCTAGGTGACCGTTCTCCCCCGTTGGTAGCCACTGCGCGGACGCTGTCAGACTACAGCAGCCCACGGGATCTGCTCCTCTCTGAGCTCCCTGGACTCTGCACTGAACCGGCTCACATCTGGGACCTTCACTGCTGCTCCTGTCAGAGCTTCACTTTCCTGCTCCTCACTCCTCCACACTCTGCTGCAGACTGTTTACTCCTCCTTCTCTTTTCCCTTTTGTGCCTGCCTACGCCACCTAGCAACCAGATTCTCTTACCACACCCCTTGAGAGGAGATGGAGGCTTTTGGCCCCCTCCACTATTCCAGTGGAGGTGAAGGCTTTGCCCCCTCCTGGGATCCCCAGGGGTCCTCTCAAAGGTACATGTGTGAGACCTGATCACTATGCGCCTGTGTAGTCACACCTCGGTCAGCCTTCTGGATTACCTGTATTGTACTGTCCCCAGCATGGGTGCAGTACTCAGTGGTGCCTGACCAGGTCAGGGGCGCCACATTACAGCTGCAGGAAAGGTCGGTAAGTACAACAGTCCTGCTTTATTCCTTATTTTCTTTCTTATGCAGCCTCCCTAGCCTTTACTAACACCAGCTCCCTATCCCCTACTAACACCTGCCCACTTAGTCCTTAGTAACACATATATTTTTTGCCTCCCATTGAATTCAATGGGTTTGGATATGTTTGTCGAACTGTTCAGCGAACACAGGTACTTTTGGCGAACACGAATCAAACCTTTGGAGGTTCGCTCATCTCTAGTTATAATCAGCATAATGATCCTGCTTCTGTGTCTCCACAAACTCTTCATGCTCACAATTTAAGAGGAAGCTTTGTATGGGTCCAGGGGAAGATGGAGGAAGAAAGTATACAGGGTGCTATGTGCTTGCAAATCCCCTGTTTAGGATGCAGGCGTAAATGCCTCTCGCCTTGCAACCTGCACCTGTCGGCGTACATTTGTAAGCACCATCAGCAGAGTTGTCACATTTTTTTTTCAGAGCCCAGCGTTCAGGTATCCCTAACCCAGGCCTTGACATGGAAAAGAAAATACCCAGCCAGTCAAACAAGCAACTTTCCCAAACACTAAAACATAAGGAGTCTGAAGTATCAGTGTGCACTCAACACAACCATGGGGACTTCTTGTGCCACATCCACAACCAGACAGATTGACAGCTTCTCAAAAGACAGAATGTGTCCCTTGGAGAGTTTTTTACACAGAACCAATCAGAAGATATTGCCCAGCAAGACAAGAAATCTGTGGAGCGTATTGTGCAGGTGATGGGTATTGGTACAGATCTCAGGTGAAGGACCTTGTAGGACCAAGCGTGCCAATGCTGGTATTCCACAATGTGTCAGGACGGAAATTATAAGAAAGCTCTCCGATACACACTGAAAGAGACATTGAGGAGGGCCTCATAAAGCATTGTGTTATTGAGGCGCCCCTGAGGCTTCAGGCGCCACAGGGTACTGCACCCCTATTAGGGTGTAGTACTCATCCTAGGTCCAAGGAAGGACGAGGCCGGTTTACACCTACACAAACATACAGTCAAAGGGTTGCCCTCCCCAACGGGGACCGGGTGGGGGTCGGATCATAGTAGGGGGTCACTACAGCGATGGGTTTAGAGGACGCCATTGAACCAGGGGCTCCCCAGATCCACTGAACTGTGGAATCAGGGTCAGGGAGAAGCAACCATTAGGAGGACAGTGGGAATTGCAGGATGACCTAGTGAGAGTGGTCAACCAGCCGGTGGTAGCGGCTGGGGGCAACAGCTCAGACCACCACACAACACCACATATACAGAGATGTCAGCTTCAGACACAGAGCAGAGCGGACATGCCGCGCACAGCTCTGTGGGCCAAGACATTCAACACAGTTTCTGAGGAGAAACAGGGCAGCTGCTTCCACAGGACTGGCGCTGTCGGGATACATATTCCTAGGGCAGGCATACTTCACGTTGTCTACCAATTCTGCAAGGGTCGCGGGGGAATGGCTACAGAAAGTCACCGGACCCGTCCCATTACTCTGCAGCAAATAGCACATAGGATCCGGGGTTGAGGACCGGCCCCAAAACGGAACCGCGCTATCAGCATACAGAACGGGACACACTTAACTGACACCAGGACCCTCAAGTGCTTCACCCCACAGGGGTCCGCTACTTAGTGCAAAAAAGGAGGAGAGAGCTCACAGGCTGACACATACACTGCACTTGACCTTTCACGGATCTGGGATCGGCTGGAGCCCATTGTGGCAGAGATTGGTACCTTGGGCAGTGTCTGAAAGACTTGTGAGTAAAAACACCTGGAACCGCAGCCCCTTTCTCTGCCTCTCCTTAACCGGTGTCGTCGCCCAGTGCTGTGGCGCCAACAGGGACTATCAACAAACCCCCGCCATCCTCACGGGGTAATCCCTCTCTGCCTGTAGGGAGCGACACTATTCCGGCTGCACTTAACATCTGCCCCAATGAGAGACCCTGCAGCGGCGGCCCCCATTCCTGGCTGCATACCACAGGTGGTGTCACGATCACCTTAAAAGACTTTCCTAAACCTCCAACTACCACCTCCATCCTCTCTACCACTCTCCTATCCTCCCTCCTGTACGCCTCGGGGCAACGGAACCGGGCCAAGCCACCCGGTGACGATGCAGAGGATCTTCACCCCCGACCCAGCAATGAGTAGGTTAAAACTCCTGCCCCGTGGGGTGCTACATTATCATTGGTAAGGAATGGCACTCCTACAGTTGTAGAGCCAATGCACTATATGCAAGGGCGGATCAAAAATTTACCATTTTGAGCTCTCTGATACACACTGGAGACGATGAGGAGGGCCACATAAAACATTATGTTACCATTGGTAAGGAGTGGCACTCCTAGAGTGCTAAAGCCAAAGCACTATGTGCAAGGGTGAATCAAAAAATTACCTCTCAGTACTCTTTGATACACACTGGAAGAGTGAGGAGGGCCTCATATAACATTGTGTTACCATTGGTAAAGAGTGGCACGCCTAGAGTGTTAGAGCCAATGTACTATGTAAAAGGGTGAACCAACAAAATTACCCCTGGGGACGATCTGATACACTATAGAAGCAACTGTTAGAAGGGTCTCATAAAATATTCTGTTATCATTGGTAAGAAGTGGCACTCCTACAGTGGATGACCCAATGCAATATGCTCAAGAGTGGACAAAAAAATTACCCATGGGGGTATACATATATCTGAGGAAATCCTGTCCTTGTTCAGTTTTATAAGATTCATCCTTTCTGAATGTTACCGTAACAGGTGTCTATGCCTATCTGTTATAAGGGGCCTGGCAGTACTAAAAAAAAATTAAGACAAAATGCTAGCGGCAGTGCAGGCCACTAACTCCAAGGCATACAAGAACAGTTTGTTCTACATGTCCTGCTTGGACACCCAATAGTTACATGGCACTGAGGAAATATAGAGGATGCTGGTATGGTCACCTAGGTACTCCTTCACCATCTTCGTTAATTTCTCCCCCCTTGTGACAGTACCCCTCACGGCCATCACTTGGTGCTGGAATGGTTTGAGAAATCTGTCCCAGGTCTTGTACATTGTTCCCCTCCTGTGCTGCACCTGGTCTGTGTGTCCCTCCGTTCTAATCTTCGGTTGGCCAAAGAAGCTGGAGCTCTGTCACCAGTGTTGTCTGAGGGGAATATTTGGAGCAACTGGTCAACAATGCTCTTCTGGTATTGTTGTGTTTTATTAGCCTTTTCTGACACCGGAAGGAGAATTGGAAATTTCCCTTTGTACCGGGGGTTGAGAAAGATGCAGAACCTTGTGGTCAAAATGCATATCACGTGAGGGTCTTGGGAAAGGCTGTAGTACATGAACTGTGCAATGTGTGCCAGACTACCAAGAGGGTACCTTCCAGTGTCCCCAACTCTGAACAGACAAGAAGCTACTTTAGTAGTGCCCTCTCTAGTGCAGACAAGCAACTCCTGTTCCTTCTCCTTTTCCTCCTCCTTAGCATACTCTTCTTGATTATCACCCAATCTGGGCTGAAAAGATGGGATGAGGCTGGGCTGGGTAGTATAAACCAGTGTAAGTTCTCGCTTCATAGCCACCTGCTCGGTATGCAAAACATCCTCTTTCAGAGTAAACAGCAAGCATTTTAGTAGATACAGCAGCAGGATCGTTAGGCTGATTATGGCGTCATCACCTCTCACCATCTTGATGGAGTCCTCACATTTGTGGAGAACCTCACTGATGTCAGACATCCATGCCCATTTGACAGTTGTTATGTACGGAGATTCATCGGAAAAGAAAAATTAAAACACCTGAGGTCCCTGGGAGGAGGGTGCAGACAACGGAAATGACTCCATATTACAAAATAGAAGAATTTCCTGCACTTCCTAAACTAAAGGTCTGAATTGGTACAAACGGATCACCAGTCATGTCCTTTATCTGCAAACTCCTCCCAGTGACCTCAGGTGTTTTAATTATGTAGATACTAACCTACACACTTTCTATAGCACTTGTGACTATTTTCACAACTGTATCAGGTGAGCGCATCTAATATTTTTTCTATAAACGTTTGTAACGTTGGTACCTTATTAGCGCCTTTTGTCTTTTCAGTCTCCTTCACATAGATTTAACTATTTTTTATTTAAAATGAAACAACTGAGCTGCAATTGAAGTGTAGACTTTAAGGTTTAATTAAAGGGATTGAACAAAATGGGAAATGTTTAAGAATTGTAACCATTTTTCTACAAAGTCTTCTTATATCAAGGGCTCAAAAGTAAGTGGACAAATGAACTTTACCATAAATAAAATGTCTGCATGACTGCATGATGTTTGGAAGCAATGGACATCACCAAACACTTGGTTTCCTCCTTTGTGAAGCTTTGCCAGGCCTTTACTGCAGCTGACTTCAGTTGTTGCTTGTTTGTAGGTCAAGCAGGAATCAGTACTTGTGGCTAGCAGAATAAACTTGGAGTAATTAGCAGGAGTTAGTACTGGACTCAGATAGGACAGAGTCGAATCTGCAAGCACAAAACTGTAATGATAGCAGGAACTAGACAAGCTAGGAACCTAATTGCTCAGGCACCTCCCAAGATGGAAAGGTGCCTTAACTACTCAGAGACTCCCAGCCATAGGCTAGGGACACATTAACAGGTGAGGAGTGATCATGCATGTCCTAAGAATTCTGCGTCTGGAGTAGAGATGAGCGAACCGGTCCCGGTTCGGCTCGAGGCGGTTCGCCGAACGGGGGGTCTAGCTCGAGTTCGGCTCGTCGAACGTTCGACGAACCGAACTCGAGCCCATAGGAAACAATGGCAGGCAATCACAAACACAGTAAAACACCTAGAAAACACCCTCAAAGGTGTCCAAAAGGTGACAAACAACTCACAACACAACACAAACACATGGGAAAGTGACAAGGACATGTACTCATGCGAAAACAAAACAGCTGGACAAGGAAAAAGAGGAGGACACACAGATATAGGCATGGCACGCCCTTCTAAAGTCATGTAAAACACCGCAAGGTGACTCCAAGCGGAGTCTCCCTTTTTTCCAAAAATTGGGCCCCACACACCCACCCCTTCAGTGGCAGCAGTTGTGCCCCAGTTGTACACTTCACAGCTAGATTTGCATCAAGCACATTCAAAAATACGCCATTCTTATCCGTCCCCAGGATGACACCGGGGTAGGTAGCAAAGTCTTTCCTGATCCCAGCTCTGTTCATCTTGGCTTCTTTTAAAAACACAGCAAGCAAGGGTTACTCCAAGCGGAGTCTCCCTTTTTTCCAAAAATTGGGCCACACAGACACCCACCCCATCAGTGGCAGCACTTGGGCCCTAGTTGCAAACAGGATGTTTTGATTTGCATCAAGCACATTCAAAAATACGCTATTCTTAACCGTCCCCAGGATGACACCGGGGTAGGTAGCAAAGTCTTTCCTGATCCCAGCTCTGTTCATCTTGGCTTCTTTTAAAAACACAGCAAGCAAGGGTTACTCCAAGCGGAGTCTCCCTTTTTTCCAAAAATTGGGCCACACAGACACCCACCCCATCAGTGGCAGCACTTGGGCCCTAGTTGCAAACAGGATGTTTTGATTTGCATCAAGCACATTCAAAAATACGCTATTCTTAGCCGTCCACAGGATGACACCGGGGTAGGTAGCAAAGTCTTTCCTGATCCCAGCTCTGTTCATCTTGGCTTCTTTTAAAAACACAGCAAGCAAGGGTTACTCCAAGCGGAGTCTCCCTTTTTTCCAAAAATTGGGCCACACAGACACCCACCCCATCAGTGGCAGCACTTGGGCCCTAGTTGCAAACAGGATGTTTTGATTTGCATCAAGCACATTCAAAAATACGCTATTCTTAGCCGTCCCCAGGATGACACTGGGGTAGGTAGCAAAGTCTTTGCTGACCCATGACTTGTTCATCTTGGCTTCTTTTAAAAACAATGTAAGCAAGGGTTACTCCAAGCGGAGTCTCCCCTTTTTTCCAAAAATTGGGCCCCACACACACCCACCCATTCAGTGGCAGCAGTTGTGCCCCAGTTGTACACTTCACAGCTAGATTTGCATCAAGCACATTCAAAAATACGCCATTCTTATCCGTCCCCAGGATGACACCGGGGTAGGTAGCAAAGTCTTTCCTGATCCCAGCTCTGTTCATCTTGGCTTCTTTTAAAAACACAGCAAGCAAGGGTTACTCCAAGCGGAGTCTCCCTTTTTTCCAAAAATTGGGCCACACAGACACCCACCACATCAGTGGCAGCACTTGGGCCCTAGTTGCAAACAGGATGTTTTGATTTGCATCAAGCACATTCAAAAATACGCTATTCTTAGCCGTCCCCAGGATGACACCGGGGTAGGTAGCAAAGTCTTTGCTGACCCATGACTTGTTCATCTTGGCTTCTTTTAAAAACAATGTAAGCAAGGGTTACTCCAAGCGGAGTCTCCCTTTTTTCCAAAAATTGGGCCACACAGACACCCACCCCATCAGTGGCAGCACTTGGGCCCTAGTTGCAAACAGGATGTTTTGATTTGCATCAAGCACATTCAAAAATACGCTATTCTTAGCCGTCCCCAGGATGACACCGGGGTAGGTAGCAAAGTCTTTCCTGATCCCAGCTCTGTTCATCTTGGCTTCTTTTAAAAACACAGCAAGCAAGGGTTACTCCAAGCGGAGTCTCCCTTTTTTCCAAAAATTGGGCCACACAGACACCCACCCCATCAGTGGCAGCACTTGGGCCCTAGTTGCAAACAGGATGTTTTGATTTGCATCAAGCACATTCAAAAATACGCTATTCTTAGCCGTCCCCAGGATGACACCGGGGTAGGTAGCAAAGTCTTTCCTGATCCCAGCTCTGTTCATCTTGGCTTCTTTTAAAAACACAGCAAGCAAGGGTTACTCCAAGCGGAGTCTCCCTTTTTTCCAAAAATTGGGCCACACAGACACCCACCCCATCAGTGGCAGCACTTGGGCCCTAGTTGCAAACAGGATGTTTTGATTTGCATCAAGCACATTCAAAAATACGCTATTCTTAGCCGTCCCCAGGATGACACCGGGGTAGGTAGCAAAGTCTTTCCTGATCCCAGCTCTGTTCATCTTGGCTTCTTTTAAAAACACAGCAAGCAAGGGTTACTCCAAGCGGAGTCTCCCTTTTTTCCAAAAATTGGGCCACACAGACACCCACCCCATCAGTGGCAGCACTTGGGCCCTAGTTGCAAACAGGATGTTTTGATTTGCATCAAGCACATTCAAAAATACGCTATTCTTAGCCGTCCACAGGATGACACCGGGGTAGGTAGCAAAGTCTTTCCTGATCCCAGCTCTGTTCATCTTGGCTTCTTTTAAAAACACAGCAAGCAAGGGTTACTCCAAGCGGAGTCTCCCTTTTTTCCAAAAATTGGGCCACACAGACACCCACCCCATCAGTGGCAGCACTTGGGCCCTAGTTGCAAACAGGATGTTTTGATTTGCATCAAGCACATTCAAAAATACGCTATTCTTAGCCGTCCCCAGGATGACACCGGGGTAGGTAGCAAAGTCTTTCCTGATCCCAGCTCTGTTCATCTTGGCTTCTTTTAAAAACACAGCAAGCAAGGGTTACTCCAAGCGGAGTCTCCCTTTTTTCCAAAAATTGGGCCACACAGACACCCACCCCATCAGTGGCAGCACTTGGGCCCTAGTTGCAAACAGGATGTTTTGATTTGCATCAAGCACATTCAAAAATACGCTATTCTTAGCCGTCCCCAGGATGACACCGGGGTAGGTAGCAAAGTCTTTCCTGATCCCAGCTCTGTTCATCTTGGCTTCTTTTAAAAACACAGCAAGCAAGGGTTACTCCAAGCGGAGTCTCCCTTTTTTCCAAAAATTGGGCCACACAGACACCCACCCCATCAGTGGCAGCACTTGGGCCCTAGTTGCAAACAGGATGTTTTGATTTGCATCAAGCACATTCAAAAATACGCTATTCTTAGCCGTCCCCAGGATGACACCGGGGTAGGTAGCAAAGTCTTTCCTGATCCCAGCTCTGTTCATCTTGGCTTCTTTTAAAAACACAGCAAGCAAGGGTTACTCCAAGCGGAGTCTCCCTTTTTTCCAAAAATTGGGCCACACAGACACCCACCCCATCAGTGGCAGCACTTGGGCCCTAGTTGCAAACAGGATGTTTTGATTTGCATCAAGCACATTCAAAAATACGCTATTCTTAGCCGTCCACAGGATGACACCGGGGTAGGTAGCAAAGTCTTTCCTGATCCCAGCTCTGTTCATCTTGGCTTCTTTTAAAAACACAGCAAGCAAGGGTTACTCCAAGCGGAGTCTCCCTTTTTTCCAAAAATTGGGCCACACAGACACCCACCCCATCAGTGGCAGCACTTGGGCCCTAGTTGCAAACAGGATGTTTTGATTTGCATCAAGCACATTCAAAAATACGCTATTCTTAGCCGTCCCCAGGATGACACCGGGGTAGGTAGCAAAGTCTTTCCTGATCCCAGCTCTGTTCATCTTGGCTTCTTTTAAAAACACAGCAAGCAAGGGTTACTCCAAGCGGAGTCTCCCTTTTTTCCAAAAATTGGGCCACACAGACACCCACCCCATCAGTGGCAGCACTTGGGCCCTAGTTGCAAACAGGATGTTTTGATTTGCATCAAGCACATTCAAAAATACGCTATTCTTAGCCGTCCCCAGGATGACACCGGGGTAGGTAGCAAAGTCTTTCCTGATCCCAGCTCTGTTCATCTTGGCTTCTTTTAAAAACACAGCAAGCAAGGGTTACTCCAAGCGGAGTCTCCCTTTTTTCCAAAAATTGGGCCACACAGACACCCACCACATCAGTGGCAGCACTTGGGCCCTAGTTGCAAACAGGATGTTTTGATTTGCATCAAGCACATTCAAAAATACGCTATTCTTAGCCGTCCCCAGGATGACACCGGGGTAGGTAGCAAAGTCTTTGCTGACCCATGACTTGTTCATCTTGGCTTCTTTTAAAAACAATGTAAGCAAGGGTTACTCCAAGCGGAGTCTCCCTTTTTTCCAAAAATTGGGCCACACAGACACCCACCCCATCAGTGGCAGCACTTGGGCCCTAGTTGCAAACAGGATGTTTTGATTTGCATCAAGCACATTCAAAAATACGCCATTCTTATCCGTCCCCAGGATGACACCGGGGTAGGTAGCAAAGTCTTTCCTGATCCCAGCTCTGTTCATCTTGGCTTCTTTTAAAAACACAGCAAGCAAGGGTTACTCCAAGCGGAGTCTCCCTTTTTTCCAAAAATTGGGCCACACAGACACCCACCCCATCAGTGGCAGCACTTGGGCCCTAGTTGCAAACAGGATGTTTTGATTTGCATCAAGCACATTCAAAAATACGCTATTCTTAGCCGTCCCCAGGATGACACTGGGGTAGGTAGCAAAGTCTTTGCTGACCCATGACTTGTTCATCTTGGCTTCTTTTAAAAACAATGTAAGCAAGGGTTACTCCAAGCGGAGTCTCCCCTTTTTTCCAAAAATTGGGCCCCACACACACCCACCCATTCAGTGGCAGCAGTTGTGCCCCAGTTGTACACTTCACAGCTAGATTTGCATCAAGCACATTCAAAAATACGCCATTCTTATCCGTCCCCAGGATGACACCGGGGTAGGTAGCAAAGTCTTTCCTGATCCCAGCTCTGTTCATCTTGGCTTCTTTTAAAAACACAGCAAGCAAGGGTTACTCCAAGCGGAGTCTCCCTTTTTTCCAAAAATTGGGCCACACAGACACCCACCCCATCAGTGGCAGCACTTGGGCCCTAGTTGCAAACAGGATGTTTTGATTTGCATCAAGCACATTCAAAAATACGCTATTCTTAGCCGTCCCCAGGATGACACTGGGGTAGGTAGCAAAGTCTTTGCTGACCCATGACTTGTTCATCTTGGCTTCTTTTAAAAACAATGTAAGCAAGGGTTACTCCAAGCGGAGTCTCCCCTTTTTTCCAAAAATTGGGCCCCACACACACCCACCCATTCAGTGGCAGCAGTTGTGCCCCAGTTGTACACTTCACAGCTAGATTTGCATCAAGCACATTCAAAAATACGCCATTCTTATCCGTCCCCAGGATGACACCGGGGTAGGTAGCAAAGTCTTTCCTGATCCCAGCTCTGTTCATCTTGGCTTCTTTTAAAAACACAGCAAGCAAGGGTTACTCCAAGCGGAGTCTCCCTTTTTTCCAAAAATTGGGCCACACAGACACCCACCACATCAGTGGCAGCACTTGGGCCCTAGTTGCAAACAGGATGTTTTGATTTGCATCAAGCACATTCAAAAATACGCTATTCTTAGCCGTCCCCAGGATGACACCGGGGTAGGTAGCAAAGTCTTTGCTGACCCATGACTTGTTCATCTTGGCTTCTTTTAAAAACAATGTAAGCAAGGGTTACTCCAAGCGGAGTCTCCCTTTTTTCCAAAAATTGGGCCACACAGACACCCACCCCATCAGTGGCAGCACTTGGGCCCTAGTTGCAAACAGGATGTTTTGATTTGCATCAAGCACATTCAAAAATACGCCATTCTTATCCGTCCCCAGGATGACACCGGGGTAGGTAGCAAAGTCTTTCCTGATCCCAGCTCTGTTCATCTTGGCTTCTTTTAAAAACACAGCAAGCAAGGGTTACTCCAAGCGGAGTCTCCCTTTTTTCCAAAAATTGGGCCACACAGACACCCACCCCATCAGTGGCAGCACTTGGGCCCTAGTTGCAAACAGGATGTTTTGATTTGCATCAAGCACATTCAAAAATACGCTATTCTTAGCCGTCCCCAGGATGACACTGGGGTAGGTAGCAAAGTCTTTGCTGACCCATGACTTGTTCATCTTGGCTTCTTTTAAAAACAATGTAAGCAAGGGTTACTCCAAGCGGAGTCTCCCCTTTTTTCCAAAAATTGGGCCCCACACACACCCACCCATTCAGTGGCAGCAGTTGTGCCCCAGTTGTACACTTCACAGCTAGATTTGCATCAAGCACATTCAAAAATACGCCATTCTTATCCGTCCCCAGGATGACACCGGGGTAGGTAGCAAAGTCTTTCCTGATCCCAGCTCTGTTCATCTTGGCTTCTTTTAAAAACACAGCAAGCAAGGGTTACTCCAAGCGGAGTCTCCCTTTTTTCCAAAAATTGGGCCACACAGACACCCACCCCATCAGTGGCAGCACTTGGGCCCTAGTTGCAAACAGGATGTTTTGATTTGCATCAAGCACATTCAAAAATACGCTATTCTTAGCCGTCCCCAGGATGACACTGGGGTAGGTAGCAAAGTCTTTGCTGACCCATGACTTGTTCATCTTGGCTTCTTTTAAAAACAATGTAAGCAAGGGTTACTCCAAGCGGAGTCTCCCCTTTTTTCCAAAAATTGGGCCCCACACACACCCACCCATTCAGTGGCAGCAGTTGTGCCCCAGTTGTACACTTCACAGCTAGATTTGCATCAAGCACATTCAAAAATACGCCATTCTTATCCGTCCCCAGGATGACACCGGGGTAGGTAGCAAAGTCTTTCCTGATCCCAGCTCTGTTCATCTTGGCTTCTTTTAAAAACACAGCAAGCAAGGGTTACTCCAAGCGGAGTCTCCCTTTTTTCCAAAAATTGGGCCACACAGACACCCACCCCATCAGTGGCAGCACTTGGGCCCTAGTTGCAAACAGGATGTTTTGATTTGCATCAAGCACATTCAAAAATACGCTATTCTTAGCCGTCCCCAGGATGACACTGGGGTAGGTAGCAAAGTCTTTGCTGACCCATGACTTGTTCATCTTGGCTTCTTTTAAAAACAATGTAAGCAAGGGTTACTCCAAGCGGAGTCTCCCCTTTTTTCCAAAAATTGGGCCCCACACACACCCACCCATTCAGTGGCAGCAGTTGTGCCCCAGTTGTACACTTCACAGCTAGATTTGCATCAAGCACATTCAAAAATACGCCATTCTTATCCGTCCCCAGGATGACACCGGGGTAGGTAGCAAAGTCTTTCCTGATCCCAGCTCTGTTCATCTTGGCTTCTTTTAAAAACAATGTAAGCAAGGGTTACTCCAAGCGGAGTCTCCCTTTTTTCCAAAAATTGGGCCACACAGACACCCACCCCATCAGTGGCAGCACTTGGGCCCTAGTTGCAAACAGGATGTTTTGATTTGCATCAAGCACATTCAAAAATACGCTATTCTTAGCCGTCCCCAGGATGACACCGGGGTAGGTAGCAAAGTCTTTCCTAATCCCAGCTCTGTTCATCTTGGCTTCTTTTAAAAACACAGCAAGCAAGGGTTACTCCAAGCGGAGTCTCCCTTTTTTCCAAAAATTGGGCCACACAGACACCCACCCCATCAGTGGCAGCACTTGGGCCCTAGTTGCAAACAGGATGTTTTGATTTGCATCAAGCACATTCCAAATCCACAAGCATTTACTCTCCCCAGGATGACACAGGGGTAGTAAATTCCTTCTGGATCCATGACTTGTTCATTTTGATGAACGTCAGTCTGTCCACATTGTCACTGGACAGACGCGTGCGCTTATCTGTCAGCACACACCCAGCAGCACTGAATACACGTTCAGAGACAACGCTGGCAGCTGGACACGACAAAATCTCCAAGGCGTAAGTTGCGAGCTCTGGCCATTTTTGTAGGTTTGAAGCCCAAAAGGAGCAAGGCTCCAGTTGCACAGTCATGGCATCGATGTTCATTTGGAGATACTCCTGTATCATCCTCTCCAGCCGTTGACTATGTGTCAGACTTGTTGTCTCTGGTGGCCTTGCAAAAGAGGGTCTAAAAAAATTATGAAAAGATTCCATAAAATTGCTGTTACCGGCACCAGAAAAGGTCCTACTGGTACGGGTAGACTGTTGAAGATGACGAGACCGTCCCATGTTTGTCAAGTTACAACTGGGAGATTCACTCCCTGCACCTGCACGGTTGTTTGGTGGAAAAGCCGAGCTAAGATCTAGTAACAGCTTCTGCTGATACTCCTGCATACGTGCGTCCCTTTCTATGGCTGGAATTATGTCACAAAATTTGGACTTGTACCGGGGATCTAATAGTGTGGCAATCCAGTAGTCATCATCACTTCTAATTTTGACAATACGACTGTCATGTTGGAGGTAGTGCAACAAAAAGGCACTCATGTGTCTTGCGCAGCCATGCGGACCAAGTCCATGCTGTGTTTGTGGCATAGAGGTGCTACCCGTTCTTTCTTCCTCTGACATCTGACCCCAACCTCTTTCAACTGAAATTTGACCAAGGTCTCCCTCATCCGCTGAGTCTTCCATGTCCATGGACAGTTCGTCCTCCATTTCTTCATGTTCTCCTGCACCTTGCTCAACATTTCGCCTGCTACTATGCGCCCTTGTCGATCCCTGTCCCCCATGGTCCCATGCCTGCTGCGTTGGTGATGATGAACGTCTGGACCTTCGTGATGTTGTTGTCCCTTGCGCATATGAATCCTCCTGTAGTTCCTCCCCTTCATGTTGTCCCACCCCCTGACTCCGAATAGTGTTTAGCGTGTGCTCCAGCATGTAAATGACTGGAATCGTCATGCTGATAATGGCATTGTCAGAGCTAAACATATTCGTCGCCATGTCGAAACTGTGCAGAAGGGTGCATAGGTCCTTGATCTGAGACCACTCCATCAGGGTGATCTGCCCCACCTCTGCATCTCGTTGGCCCAGGCTATACGTCATGACGTATTGCACCAGGGCTCTGCGGTGCTGCCACAGTCGCTGTAACATGTGGAGAGTTGAATTCCAGCGTGTCGCCACATCGCATTTCAGGCGATGAACCGGCAGGCCGAAAGACTTCTGGAGCGATGCAAGTCGCTCTGCTGCGGCGCTTGAACGGCGGAAGTGAGCTGACAGTTTTCGTGCCCTGTTCAGAAGGCCATCTAGGCCGGGATAGTGTGTTAAAAATTGCTGCACGACAAGGTTCAACACGTGAGCCATACAAGGTACGTGTGTCACCTTGCCCAGGCGAAGTGCCGCACCCAGGTTTGCAGCATTGTCGCACACGGCCTTACCAGGCTGCAGTTTGAGTGGAGACAACCATTTATTAAACTCGGACCGCAAAGCTGACCACAACTCCTCAGCTGTGTGACTCTTATTACCAAGACATGTCAAGCTAAAGACCGCCTGATGCCGTTGCGCTCTGCTGCCAGCATAGTAATGAGGGGTGCGTGATTCCTTCTGCGCAGTGAGAACGCTGGTGGCCTGACCAGGCAGGCTTGGGGCGGAGGTGGAGGACCCAGATGAGGTGGAGGATGCAGAAGCAGTGGCGGAACTTGGACAGACAGAGGATTGACACACAAGTCGTGGGGACGGCAAGACTTGTGCAGCAGACCCTTCACCATCTATCACCATAGTTACCCAGTGCCCAGTCAGCGACATGTAACGTCCCTGTCCATGCTTACTGGTCCAAGTATCGGTGGTGAAATGCACCCGTTCACACACAGAGTTTCTCAAGGAAGCGGTGATGTTGTGTGCGACATGCTGGTGTAGCGCGGGCACACCTTTCTTAGAGAAGTAGTGGCGACTAGGCATCTGGTACTGGGGCACAGCGACAGACATAAGGTCTCTAAAATCCTGTGTGTCCACTAGGCGGAAAGGCAGCATTTCGGTAGCCAACAGCTTACAGAGGGATAGAGTCAACCTCTTAGCTTTGTCATGGGTCGGAGGAAGTGGCCTTTTATTTGACCACATCTGAGGGACAGAGATCTGGCTGCTGTGTGTAGACGGTGTTGAGTAGGGTGTCCCTGGAAAAATGCAGGTTTGTGAGGAAAGTGCAGGCGGAGACATGATGTTGCCTTCATCCAACGTTGGTGCTATCGATGTCTGAGAGAGCTGTACACACTCACTTGTTTCCCCTTCCAAACCAACTGACGACCTTACAAGCAAACTGCCTGTTGCGGTTACAGTGGTGGAAGTTTTGCGTGGAAAAACAGGTGTGGCAGCTGTCCCCACAGTCCTAGAAGATGAAGAGCGCGCGGATGCAGTGGAAGGGGCGGGCGGTGGATGGTTCGCTCCGCTAGGCCGCATTGCAGCACGGTGAGCTTCCCACCGGGACTTATGATATTTATTCATGTGACGATTCATGGAAGAAGTTGTCAAACTGCTGAGCTTTTGACCTCTACTAAGAGAATCATGACAAATGTTACATATCACATGAGTTGGGCGATCTTTTTCGATGTGAAAAAAGGACCAGGCTAGGCAAGGCTTAGAGGCCATGCGACCTGTTGATCCACCCCGAATAATGCTCATAGGCAGAGTGGTGGCTGAGGATGCAGTTGTAGACGTGCTACCAGTGCTCCGACTCTGTCCAGGAAGGCGCAAGGTAACTTCGTCGTCGGTTGCATCCTCCTCCACCGCCTCTGTTGACCTCCTCGAGTGCCTGACTGGGGGTTGACAGTAGGTGGGATCTAGAACGTCATCATCAATTGTTGTGTTTGCACTCCCCTCCCCCTCAGACCGAGCCTCTTCTTGCCCTGACGGAATATTTAAGTTGTCATCCCAATCGGGTATCTGCGTCTCATCTTCATCAGTATGTTCCTCATTGTCTATAACCACAGGTGTTACAGTTTGTGACAAAGGGTCAACATTATGCTCAGAAACTTGGTCCTCACGGCCTGAATCTGAGTCACAAAGGTTCTGGGCATCACTGCAGACCATTTCCTGTTCTGTACTCACTGTAGCTTGGGAGCAGACCTCTGATTCCCAGGCTATAGTGTGACTGAACAGCTCTGCAGACTCAGCCATCTCAGTTCCACCATACTGTGCAGGGCTGATGGAGACTTCAGAGCTGGGAGAAATCAAGTGTGATTGGGATGACAACTCAGAGGACTGGTGTTTTTTGGATGCGGTACTTGAAGTGGCTGAGAGGGCACTTGTTGGACCACTTGAGATCCATTCAAGCATTTTCCTTTTTTGCCCATCATCTACCTTTCTTCCTGTTGTTCGTGTCCGTAAAAAAGGGAGCACATCGGATTGTCCACGGTAAGTAGTAGACATCTTACTTTTGCTGGTAGATGGTCTATCTTCAGCAGATGATAATGGAGCTTTGCCACCTTCCCCACGGACAAAACCTTTTTTGCCTTTTCCACCACGCCTCTTCCCCTTTCCACCAGCATCTGTCATTTTGCCACTCATGTTGATTGCGACAAGATTGTGGACTGAAAATGTGGTAGTAAAAATTGAGAGGTGGTGAAGATTGCAGTGGTGGTCTAGCTTTATTAACAGCAGAATAATAAAGAATAAATATCCCTGACAATGCAACTTAGTTATAATTAGTTGGAGTGTGCAACGCAGGCAGACGTGCTGCAAATGTCTTTGCACTAGTGGGACTATAGCAAAGTCCAATAGCCACGTATAGGATGCCACTAGGTACACTGAGTGTTTGCTAGTATAATGGCTTGGTTAGAATGAGTTGTAGTGTGCAACGCAGGCAGACGCGCTCTGCAAATGTCTTTGCACTAGTGGGACTATAGCAAAGTCCAATAGCCACGTATAGGATGCCACTAGGTACACTGAGTGTTTGCTAGTATAATGGCTTGGTTAGAATGAGTTGTAGTGTGCAACGCAGGCAGACGCGCTCTGCAAATGTCTTTGCACTAGTGGGACTATAGCAAAGTCCAATAGCCACGTATAGGATGCCACTAGGTACACTGAGTGTTTGCTAGTATAATGGCTTGGTTAGAATGAGTTGTAGTGTGCAACGCAGGCAGACGCGCTCTGCAAATGTCTTTGCACTAGTGGGACTATAGCAAAGTCCAATAGCCACGTATAGGATGCCACTAGGTACACTGAGTGTTTGCTAGTATAATGGCTTGGTTAGAATGAGTTGTAGTGTGCAACGCAGGCAGACGCGCTCTGCAAATGTCTTTGCACTAGTGGGACTATAGCAAAGTCCAATAGCCACGTATAGGATGCCACTAGGTACACTGAGTGTTTGCTAGTATAATGGCTTGGTTAGAATGAGTTGTAGTGTGCAACGCAGGCAGACGCGCTCTGCAAATGTCTTTGCACTAGTGGGACTATAGCAAAGTCCAATAGCCACGTATAGGATGCCACTAGGTACACTGAGTGTTTGCTAGTATAATGGCTTGGTTAGAATGAGTTGTAGTGTGCAACGCAGGCAGACGCGCTCTGCAAATGTCTTTGCACTAGTGGGACTATAGCAAAGTCCAATAGCCACGTATAGGATGCCACTAGGTACACTGAGTGTTTGCTAGTATAATGGCTTGGTTAGAATGAGTTGTAGTGTGCAACGCAGGCAGACGCGCTCTGCAAATGTCTTTGCACTAGTGGGACTATAGCAAAGTCCAATAGCCACGTATAGGATGCCACTAGGTACACTGAGTGTTTGCTAGTATAATGGCTTGGTTAGAATGAGTTGTAGTGTGCAACGCAGGCAGACGCGCTCTGCAAATGTCTTTGCACTAGTGGGACTATAGCAAAGTCCAATAGCCACGTATAGGATGCCACTAGGTACACTGAGTGTTTGCTAGTATAATGGCTTGGTTAGAATGAGTTGTAGTGTGCAACGCAGGCAGACGCGCTCTGCAAATGTCTTTGCACTAGTGGGACTATAGCAAAGTCCAATAGCCACGTATAGGATGCCACTAGGTACACTGAGTGTTTGCTAGTATAATGGCTTGGTTAGAATGAGTTGTAGTGTGCAACGCAGGCAGACGCGCTCTGCAAATGTCTTTGCACTAGTGGGACTATAGCAAAGTCCAATAGCCACGTATAGGATGCCACTAGGTACACTGAGTGTTTGCTAGTATAATGGCTTGGTTAGAATGAGTTGTAGTGTGCAACGCAGGCAGACGCGCTCTGCAAATGTCTTTGCACTAGTGGGACTATAGCAAAGTCCAATAGCCACGTATAGGATGCCACTAGGTACACTGAGTGTTTGCTAGTATAATGGCTTGGTTAGAATGAGTTGTAGTGTGCAACGCAGGCAGACGCGCTCTGCAAATGTCTTTGCACTAGTGGGACTATAGCAAAGTCCAATAGCCACGTATAGGATGCCACTAGGTACACTGAGTGTTTGCTAGTATAATGGCTTGGTTAGAATGAGTTGTAGTGTGCAACGCAGGCAGACGCGCTCTGCAAATGTCTTTGCACTAGTGGGACTATAGCAAAGTCCAATAGCCACGTATAGGATGCCACTAGGTACACTGAGTGTTTGCTAGTATAATGGCTTAGTTATCAGTTGGAGTGTGCAGAGGACAAGAGGGTACAGTGGCAGGATTGTGGTGCTCTGGGTAGAGGAATGGAAGACTGCCTTTCTATTCCCTCCTAATGGTGAAATGCAGGTAGGAAATCCCTGACCTGGGCTACACAGACGCTGTTGCTGTTTGCAGGACCTGTCACCTATGGCTCTCTGACCCTGCCGGTTGGAGCCCTTAAAAGGACTGCTATAAAGTGCTCTCCCTAAGCTGTCTAACGCTGTGTATGCAGCGCATACAGCTGTATCGGCTATAGGACTCAGGAAGACGGAGCTGCGACAGTGATGTCTGACACCAAAGACGCAGAAGGCAGATAATGGCGTCCGTGAAGAAGAAAATGTCCGGTTTTATAATGCAGGGACATGTGACATGCAGATCCTATCACACATGCCGTTGCTTCTCTGGCTCAAAGTCCACTTAGCTGTGTGTGTGTCTGGGATTGGCTGACATGCTGGCCCGCCCCACAAGACGCGCGCGCTTAGGGAAGGAAGACAAGAAAAAAAAAAAAAAAAAATGGCGATCGCCATTATAGAAACAGCAGTGATCTGAAGGCGCTGTTCACGCACACTATACACTGAAATGTGATAATAGTTTGATTCACAGAGTGACTTACACTATTACAGCAGAAACCAAGCTATGATTTAGCTGTTTTTTGGCTGCTAGAACCGTTCTCGAACGTTTCTAGAACTACCGAGCTTTTGCAAAAAGCTCGAGTTCTAGTTCGATCTAGAACATGCCCCAAAATCACTCGAGCCGCGAACTGGAGAACCACGAACCACGAACCGCGCTCAACTCTAGTCTGGAGCCCTGCGGTCGGGAGAGCTCCACAAATGGGCCAAGAGAGGAGAGTGAGGAGTACACAGATGGCTTGTTGTGGTGGTGAACACTTCAGTGTTACAGTTTGCATCTTGTTGTGAACCCTTTGTATTTGCTCTTATTAAGTTTTTTCTTTATGGTAGACTTAAATACTGAAACACCTATAACCTGTAGAGTGTTTTTCATTTGATAAGGGCAATCACCCACCAAACACCCAATGTATGTTTCACAAATTCTTTATCATTTGTGACTGACAGTTCAGGTGTTTGGTGGGTGAGCATCCTTATGTATATATGTAAATGCCATTTAATACTATGATATGACTTTAGCGAATTGAGCCCGTTGGTTTGGATCCCCATTAGCCCATATGGGGTTTGGGGTCCAGGAACAAGTTCAGGTAAAGTCTGTGTCCCGAAACAAACTTTTAACTATAGTCTGGCCAATCCCGGCAAACCCGAACATCCACGGGTCTGCTCATCTCTATCCATGATATTTTGTGGGGGAGATGTATCATACTGTGTGTGTTGGGCTGTGGAGCCATCATACTGTTTGTGGAATGTGGGGGCCATACTACTCTATGGGGAGGCTGTGGGGGCCATTATACTGTGTAGAGAGTTGTAGGGTCCATTATAATATACTGAGGGACTGTTGAGCTATCATGCTGTGTATAGGGCTGTGGGGGCTACCACATTGCGTCAAAGAACTCTGATTGCTCTCATACTCTGGTTGGGAGATGGTGAGGGCTAATATACAATGCAGTGGGCTTTAGGGGAATCATACTGTGTTGGGGTCACTGGGAGTCTCATAATGTGAATGGGGAAATGAAGATCATGTTATAAGGGGGACACTATGGGGGCATCATACTTGTCTGGGTGTATTGTGAGATCATCATAATGTGTGTGTTGAGGATGCTGTGGATTACTTCATTTTGGGAGTATCATATTGTGCTTGAGGGGAATTTTTATTGGCATCATACTTTATGGAGGCCATAAAAGGAATATCATTGTGGGTAACAACACTAAGGGATGTCACGAAGAACTACTTTGGAAGCACAGTATTCCAAAGTTGTGTGATATGCTCTACTTTGACTGCGTCCAAGCAGTCAATTTTATGTATGATCTTGTAGGTGTCCCAATACGTTTTTAAATACAATGCATATATATTAAAATTTGTTAACTTAACATTTATTTAACTCTTACATTTCAGGCCAATAGCTCCTAGGTAAAATTTTCTTTGTCTAGATTTTTTCATCATTACAAAGTTGACAAATACTCTAATTTCACAATATATCCAGAAACTACTTTGCCGTTAAAACGTTTTTTTGTCATTTATCACTTTTAAATATGAAGCTCTAATCCGTAGCCCTAAGAAGGCAGTCTCATCAATGGGGGAACTTCTGTAATGGGTGTCAGTAGTAGTGGCGTACACATAGGTTGTCATCGTTTCAGCCTAAACCACAGCAGAAAAAAACCCAGAATATAATTAATAAAATAGGAAAATTCTTGGACTTATAGTCCTATAGGATTTTTATGAGCCTGATGGTAAATCGCAATTCTACACAATAATTTACTATTCAACCTGAAACTGAGTTTCTTTACTTAAATAAAAGAGAGAATTCCCTCAGCTCCCTCGCAAGTTAATTGTCTAATTAGATAGTAGGCAGGAGAAAAATAAGACGTGTCATCGGATTAGCATCCAAGCATCTGTTACCTCCCCTTGCATAGAGTCCTTACATTGTCCTGAATGGCACTAACACTGCAGATCTTTAAAATAAAATTATACCAAGGAAAGAAAGTGACAGTTCTGCCGTTGGCGATGAAGTATGTCTGGCACTTTACAACATCTTCAATTTGTCTCTGCTTCATGTTTGCCTAGCAGGTAAGTGCAATGACCTTATTTCCAACATGTAAAAGAAAAGCTGAGAGGCTCGCAGAACAGGGAGGCTAATCCGTCTTTACGGACCCTGCACAGGGAGGGGATTTAGCCTGTTACAACCGAGGGCCTATTCAATGGGGCAGTTTATTTTTTGGGTGGTTTACCTTCTGAAGTCAGTTTGCAAGTTATAAGAAATACTTGATGTTCTGTTTCATCAATTCTGATGTTTACCCACGAACATAGCAAAACAACAATTGATTTCTGTAGAATTCTGCTCAAGCCTTTTTGCTTAGTACTTGCTCATAAATATTTTTTAGCCTGGCACAAGAGGAGTTAAATCATTTTCACCTTCAATTATATGCAGAAAGTGCTAGATGTAGCTGATGCATAAAGGGACTTGTTCTATGCGATGTAAGCTTTCTGGTACGATGTGCGATCTTCTGACCTATCTCTCTTTATAGTCGTGTTTGCATTTTGTGAAACGTACAAGTAGATAATGTACATTTCTTTATTCTGCAGTACAAACCAATTATGCCCCCTACTTTTTTGACAACGGACCGGGAAGCACCAATGGGAACATGGCTCTCTTGAGCCTGTCTGAGGACACGCCAATTGGTCAGTGCAACCTTTTAACTATTTTCTTGTTTTGAAGTCATTGTCAGCTAAAATGAATCCACTTGACCATTTGTGGTTCTGTGATATCAGAAGCTTGTTGTCACCTACTGTACTGTAAATGTTCTGTAATGTGTCGAATAGGATTCAGAACAAATATTGAGCCAATGGTTATATATTCACTTTTTTTCTTGGTGTGAGGTGTCAGAGATTTTTGTCCTACGTTATGTATTGTAATAATAATAATAATCTTTATTTCTATAGCGCCAACATATTCCGCAGCGCTTTACATGTTATGTATGTAAAACATTTGGGTGTTTGGGTTATGAAATGCAATTTTTTAAATGGTCTTTATAACTTTTGACTTTTGGGGAGACTGTGACTGTACAGACTAGCAAACAGGGGCTATATGATCCCAATTAGGTGAAGGTCCTAGAAGTAATATCAGAAGTATCATGGATTGTTGTCATATCCTGTCAATAATTGTTTAAGATCACAATACTTTTTTAATATTTAAAGGATTGTCCATTGATAGACAAACCTCTTATCAATCACCATGTTTGCCCCCATTAAAATAACAATACTTTTACTCACCTCCCATGCCGGAGCTGTTCTAATGGTGTTGGCACTCAAACTCCTGGGGTTTACGTGACGTAGTTACGTCATGAGAGCCCTGCACTCATTCACTGCTGGATTCCCTCTCCTTGTCTTCGAATGATTTGAACATCAAGAGGAAATCAGACCTGTGGGTGGCCCTCAGTTCTTGATGTTTGAAACATCTGAAGATGGGGGCAGTGAAGCCGACACTGATTGGGTGCGGGGCTTGCATGAAATAACATTACGTGAGGCCCAGGAGAGCAAGTGCTGACACTGCTGGAATGGCACAAGCACTGCAGGTCACTGTAAGTGTTGTTATATGAATGGGGCAAATATGAGGATTAAGAAGGGGTTGCCCGAGAAGTGGACAACACCTTTATGCTTTCTAAAAAGAATAAATATACACTCGAAGGGGTTGTCCAGATAATATTGATGACCTAACTAGAGTTGACCTAAGTAGCGTTAGACAGTGCTCATTATGAGTATAGCGAGTACGAATAGTTAGGTACTCGCTCAATTCTAGACCTAGCTTATCAGCTGTTATTAGCTTTGGCAGTGGAAAATAACACAATTATTAATTGGCTAATTACATTTTTTTATTCAGTAAAATCAGGCCAAAGTGAGACTAATGTATTACTTGCAAGCTTACCTACAGTTATGGTGCTCTTTTCCATTTTGTGCTTTTAATACATTTTTGACTATATCACAAATGCACAAGTAACATTTAAAGGGAACCTGTTATAAAATAGATGGCATGTACTGTACCTACAGCCATACAGCTAATCTGCAGGTTACTATAATTTTAAATATATGTGGCTGTTTAATTAGATGTTGTATTACAACTGCTCTCTTCTCATAATTGGGGCACAGGGGGCTGTGAGCAGTCACTCAATACACGGAGAGTGTGCGCTCTGTGATCCCTCACTCTGCTCCTTGACTGACATCCTGCTCAGCACACACACTGCAGAGCAGGATGTCAGTCAAGAAGCTGAGAGGAGTGATTAGCGCGTACATCCTGTATGCTGAGCAGTGACTGTTAACTCCTTTAGAGCCAAACACTTGACCATAATAAACTGTAGGGACAATATGACTTAATTTCTTTAATTTTTGTACAAAGTTTGCGCCCCACACTATGATATTATTAAATACAAATATCTTTATTATTTAACAGTTAAAAATGGTTAAACAATGAAAATAGAGAAAATATATCTAAATATTAGGAAACATGGGTGATAGATAACAGCAAACATTATGCTAAAGTAGGATACCACTTGAGAAAGTATAACAAGAACATGGAGATCAAACCAGCAGGCAGAATATAAGTATATACTGAAATCTTGTCACTGCATACTTAATCACTCATCATTTCAATAGCTTTTTACTATGAGACAGAGCCAATTTGCTCCTTACCCACAATAAGTAGAATATCCAGCCCTGCTATCCTCCACATGTTTTATGTTAGGGTACACAAAGAGAGGTGGTGGTGTAGGTGGTGGTGTATCATTCTTCTTGAATAGTGTATCCAGTTTCCAGTATCCAGTAGTTCTCTACAAATATAATTAAATCAAGGTTTATATTACTTGTTACATTATTAAATGCAATAATTTACAAAGGTGAAATGCGGGCTCACTGTTTACAGAGTGATAACTGTGCCCATCCCCCACTTCCCCCCCTTTCCGCAGCACTGCTCAATTAAAGGGAAACTATTAGTAAGCTTCGGTGTTGATTCAGTAAAATGGTGGCTTACCACTGCCATTGTTTGAACAATAAAGGCCTATCAAAAGGTTAAAAATTAGAACAGATCCTTACACTCACCTCGACAGCCTCCCCACTCTTCACGGACACCATTTTGTTCCTCGTTGCATCTTATGATCCCCACCTGAGCTGGAGGGACCTGGGAATTCCAATGAGGACCGGAAGGGTGAGAGTGATGAGTGAATGGGCCGGAGAGGTGAGTGGTGAGAATAATGAATTTTTTATTCTCTGAAAATTACGTTTATTATGTTCTTGGTCCTGGAGAAACCTAATAGCATAATTAGGGACATTAAATTTGTGGGGAATAACATCTCAGTGAATCTAATTTCTGGGGAAAATTCAGACAAATTAGAATTTTGATTGATCATCTTATTGTTAGTTAATTCCTTATTTACATAATAATGAAAGTGTGAATTATTCAGGAATGCAGATAGAAGATAGAAAGGTGACTATAGATATACTAGAAGGTGGCCCGATTCTACGCATCGGGTATTCTAGAATTTACGTATTGTGTAGTTCATGTATGATTTTTGTTATATATATATATATATATAGATGTTGTTGTGTGTAGTTACCAAGTGTTTGTGTAGGGGCTGTACATGTTCTGGGTGTTGTCTGGGTGTGACGGGGGGTGAGAGCGGTGTTGTATGTGTGTTGCGTGTGTTGCGTTGTTTGTGGAGCGCTGTGTGTCTGTAGCGTTGTGTGTGTGTTGCGCGGTTTGTGTGTGTGTGTGTGGTGTGTTTTGGGGGGGAGGTATGTTTTGTGCAATGTGTGTGTTGTGCGGTATGTGCGTATATTTGTGTGTGCCGCGGTGTTTGTGTGTTGGGTGCTGTGTGTGCGCAGCGTTGTCTGTGTGTGTGGGTGTCTGTGTAGGGCAGTTGTTTGTGGTTCCCAGTGTGTGTGTGTGTGTGTGATGTGTGGTGTGTGGTGTGTTGTGCAGTGCGCGCGCGCGCGCGTGTGTGTGTGTGTGTGTGTGTGTGTGTGTGTGTTTTGGGGGGAGGTGCGCACTCCCAAACGTGCTCCATCCCCCATGCAGCGCACTCCCCATCGTGCTCCATCCCCCATGCAGCGCACTCCCCATCGTGCTCCATCCCCTATGCTGCGCACCCCCCATCGTGCTCCATCTCCCATGCTGCGCACTCCCAAACGTGCTCCATCTGCCATGCTGCGCACTCCCAAACGTGCTTCATCCGCCATGCTGCGCACTCCCAAACGTGCTCCATCCGCCATACTCCACACTCCCCATCGTGTTCCATCCCCCATGCAGCGCACTCCCCATCGTGCTCCATCCCCTATGCTGCGCACCCCCTATCGTGCTCCATCTCCCATGCTGCGCACTCCCAAACATGCTCCACCCCGCCATGCTGCGCACTCCCAAACGTGCTCCATCCCCCATGCTGTGAACTCCCCATCGTGCTCCATCCCCGATGCTGCGCACCCCCCCATCATGCTCCATCCCCGATGCTGCGCACCCCCCATCGTGCTCCATCCCCCATGCTGCACCAGCATCAGCCTCTCTGCCCCCAGCATCAGCTTCTCTGCCCCCAGCATCAGCCTCTCTCCTCCCAGCATCAGCCTCTCTCCTCCCAGCATCAGCCTCTCTCATCCTAGCATGAGCCTCTCTCCTCCCAGCATCAGCCTCTCCTCTCTGTCCCCAGCATCAGCCTCTCTCCTCCCAGCCTTCCCCAGCATCAGCCTCTCTCCTCCCAGCCTCCCTCCTCCCACCCTCCCCCAGCATCAGCCTCCCTCTCCCAGCCTCCCCCAGCATCAGCCTCCCCCAGCATCAGCTTCTCTTCTCTCAGCCTACCTCTCCCAGCCTCCCTCCTCCCAGCCTCCCTCAGCATCAGCCTCCCTCTCCCAGCCTCCCCAAGCATCAGCCTCCACCAGCATCAGACTCTCTCCTTCCAGCCTCCCCCAGCATCAGCCTCCGCCAGCATCAGCCTCTTTCCTTCCAGCCTCCTCCAGCATCAGCCTCCCTCTCCCAGCCTTCCCCAGGATCAGCCTCTCTCCTCCCAGCCTCCGTCCTCTCAGCCTTCCCCAGCATCAGCTTTCCCCTCCCAGCCTCCCTCAGCATCAGCCTTCCCCAGCATCAGCCTCTCTCCTCCCAGCCTCAGCCTCTCTCCTTCCAGCCTCCCCCAGCATCAGCCTCTCTCCTTCCAGCTTCCCTCAGCATCAGCCTCCCCTTCCCAGCCTTCCCGAGGATCAGCCTCTCTCCTTCCAGCCTCCTTCCTCCCAGCCTCCCTCAGCATCAGCCTTCCGCTTCCAGTCTCCCCCAGCATCAGCCTCCCCAAGCATCAGCCTCCACCAGCATCAGCCTCTCTCCTTCCAGCCTCCCCCAGCATCAGCCTCCCCTTCCCAGCCTTCCCCAGGTTCAGCCTCTCTCCTCCCAGCCTCCTTCCTCCCAGCCTCCTTCCTCCCAGCCTCCCCCTCCCAGCCTCCCTCAGCATCAGCCTTCCGCTCCCAGTCTCCCCCAGCATCAGCCTCCCCAAGCATCAGCCTCCACCAGCATCAGCCTCTTTCCTTCCAGCCTCCACCAGCATCAGCCTCACTCCTTCCAGCCTCCATCAGCATCAGCCTCCCGTTCCCAGCCTTCCCCAGGATCAGCCTCTCTCCTCCCAGCCTCCTTCCTCCCAGCCTCCCTCAGCATCAGCCTTCCCCTCCCAGTCTCCCCCAGCATCAGCCTCCCCAAGCATCAGCCTCCACCAGCATTAGCCTCTCTCCTTCCAGCCTCCCCCAGCATCAGCCTCCCCAAGCATCAGCCTCCACCAGCATCAGCCTCCCTCGTCCCAGCCTCCCCCAGCATCAGCCTCCCCCTCCCAGCCTCCCCCATCATCAGCCTCTCTCCTCCCAGCCTTCCCCATGATCAGCCTCTCTGCTCCCAGCTTCCTCCAGCACGCCGTGCTCCTCTGCCGACACTCACACACCCGATCGCATCCACTCACACACACCCGATCGCATCCACTCACACACACCCGATCGCATCCACTCACACACACCCGATCGCATCCACTCACACACACCCGATCGCATCCACTCACACACACAGACACTGACGATATCGCACATACGCGCTGATACTCACAACATCCGGACATACCACATGCCTCTGGCCATGTGATCCTCCGTCAGGTCCTGGAAGATCACAACAGCACAGTATCGAGGCCGAGAAGCAAGCGATATCGCCGGATGCTGTGAGTATGTGGATGCGATGTGTGTGTGAGGTGTGTGTGAGGTGTGTGTGAGGTGTGTGTGAGGTGTGTGTGAGGTGTGTGTGAGGTGTTTTTGAGAGTGAGTGCGATCTGATGTGTGTGTGTATGCGTGTGTGTGTGCTGTTATGTTTGTGCGTGTGGAAGTCCCACCGCTGCAGGACCTTGATTTACTGGTAACTATGCAAGCATGGTTACCAGCGCAACACGTCCCCCGCTCGCACGGGAGCCAACACCAGCATACGGCGGCGGCGTACGCTGATGTGGGCTCCCGTTGGTGAAGGGGGAAAGGGGGGGGGGGAGTACAGTACTCACCTGGGATTCGTGGCTCCGTGACCGTGTCAGTTCGGGCAATGCGGGGGGGGGGGGGGGGCGAGAGCCAACGTCTATTGCGTGAGGGGGGCGGGGCGTGGCGTGGGCGAGTTGCCAATGCCTGCAGGGTGCCGGGGCGAGAGGCCAATCTGTGGGGGGGGCAGAGCCTGGGCGAGCGGCTGGCCAATCTGTGTGGGGGCGCAGCCGGGGCGAGAGGCCAATCCGTGTGGGGGGGCGGGGCCATGGCGAACCCAGCGGCCAATCAGCTTTGTGTCACCGTAAGGACATGTCACGGTGACCCAATTTTGGAGCATGACAGACAGACAGACAGAATAAGGCAATTATATATATAGATACAGTATATCACAAAAGTGAGTACACCTCACATTTTTGTAAATATTTTATTATACCTTTTGATGGGACAAACTGAAGAAATGACACTTTGATACAATGTAAAGTAGTCAATGTACAGCTTGAATAACATTGTAGATTTGGTGTGCCCTCTAAATAAGTCAACACTCAGCCATTAATATAGAAACCGCTGACAACAAAAGTGATTACGCCCCCAAGTGAAAATGGACAAATTGTGCCCAATTTACCATTTTCTTTCCACTGTGTTATGTAACTTAGTAGTGTTACAAGGTCTTAGATATGAATGGGCAGTAGGTGTGTTCATTTTGGTGTTATCTGTCACATACTCTCTCATACTGGTCGCTGAAAGTTCAGCATGACACATGGCAATGAATTTTCTGAGGATCTGAAAAAAAAGAATTGTGGCTCAATATAAAGATAGCCTTGGCTTTAAGAAGATTGTCAACATAAAACTGAGCTGCAGCACAGTGGCCAAGACCATATAGCGGTTTGACAAGACAAGCTCTACTCAGAACAGGCTTGCCATGGTCAACCAAGGAAGTTGAATATCCGTGCTCAGCGTCATAACCAGAGATTATCTTTTCAAAATAGATGTATGAGTGCTGCAAGCAGTGCTGCAGAGGTTAAAAGGGTAGAATACATGGCTGTTGTCCCAGAAGGAAGCCTCTTCTAAAGATGATGCACAAGAAAGCCTCCAAACAGTTTGCTTAACCCCTTCATGACCTTTGACAGATATATCCGTCATGGAGTGTGTGCCGTTAAGCCCAGCCCCCTGCCACGGGCAGGATGCGGCGATCCGCGAACATATCAGCTGTTTTCAACAGCTGACATGTGTGCCTGCATGTTATGAGTGGAATCGCATTCCACCCGTAACATTAACCCCTTACATCTCGCTGCCAAAGTCTGGTGGCGAGATGTGTATACGTGCGGCCATGATTTTCATTTACCGCCGCCCCCACCGGAAGTCACGTGAGTGAGCACATGACTTTCGGTGGTTGACATGGTAACCCAGGGTCATGTGATGACGCCTGTAGCTATGACGAGTCACTTTCGTTTTCACTCGGCCCAGAGCCGAATGAATCAGGAAGTGATCAAATCTGCTGTTTACAGCTGTATAGCTGTGATCAGCAGATTAGGCAGACCGATCGGATTGCTGATCCCTATAGCCCCCTAGGGGGACTAGTAAAATAAAAAAAAAAGTAAAAAAAAGTTTTAAAAAATAAAAATAAAAAAAATCTAAACATTCAAATCACCCCCCTTTCACCCCATTGAAAATTAAAGGGTTAAAAAAATCAATAAATATACACATATTTGGTATCGCTGCTTTCATAAATGCCCGATCTATCAAAATATAAAATCAATTAATCTGATTGGTAAACGGCGTAGCGGCAAAAAAAATCCAAACCCCAAAATTACGTTTTTTGGACGCCGCAAGTTTTACGCAAAATGCAATAACAGGCGATCAAAATGTAGCATCAGTGCAAAAATGGTACCATTATACATGTCAGCTCGAGACGCAGAAAATAAGCCATCACTGAGCCATAGATCCCAAAAAATAAGAATGCTACGGGTTTCGGAAAATGGCGCAAAACATACGCCACTTTTATTGGACAAGTTTGTGATTTTTTTTTAACCCCTTAGATACAAGTAAACCTATACATGTTTGGTGTCTACAAACTCGCACCACTCAGGCATCACACCGACAGATTAGTTTTACCATATAGTGAACACCGTGAATAAAACATCCCAAAAACTATTGTGCCATCACACTTTTTTGCAGTTTTTCCACACTTGGAATTTTTTTGCTGTTTTCCAGTACACCAAGTAGTAAAACTTATGGCTTCATTTAAAAGTACAACTTGTCCCGCAAAAAACAAGCCCTCATATGGCAAGATTGACGGAAAAATAAAAAAGTTACGGCTCTCGGAAGAAGGGGAGCAAAAAACAAAAACGCAAAAACGGAAAGTGCCTGGGGGCTGAAGGGGTTAAGATAAGCATACTAAGGACATGGATTACTGGAACCATGTGCTGTGGTCTAATGAGACCAAAATAAACTTATTTGGTTTAGCTGGTGTCAAGTGTTTGTGGAGTAAAGCAGGTGAGGAAAGACAAGTGTGTCTTGCCTATAGTCAAGCATGGTGGTGGGAATGTCATGGTTTGGGGATGTATGAGTGCTGCTGGCTGTGGGGAGCTGCAGTTGATAGAGGGAATCATGAATGCCAACATGTACTTTGACATACTGAAGTAGAGCATGCTCCCTTCCCTTTGTATTCAAACATGGTAATGACCTCAAACACACCTCCAAGATGACCATTTGCTTGCTCAAAAAAAAACTGAGGGTAAAAGTTCTGGACTGGACAAACATGTCTTCAAACTCTATTGAGCATCTATGGTGCATCTGTAACTGGAAGGGTGAGTAGAACAAGGTCTCTAATATTTACCACCTCTGTGATATCGTCATGAAGGAATGGAAGAGGATCCCAGTGGCTCCTATGAAGCTCTAGTGAACTTCATTACCAAGAGAGTTAAGGGAGTGCTCAAAAGTAATGGTGGCCACACAAAATATTGACATTTGGGGCACAAATTTGCCATTTTCACTTATGGGGGTACTCATTTTTCATGAAAACGATTTTCACACAAATGGCTGCGTGTTAAGTTATTTAGAGGGCACATCAAATTTACCCTTTTGCACAAGCTGCACACTGACTACTTTATATTATGTCAGAGTGTCATATCTTCAGTGTTGTCTCATGAAAAGATGTAATAAAATATTAACAAAAATCTGAGGGATGTACTCACTTTTGGGATATACTGCATCACAAAGACTTACTGACAGATTCTCTTTTACTGGAAATGAATGGCTGCAGGGAGAATGTAATAAAGATTTTTCCTACCATGTTGCCAGGCCACTTCACTGAAAGTGTCACTGCTGGGAGAAAATAAACTTAATTTCTCCAGGAGATGCTGGCTTTCAGTTATTATTCATGCATGGAGCAGCTACAGTCACAATTCATAGCACTGCTCACTTTACTGTGAGTGTCGGCTGTAAGCACATCCTGGCAGGATTAAAAGCAAGCTCACAAATACTCGCTGCACTGCGAGCTGTCAATCAAAGTTCCAGGGTGTGCATAGTTTTGTAAGCAGTGTTATGAGTGGTGCCTGTAGCTGCCCCATTCCTTTTAGGCTAAAAGCTGGTGGCTCCTGGGAGGAAATAATTTATTTTCTTCCAGTAGCTGTACTTTATAATGCTGTTTACCTGCAGATTGACCCTATATCTGCAGCTAAATAGTGTTTTCAGAAGTGACAGGTTCCCTTCACGTTCACCCCTGTAGCCAGGGTGTCTGGTAGTTCTTAGTTCTTACCCCACCATGGCACAGTGCCTTCACTCAAATCTTGCTGGGATAGATTGCAGTAGTGTCTCTCCTTCTGCCAGAGTTCAACTCGGAAAACCCCTGTCCAAGCTCTGGCTATACTCACAACATATGATATTAAACCCCCTAACAGATTTATTTTAAGAGTGATAAATGGTGAAGAAATAAGCAATCATGTAATATAACAAAAGTACATCTGCCATGTGCTATACCCATAGGGGAAGTAACAGCTAAAACAGACCTGACACGAGTGATAAGAAAGAATAACCCCCTGGTAGAATAAACTATGGCTGAATGAACAACAATCCTTTTTCCCAATCATTTACTGTATATATAGCTGTTCTGAGCTGATGATGAAGATACCTTTACTGCAAATGACAAAAAGCACACACCTACACATAGCAGAGAACACAAAACCTAAATGGCTGCAGAAACTCAATTAAGACTGGAAACACACTTATGCGTGTAAAATCGGTCCGAGTTGCATGAAAAAAAGTCGGACGATTTTAGTTCACGTTAAGATCAGTATGCTATGCAACTGCAATGCGATTTTGTGAATTTTATCATAATAGCAGTGTGTGTTTAATGCGTGTGTGATGCGTATGGGATGCACGTTTCCCTACAAACATTTAAATAAATTAAATCATTTAGACATGTGTAACGCACATGTAAATGATCTAGCCCCCACGTGGCTCAATGGAACAGTAGATATTTTTTATCTCACAGCTAAACTGCATGCTGCTGAACATTGTTCCATTATCCTTTATTGATAAAGTAAATTGATCATGTCTTCACATTTGACATTAAATACAGTCATATGAAAACGTTTGGGCACCCCTATTAATGTTAACCTTTTTTCTTTATAACAATTTGGGTTTTTGCAACAGCTATTTCAGTTTCATATATCTAATAACTGATGGACTGAGTAATATTTCTGGATTGAAATGAGGTTTATTGTACTAACAGAAAATGTGCAATCCGCATTTAAACAAAATTTGACAGGTGCAAAAGTATGGGCACTTCAACAAAAAAGTGACATTAATATTTTGTAGATCCTCCTTTTTCAAAAATCACAGCCTCTAGTCGCTTCCTGTATCTTTTAATGAGTTCCTGGATCCTGGATGAAGGTATATTTGACCATTCCTGTTTACAAAACAATTCCAGTTCAGTTAAGTTTGATGGTCGCCGAGCATGGACAGCCCGCTTCAAATCATCCCACAGATGTTCAATGATATTCAGGTCTGGGGATTGGGATGGCCATTCCAGAACATTGTAATTGTTCCTCTGCATGAATGCCTGAGTAGATTTGGAGCGGTGTTTTGGATCATTGTCTTGCTGAAATATCCATCCCCTGCGTAACTTCAACTTCGTCACTGATTCTTGCACATTATTGTCAAGAATCTGCTGATACTGAGTTGAATCCATGTGACCATCAACTTTAACAAGATTCCCGGTGCCGGCATTGGCCACACAGCCCCAAAGCATGATGGAACCTCCACCAAATTTTACTGTGGGTAGCAAGTGCTTTTCTTGGAATGCCGTGTTTTTTTGCCTCCATGCATAACGCATTTTTGTATGACCAAAAAACTCAATCTTTGTTTCATCAGTCCACAGGACCTTCTTCCAAAATGTAACTGGCTTGTCCAAATGTGCTTTTGCATACCTCATGCAACTCTGTTTGTGGCGTGCTTGTAGAAACGGCTTCTTTCGCATCACTCTCCCATACAGCTTCTCCTTGTGCAACGTGCGCTGTATTGTTGACCGATGCACATTGACACCATCTGCAGCAAGATGATGCTGCAGGTCTTTGGAGGTGGTCTGTGGATTGTCCTTGACTGTTCTTACCATTCTTCTTCTCTGCCTTTCTGACATTTTTCTTGGCCTGCCACTTCTGGGCTTAACAAGAACTGTACCTGTGTTCTTCCATTTCCTTACTATGTTCCTCACAGTAGAAACTGACAGTTTAAATCTCTGAGACAACTTTTTGTATCCTTCCCCTGAACAACTATATTGGATAATCTTTGTTTTCAGATCATTTGAGAGTTGTTTTGAGGAGCCCATGATGCCACTCTTCATAGGAGATTCAAATAGGAGAACAACTTGCAAGTGGCCACCTTAAATACCTTTTCTCATGATTGGATACACCTGCCTATGAAGTTCAAAGCTCAATGAGGTTACAAAACCAATTTAGTGCTTTAGTAAGTCAGTAAAAAGTAGTTAGGAGTGTTCAAATCAAGAAATTGATAAGGGTGCCCATACTTTTGCACCCGTCAAATTTTGCGGATTTCACATTTTCTGTTAGTACAATAAACCTCATTTCAATCTAGAAATATAACTCAGTCCATCCGTTATTAGATATATGAAACTGAAATAGCAGTTGCAAAAACCCAAATTGTTATAAAGAAAAAAGGTTAACATTAATAGGGGTGCCCAAACTTTTTCATATGACTGTACAACAGAGAACGCATGTGAACGTTGTGGAGCGTGTGTGTTCCTTTATTTTACACGCTTCCATAGAGAATCATTGCAGAGACTCGCGCGAGAAACCCTCCAAATCGCAGCATGCTGCGATTTTTTTCTCAGTCCGATTTGGACTGAGAAAAAAATCACAGATGGGAGCTTGTAACGTCCGGGTGGTGGAACCTCTGGACCATACACCGGTTTCCCTTGAGGAGGCAGCCAGGCAGGTCACCCCGCCAGAGGGTCTGGGTGCACGGCAGCCGAAGCACTATTGGTAGCCGGACAGTCCGTAGGAGAGCAGGAAAGGTGGATGGAGTTCTGGACGGTGGTCCGGGTGACGAGGCTCAGAGTCCGAGGCCAGGTGGTAAGGTCAGACGGGATCCGGAACTTGCTGAGCGATGGAACGGGTCACCAAACGGAGCCAGGGACTGGAGACTGGCAGAGCTGCAGAGATGGTGGAACATCCGCCGAAGTCACCGTCAGGGTACGGGAATGAGCGTAGTTCGGAGCGGCTGACGTGGCAGGACAGGCTCTACGAGACAGGACAGGGTTAATGCAGGCAAAGCACAAGGCAAAGCAATAGGGGACCTGAACACTAGCTTGCTAAACACGTAGAACAGGCCCCGCCCACCAGGAAAGTGAATCTTAATATACCCTGTACCTGTCTATGTAATTTCCTGTTTCAGGGTGCTGGCCCTTTAAGAAAGGGTCAATGACCGCGCGCGCCCTAATGCGCATGCGCGAGGCCCGTGTGCCAGAAGCCAGTCCAGGGGGCGGTGCAGAGGAAGCAGGGGCGCCCGGCAGGGTGTCCCCTGTCGCTGAGGAGCGCCGGGAGCGGGGAGCTGGAAGCAAGGAGGGCACAGGCGAGGAAGAGGAGGCCAGGACCGGGGTGGTGAGCCGGGGACGCTGCCGGGAAGCGGGGAGCGGGCCACGGGAACCGGGAGGCGGAGCGCGGAGACCGAGGAGCGTGACAGTACCCCCTCCCCCACGCCCCCCTCCCCGCAATCGGGACAGGAAGACACGAATCAGAGGAGTGACAACATTCTCCCGGGGCTCCCAGGACCTATCCTCGGGACCATACCCCGCCCAGTCCACCAGGAAATACTGCCGACCTCGTACGGTCTTCATGGCCACGATATCCCTTACCGCATAGATGTCATCGTCAGCGATGGGAGGAGGAGCAGTACCGGCCTCAACGGAGAAGGGACCAAGGACAACAGGCTTGAGCAAGGATACATGGAAAGAGTTGGGTTTCCGCATCGTGGCCGGGAGCTGCAGCTTGTAGAAGACTGCATTAATCTTGCTGACGACTTTAAACGGCCCGATGTAACGAGGACCCAACTTGTACTATGGCAACTTCAATCGGACATACTTGGATGCAAGCCAGACCAGATCACCAGGGGAGAAACACGGGGGATCCAGGCGCCGTTTGTCTGCATGTCTCTTCATCCGCAAAGAAGCCCGCTCAAGGGAGGTCTTGACAGAGCTCCATATAGCTGAGAAGTCCTGGACCAGAGCATCTGCTGCGGGGACATCGGAAGCCGAGGATACTGGCAACGGAACCAAAGGCTGAAGTCCGTAAACGACTCGGAATGGAGAGCTGGAGGTGGACTCGCTGATGTGATGGTTGTGGGAGAACTCAGCCCAAGGAAGAAGCGTGGACCAGTCATCGTGATGGGCATTAACGTAGTGGCGTAGGAAGGAGGTCAGGATTTGATTGACCCGTTCCACTTGCCCATTCGACTGAGGATGGTAGGCCGAAGAAAAGTCCAGAGACACTCCCAGATGTTTGCAGAGGGCCCTCCAGAAGCGCGAGGTAAACTGAGTTCCTCTGTCGGACACAATGTGTGCGGGAAAGCCATGCAGTCAGAATATATGTTGGATGAAGGAGTCAGCTAGCTCCTGGGCAGAGGGCAGCCCGGCCATGGGAATGAAGTGAGCCATTTTTGAGAAACGATCCACCACAACCCATATGACTGTGTGTCCGGAGGATAAGGGTAAGTCCGTAATGAAGTCCATTGCGATATGTTGCCACGGAACAGAAGGAATGGGCAGATGCAGGAGACGTCCATATGGTAGGTGCTTGGGTGTCTTGTTCCGGGCACAGGACGGACAGGCCGAGACGAAGGTTGAGACGTCTTTACGGAGAGACGGCCACCAGTAGTGACGGACAATCATGCTCCAAGTCTTCTTCTGACCAGCATGGCTGGCGATCTTCGAGGCATGGCCCCAGTGCAGGACTCTCTGTCTGTCAGTATCTGGAACATAGGTTTTCCCAGGGGGTATCTGAGTTAAAGCGACAGGATTCACCGGAATGATTTTGCTGGGGTTGATGATGGGCTGGAACGTCTCCTCCTCCAACTCCACGGGCACTAAGGACCTGGACAAAGCATCTGCCCGCACGTTTTTGTCCGCAGGCCGAAAATGGAGTTGGAAATCAAATTGGGCAAAAAACAAGGACCAGCGGGCTTGTCGTGGGTTCATGCTTTGGGCTGACCGCAGGTACTCCAGATTCTTGTGGTCCATGTATATGATTACAGGGTATACTGCTCCCTCCAAGAGGTAGCGCCATTCCTCCAAGGCAAGCTTCACGGCCAGTAGCTCCCGATCCCCGATGGTGTAGTTGCGTTCGGGTGCCGAGAAGCTCTTGGAGAAGAATCCACAAGTGACCATCTTGCCGGAGGGGGAGTTCTGCATCAATACTGCCCCGCCTCCCGAGGAAGAGGCATCCACCTCCAAGGTGAACTGTCTGTTCAATTCAGGGCGATGGAGAACCGGGGAAGAAGCAAACGCCTGTTTCAAGGAGCAGAACGCGGCATCGGCCGCCGGGGACCAGTCCTTAGGGTTAGCTCCTTTCTTAGTCAAGGCAGAGAGAGGCGCCGTCAAGGCAGAGAAATGCGGGATGAATTGCCGATAATAGTTCGCAAAGCCGAGAAAGCGTTGGATAGCCTTCAGTCCGGAAGGAGGAGGCCAGTTGATGATGGCAGACACTTTCTCAGGGTCCATCTGCAGGCCAGTGTCCGAGATTACATAACCCAGGAAGGGAAGAGATGACTTTTCAAAGATGCATTTCTCGTACTTGGCGTACAGACGGTTCTCTCTAAGCCTCTAGAGAACTAGCTGCACATTTTCTCTGTGGGTCTGTAGATCCGGAGAGAAGACTAGGATGTCATCCAGATATACCACGACACAGACATACAGGAGGTCTCTGAACACGTCGTTCACTAGTTCTTGGAAGACTGCCGGAGCATTACACAGACCAAAGGGCATGACACAATACTCGTAGTGCCCATCCCGAGTGTTGAATGCAGTTTTCCATTCGTCTCCAGAGCGAATGCGAACCAGGTTATAGGCCCCACGCAGGTCCAACTTGGTGAATACACGAGCTCCTCGAAGCCGATCGAATAGTTCGGGGATAAGCGGCAGAGGGTATTTGTTCTCTACGGTGATCTGGTTTAAACCCCGGTAGTCGATGCAAGGGCGCAGATCACCTTCCTTTTTCTTGACGAAGAAAAACCCTGCTCCGGCAGGGGATGAGGACCTCCGAATGAACCCCTTTGCCAGGCTCTCGGTAATATAGGCAGACATAGCTCGTGTTTCCGCAGGGGACAAGGGTTATATCCTTCCTCTAGGAGGCGTGGTTCCTGGCAGTAAATCGATGGCACAATCGTAGGGACGATGAGGTGGTAGTACCTCGGACTCCTTTTTATCGAAAACGTCCGAGAAGGACCAGTAGGCAGAAGGCAGTCCTGGTAGAGACTCTGGAACCGGAGGGCGTCGAACGGGCTGGATGGTTTTCAGACATCTCTCGTGGCACGAGGAGCCCCATAGGGTGATTTCACCTGTACTCCAGCTGACCGACGGTTCGTGTGTCCGTAACCATGGGAGTCCCAGCAGGATCTGATGAGACATACGCGGGAGGACGTAGAAGGTGATCTTCTCGGTGTGCAGAGCACCGATCCGTACTTCCACAGGCTTGGTGATCAGTGAGACGGTGTCAGAGAGGGGTCTCCCATCTACCGAGGCGATCACCAGCGGTTTCTCTAGTGGGAGGACAGGCACCTGATACTTATCCACCGTGGCCTGCTGGATGAAGTTGCCTGCTGCTCCGGAATCAAGATACGCCTCTGCCGTGAACCGGGTCTCTTCTGTAGTGACTTGAATAGTCCAGGTAATGGAGTCTGAGAGTGTCCCAGCACCTAGGGTAGCCTCTCCTACCAAGCCTAGGCTTTGGAGTTTCCCGGCTTCTCGGGACAAGAGCGTAGCAGGTGTGAGCCATCACCGCAGTAGAAGCAGAGACCCTTTGCTAGTCGTTCTGCTCGGCGTTGCTCCGACTGCCTCAGGCGGTCAATCTGCATGGGCTCGTAGGTAGGCGCGCCAGGGGGCGCCGACTGAGGAGTGGTGGACTTCTGTGGTGGGGAGGAGTGCCGTATAGGACGCCTCTCGCGGGACACCTCTTTGGATCGTTCCTGAAAGCGAAGATCCACGCGAGTCGCCAGAGCAATCAGGGCATCCAGGGTGGAAGGCACGTCACGACCAGCCAGCTCATCTTTTATGCGAGCCGAGAGTCCTTCCCAGAAGGCGGCGGTTAGGGCCTCGTTGTTCCGCCCGAGTTCCGAGGCCAAGGTGCGGAAACGAATAGCATATTGGCCCACCGTCAGAGTCCCTTGACGTAGCCGGAGGAGGGATGAAGCAGAGGCGGCGGTGCGTCCGGGCTCGTCAAAGGTGGTACGGAAAGCCTGCAGGAATTCCTGGATATCAGTGGTCACCGGATCCTCTTTCTCCCACAAGGGGTTCATCCAGGCCAGTGCCTCTCCCTCTAGATGGGACATCATGAACGCGACCTTGGCTTGGTCGGAGGCAAAAAGGTGCGGCAGCAGCTGGAAATGGAGAGAGCATTGGTTTATAAATCCCCTGCAGGTCTTGGGATCTCCAGCGTACCGGGGTGGTGAGGCCAAACGAAGCTTGGAAGTATCTGAGGAGGCTGCCACGGGAGCTGCAGTCGTGGGTTGTGCAGTGGGAACCCGAGATGCCACAGGCGTGGTCGCTGCTTGTAGCGCGTTCAGACGGGCATCCACAGAAGTCATGAAGTTCAGCATGCGGGTCTGGGTCTCGCGCTGTCGTGTGAGTTCCTGCTGCAGGGCCGCTAGTGCTTCGGCGGGATCCATGGCCTGTTCTAGCTGTAACGTCCGGGTGGTGGAACCTCTGGACCGTACACCGGTTTCCCTTGAGGAGGCAGCCAGGCAGGTCACCCCGCCAGAGGGTCTGGGTGTACGGCAGCCGAAGCACTATTGGTAGCCGGACAGTCCGTAGGAGAGCAGGAAAGGTGGATGGAGTTCTGGACGGTGGTCCGGGTGACGAGGCTCAGAGTCCGAGGCCAGGTGGTAAGGTCAGACGGGATCCGGAACTTGCTGAGCGATGGAACGGCTCACCAAACGGAGCCAGGGACTGGAGACTGGCGGAGCTGCAGAGATGGTGGAACATCCGCCGAAGTCACCGTCAGGGTACGGGAATGAGCGTGGTTCGGAGCGGCTGACGTGGCAGGACAGGCTCTACGAGACAGGACAGGGTTAATGCAGGCAAAGCACAAGGCAAAGCAATAGGGGACCTGAACACTAGCTTGCTAAACACGTAGAACAGGCCCCGCCCACCAGGAAAGTGAATCTTAATATACCCTGTACCTGTCTATGTAATTTCCTGTTTCAGGGTGCTGGCCCTTTAAGAAAGGGTCAATGACCGCGCGCGCGCCCTAATGCGCATGCGCGAGGCCCGTGTGCCAGAAGCCAGTCCAGGGAGCGGTGCAGAGGAAGCAGGGGCGCCCGGCAGGGTGTCCCCTGTCGCTGAGGAGCGCCGGGAGCGGGGAGCTGGAAGCAAGGAGGGCCCAGGCGAGGAAGAGGAGGCCAGGACCGGGGTGGTGAGCCGGGGACGCTGCCGGGAAGCGGGGAGTGGGCCACGGGAACCGGGAGGCGGAGCGCGGAGACCGGGGAGCGTGACAGAGCTGCATCATTGATTAACGTGTCCGAGTGCAATGCGAGAATTACTCGCAATAAACTCGTCTGAGAAAATCCCAAGTGAGAAGCCGGCCTAACACAATCCAGTGTTGGAGTCTAGTTTTTGAGGATACTGGTCTGCTTAGGGAAACCATTGGTGCACTTATATATTGCAATCACAGTAAAATCCCCTCAGGAATTGTTCTCTCATTACTCTATAAGACAAAAGATACAGGTCCCAGCCGTAGCTGCTTACTTCTTGTTGCAGCAATATTAGTGTCATACCAAGATCCAGCTTGGGTTTGCAGCATTCATATTAATGGGAGCTCAGAGAGTGGACGGTCAGGAAGCTATGGAGAAATCTGGCTGATCTGCACAATGATAAGGCTCCAGGATCATGCCCTCTTTCTCACAGTGAGCTACGAAGGTGTGAGTACTCTTTCTTTGGCTCCACTCTGTACTTTCAACGCAAGGTGTTCTGCAGTTTATTATATTATAAAATCAAGCACTTAGTCATGCAGTTTGCCTTTACAATATTTGTAAAAGAATGAGAGCTCAATGAATTTGAGCATTGTAGTACAAAACGATGTCAGAATTGTAACATGTCAGGTTATGAAACTATTTCTTTCCTAAATATTCCAGAATCAAGTGAGAGTGGTAATAAAAAAAAATAGAAGTATTTAGGAACTACAGCCACTCAGCCATATGCGGGCATCTCACGGGACGATAAATCGAGTGATCGCATAAGCGATCGCACCCGCCTCCGTCGTTTGTGCGTCACGGCAATTTGTTGCCCGTGGCGCACAAAGTCGTTTACCCCCGTCACACATACTTACCTGCTGGATGACCTCGCTGTGGGCGGTGAACATCCTCTTCCTGAAGGGGGAAGGACGTTTGGCGTCAGTGACATCACACAGCGGCCGGCCAATAAAAGCGGAGGGGCGGAGATGAGCGGGACGTAAACATCCCGCCCACCTCCTTCCTTCCGCATTGCCGGCGGGACGTAGGTAAGCTGTGTTCGTCGTTCCCAGGGTGTCACACAGAGCGATGTGTGCTGCCTCAGAAACAACGAACAACCGGAGCACAGCAGAAGGAACGACTTTTTGAAAATGAACAACGTGTCAACGAGCAACGATAAGGTAAGTATTTTTGCTCGTTCACAGTTGTTTCGAGCTGTCACACGGTACGATATGTCTGACGATGCCGGATGTGCGTCACTAACGACGTGACCCCGACGACATATCGCCCGATATATCGTACCGTGTGACACCCGCAATAATATGGGAGACTGGAGAACGGAGTGCTTTACCAAGTGCTGAGGAACATAGTGCACAAAGATCGCTGACGCTCTGCCGATTCAATTATAAGATAAGAATGGACTTTCCAAGCCCCTGCTGGCATTAACAAAAACTGCACTGGGAGCTTCATGGCATGGACTTCCATAACCAAGCAGCTGCATGCAAGCCTTACATCACCAAGCATCAGATGGAGTGGCGTAAAGTACATCACCACTGGACACTGGAGTGGAGCAGCAGATACGTGTCCTGTGCAGTGCAGGATCACACTTCTCTATCTGGCATCTGGTGGATGAGTCTGGATTTGGAAAATGCCAGAAGATTGTTTGCAACCTACTACATTGTGCCAAATCTTTGGTGGAGGAATAATGGTATACGGTTGTTTTTCAGTAGGTGGCCTAGGCCCCTAAGTTTTACTTAGTGAAAATCTTAATGCTTTAGCATACCATGACATTTTGGGCTTTCAACTTGCGTTCCAGCAAAACTGTGCCTTAGTGTACAAAGCAAGGTGCAAAATAACAACTGTTTTGTAAAGAGACCTCACATCGGCCCTGTAAAACAAACACGTGATGACCTAGAATGGAGACAGTGAGCCAGACCTTCTCATCCAAAATTAGTGTTTGACTTCACAAATGTTCTTTTTAATGAAAGAGAAATATTTCCCACAGGAACCTACAAGATCTAAAAGAAATCCTTCTCAGAAGAATGGGAGCTGTTTTAGCAACAAAGGGACCAACTCTATATTAATGTGTATGGATTTAGAAATCCTGCAGCTGTAATGTATGGGCGACCCAATACTTTTGTCCAAATTGAGTTCTTATATAAATAAAGACTGTTTTGTACGTGGAATAGATACATCATAACATGTTTGGAGATTGTCAGCTCAGGTTATTTGCGTTGGCAGAATCTCATTCACACAATATGGTGTCATGGCCTATAGACAAATCTGTTCAATTATGCACAAGTACATCTTGCTGCCTTTCAGCAAAGAATGAAACTAAATGTGTTGCTGCCATATAACTGGAACTGTTTACACTGACAGTTATATTTTTAAGTAATCTTTGAACCAATGTTGTAGATCAGATATTTACGCAATTTGGACCAGAAATATAGATTTCATGTGTATGTGCACAGTCTCTTCAAACTGACAAAATACATTCTTCAATATTGAAACTGAAACACCAAAAAGGAAAAGTTGTGGAATTATGGAACTCACAGGATGGACAGACATGTTACTGACATGCAAATGATGAAAAAATGGAAACAAAATGTTTAAAACTTTTCAATTTTTTTTTTTAGTATTAACGTCACAGAAATCCCCACACTGTTTCACACTGCGTTATTACTTACGTTTTGTGGTCCCTTTGGAGCTTCCGTCCGAATACCGCTGCAAATAGGGTTTCGGACGCATGCACCGACAGTGCCATTGACTATAATGGAGCAGACTGAGTCAGTGTGTGCTGTCTTGCACCATGTTTGGGCGCATACGCTTTCTGCAAGCGCACACCCAGAAACCCATCCGTCCGAAACCTGTTTTGCGGGGGTGCTCAGAAAGAAACTCTGACGGGACCACTGAACGTAGGTAAAAATGTAATGTGAAGGGGCCCTAATACATCTTAGCTGCTATTAATAAGGTTATTAATGTTTTTCTGAAGAATGTTCTGCTGCACTGAATGCACTCGGGAAAATCATCCAGATCGCTGCTGGCAGCTATCTTAGCAATTTTCAACCAATGACCCAGATCTGTTCATTGGAAGCTAAGGCGGGCTTTACACGTTGCAACATCGCTTCCGAAATATCGTCGGGGTCACGTTGTTTGTTGACGCACATCCGGCGCCGGTAGCGACATCGCAACGTGTAAATCCTAGGTGAGATGATAAACGATCGCAAAAGCGTCGAAAATTGGTGATCTGTGTAGCGTCGGACATTTTCATAATGTCGGGTCGACCGCAGGTACGATGTTGTTTGTCGTTCCTGCAGCTCCACACATCGCTGTGTGTAAACCCGCAGGAGCGACAAACATCTCCTTACCTGCGTCCCGGCAGCAATGCAGAAGGGAGAAGGTGGGCGGGATGTTATGTTCCTCTCATCTCCGCCCCTCCGCTTCTATTGGCCGGCCGATTAGTGACGTCGCGGTGACGTCGCTGTGACGCCGAACGCACCTCCCCCTTGAAGGAGGGATAGCTCGGCAGTCACAGCGACGTCATCAAGCAGGTATGTGCGTGTGACGCTGCTGTAGCGATAATGTTCGCTACGGCAGCAATTATCACAAATCGCATGTGCGAAGGGGGGCGAGTGCTATCGCGCTGGACATCGCTAGCAATTGCTAACGATGTCGCAACGTGTAAAGCCCGCCTAAGTCTGGAGATGCGGGAGGCCATGATAGCACATTTAGGCCAAGCAGGCTGCTCTCAATAACGCAAGCAAGATGTTTGTTGTTGTCATGCTAAACATTTGCTCCCGAGATACTTTAGACCATGGGTCCCCAATTCCAGTCCTCAAGGGCCGCCAACAGTGCATGTTTTCAGAATTTCCTTAGTATTGCACATGTGATAATTTAATCACCTGCACCATTGATGATTTCAACACCCATGCAATGCTAAGGAAATCCTGAAAACATGCACTGTTGGCGGCCCTCGAGGACTGGAGTTGGGGAACCCTGCTTTAGACAAATGATTGGACCACTCATTCCACAATTGATGCATTCTGCAAGTGAAATTTGATATTTTATACTAAGCCTAAGGCAACAAGCAGTGCTTACACAAGCCAACGGAAAGCATTTGCATGACATTGGGCTACGAGCCACATATCCAGCTTCAAGTGCTCCACTGATATTCATGCCACTGGTCTTAACTGCAAAATATCTTCCATCCCATCTCTAGAACATTGTCTTTAAAAAACACAAACCACAGAACAGTGTATGCCCAAAATATGTCCAGACACTAAACCAGACCCCGTAAATGCAGTCTTCAGACAGTAGTTTTTATATAAATTTAGACCGCATAGCTGGCCTACTAAATACAGTGACAAGCAAAAGGGTAACAATGTTTTGAACAGTTGACTTTCAGGTTCCATATCTCAACATCCACTACAGCTTTGAGCTTCAGACTACCTTCATTTTATAGACAATCATTTTGGCTATCTCATACATAAATTTTTCTTGCAACTATTTAGCATATAATTAGTTATGTAGATTCTTGTCACCTTGTTACCCTTTTCCTTGTCACTGTAAATATAGACAGCAGACCAGACCCACTAAATAAATACCAATCCCCAATCCCCAAATTAATATAAATCTCCGAGAAATTAAAAATGCATGCACAGACCATACATTCATTAAGCAAATATAGACCCTACAGACCTTAACAGCTCAGCTCATATTCTGTGAAATCCTTCAGCTCTGTCCTCTGATTTCAGGACCTCTGCAGAAATGGTCAGGTTACTGAATCTTTGCAAGTTCTTTAATATTTTCTGATCAAATTTAGAGATTTTTGCACATTTCAGTTTCATCATTTCCAGCACGGTGGCTCAGTGGTTAGCACTGCAGTCTTGCAGCGCTGGGGTCCTGGGTTCTAATCCCACCAAGGACACCATCTGCAAGGAGTTTTGTATGTTCTCCCCGTGTTTGCGTGGGTTTCCTTCGGGTACTCCGGTTTCCTCCCACACTCCAAAGACATACAGATAGGGACTCTAGTTTGTGAGCCCCAATGGGGACAGTGTTGCCAATGTATGTAAAGCGCTGTGGAATTAATAGCGCTATATAAATAAATAAAATTATTATTATTATTATCATTGTTTTTGCCATAATTCATGAAACCTCAATGTACATCAAGTCCCTATAATTGTATTTGTTCATCAGTACACACATTCCACAATCCATGTTGAGAGATGGCACACGAGGCAGTTGCTAAGTCTCATAAAGACCACCCATCTATATACATTATCAGGACATGTCAAAAAGGGGGTACCTCTGCCACGGACTTCCCTTTGTGAGCTAGAATGGCCGAATTGGTGCACTCACACTACATGGACTTCCATTAAGTGGTTGAAGGTTGCAGATTGAAGAGAGACTAGATCCATAATGATCAGTTGATTGTCACACCCACTGTCTTTATGAGATAACTGTTTACAAGGTTAAGATTACATGATAAAGCAAGTCGTAAGGTCCAGTCACACTAAGCAACTTACCAGCGATCCCAACAACGATAGGGATCGCTGGTAAGTTGCTAGGAGGTTGCTGGTGAGATGTCACACTGCGACGCTCCAGCGATCCCACCAGCAACCTGACCTAGCAGGGATCGCTGGAGCGTCGCTACACGAGTTGCTGGTGAGCTCACCAGCAACCAGTGACCAGCCCCCAGCGCCGCGTGGAAGATGCTGCGCTTGGTAACTAAGGTAAATATCGGGTAACCAACCCGATATTTACCTTGGTTACCAGTGCACGGAGCTACACGTGCAGAGAGCAGGGAGCAGCGCACACTGAGCGCTGGCTCCCTGCTCTCCTAGTTACAGCACACATCGGGTTAATTACCCGATGTGTGCTGCAGCTACATGTGCACAGAGCAGGGAGCAGCGCACACCGCTTAGCGCTGGCTCCCTGCTCTCCTAGCTACAGCACACATCGGGTTAATTACCCGATGTGTGCTGCAGCTAAATGTGCACAGAGCAGGGAGCAGCGCACACTGCTTAGCGCTGGCTCCCTGCTCTCCTAGCTACAGCACACATCGGGTTAATTAACCCGATGTGTCCTGCAGCTACATGTGCACAGAGCAGGAGCCGGCACTGACAGTGAGAGCGGCGGAGGCTGGTATCAAAGGTAAATATCGGGTAACCAAGGACAGGGCTTCTTGGTTACCCGATGTTTACATTGGTTACCAGCCTCCGCAGAAGCCGGCTCCTGCTGCCTGCACATTTAGTTGTTGCTGTCTCGCTGTCACACACAGCGATGTGTGCTTCACAGCGGGACAGCAACAACTAAAAAATGGCCCAGGACATTCAGCAACAACCAACGACCTCACAGCAGGGGCCAGGTTGTTGCTGGATGTCACACACAGCAACATCGCTAGCAACGTTACAAAAGTTGTTCGTTAGCAGCGATGTTGCTAGCGATGTTGCTTAGTGTGACGGGGCCTTAAATGTGCCCATATGCATTAGACTAAACTTGGTGATTGTGAACATTTTCAACCGTACTGAATGTTTTTGTGTGAAATGTAGATACAAATGATTGTTTTAGCTAATTTACCTTGATAAAAAAAATTCATACAAAGTTTGCTTGTTGTTTGCTGGCATTATACGGTATAACAAGTATGGCCAGTGTAAGGAATTGTAATTGCCAATATGGGCTAAAATGTTGCCAAAGTATTCATTGTTTAGTGGTTGTTCAACCATCCACATATGTCTATCTAATCTGTATGTCCACCTTTACACACCAACCTGTTCCTACAGGCCCTACAGATATTAAAGGACTTTTCTGAGAATGAAATAAAATGGTGTCTCTGCTATAATTCAAACTGTAACCTGTCCTAGTCTATTTTCAGGACAGTCTGTACACAGAAGATATGTAGCTCACGAGACCTGTGTTTCAACTCACAAGAGCTGTATCACACATACCTCACTACCACTAGGTGTCATATGTGAAGAAATATATCACTTCCTCCCTGAGCACTATGTAGATTATCTCCAGAATCTCCAGGTTCATCCTCCTCTATCTCCTCCTTACTTGTTCTCCAGTTGGGTTCAGACTCCCTGCACTGTTATAAAGCTGTCAGACTGAAGGAGAAGGGGGACATAGCTAGAGATGTCTTCATCAAGCAAAACGTGGATTAAAATACTTCACACATCAGCGCCTGCAGCTTACTGAAGTTCCGAATATGATACAGCTCTTGTGAGTTGAAACACAGGAGCTATATATCTGTATATCGTCAGTCTGCAGCCATTATTGACACGTGACTAGTACAAGCCACTTATAGCTTCTAATTGGAAGAAACCTGTGGTGCCCACTATCTCTGAGATCGTAGAGACTACTTCTCTTCACAACAACTTCGAGAAGTACTTTGTTACCATTAACAATGCCTTTGCCTCCTATTACCGAAGATGGGATCACTGGAATAGTTTTATACAAGGTGTTACATAAATAAATATTATTTATAACTACCTAAAAACCTTTTCATAACATGAATCCTTTTATTCAAACCTCCAGCCATGATTTCTTGACAATATGCTTATATTCCTAGAATGGAAACCTGTTAACATGGTTGAGATTTGTTTATGTTCATTGTTCTTCCTTTTACCCACACCCTTTTCACCCTGTTTTCCTTGCCTTCACCCTCCTCCCCTTTTTCCCTTTTTCATCCCCAATAAAGTAATTACTTTATCTCCCCCTCCCCTATCCCTTCTCTTTTCCTATACCTATCCCCCCAGATAAAAACATTTTATTCATATAATAGATCTAAACATGTATTCAAATAATGGTATGCTACGCATAATAATATCTTGATTGTGTGGATTTGATATGTTATTCTGTTAACCTTATTTTAATAAAAATATACAGTATGAAAACAAGCCGCAGTTTGAATTTTCCCAGGAACGCAATTTTATTTCATTACTGGAGAACCTCTTTAATCTGGTAATGTTGGAAACCTTAAGTCCAGTTGCATACAGTACTTATAAATTATACATATATACTCTTTTATTTTCAAGTGTCAGCTGTTTGTCTGCTTATATGGTGTCCATAGACTTCTTTATTTTTCTCTGCAGGTACATACATCTATACTCTGAATGGCACAGATCCTGAAGGCTATCCAGTCATATATGGTTTAACCTTTGAACCGGGATCAAAACGCTACTTTACCATTGACCCTATACGTGGTAACGTCACAGTGATTGAAGAGTTGGACCGGGAGGTAAATTTACTCTATACTGTATACATGAGTATAAATGAATACCGTATTCCTTCTGTGTAATTATAAATGAAGCTAATCTTTTCAGTTCTAAAATTACATAGATTTTAACCATAATGGTGTTAAATCGTGATAATATATGCAGTATATTTCCCATATTCTCATTATCATTGTGTCTTTTCGCAACTTACAGAAACAAGATGAGATTGAGGCAATTGTTAGCATATCAGATGGAATAAATAAGGTAAGTGTGTTGTATTAATAAGACTTAAGGGGGCTTTACACGCTACGATATCGTTAATGTTTTATTGTCGGGGTCACGTCGTTAGTCATTAACGGTATCGCAGCGTGTAACACTTACCAGCGACGTTAAGCGTCCTCCAAAGTGGTGAAAATCGTTCACCATGGAGAGGTCGTCCTAAAACCAAAAATTGTTAATGGTTGTTTAAAGATGTTGTTCCTGCGGCAGCACACATCGCTGTGGGTGACACCGCAAGAGCGAGGAACCTCTCCTTACCTGCATCCCGCCCGCAATGAGGAAGGAAGGAGGTGGGCGGGATGTTCGTCCCACTCATCTCTGCCCCTCCACTTTGATTGGCCGGCCGCTTAGTGACGTCGCCGTGATGTCGCCGTGACGCCGAACGCACCTCCCCCTTGAGGGAGAGTTTGTTCGGCAGTCACAGCGACGCTGCAGACCAGGTGAGTGCATGTGACGCTGCCGTAGCGATTATGTTCACTACGGCAGCGATCACACGATATCGCATGCACGATGGGGGCGGGTGCTTTTGCGTACGATATCGCTAGCAATTGCTAGAAATATCGTAGCGTGTAAAGCCCGCTTTAGCGTGATTGGGGATATTCGCTATGCAATTTACACCAGCTTTTTATTTACAGTACATTTATGTATATATACATTATGCATTAGCTAACAAATTCTGCATCTTTGACAGATTGACTATCATTTACAAAAGACCATAGTATAACTTACAGCAGAAATCTACTAACAGCAGAAAGCATACATTGAATAGTTATGAATGGGAAGTGCTACTTAACAGTGGCATGAATAAGTTTAGGTATCCCTGGTCAAAATTACTGTTATTGTGAACAGTTAAGCAAATTGAAGATGAAATGATCTCTAAAAAGCATAAAATTAAAGATGACACATCCTTTGTATTTTAGGCAAAAAATGATACATATTTTTTCTTCTTTTGCATTTTTAAAATTACAAAAAGGAAAATAGGCCTATGCAAAAGGACACCCTTGAAGGTTTGTGTGCTCAGATAACTATGACCAAGATTTCAGACCTTTATTAGATTGTTATGGCTTTTTCACTATTATTGTTAGGAAAAGCCAGGTGATGCAAATTTCACAGCTTTATAAAAGCCCAGCCTCCTCTAACCTTGTGCCAAAATAAAACAGTATCTCGGTTCTTCTAAACAGCTGCCTAGCACTCTGAAAATGATTATGATGCAGGCCCACATAGCAGGAGAAAGCTATAAGAACATGGCAAAGCATTTTCTAGTTGTTCCTTCCTCAGTTCAAAATGTTACTAAGAATTGGCAGTTAACAGGAACAGTGGAGGTCAAAATACTGGAAGACCAAGCAAAATTTCTGTGAGAGATTTTTGCAAGATTGCTAGAGATGCAAAGAAGAACCATTGCTTGACTGCAAAATACCGTCATGAAGATTTTGTAGACTCTGGAGTTGTGGTATATTGTTCTAATGTTCAGAGATGTCTGCATTTATATAGCCTTTCTGGAAAAGTCATCAAAAGAAAATCTCTCCTGCGTCCTCACCACGATTATTCAGCGTCAGAAGTATGCTAAAGAGCATCTAAAAAAGCATGATGCATTTTGGAAACAAGTAAAGTGGACTGATGAGGTTAAAATAGAACTCTTTGGCCACAATAATCAAAATTATATGTAGAGAAAAAAGGGCACAGAATTTAAGGAAAAGATCAAATAACCAACTATTAAGCATGGTGGTGCAGAAGTCATGCTTTCGGGTTATGTTGCAACTAGAGATGAGTGATCCTGCCAAGGATCGGATCGGTTCAGGATCGCTGAACCCGCCTGAGATCGCTGATTGGATCAGTGATCCTAGCTGATCTGATCGTTTATCCTAGCCAAACCCATTAAATTCAATGGGAGGCAAAAGTGATGTGTTGTAAAATGGTGTGTGAGGGAGCTGTAAAAGAAAGAAAATAAAAAAGGGTTATAGAAGTACATACTTACCAAGTCTCCCCACAGCTGCAGCTCTGCTTCGGAGTCCACTCATACATATTCACTGCTTTCCCTTTCCATCTTTGATTGGCTGCCATTGGACCATGCCCCCATCCTCTGAAACAGCGTCTGTGATTGATTGGAATCACAAATGCTGTCTGTGTCCTCATACTGGTGATAAATAAATAAATAGATAAATAAAAATGTTATAAGGTCCCACCTGTATTGAAACCAGCGCAGATAAAGCAACGGCTACAGGCTGCAGCTGCTGCAGCTCCCAGCTATGCGCTTATCATGGCTGTGTATCAAAATAAGAGGCTTTTTTTCTAAAAAAATAATATTTAAACAAATAAATAATTTAAAAAAACGGTGTGCGGTCCCCCCCCAAGTTTGATACCCAGCCAAGATAAAGCTCGACAGCTGGGGGCTTGTATTCTCAGCTGAGGTTATTGACCCCCTAGCCTAAAAATAGCAGCCTGCAACCGCAAAAGATTAACACATCCATTAGATGTAACGATCCCAGCACTTTACCCAGCTCATCCCGATTGCCCTGGTGTGGTGGCAATCTGGGTAATAATGGGTTAATAAGCTCTGTAAGGGTCTGAGACCCCCCCACTAATCCTATAAGTAAAAATAAATAAACACAAACACAGTAAAATCGTTTATTTAAAAAAAAAAACACCCTCTTTCGCCAATTTATTAATCCCAAAACACCCAAATCTGATGTAATCCACACTACGTGGGTCCCACGACGATTCCAGCTTTGATACATCTGAAGGCACAGCGCGTGGCCATAGAACATGACAGCTCGCTGTGGGTTATAATCAAAGACTGAGCCATGTGATGAGCGGTGACATCACTGAACCTTCTGAGGTGAAGTGACTGAGTTTATTGAGGACCCTTGAGGTCAGGTTATCTGTAGTCACAAGTGTAGTGCCGTGGAAACCTTTAGCTGTGACCACAACTAACCTGAGTGATGTCACCACTGATCGCTAAGGCTCAGTCTCTGCCTGAGGCTCACAGCAAGCGGTCATACTCTATGACCTCAAGCTGTCAGTTCAGATGGAGCAGAACTGGAATTGTCGTGGGACCTCGTGTGGGTTACGGTCTATCTGGGGGTTAATAAAGTGGTGAAAGTGTGTGGGTTTTTTTTATATTATACTTCAAATATAAGATTTGTTTTATGTAAGTGTTTATTTATTTTCACTTACAGATTCGCAATAGTGGTCCCCATTACTAATCGTGGGCTTAGTGGCAGCTGTGAGCTGCTATTGACCTCTTATTAACCCGATTATCACCGTACCATGGCAATCGGGAAGAGCCAGGACAAGTTCCTGGATTGTCGCATCAAATGGATGCGACAATCCTGGGTAGATGCAGGCTGGTATTTTTAGGCTGGGTGGCAATAAACATGAGCTTCCTCAGCCTGGGAATACCAGCTCCCAGACTATCAGGCTTTATCTTAGCTGGGTATCAAAATTGGAGGTGACCGCATGCCATTTTTTAAAAATAATATATTTAAACAATGTAAAAAAAAAAGCTGCATGCAGTTCCTCTTATTTTGATACACAGCCAAGATAAGCGCATAGCTGAGGGCTGCAGCCTGTAGCAGTATACTTTATCTGTGCTGGTATCAATATATAGGGCAACCACATGGCATTTTTTTATTTGTTTATTTATTTTACACCAGCAGTATAATGCTGTCAGAGAGGGTGGGGGTACAGTCTGACTGTAGCCAATCAGACACACCAGTGGGCGGGGAAAGCAGTGAATATGTATGAGGGATAATTATCAGTCCAGGAAGTAGGGTTGCAGCCAGTAAGTATGTACCAAGTACTGCTTTAACCCTTCTGCTTCCTTTTTTTACAGTGGCCAATCACAGCCATGCCAGTACTTGACATGGCTGTGATGGGCGGGGAGAGGATGGTTTTTGCAATCTGAACATTTACCGATCCTTGGCAAGATTACTGACTTTTGCGGTAAATGTTTGAATGTCCGATCCCGATCCAATCCTGCCAAAGATTGTACGATTTTAACATTTTCTGATTTTTGCCGATCAGGATCGCTCATCTCTGGTTGCAACCATTGGCACAGTGAACATTTCACTGATAGAGGGAAGAATGGATTCAATGAAATTTCAATAAATTCTTGATGCAAACATAACACCATCTGTAAAAAAAAGCTGAAGTTGAAAAAAAGATTGCTTGTACAAATAGATAATGATCCTAAACACAGGGCAAAATCCACAATAGACTACCTCAGAAGGCGCAAGCTGAAGATTTTACAATGGCCCTCACAGTCCCCTGATCATGTACATCATTGAAAATCTGTGGCTAAACCTCAGAAGAGCAGTGCATGCAAGACGAGCCAGGAATCTCACAGAATTTGAAGATCCTTTGAAGAAGAATGGATAAAAATCGCTCAAACAAGAATTGAAAGACTCTTGGCTGGCTACAAAAAGTATTTTCAAGCTTTGAAACTTGCCAAACGGGGGTGCTATTAAGTACTAACCAGGCAGGGAGCCCAAACTTTCGCGTTGGCCCATTTTCACTTTTTTGTTAATTTAATTATGTAAAAGATTAAAATATATATTTTTTGCCTAAAATAGAAAGGAAATGTTTAATCTTTAACTTTATATCTTTTAGAGATCGTTTCATCTTTAACTTGCTTTACTGTTCACAATAACAGTAATTCTGACCAGGGGTGACCAAACTTTTGCATGCCTCTGTAATAAAAGCACTCACGAGTACAATCTAACCTCCTTTCCTCTACAAAAAGCTGTGTATATATGACATCTTGTATTTAAAAAGACTATTGTCTTCACTTGTTTGTATTCTTTTTATTGACTGATACAAATGTCAAATTGTTTATAAAGCTGGCATACATTGAAATGTAAGTACTTGGACACAGTGGAATATACAATACCGAAAGTGGACCTGTCGATAGACTTCACAACACCAATGTCATACATTACTAAATAGTTATCTTTAACCTGTGGAGGCTGGTGTACTAACTTTGAAAATTCATGACAGAATGACGGTATAATCATCTTGATAGATCTGCTGTAAAAGCTGTGGAATTTTTTCACAAGATGCAATTTTTTTTACATATTGCATTGGTTACATTGAGTTGAACATGTTTATTTTTTCATCCATTTTTATCCATGTGCAGAATGCAACTCGCTCAAAGTTTCATACTTATCTCATTTTGAATAGTCCCAGATTCAGATGTCTGTGATTTTTCTCATATCTAAAAACATGGACATTTTTTTTCTAGATTTAATTTCTTCACTTTACTCACTTATATTGCACTAATAGCTGTAGTACCCAGGCATTGCCCGGGATATAACTGTCTCTCTCCTAGTCTCTGTCTGTCTGTGTCTGTCTGTTTATGTCTCTTTCTGTCTGTCTCTTTCTGTCTGTCTCTGTGTTCCTGTCTCTGTGTGTCTGTCTGTATCTGTCTGTCTGTCTCTCTGTCTTTCTCTTTCCCTGTCTATCTGTGTGTCTGTGTGTTTGTCTCTATCCATGTCTGTCTGTCTGTGTCTGTCTCTCTGTCTGTGTGTATCTCTCTGTCTGTCTCTGCATCAGTCTCTCTGTCTCTCTATCTCTGTGTCTTTCTGTCTGTTTCCCCATCTGTCTCTTTCCCCATCTGTCTCTTTCCCCATCTGTCTCTTTCCCCGGCTGTCTCTTTCCAGGTCTCTCTCTTTCCCCGTCTGTCTCTTTCCCCATCTGTCTCTTTTCCCGGCTGTCTCTTTCCAGGTCTCTCTTTTTCCCCATCTGTCTCTTTCCCCTTCTGTCTCTTTCCAGGTCTGTCTCTTTCCAGGTCTGTCTCGGTCCAGGTCCATCTCTTTCTCCGTCTGTCTCTTTCCCTGTCTGTCTGTTTCCCCATCTGTCTGTTTCTTTCCCTGTCTCTTTCCCTGTCTGTCTCCTTGTCTGTCTGTCTCTTTTCCTGTCTCTTTCCCTGTCTCTGTCTCTTTCTCTGTCTTTGTCTCTTTCTCTGTCTGTCTCTGTCTGTCTTTTTCCCTGTCTGTGCCTATCTCTTTCCCTGTCTGTATCTGTCTGTCTCTTTCCCTGTCTGTGCCTGTCTTTCTGTGTCTGTCTGCCTCGGTCTGTCTCTTTCCCTGTCTGTCTCTTTCCCTGTTTGTGCCTCTCTGTCTGCCTCTGTCTGTCTCTTTGATTGTCTGTCTCTGTCTCTCTCTCTTTTCTGTCTCTCTCTCTCTGTCCCTTTCTGTCTGTCTCTTTCTGTCTCTCTCTATCCGTCTGCCCACCGATATGTTATTACCTCACACATAAGCTTCTTATACTATAAATGTCCTTTGATGCTATAGCAACCAATCACAGCTGTTATTAAAAACCTTTAGCTCACAGTTCTGTTCACTTTAATGGAGGCAGGTTTTTTGGAGAGTTAAGGGCACTTTATACACTGCGATATTGCTATCGATATCGCTAGCGAGCGTACCCGCCCCCGTTGGTCGTGCGTCACAGGCAAATCGCTGCCCGTGGCGCACAACATCGCTTACACTCGTCACGCAGATTTACCTTCCCTGCGACGTCGCTGTGGCTGGCGAACCGCCTCCTTTTTAAGGACGCGTCTCCTAGCAACCGCCGCTCACCACTACCAGACTGTCTCGCTCCACTCCTTTCCTTTCTGCCTCTGCAACTTTAGCTTCCAGGCCCTCCACTACACCCCTTGATGAGATGTGGAGGTAAGCCCCCTCTTGAGTCTACCCAAGGGTCCCCTCTCAAGGTGGGGGAGACCTGGTTGCTATGTGTCTGTGCGTACACACCCTATTCAAGCCTTTAGGATTACCTGGAAGTACTGCCACAGCATGGGTGCAGTACTCAGTGGTGCCTGACCAGGTCAGGGGCGCCACACATGCACCACCAATGATATTATGAAAAGGAGCGACGTGTCAACGATCAACGATTTTTGATGTTTTTGCGATCGTTGATGGTCGCTTCTAGGTGTCCCATGCTGTGATGTCTCTAACGACGCCGGATGTGTGTCACTGACGACGTGACCCCAGCGATATATCGTTAGCAATATCGCAGCGTGTAAAGCACCCTTAACTGTAAAGCACGGGGTTAAATTTTCCCATCAAAACATAGTCTATGACGTTCCCTGATTCAAATGAGGTGTCTGTGCAAAATTTCAAATTTCGTGATTGTAAATGCGACAGTGCGGATTCTTTTAGCGGACATATACATACATACACACACACACACACACACACACACACACTCAATTGGTATATTAGATTAATTCCACAGCACTTTTAAGGTGCCATCATCACTGTCACTATTAGGGCTCACAACCTAAACTCTATCGGTTTGTCTTTGGAGTGTAGGAGGAAACCAGAGAAACCTGAGGAAACCCACTTAAACACTGGGAGAACATACAAACTCCTTGCAGATTTTTTCCTTGGTGGGATTTTGAACCCAGGATCACCGTGCTGCCCCATGTCCATCAGTTCACCAGTGTTTAACATCTGAGTGACATCAGTGTTTTGTCAGTGTTTTACCATCAGTTTCATCAGTAATTTGCATGGAGGATAAATAAATATATTTGAAAGTTTTTTTCTATCCACTCCAGTGTTAATTATGGATAGTGCTCAGATTGCACACTGATTTCATCTGCGTGCTGTCCGTGATTTTCATGGACCCATGAAATGACTTATATTTGTCATTTCGATCCATGACTTAGATCAACAATGGACATGTCGCCATGGTTTTTGGGGACTAGTGAATAACCCCATTGAATTTAAAATGATACTTGTTCTATCTGTGAAAAACATGGTCAGAACATGAACATGACTCACAGGCATCTGAATGAGGCCTAAAGATTAATTTTATGTGTCCAAAATACTGTTGCCTTTACTAGCTTTCATGAACTCGCACAGCTTTATTCCTGTACAGCTTTCTCCCAATAAGCTGCTCTCTACTGCGCTGACACAGAAGCTGCCTGTGTGATCTCTATCCCTTCACCTGCATGCTCTGCAGCACGTGCTATCCTTTCTCTCTAATGTTCCCTGCAGATGTGATAACAAAATATAATTTTTTGTGATAAATAGCATACCTCCCAACTTTTCAAGAACAGAAAGGACAATTTTGATCACGCCCATAGCCACACCCAAGCCCCACCTTTTTGTCATTTCTTTCTATTGCAGCAGGACAATTAATGACCAAAATTTATAATGAGGATAAGGGTCCAAAAACTAGTATACCCAAAAGAAAAAAACCTTAGAAGTGAAGTAACTACAATTATTTAAAAAAACAAAATATTAGGTATACAGTACATGAGGGGTATATATACAATGATATAGATAGCTATCCTCGGAGGTAAACACCCTAAATAGTGACGAAGTAGCACCCCCGCTTAATGTCGGTAAGACCTATATGTGTGACGAATGTCTTGCATCTGCAGTTTACATCTTGTATTAAAGTGGATTTACTTTGAGCTGATGCTAAAAGGGTTAAGGACTCATACCCTTCTGGCTTTGTTTACTCAAAACCTTATCATAGCTGTGGCATCTTGTAATTATAACCTTCTGCTATATTTACCCACTCCTTGCTTTACTCCATGCTGGTGATAAAATCTCTATACTGACCACTTTGAATGAGCCAATCTCTGGAGAAGCTAAGGTTGCAGCTGAAAAGTTTCTTGCTGGAGAAACTTAGGATTGCTTTTGTTGTGTCTTTCCCCATATATTTCTCTCACTTTTCTCATGTTGTCTTATTGTAGCAGTGGGACTAGTGTATTGTTGCTCTACTAACTAGTTAGGGTCATTTAATGGTCAGCAAGGGCCTAGGCACATGACGGCACATGGGGGAATGACACGTCTAGTGCTGTTATGGGGTGCAGGGATCAGCCACAGATGAGTGTGAGATGATGATCCCTCTTCCCTCTCGTTATCACCAGGACTTTCCTTAAACATCTCTCCTGGTTTTCTCTCTCTATTGCAGCACATGTTGGACTTTCCCTTGTCCCAGCATGATAATATGTTCCTTTAAGTGCCCTATATTCAAAACACACTGAAACAAAACGTATATTTCTGGTGAACGTATACACAGCCCCATGTCAAAATATCAAACAGATATAATCCTCAGACTCATAAAGTTAATTATTACCTTATAGTGCAGTTGCTGATACAGGTCCATAGATATGCAGTAAACTGTCCCAATCCATATAGAGCCCAATGTCAGGTATCACACAGATATAGTCCTCAGAAACCTGAATTTCATGTTGGTGAATTAATTAAAGATAGCAGTCAATTAATAATATGGAAAAAAATTCGCCATGAGAAAAAACTGATGTTCTGAAGGTACTTAAGCTTAAAGTTTAAGTGCTTATAAGGATCCATAAATACGTAGTAAACCATCTCTATGCATTTTACCCCCAGATCCTGGGGTTCATTAGGGGACTACAAGTTGCATGGAGCCTCAATATTGAAGAGTGGGATACTGTTAATACAGATTTAGATATCAATGGCTGCCACATGTAATGGTAGTGTGTGCAGATAGACCAAGCAGCACCCCATAAATAGCTGGAAGAGACATCCCACTCAGTAGATAAGTGACATTGTATCATGCGTTCCAGAGGTTACTGCACACTACAAGTGACGTCCACTGTGCATAGGATAAGAGATGATATCACCATGTGCGGTGGAACGCATTATACGCTCCAAAGTGTGACGCGCACCAGACGTGATCTCTACAGTGCACAGGAAGTGATGTTATCAGGGACTATGGAAGACAGATACAATGCGTCAGGTGGCGTTTACAGTGGCAGGAAATATGGCATCTTCATAGGAGAAACTTTCTCATTTTTATGTAAGCTTCACTATATGAATATTTCATCTAGCTTTTCTGTGTCTGTAAGGCTATGCTCACATGTAGAGTGAATTCTATGTTGTTTGTTTTCAGTAAATGTCCACACAACACTACGCAATAACAATCTTCTCTAATTATTGCATGTTTGCTGCATTTTTTATGCCTTTTCCCCTTATTTGATGTGCTTTTGGTGTAGATGTGAAGCAGTGTTATATTTGTGGTTTGAGTCGGCACTTTAAAAAAGTTACAGCAATTTTTGACAGTTTTTTAAGCTCCACATAGAGGACTTTAGAAAGAAAAAAGCACCAAAACTGCACCGTTCATCCACTTTAGGCGCACAGTGGGCAAAGTGGTTGTAATTTCATAAGAACTCTGCCCTCAGTGCGTTTACAGACGTTGCTGAACTTTTTGATTTTGGTCCTTTTTGTCTCTATAAGCATCTATGAGGAGCCTGAAAATGCACTAAATAAAGGGGAACATCATAAAAAAATGCTGCAAAAATGTCATATTCATAAAAGATTGTTATTGTGTCGTGTCGTGTCGTGTGGACACCTACAACACAATAGTAGTAGAAAAACTCAGCATTTACTCTACATGTGAACACTTCAGGATTATATTTTCATTACATTTTTTTACAGTTTAATGGGGAAAAAAATCAATAATGCTTATTTTTTATGCCATTTACCTATCACGATAACATGTCTGATTGCTGTGTTGTGTGGGTCGTTACGATTACAGGAACACAAAATATGTCCATGTTATTTGCTGTTTTGTGATATTGTGATATGTATTATATTTTCAAAAGCAAATTAAATATTATATTATTGTAGTTGTTTATTGTTATTTCTTAGTATCTTTATAGAAAGACAAATACATCTGAAATTATCCCTTTAAAATATAGATACACAGCAATGCATTGATAAACAGATTGATGTCAGGAGTGTCTGTGGCTCATATCTTTGGCTGTTGCCTGTAATGTTGTAGGTTGTGGGTTCAAGTTCCAGTGCGTGTCATGAAAAAAAGAGAAAATTATATATTTGCAGTTGTTTTTAATTATTTTTAGTAGTTTTATAGGAATAACAAAATATGTCCTTTTTTCACTTCTAGAGAACATGGACATAAAAATACTTTGCATGTAACTCTATATACCAGTATAATCTATTTCTGGATGCAATGTTGAATAATGATAAAATAGGGTGCACAACCAAAAGATAAGAAGAAAAGAGTACTATATCATGTATTAACAGTAAACATGAAAAAGGGGAAGAAAAAGCAATACAATAGTGTTAAGCACTAGAGTTGGGTGAATGTGCTCGGTATTCGAACGAATATTAGTGTATCTGATACTCGATTGAGCATTTTGCTGCTTGGACGCCATGCTCAGGTCCCCACTCGGCATGATTCCGGCTTTTTATGAGCCAGTAAACATGTAGGAATTGCCTGCCAATCATGGTAATGCCGTAGCCATCTTGGATACTGTCATTACTGTCATCGGTCAGCCGAATAGTGTCATTGGGTCGATATAAGATCCAGAGGCACCATGTTTGCCACACTCTACCTGGAAATAGTGTAGCGCTTAGGGAGAGACCAGTGATTACGCGCCCTTTGTGCACGTGGTGGGATTACGAACCACGCAATGGAGTGTAACCATGCATTAGACTGACCTCGTAATGGGGTGTAACCACGCACCAGACTAGTGCAGACTAACAGCAAACATAAATACCTGGTGCACATGTCCTGCCACTTTAATCTTGTTTATGAAAAAAAGAGGGAATAGTGCTATTATGGCTTCTTTTTACTCGTAGAGAATGGATATCACTATCAATTACTTTCCACTTTGGATTACAGGTCACCGTAACAAAAAGGTCTGGCTTTCCGAATTTTTAGACAATTGTCATGGCATCTTGGTAATTTTGCTGCATAGCTCTTGGGCTTCCATTGAAACTGAATGGTAAAATTACTGGTGTTCCAGTTTTTAGCCCTTGGTGTAATGCAGCATTATGGATGTGATTCCTAACCCAGGCATAACTGTCGACGTGTAATGCCTTTTGGTTTTGTTTTATATATTCGATCCTGTCGGATTCAATTTTGACGTAACTGTCATCAATAAATTGTTGCGGCAACTTCCCAGCATTTAACAGGGGATTGAACTCGTCATGAATGGCAAGCCTGTATGCATAGTACTGCAACAGGGTGATTTTTTCTTGTTGATTCTGATCTACTGGTATGGATGGTAGATTAATGTCACCAATTCCATGATGTTTTACACCTAGGGCAATTGGAGTTGTTAAATGTATTGTCCATCCGCTGTCCCCGTATGGAAATAGAAGTGGATATGTCATTGCATACGACTTTCTGTGTAGAAAGCTGATTTGAAGTGTTTGGTTTTCACTTTTGAGGTGAACTCTGATGTCCCTATTAAATGGGGGTTCACCCATTACATTTTGATAAATTATAGCTACTTCATTGCACCTTGGTGCATTGTAGCGCTCTGGTCATCATTGTAGTCATTTATAATTGACATTGCTATTTCGAGTGGATTGCGATTTTCTAATTTATCAATCCTCTCTTCCTCTATTTCAAATTCCCTCATCATTGTGAAGTGTCTAGCGAGTGGGTTAATTGCTTTCATTTTCTCTCCAAGAGATGACAGCAGTGCTGGGAGGGACTTTTTATTTGCTTGACTTCTTGTACTTAATGCTTCTTCACTGTCCAAGATATAAATCTGGCCAAACTTGGGAGTACTACCCACAGCGGGATGCAATGGGGCAGTTCTGTGGTAAATTTGTCCATGAATTTGGAAACAATATGGACCATGCCCAGGAGGTGGCTCTACTTGTGCTCCCATTGATGCCAAAGCAAGAGAGCTATTGTAATGCCTTATATATTAGCCATAAAGTTATTGGAATGCTGATGCTCTCCTTTCATCAACTTTACTAATTGATCATCCATACGAATGGGACGTAATTGGTTGCGCGCTCTCTTGCAGCAGGAAGGGAATGTTTTGTCCTGCACCATTTCGTCTTTGAAATGTTTAGATTGCAGAACTAACATCGAAATGTCAGTTCACCAGCATAGTGCTCGTCAATACATGTTTCATCAATTTGATTGATAAGCCCTCTAGCGGCAAATGTAACTTGCCGTCGTCGAGTGGCTCTTGCTTTTGCGACACATATTCTATCTTGTTCTTGTCTTTGTGAAATTTGTGACTCAGTTTGTGCATTGCATGTTGCTCGTTGTCGTGCAGCATTAGATGTTCTACGTGATTCCGTTACTTCATTCGTTTCTCTTGCTCTGACCCCCCTCTGTCGGGCTGCATCAGCCATTCTTCGACAAGTTCGTTCATCTTCTGTTTCATTAAGATGCAGGTTATGCATCCGTATGCGATTTAGCTTCTCTACGTGCAGCAGCGCCATCACTTTTATCCATCTTTGCAATGTTGCCTCAGTGTTGCCTCAGTGTTGTCTCCCAATGTGCCTCACAGTGTTGCCTCGGCAACATATTGCCTCACACTGTTGCCTAAGTGTTGCCTCACAATGTTCCCTCACAGTGTTGCTTTGGCAACATGTTGCCTCACACTGTTGCCTAAGTGTTGCCTCACAATGTTGCCTCACAGTGTTGCCTCGGCAACATATTGCCTCCCACTGTTGCCTTAGTGTTGCCTCAGTGTTCCTTCGATATTGCCTCACACTGTTGCCTCAGTGTTGCCTCAGTAACATATTACCTCACACTGTTGCCTCAGTGTTGCCTCAGTGTTGCCTCAGTGTTGCCTCAGTGTTCCCTCAATATTGCCTCACAATGTTGCCTCACAATGTTGCCTCACAGAGGTTAATAATACCAATCTAATTCTGTATTTAGTGTAGTACAAGCTGCTGGAGAAAGGTTAGTGACGTATTAGAGGCCTGTTAGCAGGGATTCTAGACTTACAGGTCTTACTGGTGCTACCTAAAAGATATATTCTGTTATATAATAAAACCGCTCTTAGCAGCATTTTAGTGTAGGTCAAGCTGTTAGAGAAGAGTATAAGAGGCATGTAGGTAGGAATTCTAGCTATACAGACCTTACTGGTGCTACGTACAAGATATATTCTATTATCAAATAATGCCACTCTTAACTGCATTTAGTACATTTAGTGTAGGGAAAGCTACTAGAAATGTGTTAGTGTATTAAAAGCCAGTAGGCAAGGATTATAGCTTTACAGCTTGATGGTGCTACCTAAAGCATCTATTCTATTATCTAGTGTAATAATGCCTCTCTTAGCTGCATTTAGTGTAGGTTAACCTGCTTTTTCTAAAGAACTGTTTATTAATGCTGGTACAGGGACTGCTAGGCAGGGATTACTAATATGCACCCAAAACTGCCCATGGTTCTGGATGCATATTGTACCTGACAGGTTCACTTTAAGCAATCAACCAAGATGGTGAACAGTGATGATGCCATAATCAGACTAACCATCCCGCATCTGTGTCCACTGAAAAGCTCGCTGCTCACAATGAAAGAGGAAGCTTTGCATGTGGAACAGGTGGAGACGAAGGAGGAAATACACAGGGTGTTACTACCAAGCCCAGCTTCATCTTCACAGCTGGGATTGGGTAATAATGAGGAAGAGGCTATAGAGGAGGAGGAGGAACAGGAAATGTTGCTTGAACTACAGAGGAGGTGCAGGAGGAGGAGTGAGAGAAGGAAATGTATATTTGTCCCTCTAGTGGGGACAGGGAAGTCTTGCCTGTTGGGAGTCTGATAGACACGGCACACTTTATGTCCTCCTGGCTTTCCAGGGAACCTCATGTTATATGCATTTTGGGCAATGCAAATTACTACTTGTGCAACCTTCTTGACCCTCACTACAAGTAGATCTTCATTAAACCTCTCATTACTGCGGTGAAGAGGACTAAAATTTTGCAATACTAGAAGGCCATAGTTGAAGAATTGGTCAAACAAATTCCATCTGACAATGCCGGCGGAAGAGGTCATAGTACTTTGCACAACCAAGTAATAGAGAAGAGGGAGACACACAGCAGGAACAACAGAGGCAGGGGAGCAGTATTACAGTTCTGGGACAGTTTCATGACACATTTCTGGCACCCAGGCCCTGATGTCCAGGGTAGTCTGACGAGTAGAAAAACGTTTAGGCAGATGGTGAAGGATTACTTAACCCACTGTAGTATCATCCTCCATGATTCCTCTGTGCCATACAACTAATGGGTATCCAAGCTGAAACCATGGCATAAACTGTCCCTCTATGTCTTGGAGGTGCTGGCCTGCCCTTCCGCTAGTGTTTTGTATGAGCAACTGGTGGCATAATAACATATAGGTGCATCCTCTTGACAACTGATAATGCTGACTCTGGCAGTCTTGTAGTCAATAATTGAGAGTGTTTTAAAAATTGATCCCAAATTAGGATCAGAGTGCCTTCTGTATGTCTGATGCTGGCTGTATAGCCATGCCTCCTGGTCAACTAGATGAGCTGAACACCTGGGCTCACAGTCATTCTCTTTGGGTGACTTCACTGCCTCCTCCCCTGTGCTTCGTGCTGGTCAATCCCCTTTCCAGGATGCAGGGGTGGATACCTCCCGCTCTGAAACTGTCTTTTCACCTTCGCAAACATCATCATCAATCACGTCCACATTCTTGTCCCAGAGCAGCGTCCAGCTGTGTCTACCCATGGCCATGGAGCGCAAACGTTAATATGTTGCCACCCACAGGCCAAAACAATAAACAACCAAATTTGCAGACTATTTTCCCAGCAACTGTTGGCACCTAAGCATGTGGACAGTGATGATTTATTGCAATGGTTGCAGTTGTCCCTCAATACTTGATCCCAGTCCTCACTATTTCTCACAGTGTGGCATCCCTACCTTACACAAGCTTGTGTCCTATATTATGACCTGTACCTCAAAATCATTTTGGCTACTCCTTGCACTGACTGCAGATCCTTACCAGTTTACCTATTAATAATGCTGTTAGCTGCCTGCGTACCTTAAAGGGACTGTATCGTCAGAAAAAAAACAAAATTAAATACCTGAAAAAATGTAAAGTAATATTATTTTAATGTTTTGTTTAAATATTATTTTCTTTTTTTAATTTAGCAAAATGTAAAAAAAAATTAAAAAGTTTAATATTTTCCACTGATTCCACTGTTAAACACTAGGGGGAGCAGCTTCTGAAATCCTACAGAAATCCCACTGTAGGAAAAAGGTCACAATGCAGCTGCAGTAAAGTGGGCGGAGTCTGCTCTCCTGTGTGTGATGGCACGCCTCCACCTCCCAATCTGAGTGTTTACAAAGGATAACAGAGAATGACATGTAGGGACACAATGCACAGCCATTTTCCTGGTGACCAGAAATGTCTAAAGTGTCACCAAGGACAGCAAGAGTATCACACAGGACAGGATTAGATACACGGCTCTGCAGACAGTATCACACAGGAGAGGATTAGACACACAACTCAGCAGACAGTATCACCCAGGCTAGGATTAGATACACAGCTCAGCAGACAGTATCACCCAGGCTAGGATTAGATACACGGCTCAGCAGACAGTATCACACAGGCTAGGATTAGATACACGGCTCAGCAGACAGTATCACACAGGCTAGGATTAGATACATGGCTCAGCAGACAGTATCACACAGGCTAGGATTAGATACACGGCCATGTAGACCGCATCACCCAGGACAGGATTAGATACACGGCCGTGCAAACAGCATCACCCAGGAAAGGATTAGATACACGGCCGTGCACACAGCATCACCCAGGAGAGGATTAGATACACGGCCGTGCAAACAGCATCACCCAGGAGAGGATTAGATACACGGCCGTGCAGACCGCATCACCCAGGACAAGATTAGATACACGGCCATGCAGACCGCATCACCCAGGACAGGATTAGATACACGGCCGTGCACACAGCATCACCCAGGAGAGGATTTGATACACGGCCGTGCACACAGCATCACCCAGGAGAGGATTAGATACACGGCCGTGCACACAGCATCACCCAGGAGAGGATTAGATACACGGCCGTGCACACAGCATCACCCAGGAGAGGATTAGATACACGGCCGTGCAGACCGCATCACCCAGGACATGATTAGATACACGGCCGTGCACACAGCATCACCCAGGACAGGATTAGATACACGGCCGTGCACACAGCATCACCCAGGAGAGGATTAGATACACGGCCGTGCAGACCGCATCACCCAGGACAGGATTAGATACACGGCCGTGCAGACCGCATCACCCAGGACAGGATTAGATACACGGCCGTGCACACAGCATCACCCAGGACAGGATTAGATACACGGCCGTGCAGACCGCATCACCCAGGACAGGATTAGATACACGGCCGTGCACACAGCATCACCCAGGAGAGGATTAGATACACGGCCGTGCACACAGCATCACCCAGGAGAGCATTAGATACACGGCCGTGCACACAGCATCACCCAGGAGAGGATTAGATACACGGCCGTGCACACAGCATCACCCAGGAGAGGATTAGATACACGGCCGTGCACACAGCATCACCCAGGAGAGGATTAGATACACGGCCGTGCACACAGCATCACCCAGGAGAGCATTAGATACACGGCCGTGCACACAGCATCACCCAGGAGAGGATTAGATACACGGCCGTGCACACAGCATCACCCAGGAGAGGATTAGATACACGGCCGTGCACACAGCATCACCCAGGACAGGATTAGATACACGGCCGTGCAGACCGCATCACCCAGGAGAGGATTAGATACACGGCCGTGCAGACCGCATCACCCAGGAGAGGATTAGATACACGGCCGTGCACACAGCATCACCCAGGACAGGATTAGATACACAGCCCAGCAGACAGTATCACCCAGGACAGGATTAGATACACAGCTCATCAGACAGCATCACCCAGGACAGGATTAGATACTGTCTGATGAGCTGTTTATCTAATCCTGTCCTGGGTGATACTGTCTGCTGAGCTGTGTATCTAATCCTGTCCTGGGTGATGCTGTGTGCACGGCCGTGTATCTAATCCTGTCCTGGGTGATGCGGTCTGCTGAGCTGTGCATCACCCAAGAGAGGATTAGATACACGGCTCAGCAGATAGTATAAAACAGGAGAGGATAATACACAGCCGTGCAGACAGCATCAGCGGCGGTACTCGCATGCAGTGGGGCAAGGGCACACACATACACAGCAGCGGCGAGCAGAGCGGTGGCTGGGGAGAGCGGAGGGAGGAAGTGTCATCGGAGACGGTAATGGCGGGGGGAGGGGCGGCACTAGCGGGGGCTGAGGAGAGCGAAGGGATGGGGTGTCAGCGGAGACGGGAATGGCGAGGGGGAGGGGTGGCACTAGCGGGGGCTGGGGAGAGCAGAGGGAGGCGGTGTCATCGGTAATGGGGGCAGGAGAGGGGAGGCGGCCTGTACTCACACATCCCGGCGGTTGACAGGGGTGAAGTGGAGCAAACAGCATACGCTGTGAGCTCCACGATGATGGCGGCTGAACTCCTCCCTCTGCTGTGATCTGGACAGCCCAGGGGGCGCATCCAGGTCACAGCATACGCCCACTGTAACGTTAAACATAGGGTCGGATAGCGACCACTATTCTCTATGCACAGGGGCTGCCATAAAGGAGTGTGTAACTGTCGTTACACACACAGCAAATCCAACATGGCCCCCAGTGCATACAGTAAAATTAGAATAACAGAAAAAGTAAATAAGCTACGATTTTCATTTTGTATTAGAAATACTTGATTTCAGAATCACTATTTTTAATACAAAAATAAAAAAATGCGATACTGTCCCTTTAATATGTGCCAGCCTTGCGGTAATGGATAGGGATGTGGATGTGCTGCTGATGTAGTATGCACAGGTCAAGATAGTTGTGCAGGTGGAACTATGCTTGCTACATGAGTACAACAAAAATGCATACCACATACATTAGCGATGAAAATTTTTGCATTTTCTTAAAAGTGTGAGTACTACTGTCTGGTTGTTGTGATGCCATTTTTGCTGTGATTTTAGTAAACCGGAAGCAAATGGTTGTCAGCTCTAAGGATGAAAATTGTGTTTGCCATTATTTTATCATTTTATATATTAGTTTTCCACATTTGCTGGGCCAATTGTTTTCCATATTTTGGCATGGGTCATCTAAATTTGCCTAAAATGTTTAATTTTTTTGTTTGTGTGTTTTTTGGATAAACATGGGAAAAACAAATCCAAATTTATCACCAGATATCATGAATAGAGACGAGCAAACCGGCCGAGGCTCGGTTAAGTTTGGATTCACTGAGCTCTCCTGTGTTTACCGAATGGTTCGCAGAATGGTTTGACAGCTCAAACTGATTTACAGTGGAGCCAAATTCATTTACAGTGTTGTGGAAGAGCCATTAACATCCTAGACAATTAACATAAGAAATTATGGATGCGTGACAGGAGTAGGCCTGTTGCTCTGAGAACCATGCCACTACTGACAAGATACAACTTTGAAACCCATCTTGGAGTTTCCACATTTCCAAAAATTAGAGGCAGATAGCAGGACAGTCACATCAATTGCCCCAGAGTACCCATAGTGTCTTTTCACAGTAATCTGGCATGGGCCATGCACCACGCAGTGTGTGGGCTATCATTTACATTTTTCATATGTTCCACCCCAGGGCTCTGCACCCTGACTGCACTGGCACTGTGGGAATGGTTAAGCTTGACCTCCAGCTACCATATTCTCCTTTGTCTCACTAGCTCCACTGGTTGCCTCTTGCCCTCTTCCAGTCTGGCCAGTTCAACCTAGAAGTGCTCTGAAGCACTCCTTCTAATGTTGTTCAGAGTCTCAGACATTTTTGACTAGAAACTATTTGCGTCTGCTCAATTCCTCAGGCAGCCCCCACCCTTGGGATGACTAATTGGTGGTTGCCGTGGTAACTGGTAATTCCCCAGGCTGTCTGTCTTCTTGTGTTGTATAACTAGCTGACTCATGGGCTGGGGATTGTGAAAGATCTCTGTGTGAATATTTTGTAAGTGAAAACCAGTGGTTAACCTCTTTTTACCCAGATGAGCATTGCGCCTTAAGCAAGATGCAATACACTGTAGCGACTGAGCTTTAGGGGCGCCACAGGAGCTATCCTGAAAAAATCAGAGAAGCAACCAATATCCATGCCATGTAAAGTGTAGACTCACAAGCTCATGTCAAGGAGAGATGGAGGTATTGAAAAAGTGTAGTTCAAAGTAACAGGGAGCATCAAGGAAGAAGCACCCCATGAGTTTCACTGTGGAACCCAGCTTTGTCAGGGGAAGTGTAGAATGAAACTGTCAGAGCAGCCTTAAATAAAAAACACAAGTAATAAATAATCAATTGCCGGTGATTGAAGCATAAGTGGGGAGATGGATCCAGTAGTAGTAGTGAGGCAGTGTCCAATAAGGCGCTGTACACATATATATTGGGAACTCTGTATGACAAAAAGGAAAACTTTTGCTAATATATGTCAGGGCAACTTGAGCTATGCATAGTAGGTGGCGAATATAATCTTTAGCATAAGTTGTGCTTAATGAGCGGCAGTAATGCAAAGAAGGTGAAAAATATCCAAGAAAAAGGTGACGATAACAACAAAGAAGCAAAGTAGCGGTAGAGGAGTTATGCCCAATGTAACACAATGCACACATATATAGAATAGTCTGTATTATAAAAAATGGGATAGATCGTTAGCCAACGTGTATCCAAACTCTTGTGCAAATTAGTGCTTGCATAAACATTACATGATGGGAGGAGAAAATGCAGAGTGGGTGGAGAATATATAAAATAATTCATCGTTCCCCGCACATGACGGAGAGGTTCAAGTCCCCTAAGGAGACTATTAAACACAATAAAACGAGAAAAGAAAAAGTAAAAAAACCCACAAAAGTTCAAATCTGCCCTCTTTTTCCAATTAAAAATAAAACAATTAAAAAAATACACACATTTGGTATTATTGCCTTCGTAAACGTCCCATCTATCAAAATAGAAAATAAATTAATCCGATCGGTAAACAGCAGAATGAGAAAAAAATTCAAAACCACATAATTATGGGTTTTTTTTGGCAGCCGCAACATTGCAGTATAATAGCAGAATCTGACAACAGAAGAAATGGTGCCCAATAGTCCAATTTACAGAGATATTAGCAGGAACTAAAATTAAACTTTTAATTTAATCAATTATCGATATTTATCTTAAATAGTGCAGTAAAAAATTAGTGCCAATTTGGCTACATATTAGAATGATCTCACCCAGATGTTTTCCAAGGGTAAGAAGACACACCGATCCAGAGTTGGTCACAGGCTGGAAGAACCGGGGTAAGGCGTTGGGAGATGAAGTACTAACCCCTGTCGTGCCCCGTGATTGTGCTTCCGCCCTGACAAGGGCAGCACCCAAATAAGCTGTCTGCCCCGCAACCATGCAAAAACAAACAAGAACGTCCTTCCGATGCGTTTCCCTCTAAATGGCAAGAGTTCCTCAGGGGAGACCAAAAACAAATGATCAACCGTTTTATCTCTACTGGCTAACACGGTACAAAGATATATTTTACTTGTATCAACCGTTTACCTGGACACATAGGTTTTTTACCTCTCTGATCCCTGCCACTGCAGGTTGATCAGTCTTGTGGTCCCTGCCATTGCAGGTTGATCATTTGTTTTTCGTCTCCCCTGAGGAACGCTTGCCATTTAGAGGGAAACGCGTCGGGAGGACGTTCTTGTTTGTTTTTGCATGGTTGCGGGGCAGACAGCTTATTTGGGTGCTGCCCTTGTCAGGGCGGAAGCATAATCACGGGGCACGACAGGGGTTAGTATTTCATCTCCCAACGCCTTACCCCGGTTCTTCCAGCCTGTGACAAACTCTGGATCGGTGTGTCTTCTTACCCTTGGAAAACATCTGGGTGAGATCATTCTAATATGTAGCCAAATTGGCACTAATGTTTTACTGCACTATTCAAGATAAATATCGATTTTATTGATTAAATTAAAAGTTAAGTTTTAGTCCCTGCTATTATCTCAGCCGCAACATTGTAATAAAATGCAATAAGGGGAGATCAAAACATTGTATGTACCCCAAGATACAATCAGTAAAAATGTCAGTGCAAAAACAATCCCTCACACAGCCCCATATTCCGAAAAATGAAAACATTACGGGTCACGGAAAATCATGACAAAAGCAAAGGAATTTATCTTGCAAATTTCTGAATTTCTTTTTACCACTTCAATAAAAAAAATCCATACATGTTTGGAATCTGCATACTTATACTGACTTGGAGAATCATATTATCAGATAAATGTTTCTGTATATTGAACATGGTATATAGAAAACCAGAAAAACCATTGTGAAATTGCACTTTGTGCAAATTCATTGTACTTGGATTTTTTTCCCACTCTCCAATGCATCGAATGATAAAAGGCATTATGTAGATAAAAAATACAATTAATCCTGAAAAAAACAAGCCCTCACATGGCTATGTGGACAGAAAAAAAAATACCATAGTTATGGCTCTTAGAATAAATGGAGGAAAAACAAAAGTGCAAAAACAGAAAATCGCAAGATCATGAAGAGGTTAATAACGTTTTTCTTTATCGTTCCTATGGGAGACCCAGACCATGGGTGTTTAGCTTCTACCTCTGGAGGACACACAAAGTACTACACTTAAAAGTGTAGCTCCTCCCCCTGAGCTTATACACCCCCTGGTGAGCAGACCCAGCCAGTTTATCGCTTTGTGTTCAGGAGGCATACATCCACACATGCATTCTCATATGATTTTTTTCCTTTTGGAACGAGATGAAGAAGTACGGGTCCACGTCTGGACCCCCGGCATGTCCCTTCTCACCCCACTGTGTTGGCGGTGTTGTAAGGTTGATTCCTAGGCTGGAGCCTTACATGCCGTGCTCCTTCACCATCCCTCCTGGGCTCTGGCTTGAAGTGGGAGCCAGCACGGTCTCCATGCTTGGCAGGAGACTGGTCTCCATCCGCAGCCCTTCAGGACCCTGCTGGACGGAGCACTCATCTCCAGGGACTTGGCCCTGCGTCTCAGAAGCTAAGTACCTGAGACGTTTATATTTCGGGGTCCCTGTACTTTATTGTTGGGGGAGAGTGTGCTTATTGTGTTTACTGACATTTCTGGCGGGTTCTCTAGCTGTCGCCTGAGAACCGCGCCGATGGTGCCTGCGCGTCGGCCGCGCCGCTCAAATTTAGGCCCCGGCTTCGCCGGAGGCCTAGTTTCTGTTTCACTGCCCTCGCATGTCACTCATGCAGAGGGACAGGCTCGGCTCCTCCCGGCGGCCGTTCTGTACAGGGGAGGGACACTCCCCACTGCAGTGTGTGTCCCCTCCCCTGTAGGTCTCTATGGCCCTCCAAATCCCGCTCCTCAAGCAAGTCCCGCCCCCTCTCTTCGCTACGGCGGCCATTTTTTCAGCGTTCTCTCTGCGATCAGTCATTGCAGCGCTGGTCTGCAGCATCCCTGCTGAGGTGCTGTGCTTGGGGGTCCGGGCTTCGGGATCTGGAGGGCACACAACACCGCTCCAGCGGTCTGGTAAGCTACAACCGGTCTCCGGTTGTGGACCTCTGTATATACTCTCTGGGGGTCATTCTCTGGCAGAGCCCCCACTCCAGCACCATGTCTCACACGAGGAGCAAGGCCCCAAAGCTTTATGCTGTATGCGCTGCATGTAAGCTCCTGCTGCCTGAACCGAGCACCTATCCACATTGTGATGCCTGCTCTAACTTGGCGGTGCCACAGCCTGGAGTCTCACCCCCAGTGGTCTCTCAGGCTGCCCCTGCTCCTGTGGCTGAACCCCCGGCTTGGGTAGAATCCTTTTCTAGGTCTATCTCCCAGTCCTTTGCTGAGTCCATGGGACTTCTGTCCAGGACTCTGATGAATATGCATCAGCCCCCTTCACAGGGTGCCTTGGCTGCTAGGGGTCTCTCAGGACCGGAGCTCACAGAAGATTCATCATCAGGGCTCAGACCCCGTCCTCCTGAGAAGAGACGCAGGGTTCCCTCTCCCTCCTCCTCCCGTGGCTCTGATTCCAGAGCTGACTCGCAGGATGAGGAGGATGCCTTTACAGGGGGCTCGGAGGCTAACTCCATGTACCCCATTGATCTGTCCGAAAGTGACTCAGATCTTAGTGACTTGATTGCTTCTATTAATTCTGTACTGGATCTCAATCCGCCAGTATCAGAGGAGCAACCCTCTCTGGCAGAAAAGCACCAGTTTACCTTGCCTAAGAAAGCAAAGAGTGTGTTCTTTAACCACTCCAGTTTTCAGGCCGCTGTGACCAAACCCAGGGCATGCCCTGACAAACGCTTCCCAAAGCGTGGTTCTGATGACCGTTTTCACTTTCCACCTGAGGTGGTCAAGGAGTGGGCTCACTCCCCAAAGGTAGACCCTCCGGTGTCTAGGCTCTCAGCCCGGACTGTTGTTTCGGTGGCTGATGGCACTTCCCTTAAGGATTCCACTGACCGCCAGATTGACCTTCTGGCCAAATCCGTGTATGAAGCGGCGGGGGCCGCGTTTTCTCTGACTTTTGCAGCAGTGTGGGCTCTCAAAGCCATCTCTGCTTCTCTAGAGGAGATGCATTCCCTCACCAGGGAATCTATGCCCGAAATGGATGCCTTAACTTCCCAAGCTTCGGCCTTTTCATCCTATGCCATGTCTGCCATGCTGGAGGCTTATCACCGCACTGCGGTGGCTTCGGCTAATTCCCTCGCTATCCGCAGAATCTTGTGGCTTCAAGAGTGGAAGGCAGATGCTTCTTCAAAGAAGTACCTTGCTGGGCTCCCTTTTGCTGGGTCCCAGCTGTTCGGAGAACAGCTGGATGAAATTATTAAGGAAGCAACTGGCGGGAAGAGTACTTCCTTCCCACAAACCAAAGCCAGGAAACTTGCCCAGGGTAGGAATCAGTTGAGGTTTCGCTCCTTTCGTTCCTCCAACTGGTCGTCCTCTAAGCCCTCGGCCTCGTCCGCTAACTCAGCCAAGGACCAGAAATCAACTGGCGCCCAAAAGCGCGTCCACAGAAGACCGCAGGAGCTGCTGCCACTAAGGCAGCCTCCTTGTGACTATCTGCCCACTCCAGCAACGTCCTTAGTCGGTGGCAGGCTCTCCCACTTTGGCGACGCTTGGTTTCAACACGTCTCCGATCAGTGGGTGAGAGACATCATCTCCCACGGTTACAGGATAGAATTCTCTTCCAGTCCGCCAAACAGATTTTTTCTCTCAACTCCTCCCTGCTCCAAGGCCGCCGCCTTCTCACAGGCCGTGGCAGCCTTGCAGGCTAATGGAGTAATTGTACCGGTTCCCGCTCGGGAACGGTTCAGAGGTTTCTACTCAAATCTCTTCCTAGTTCCCAAAAAGGACGGTACCTTCCGGCCCATCCTGGATCTGAAGCTTCTCAACAAGCATGTTCAGGTGCGGCCCTTTCGCATGGAGTCTCTGCGATCAGTCATTGCTTCTATGTCCCAAGGGGATTTCCTGGCATCCATCGACATCAGAGATGCCTATCTGCATGTGCCAATTGCAGTGTCACACCAGCGTTGGCTACGTTTTGCAGTAGGAGAAGATCATTTCCAATTCGTGGCTCTTCCCTTCGGGTTGGCCACCGCCCCTCGGGTATTCACCAAGGTCATGGCTGCAGTGATTGCAGTTCTGCACCTCCAGGGGTTGGCAGTGATTCCTTTGATTCCTTACCTGGACGGCCTTCTAGTGAAGGCTTCATCCAGCGCAGATTGTCAGCGGAGTGTCTCGCTCACTCTCTCCACTCTAGCTCAATTCGGATGGCTGGTCAATCTGCCCAAATCCACTCTGACTCCGACCCAGAGTCTCACGTACCTAGGGATGCACTTCGAGACCTTGACGGCACTTGTGAAGTTGCCCTTAGTCAAACAGCAGTCCCTTCAGCTAGCGGTGCGCTCTCTGCTGAGGCCCCGCCGGTATACCCTCAGGCGGTTGATGCAGGTGCTGGGTCAAATGGTGGCGTCCATGGAGGCTGTTCCCTTTGCCCAGTTCCATCTGCGCCCCCTGCAGCTGGATATTCTCCGCTGTTGGGACAAGCAGCCTTCCTCCTTACACAGGTTAGTGGCTCTGTCGCCACAAACCAAGAGCTCTCTTCAGTGGTGGCTTCGGCCTCTCTCCCTGTCCCAGGGACGCTCCTTCCTGACCCCGTCCTGGGTGATTCTCACCACGGATGCCAGTCTATCTGGCTGGGGAGCGGTATATCTCCACCACAGAGCGCAGGGCACTTGGACTCCGTCTGAGTCAGCCCTTCCAATCAATGTGCTGGAAACCAGAGCCGTGCTTCTAGCTCTCCTAGCTTTTCACCACCTGTTGGCGGGTAGGCACATTCGAGTCCAGTCAGACAACGCGACAGCGGTTGCCTACATCAATCACCAAGGCGGGACACACAGCCACCTGGTAATGTTGGAGGTACAACGCATCCTTCAATGGGCGGAGGACTCCAAGTCCACCATATCCGCAGTCCACATCCCAGGCGTGGAAAACTGGGAGGCAGATTATCTCAGCCGTCAAACCGTGGACGGTGGCGAGTGGTCTCTGCACCCGGCAGTGTTTCAGTCAATCTGCCGCAAATGGGGCACCCCGGTCGTGGACCTAATGGCATCCCGTCACAACAACAAGGTTCCCGTTTACGTGGCTCGCTCCCACGACCCTCAGGCATTCGCCGCGGACGCACTGGTTCAAGACTAGTCCCAGTGTCGTCTGTCCTACGTGTTTCCCCCTCTAGCTCTCTCGCCCAGAGTTCTGCGCAAGGTCAGAATGGAGGGCTGTCGAGTCATCCTCATTGCACCGGACTGGCCCAGGCGAGCTTGGTATCCAGACCTGCTCCATCTGTCCGTGGAGATGCCTTGGCATCTCCCGGACCGTCCAGACCTACTCTCACAAGGTCCGTTTTTCCGCCTGAATTCTGCGGCTCTCAAATTGACGGCGCGGCTCTTGAGTCCTGGATCTTGACGGCTTCTGGTATTCCTCCTGAAGTCATCTCCACTATGACTCGAGCCTGTAAGTCTTCCTCCGCTAAGATCTATCACAGGACTTGGAAAATTTTCCTGTCCTGGTGTCGCTCTACTGACCATCCTCCTTGGCCATTCTCCTTGCCGACCCTTCTGTCCTTTCTACAGTCCGGTCTGCAGCTAGGACTGTCCCTCAACTCTCTCAAGGGACAAGTCTCAGCTCTGTCAGTACTGTTCCAGCGGCGTCTCGCTCGGCTGGCTCAGGTCCGCACCTTCATGCAAGGCGCGTCTCACATCATTCCGCCTTACCGGCGGCCCTTGGATCCCTGGGACCTTAATTTGCTTCTCACGGTTTTGCAGAAACCCCCCTTTGGGCCTCTTAGGGAGGTCTCTTTGCATCATCTTTCTCAGAAAGTGTTTTTTCTGGTGGCCATAACTTCCTTCAGGAGAGTCTCTGATTTGGCCGTGCTCTCTTCGGAGTCACCTTTTTTAGTTTTTCATCAAGAGAAGGTGGTTCTTCGTCTGACTCCGGACTTTCTTCCTAAGATGGTCTCCCCTTTCCACCTTAACCAGGACATTACCCTACCTTCCTTTTGTCCGGCTCCTGTTCATCACTTTGAAAAAGCGCTGCATACTCTGGATCTGGTGCGGGCACTCCGGATCTATGGGTCTCGCACCGCTTCTATTAGGCGGTGCACCTCTCTTTTTGTGCTAACCACAGGTCGGCGCAAGGGTCTCTCTGCTTCTAAGCCGACCTTAGCCCGTTGGATCAGATCGACCATTTCGGACGCTTACCAGAGTTCTCAGGTGCCTCCCCCGCCGGGGATCAAGGCACATTCGACCAGAGATGTTGGTGCCTCTTGGGCTTTCAGGCACCAGGCTACGGCTCAACAAGTCTGTCAGGCTGCCACTTGGACTAGCCTGCATACCTTTTCGAAGCACTACCAAGTGCATGCTCATGCTTCGGCAGATGCGAGCTTGGGCAGACGCATCCTTCAGGCGGCTGTCGCCCATTTGTGAAGTTAGGTTTTGCCTACTTCTTACTTTGTTCAGTTTATTTCCCACCCAGGGACTGCTTTGGAACGTCCCATGGTCTGGGTCTCCCATAGGAACGATAAAGAAAAAGAGAATTTTGTTTACTTACCGTAAATTCTTTTTCTTGTAGTTCCGTAATGGGAGACCCAGCACCCTCCCTGTTTCCTGTTGTCACTTTTCTTGTTCCGCGTGTTATCACCGGCTGTTGTCGTAGACAGAGTTTCCGGTTGTTCCGGATATTGCTCTGTTCTACTTGTGGGTGGCTATTCTCCTTCAGCTTTTGCACTAAACTGGCTGGGTCTGCTCACCAGGGGGTGTATAAGCTCAGGGGGAGGAGCTACACTTTTAAGTGTAGTACTTTGTGTGTCCTCCAGAGGTAGAAGCTAAACACCCATGGTCTGGGTCTCCCATTACGGAACTACAAGAAAAAGAATTTACGGTAAGTAAACAAAATTCTCTTTTTTCACATCACAGGTTCCCTCTAAAACATGAAAAATTAGGACATTTTTAATGCATATGACGGGCCCACGGGGTAGGAGGGTTACTCGTCACCAGGCCAGTGTAGGTGGTGGGATGTCACAGCAGACAGGCCCGTTTCTGTGACTCCGGTGGTGTCAATAAAGATGGAAGAAGAGAATATTTACAAAAGAGAAGAGTTTATATTTGTGACACCACCTGTAGTTTGCGGCTAATATAGAAGCCGCCACTGCGAGAGGCAAACTCTGGGGCAGATGGTAGCGCAGCTCTGTTGGTGCAGCTCTCCACAGGCAGAGCTCGGGCCTCAGGGATGTTGGGAGTCGTGGGTAGGGTGCGGGAAGGATTGGACGACACAGGGGTTGCAGTCAAAGTTCTTTACTCACTGAAGTATCAACGGCTCTGGAGTGTGGAGCTCCGCTGTCATGGGCTCCAGCCGATAGTTCGGAGGCCAAGGCTGGTGCTTCTCCCTGTATGTCATTCCCTTTTGGTAGTCCCTCCACCCCAGCGCCTGGCAAGTGGAACTGGTCACAGGTGCCTGTCACACTCCACGTGAGCCCTGTTATTTCCCTTTCTATCTGGGAACCTGAGTCGAGTTCTCCAGCTCCAGGCCATGAGACACTGCCTGTTCTGAGAGCTCTTCCAATCCGTGTCTGTTCACGGTCACTTTCCTTTCCTTTTTCCTCATCTATCTATCTGTGTGTGTCGCCTCACTCCGCCTGTTAGATTCTCCTCCCCCCGGGTTACTGAACTAGTGGGCAAGAGGTCCCATACCACATGATGGCCACCCCCAGCACCCTACCCTAATCTAGTCCCAGTGGGAGGGCACCTGACTGTATGTTGTATGGATTGTGGTGGTTACCGGCAATGACCTCCTTCGTACCTCAGCCAAGGTGCAGTACCCTGTGGCGACTGAAGCCTCAGGGGCGCAACACATTCTATTAAAGGATTTGCTAAATTTTGCATTTAAAGATGCAAATGCCCGTTAACTATTTATAATTCTGTATATTTGAGAGCCAACTAACACTACACCCGAATACATAACTTAATCACATTCATTAGCTGACATTAAAGCAGGGGTATACAAAGAAACCATGGGCTCTCATAGCAGAATTTCTAAATGCCCCTAGCTGGGAAGGTGCCATGCAGAGAAAGGACCAAATCGCAGAGGCAGAGGGATCTGCATCACTGCAGCAAGTAAGAAGAGGCAGTGGAGTGGCCACAGGGAAAAAGGTGGACAACTGTTCCCCAGAGTATCCACTCCAGGCAAGTTCACAGGCCAAAGTTTAGGTGTTCGCCAGCGTTTTCAAAAAAGTGCAGACACAAAAAAATAGGTAATTTTCAATCTGAGCCATACCAAGATAAGCAGCAGCCTGACCACTGCCAGTCTGACCACCACCGACAATCTCAGGCACATTACATCAAAGCACTAGATTAGGTGTTCCAAATGCCTGGATCCACAATCAGCGATGGCAGGTGACACCACTGTTCCTTCCCCTATGCTATGTGTTTGGCAATCCTTTGTCCAGTATGAGGCGCGGATATTTCCAGGCAGTGGCGTAACTACAGTCTGATGGGCCTCGGTGCAGAGTTTAACCCTGTGCCCCCCCTCCCTCGATATATGGGCCACTGTAGCATTCTAAATCCTATAAAGACATACAAGTTGCCCCCCTCCTCCTTTTATTATAGTAATGTCCCCCATCCTGGGCTACTTCCTGGTAAATATGTCCACATCATGGCTCCATCCTCGTGTATGATCCAATCATGGCTATATCCTGGTATATATGTCCACTATCATGGCCCCATCCAGGTATATACATCCCCATAATGGTATTTCTCTCCATCATGGCCCCATCATGGTGTATGACCCCCATCATGCCTATATCCTGGTATATATGGTCCCATTCTGGTATATGTCCCCATCATGACCCCATCTTGGTTTATGACCCTGATCATGGATATAGCCTGATATATATGGCCCCACTCTTGTATGTTTGTCCCCATCATTGCCCATCCTGGTTTATATAGCGCCAGCATGGCCTATCTTGGTATATATAGCCCCATCATGGCCCCATCCTGGTATATACCCCCACATCCTGGTATATAGCCCCCAATTCTGGTATATAGCCACCTATCCTGGTATATAGCCCCCATCATGCTATACAGCCCACTACCACACCACATACACTAAAAAAATAAATGACTGTACTATGTGTTCACTTTCATAATGAAGCATATGAAATTTTGTATAGAGAGCTAAGATGGATGTATGCAGGGGTGGGATTCAAATTTTTAACAACAGGTTCTCTGTAAACTATTTGAAAACCACAACACCCATTTTGTTAGCCACACCCATTTTCACACACTTTCCTCAACCAAAAAATACAAGTAATCTAAAGTAAAATCTCTTTCCCTTTCTTCCCCTCCTATACCTTCACTCTCCTGTCCAGCACCAGTTGTTCCAGTCACTGTCAGTCATATTGTATTAAATGGTTTTTCTACAGTTTTTAAAAATTATTACTAAAGGAGCCCTGCTAAAATTGGAACGGATGACCTACTCCATACAGATCCCATCTCATGTGGCTCCTTTCCCCCTACAGATCCCATCCCATGTGGTTTCTTGCCCCCTGCAGATTCCATCCCATTATGGCCTCTTTCCTCCTACAGATCCCATCCCATTATGGTCTCTTTCCTCTGCAGATCCCATCCCATTATGGCCTCTTTCCCCCTACAGATCCCATCCCATTATGGCCTCTTTCCCCAGCAGATCCCATCCCATTATGGCCTCTTTCCCCCTGCAGATCCCATCCTATTATGGCCTCTTTCCCCAGCAGATCCCATCCCATTATGGCCTCTTTCCCCCTGCAGATCCCATCCTATTATGGCCTCTTTCACCCTGCAGATCCCATCCTATTATGGCCTCTTTCCCCCTGCACATCCCATCCTATTATGGCCTCTTTCCCCTGCAGATCTCATCCCATGTGCTCAGCAGCGGCAGCTATTAGCGTATTCTCTACTCCCCATGCCCAGGATCGTGTACGTGGGGAACAATATCCATGGCCTTAATCAGCGGCCGGCAAATCTCCGTGCTGCATGTATTAAACTTGGATGCGTAGACTCCGACACACATCTATCTGAAGCAGGGGCTGGGGCCAGCGGGCCTTCTGCACCCCGGTCGCTGTGGCGACCTCTGCGACCACAGTCGTTATGCCCCTTCCTCCAGATCTGTATCTGCCTTTGCACATTAGCAACCACCATTAGCAACCACCATCAGAAACCACGTCCACTTCCTTGTCCCAGCGTAGAGTTCAGTTGTCCCTAACCCAGGCCTTGGAACTCAAAAGGAAATACCCAGCCACCCATCCATGGGGCCCAAACACTAAACAGGCATGTTTCCAGACTTATTGCCCTAGAAATGTTGCTGTTTAAGCTTGTGAACAATGGTGTTGTCTGCCACCTCTTTAGGTGAGAAATAGCACACTATTTCTAACAGACCAGACATATCTGTAGCTATCGCCACTGAACCTATAACCAGGTATGATTGTGTGTGATAATGGCCATAACCTGGTGGCTGCCCCAAAGCTTGGCAAACTCGCATATGTATCATGCCTGACCTACTTGCTCAACTTAGTGTTTAAGTGGTATCTGAAAACCTACCAAGATTTGTCTAAGCTACTCGTAACCGTCGATCCTCATAAGATCTCCTTCTCTACCCCCCTGTCATCTCCTCTTCTCACCACCGCATCCAAAATTTCTCCCGTGCCTCCCCTATACTCTGGATTGCTCTGCTACAATATGTCAGACTCTCGCCTACCTTGACAAGCTTCAAAAGGAACCTGAAGACCCACCTTTTTTGACAAAACTAAAATATACAGTAACCCTCAGATCACTATAGCACTGCAGGACCATCTCCTACTGTATCGCAGGCAGGGTCCTCTCTCCTCCTGTACCTGTCTGTCCTTTGTTTTATGATTATTGTACGTATACCCCTTTTCATATGTAAAGCGCCATGGAATAAAGGGCGCTATAATTATAATTAATAATAATAATACAAAAAAAAGATATGCTGCGTGTGCACCCAAGTCAGCTACAGCTGCCACCAATCTAGCAGTGCTGCAGCAGCAGCACTTTCAAGTGCCAGCTTGTTGACTGGTATGCGATGTGCCCATGTACTAGAATTCCACATTACACATGTTTACAAGGTCTTTGTGAGCTGCAGAGGACAATAGTTGAATACCAACTATAACATGCCCGTCAGTATTCCAGTCAGCCTCCGCCCATAAGAACTAATGAGTGGGTAAGGATGTCTGACACCTGTGAGGTTATCCAAATCTTTGAGTAATCAACCAAAATGGTGAGTGGCGATGATACCATAATCAGAGTAACCATCTTGCTTCTGTGTCTGATCAAACACCCGCTGCTTACAATTAAAGAAGAAAGCCTGTGCTACAGAGTCTACTAACCCCACCCGCTTTATCCTGTATTTTCAATGTGGATGGCCTGAAGAAAAGAAGCAGGAGGAGGAAAGAAAGGAGGGCATTTAGGAAACCCTCCTTCATATTTTTTCAGCATGTACTATATATGAGGCCTACCTGTACAATTCACTTACATATATATGTATAGACCTTGAAATTAGTACATAGTTTCGCCAGTCTTTGAGTCCTACTCCTTAAAAATGAGGAAAGATGTTTTCTGAGGCCCTCCACTACTTGTCTTCCAGGGTGTATTGCAGTCCCTCCTTCTAATTTGTTTGCATTTCTTACACTCAATGCATAGGCTTTATGAGTCTTCACCGTGTGAAGAATTATTAGGCAAGTTGTATTTTAGAGGAATTTTATTATTGATCAACAACTATGTTCTCAATCAACCCAAAAGACTCTTAAATATCAAAGCTTAATATTTTTGGAAGTTGGAGTGAGTTTTTTTAGATTTGGCTATTTTAGGTATCTGTTTGTGCCGGTAACTATTACTGTGCAGAATTATTAGGCAACTTATTAAAAACCAAATATATTCCCATCTCACTTGTTTATTTTCACCAGGTAAACCAATATAACTGCACAAAATTTAGAAATAAACATTTCTGACATGCAAAAACAAAACCCCGAAAAAATTAGTAATGAATATAGCCACCTTTCTTTCTAATGACACTCAACAGCCTACCATCCATAGATTCTGTAAGTTGCTTGATCTGCTTACGTTCAACATTGCGTGCAGCAGCCACCTCAGCCTCCCAGACACTGTTTCGAGAGGAGTACTGGTTTCCCTTTGTGTAAATCTCACATTTTATGAGGGACCACAGGTTCTCTATAGGGTTCAAATCAGCTGAACAAGGGGGCCATGTCATTATTTTTTCATTTTTTAGACCTTTACTGGCCAGACACGCTGTGGAGTAGTTGAATACATGTGAAGGAGCATTGTCCTGCATGAAAATCATGTTTCTCTTGAACAATACCGACTTCTTCCTGTACCACTGCTTGAAGAAGTTGTCTCCCAGAAACTGGCAGTAGGTCTTAGAGTTGAGCTTCACTCCATTCTCAACGAAAAGGTCCCACAAGTTCATCTTTCATACCAGTCAACACTAGTACCCCACCTCCACCTTGCTGGTGTGATGCCCCAGGAGCAATGATCCTGTTCGGGGACGCCACAATGCTCGGTCAGCGGGACAACAGGTAGGTTGGTTTTATTATTCTAGTCGTGACGCCACTCTCGGTATTTGCGGTCAGGGGTAGGTGACCGCCACTACCGTTTAACGAACGTCTGGGGGTGGTGGTATCAGCAGTAAGGTGGTATGGCCTCCCGAGAGTGAGGCCGGCCCCAGATGCTCGGGTGTATGGGTGCCGAGTAGAGTTGAGCGCGGTTCTAGGTTCGTGGTTCTCCAGTTCGCGGCTCGAGTGATTTTGGGGGCTGTTCTAGATCGAACTAGAACTTGAGCTTTTTTGCAAAAGCTCGATAGTTCTAGATACGTTCGAGAACGGTTCTAGCAGCAAAAAGCAGGGCTTTTTACAGCTACAGTGTGCAGGAGCCATCGCTGGCAGCCTGCCACAAGCTGGTAACCAAGATAAACATCGGGTATCCAAGCAAAGCGCTTTGGTTAGTAACCCGATGTTTATCCTAGTTACGTGCAGGAAGCCCACACTTCCCCGCTCAGCTCGCTCCGCCCCCTCCTGCCCGCGGCATGTACACATACATACACACACACACACACTCTGCACACATGGTCCCGCTCGGCTTACCTGCGGTGATGAAGTCCCGCCATCCCGACCTCAGCGCTGTCACTGTCCTCCATGGCCGCCGCTTGTCACATCACCTCTCGCTTCCGACCCGAGACTGACTAGCGGTGACATCACGGGCCTCTCGCGATACTTGGCTGTGAAGGTCATTGAACTCAGTGACAGGTGCTGTCAGAGTGCTGGAGATCAGCGCAGGTAATGTACCTCGCTGACAGCAGCACTTGTCATCCCCTGCAGTGACCTGGGCTGACCCATTGATGTTAGCTCAGGTCACTGCATTGCTCTCCCAGCCAATGGGGAACATTCTGCTCTTCATTGACTGGGACAGTGTGGATCGTCATGGCAACCCCTTGGATTACACCAGACCTGGATTTGTTTTTCTTTCTAATAAATTGGTTAAAGAGGGAATGTTTTGGGGAGTGTTTTTTCAAATAAAAATGTGTTTGTCGTCTATTTTTTTTTATTACTGACTGGGTTGGTGATGTCGGGTATCTGATAGACGCCTGACCTCACCAACCCCAGGGCTTGATGCCAGGTGACATTACACATCTGGTATTAACCCCATATATTACCCCGTTTGCCACCGCACCAGGGCGCGGGATGAGCTGGGCGAAGCACCAGGATTGGCGCATCTAATGGATGCGCCACTTCTGGGGCGGCTGCGGCCTGCTATTTTTAGGCTGGGGAGAGTCCAATAACCATGGACCTCCCTAGTCTGAGAATATCAGACCCCAGCTGTCTGCTTTACCTTGGCTGGTGATCCAATTTTGGGGGGACCCCTACGTGTTTTTTTTAATTATTTATTTAATTTAAAATAACAGCGTGGGGTGCCCTCAGTTTTGGATTACCAGCCAAGGTGAGGTTGCCAGCTGTGGTCTGCAGGCTGCAGCCATCTGCTTTGCCCTAGCTGGCTACAAAACTAGGGGGAACCCTACGTCATTTTTTTTTTTCATTTTTTTGGCTAAATACAAAGCTAAGCATCCCTTAGTGCCACATGAAAGGCACCAAAGGGTGCAAAATTACAAAATGAAGGAGAGTGGGACATTATGTGTCTTTCTGCCATTATAATGACAGAAAAGACTGATATGAAGTGCACAAGCACAAGAAAATCACCAGAGCACTCTACGCTGTGAAAAGCAGTAGAAAATGGCACTGGAGTGAACATGTGACCGCCTCATGTAGGATGAAGCTATGGACCCTGGGTAAATTTATGCATTTACCCTCCTTCAGTTTTTTTGCAGTACACAAAAAAAACGGAAGGCACACGGATGACAAACAGATGACATATGGACCGTCTACGGAATGGAAATGGATGCTACACGGATGCACCCGTGAAAAAAACGGACTGTTTTTTGCAGACCGCAAAAATGGATCGGTCGTGTTAATGTAGCCTTATTCTGATCTGCCAATTATAAACAGCAGGCAGAAATAAGTGAATAACGCCCCCCGGCGTCAGAAAATCTCCGGGGTTTCAGGGCTAGCTCAGACCCTGGAGATCATGATTCAGGATGGTTTTTCCGGTCCCCACTCACGTGATCACAGGTATACACCGTACACCGATGATCACGTTACAGTAAATGACAGCGCCGGTAAAAAATTATTTATCTCCCATCTGGCATGAACAAACACTTCTTCTCCACTTCTTCTCCACTTCTTCTCCACTTCTTCTCCACCTTTTCTCCACTTCTTCTCCACCTTTTCTCCATTTTTTCTCCATTTTTTCTCCACTTTTTCTCCACTTTTTCCTCCACTTTTTCTCCACTTTTTCTCCACTTTTTCTCCACTTTTTCTCCATTATTTTCTCCACTTTTTCTCCACTTTTTCTCCACTTTTTCTCCACTTTTTCTCCACTTTTTCTCCATTATTTTCTCCACTTTTTCTCCACTTTTTCTCCACTTCTCCACTTTTTCTCCATTTTTTCTCCACTTTTTCTCCACTTTTTCTCCACTTTTTCTCCACTTCTCCACTTTTTTTCCATTTTTTCTCCACTTTTTCTCCATTTTTTCTCCATTTTTTCTCCACTTTTTCTCCATTTTTTCTCCACTTTTTCTCCACTTTTCTCCACTTTTTCTCCACTTCTTCTCCACTTCTTCTCCACCTTTTCTCCACCTTTTCTCCACTTTTTCTCCACTTTTTCTCCATTTTTTTCTCCACTTTTTCTCCATTTTTTCTCCACTTTTTCTCCACTTCTCCACTTTTTTTCCATTTTTTCTCCACTTTTTCTCCACTTTTTCTCCACTTTTTCTCCATTTTTTCTCCACTTTTTCTCCATTTTTTCTCCACTTTTTCTCCACTTCTTCTCCACTTCTTCTCTACTTCTTCTCCACCTTTTCTCCACCTTTTCTCCACTTTTTCTCCATTTTTTCTCCACTTTTTCTCCACTTTTTCTCCACTTTTTCTCCATTTATTCTCCACTTTTTCTCCATTTTTTCTCCACTTTTTCTCCACTTTTCTTCACTTCTTCTCCACTTCTTCTCCACTTCTTCTCCACCTTTTCTCCACCTTTTCTCCACTTTTTCTCCACTTTTTCTCCACTTTTTCTCCATTTTTTCTCCATTTTTTCTCCACTTTTTCTCCACTTTTTCTCCACTTTTTCTCCACTTCTCCACTTTTTTTCCATTTTTTCTCCACTTTTTCTCCACTTTTTCTCCACTTTTTCTCCATTTTTTCTCCACTTTTTCTCCATTTTTTCTCCACTTTTTCTCCACTTTTTCTCTACTTCTTCTCCACCTTTTCTCCACCTTTTCTCCACTTTTTCTCCACTTTTTCTCCACTTTTTCTCCACTTTTTCTCCACTTTTTTTCCACTTATTCTCCACTTTTTCTCCATTTTTTCTCCACTTTTTCTCCACTTTTCTCCACTTCTTCTCCACTTCTTCTCCACTTCTTCTCCACCTTTTCTCCACCTTTTCTCCACTTTTTCTCCACTTTTTCTCCACTTTTTCTCCATTTTTTCTCCATTTTTTTCTCCACTTTTTCTCCACTTTTTCTCCACTTTTTCTCCACTTTTTCTCCACTTCTTCTCCACTTTTCTCCATTCTTTTTCTATGGTCGGTCTACCCATTAGCTCTGCCATGCATAGTATAGCTCTACACCTACTGCACATGTTACTTTACTTTATAGCTGTCTAAGCCTACTCTGACCCCATATTTGTCATTACTATATTGTCCTTGTACTGTAATATGACATTTGTATCATGTGTTTCATTTCTTGCTGTGTTGCAATTTTTTTGCTGCATCCCAATTGTACTTCTACATTGTTCGAGTTTATGTTATTGTTCTCTCACTCTTATGTGATACTGATTATTGTCATTTTTCAGGATTACATGCAGATAAGTTCAATCTGACGAAGGCTCAGGCCGAAACGTCATTTGTAACTTGTTTTGGACAAAAACATATATGCTTATGAAAAAAATTTTTTTCTTAATACGGACCAATAAAGAGTGATTTTGCATTACTATCCGTTGTGACTTACTGACTTAGTCTGGGAGATTTAGAGTGCCGAGGTTACTCACTAATTTTATCTATTATTACCTCTGAGCACCTATATACCAGTGAGCAGAGCTTCCTCTACAGTAGTTCTCCCCTTACCTCATGAGCAGGGCATTGCAGCTTTGGTAGCAACCATTACGACATGGACTCTGCTGCTGTGGACCCGGGGAGAGTGAGTGCAGATTCATTGCACCCACACTCCTCACATGAAGGGTCCGCACTCCTAGAAAATGGGGGATACGTTCCCTGAGTGTCTCCCCCCCCATATTCTAGACGGTCCAGAGTCGTCGTGGGACCCCTTTATTTTTTTTCTTACAATAAATTGGTGAAAGAGGAAATGTTTTGGGGACTGTTTTTTGAAATAAATTTCTTTTGTCGATTTTTTTTTTTGTTTTGTTAGTACTGACAGTTTATGATGTTGGGTATCTAATAGACGCCATGACATCACAAACTGCTGGGCTTGATCTCAGGTGACTTTACAGCTAGTATCAACCCGATTTATTACCCCGTTTGCCCCTGCACCAGGGCACGGGATGAGCTGGGTAGGAAGCGCCAGGATTGGCGCATCTAGTGGATGCGCCACGTCTGGGGTGCCTGCGACCTGCTATTTTTAGGCTGTGAAGGCCCAATAACTATGGACCTTCCCACCCTGAGAATATTTTGAACAAAGAGGAGGGAAGAAAAAATGGCACCAAAAGTTGTATGCAAAAAGTGTTAAATTTTATTCATATAAAATATATGAGGATACAAAATTTGTCATGGGAATAAATAGTACAATATCAAATGGAACAAAAAATAGAAAAAATGAGGAAACCTGGGGATGAGGAATGCAGGTGTGGGTAGAACACAAAAGGGGGGGAGAAGTAAAGTCCTGCCCGTTGCCGTAACAGAGCCCTGGGGGGGTGGTGTATCGCTGGAGTGTATGAGTCCAAAAAATGGACCCCTGAGAATACCAGACCACAGCTGTCCGCTTTACCTTGGCTGGTGATCCAATTTGGGGGGGACCCTACTTTTTTTGTGTAATTATTAATATTTATAAAATAATTATAAAAAAAGAGCCTTGGGGGACCTCCACATTGGATCCCCAATCACGGTAAAGCTGCCAGCTGTGGTTTTCAGGCTACAGCCGTCTGCTTTACCCTAGCTGGCTATCAAAAATGGGGGGACCCAACGTCATTTTTTTTTTTAACTATTTTTTAAATAGAAAAAATTAATGGGCTTCCCTGTATTTTGATTGCCAACCAAGGTAACGGCAGGCAGATGGGGGTGGCAACCCATAGCTGTCTGCTTTATCTGCGCTGAGAATCAAAAATACCGCGGAGCGCTACGTCATTTTTTTTAAAGATTTATTTTTACAGCACTGTGATGTCCAGCAATCAAAATACAGGGAAGCCCATTTTGTTTTTAGTTATTTAAATAAATAATGAAAAAAAATATATATGGGCTCCCGCTGCATTTTTTGTATTGCTAGCTAAGGGTAATCCAAGCAGCTACTGGCTGCTAACCCCCACTGCTTGGTGTTACCTTCACTGGCAATGGAAAACCCAGGGAAGCATTTTTTATTTTTTTTGACAAAAAACTACAAAAAAAGGACGTGAGCTTCGCCATATTTTTGTATGCTAGCCAGGTATAGCAGGCAGGTGCTGGAAGAGTTGGATACAGCGCCAGAAGATGGCGCTTCTATGAAAATGCCATTTTCTGAGGCGGCTGCAGACTGCAATTCACAGCAGTGGGGCCCAGAAAGCTCAGGCCAACCTGTGCTGCGGATTCCAATCCCCAGCTGCCTAGTTGTACCTGGCTGGACACAAAAATGGGGCGAAGCCTACGTCATTTGTTTTCTAATTATTTCATGAAATTCATGAAATAATAAAAAAAGGGCTTCCCTTTATTTTTGGTTCCCAGCCGGGTACAAATAGGCAACTGGGGGTTGGGGGCAGCCGTACCTGCCTGCTGTACCTGGCTAGCATACAAAAATATGGCAAAGCCCACATAATTTTTTCAGGGGGCAAAAAACTTCTGCATACAGTCCTGGATGGAGTATGCTGAGCCTTGTAGTTCTGCAGCTGCTGTCTGTCTGTATGGAGAAGAGCAGACAGCAGCTGCAGAACTACAAGGCTCAGCATACTCCATCCAGGACTGTATGCAGAAGTTTTTTGCCCACCAAAAAAATGACGTGGGCTTCGCCATATTTTTGTATGCTAGCCAGGTACAGCAGGCAGCCACGGGCTGCCTCCAACCCCCAGTTGCCTATTTGTACCCGGCTGGGAACCAAAAATATAGGGAAACCCGTTTTTTTTAATTATTTCACTTACTTCATGAAATAATTAAAAAACAAATGACGTGGGCTTCGCCATCATCATCTGGCGCTGTATCCAACTCTTCCAACAGCCCTGGAGCCGGGTGGCTTGTTGGGTAATCATGAGTTAATACTGGCTTTGTTTTACTAGCCAGTATTAAGCCAGAGATTCTTAATGTCAGGCACGTTTGACCCGGCCATTAAGAATCTCCAATAAAGGGTTAAAAAAAAGACACCACACAGAGAAAAAATACTTTAATAGAAATAAATACACAGACACATTAGAGACTCCATCTTTATTACCCCCTGTCAGCCCAATAAATCCCCAATAAACCAGCGCTGAAAAGAGGTTTTTAATAGAGGCTTAAATTATAAGCAGTAATTTCAGCGTTCCAAGTGCCTTTAAATGAATTTGAAGAAACTGCACTTCAGGATTGTAGTGAGGATTGTAGTGAGGATGAGGTGCCCCAGCCCATCACTTGATGAGCTGGGGCACCTCATCCTCACTTCATTCCTCACTAGTGTAGTAGTAGTGACGATTGTAGTGAGGATGAGGTGCCCCAGCCCATCACTTGATGGGCTGGGGCACCTCATCCTCACTACAATCCTCACTAGTGTAGTAGTAGTGACGATTGTAGTGAGGATGAGTTGCCCCAGCCCATCACTTGATGGGCTGGGGCACCTCATCCTCACTACAATCCTCACTACAATAGGGAAGCAGCGTCCAGCCTTCACTCCGTGAGTGATCAGTGCTGCTAGCGGTAACAGCGGTAACGCTGACAGACGCGTTACCATAGCAACGGTGCTCCCGGAGCCGCGGTTAGTGGTGACGTCACCGCTAACTGCGTTGCTATGGCAACGGTGATCTCCGTTAATGACCGGCTGTGTCAGCCGGTCCCTAACGGAACGGGGAGTCGACCGTGTGCTAGATCATATTGCCGGTACACGACGATACACAAATGTGCACCGTGTACTGGAGAGATGCACTCGCAGGTCCTACATGACGTGTCATAGTCATGTGACCAGTCTGTAGCCAATGAGATAATAGCCACGTGACTGGTCACATGGCTATTTTGACATCACGATAGGTCCTGCTTCTCTGCTGGCAGTGCCGGTCACCGGGAGGATTCAGCGATCATCAGATGGAATAGCGGCAGGAGACAGAGTGCACGAGGGATCGCGGGGACCGGTAAGTGTTATGGCAATGTTTATTTACTGTATGTGTACATTTATTATGCATTTTTATGTGTTTGTGATTGCCTCCCATTATAGCCTATTGGTTCGAGTTCGGTTTGTCGAACGTTCGACGAACCGAACTCAAACGGGAGCTCCGTTCGGCGAACCGACCTCGAGCCGAACCGCGACCGGTTCGCTCATCTCTAGTGCCGAGCCACAGGTTGCAAAATAATACAGGCAGAGTCCAGAATGTCTTTTAACTGCTTTACTCACTTTTTGCCGGTCGGTGAGATACTCGGGCGATGCTGAGATTGTACCAGGAGGAACCAGGAACTCCGTCAGGCTAGATAGAGGGTAGCCGCTAGCTCGCCTTCCTAGAACTCCTTTTGTTTGGGAGGACCCCTTACTTGTAGTATGTTGGGATTCCTCCACGGAAGATGCTTCTGACTTCACTCCCCTCCCTGGATCATCTGCCGGCAGCGTAGACCTTGGTGAGATGGCTTCTGGCACTGTCTCCTTATGGGCCCCCTGTTGCTGCTTGGGCTCGGACTCTGTGTTTCTGGTGAGGTACCTCAAGTACCCTCACCGGCAGGTTGAGCAGCTCCAGTAAATAGATTTCTGCTCTGGGGACCTGTATCTTCGTGCGTGCATGGATACCAGTTGTCCCCATACTCAGCCACCTCTCTGCAGTAGAGATGAGCGAACCGGTCCCGGTTCGGCTCGAGGTCGGTTCGCCGAATGGAGGTCCCGTTCGAGTTCGGCTCGTCGAACGTTCGACGAACCGAACTCGAACCGCATAGGAAACAATGGCAGGCAATCACAAACACAGAAAAACACCTAGAAAACACCCTCAAAGGTGTCCAAAAGGTCACAAACAACTCACAACACATGGGAAAGTGACAAGGACATATACTCATGTGAAAACAAAAGAGCTGGACAAGGAAAAAGAGGAGGAGACACAGATATATGAGTATATGCAAGGAAACATCAATTCCATTATTGTGCAACTTGAGCCCTGCTCATTTTAGGCTTCCAATCTTGATAAATTGCCTGAGCTCGCCACGTACGCCTTGGGGATCTTGTCGTGTCCTGCAGCCAGCGTTCTCTCGGAACCTGTCTTCAGTGCTGCTGGGGGTCTGCTGGCAGATAAGCACACATGTCTGTCCACTGACAATGTGGACATGGCTCTCAGAGGACTTTTCTTCCCCTGGGTCAGCCAGAGGACGGGAAAGGCACGCGTATTTTTGAGAGTGCTTCATGCAAAGCATCTTTTTCTTTTTCAAAAGGAGGCTCAACCGATGCCAGTCAAGTGGGGTGTGTGTGGCCCAGTTAGTGGCAACGAGGGAGACTGTGGTTGGAGTCCCCTCGCTGTGTTTCTAAAAGAACCAAGATGAACAAGTCATGGCTCTGAGGACTTTTCTTCCCTTGAGTCAGCCAGGGGACGGGAAAGGCAAGCGTATTTTTGAGAGTGCTTCATGCAAAGAATCTTTTTCTTTTTCAAAAGGGGGCTCAACCGATGCCAGTCAAGTGGGGTGTGTGTGGACCAGTTAGTGGCAACGAGGGAGACTGTGGTTGGAGTCCCCTCGCTGTGTCTCTAAAAGAACCAAGATGAACAAGTCATGGCTCTCAGATGACTTTTCTTCCCCTGGGTCAGCCAGGGGACGGGAAAGGCAAGCGTATTTTTGAGAGTGCTTCATGCAAAGCATCTTTTTCATTTTGAAAAGGGGCATCAACTGATGTCAGTCAAGTGGGGTGTGTGTGGCCCAATTAGTGGCAACGAGGGAGACTGTGGTTTGAGTCCCCTCGCTGTGTTTCTAAAAGAACCAAGATGAACAAGTCATGGCTCTGAGGACTTTTCTTCCCCTGAGTCAGCCAGGGGACGGGAAAGGCAAGCGTATTTTTGAGAGTGCTTCATGCAAAGCATCTTTTTCATTTTGAAAAGGGGCATCAACTGATGTCAGTCAAGTGGGGTGTGTGTGGCCCAGTTAGTGGAAACGAGGGAGACTGTGGTTGGAGTCCCCTCGCTGTGTTTCTAAAAGAACCAAAATGAACAAATCATGGCTCTCAGATGACTATTCTTCCCCTGGGTCAGCCAGGGGACGGGAAAGGCACGCGTATTTTTGAGAGTGCTTCATGCAAAGCATCTTTTTCTTTTTCAAAAGGGAGCTCAACCGATGCCAGTCAAGTGGGGTGTGTGTGGCCCAGTTAGTGGAAACGAGGGAGACTGTGGTTGGAGTCCCCTCGCTGTGTCTCTAAAAGAACCAAGATGAACAAGTCATGGCTCTGAGGACTTTTCTTCCCCTGAGTCAGCCAGGGGACGGGAAAGGCACGCGTATTTTTGAGAGTGCTTCATGCAAAGCATCTTTTTCTTTTTCAAAAGGGGGCTCAACCGATGCCAGTCAAGTGGGGTGTGTGTGGCCCAGTTAGTGGAAACGAGGGAGACTGTGGTTGGAGTCCCCTCGCTGTGTCTCTAAAAGAACCAAGATGAACAAGTCATGGCTCTCATAGGACTTTTCTTCCCCTGGGTCAGCCAGGGGACGGGAAAGGCAAGCGTATTTTTGAGAGTGCTTCATGCAAAGCATCTTTTTCTTTTTCAAAAGGGGGCTCAACCGATGCCAGTCAAGTGGGGTGTGTGTGGCCCAGTTAGTGGAAACGAGGGAGACTGTGGTTGGAGTCCCCTCGCTGTGTCTCTAAAAGAGTCTCTAAAAGAACCAAGATGAACAAGTCATGGCTCTCAGATGACTTTTCTTCCCCTGGGTCAGCCAGGGGACGGGAAAGGCAAGCGTATTTTTGAGAGTGCTTCATGCAAAGCATCTTTTTCTTTTTCAAAAGGGGGCTCAACCGATGCCAGTCAAGTGGGGTGTGTGTGGCCCAGTTAGTGGAAACGAGGGAGACTGTGGTTGGAGTCCCCTCGCTGTGTCTCTAAAAGAACCAAGATGAACAAGTCATGGCTCTCAGAGGACTTTTCTTCCCCTGGGTCAGCCAGGGGACGGGAAAGGCAAGCGTATTTTTGAGAGTGCTTCATGCAAAGCATCTTTTTCTTTTTCAAAAGGGGGCTCAACCGATGCCAGTCAAGTGGGGTGTGTGTGGCCCAGTTAGTGGCAACGAGGGAGACTGTGGTTGGAGTCCCATCGCTGTGTCTCTAAAAGAACCAAGATGAACAAGTCATGGCTCTCAGAGGACTTTTCTTCCCCTGGGTCAGCCAGGGGACGGGAAAGGCAAGCGTATTTTTGAGAGTGCTTCATGCAAAGCATCTTTTTCTTTTTCAAAAGGGGGCTCAACCGATGCCAGTCAAGTGGGGTGTGTGTGGCCCAGTTAGTGGAAACGAGGGAGACTGTGGTTGGAGTCCCCTCGCTGTGTTTTACATGCTTTTAGAAGGGCATGACATGGTTTGGAGGTTGACTTTCATCATATGCAAACTGTTGGCTACCAAAATGCTGCCTTTCCAACAACTGTGGTTATAGGCAATGAGGAACATACTGATGAAGATGAGACGCAGATACCTGATTGGGATGACAACTTAAATATTCGGTCAGGGCAAGAAGAGGCTCGGTCTGAGGGGGAGGGGAGTGCAAACACAACAATTGATGATGAAGTTCTAGATCCCACCTACTGTCAACCCACAGTCAGACACTCGAGGAGGTCAACAGAGGCGGTGGAGGAGGATGCAACCGACGTCGAAGTAACCTTGCGCCTTCCTGGACACAGTCGGAGCACTGGTAGCACGTCTACAACTGCATCCTCAGCCACCACTCTGCCTCTGAGCATTATTCGGGGTGGATCAACAGGTCGCATGGCCTCTAAGCCTTGCCTAGCCTGGTCCTTTTTTGACATAAAAAAAGATCGCCCAAATTATGTGATCTGTAACATTTGGCATGGTTATCTTAGTAGAGGTCAAAACCTCAGTAGTTTGACAACTTCTTCCATGAATCGTCACATGAATAAATATCATATGGCCTGGTGGGAAGCTCACCGTGCTGCAATGCGGCCTAGCGGAGCCAACCATCCACCGCCTGCCCCTTCCAGGGCATCCGCGCGCTCGTCATCTTCTAGGACTGTGGGGACAGCTGTCACACCTGTTTTTCCACCCACAACTTCCACCACTGTAACCGCAACAGGCAGTTTGCTTGGTAGGTCGTCAGTTGTTTTGGAAGGGGAAACAAGTGAGTGTGTACAGCTCTCTCAGACATCGATAGCACCAACTTTGGATGAAGGCAACATCATGTCTCCGCCTGCACTTTCCTCACAAAGCTGCATTTTTCCAGGGACACCCTACTCAACACCGTCTACAGATAGCAGCCAGATCTCTGTCCCTCAGATGTGGTCAAATAAAAGGCCACTTCCTGCGACCCATGACAAAGCGAAGAGGTTGACTCTATCCCTCTGTAAGCTGTTGGCTACAGAAATGCTGCCTTTCCGCCTAGTGGACACACAGGATTTTAGAGACCTTATGTCTGTCGCTGTGCCCCAGTACCAGATGCCTAGTCGCCACTACTTCTCTAAGAAAGGTGTGCCCGCGCTACACCAGCATGTCGCACACAACATCACCGCTTCCTTGAGAAACTCTGTGTGTGAACGGGTGCATTTCACCACCGATACTTGGACCAGTAAGCATGGACAGGGACGTTACATGTCGCTGACTGGCCACTGGGTAACTATGGTGATAGATGGTGAAGGGTCTGCTGCACAAGTCTTGCCGTCCCCACGACTTGTGTGTCAATCCTCTGTCTGTCCAAGTTCCGCCACTGCTTCTGCATCCTCCACCTCATCTGGGTCCTCCACCTCCGCCCCAAGCCTGCCTGGTCAGGCCACCAGCATTCTCACTGCGCAGAAGGAATCACGCACCCCTCATTACTATGCTGGCAGCAGAGCGCAACGGCATCAGGCGGTCTTTAGCTTGACATGTCTTGGAAATAGGAGTCACACAGCGACTGAGTTGTGGGCAGCTCTGGAGACTGATTTTGATAAATGCTTGTCTCCACTCAACCTGCAGCCTGGTAAGGCCGTGTGTGACAATGCTGCAAACCTGGGTGCGGCCCTTCGCCTGGGCAAGGTGACACACGTGCCTTGTATGGCTCACGTGTTGAACCTTGTTGTCCAGCAATTTTTAACACACTATCCCAGCCTAGATGGCCTTCTGACCAGGGCACGGAAACTGTCAGCTCACTTCCGCCGTTCAAGCGCCACAGCAGAGCGACTTGCATCGCTCCAGAAGTCTTTCGGCCTGCCGGTTCATCGCCTGAAATGCGATGTGGCGACACGCTGGAATTCAACTCTCCACATGTTACAGCGACTGTGGCAGCACCGGCGAGCCCTGGTGCAATACGTCATGATGTATAGCCTGGGCCAACGAGATGCAGAAGTGGGGCAGATCACCCTGATGGAGTGATCTCAGATCAAGGACCTATGCACCCTTCTGCACAGTTTCGACATGGCGACGAATATGTTTAGCGCTGACAATGCCATTATCAGCATGACGATTACAGTCATTTACATGCTGGAGCACACGCTAAACACTATTCGGAGTCAGGGGGTGGGACAACAGGGAGGGGAGGAACTACAGGAGGATTCATATGCGCAAGACACAACAACATCACCAAGGTCCAGACGTTCATCATCACCAACGCGGCAGGCATGGGACCATGGGGGACAGGGATCAACAAGGGCGCATGGTAGCAGCCGAGATGTTGAGGAAGGTGCAGGAGGACATGAAGATATGGAGGACGAACTGTCCATGGACATGGAAGACTCAGCAGATGAGGGGGACCTTGGTCAAATTTCAGTTGAAAGAGGTTGGGGGGAGATGTCAGAGGAAGAAAGAACGGTTAGCACCTCTATGCCACAAACACAGCGTGGACTTGGTCCGCATGGCTGCGCAAGACACATGAGTGCCTTCTTGTTGCACTACCTCCAACATGACCCTCGTATTGTCAAAATTAGAAGTGATGATGACTACTGGCTTGCCACACTATTAGATCCCCGGTACAAGTCCAAATTTTGTGACATAATTCCACCCATAGAAAGGGACGCACGTATGCAGGAGTATCAGCAGAAGCTGTTACTCGATCTTAGCTCGGCTTTTCCACCAAACAACCGTGCAGGTGAAGGGAGTGATTCTCCCAGTTGTAACTTGACAAACATGGGACGGCCTCATCATCTTCAACAGTCTACCCGTACCAGTAGGACCGTATCTGGTGCTGGTAACAGCAATTTTATGGAATCTTTTCATAATTTTTTTAGACCCTCCTTTGCAAGGCCACCAGAGACAACAAGTCTGACACATAGTCAACGGATGGAGAGGATGATACAGGAGTATCTCCAAATGAACATCGATGCCATGAATTTGCAAATGGAGCCTTGCTCCTTTTGTGCTTCAAATCTAGAAAAATGTCAAGAGCTCTCCAGTTACGCCTTGAAGATTTTGTCGTGTCCAGCTGCCAGCGTTGTCTCTGAACGTGTCTTCAGTGCTGCTGGGTGTGTGCTGACAGATAAGCGCACGCGTCTGTCCAGTGACAATGTGGACAGACTGACGTTCATCAAAATGAACAAGTCATGGATCCAGAAGGAATTTACTACCCCTGTGTCATTCTGGGGAGAGTAAATGCTTGTGGATTTGGAATGTGCTTGATGCAAATCAAAACATCCTGTTTGCAACTAGGGCACAAGTGCTGCCACTGATGGGGTGTCTGTGTGCCCAATTTTTGGAAAAAAAGTAGACTCCGCTTGGAGTAACCCTTGCTTGCTGTGTTTTTTAAAAATGATACAAGATGAACAGATCTGAAGGCAACATGAAGGCAACATCATGTCTCCGCCTGCACTTTTCTCACAAACCTGCATTTTTCCAGGGACACCCTACTCAACACCGTCTACAGACAGCAGCCAGATCTCTGTCCCTCAGATGTGGTCAAATAAAAGGCCACTTCCTGCGACCCATGACAAAGCTAAGTGGTTGACTCTATCCCTCTGTAAGCTGTTGGCTACCGAAATGCTGCCTTTACGCGTAGTGGACACACAGGATTTTACAGACCTTATGTCTGTCGCTGTGCCCCAGTACCAGATGCCCAATCACCACTGCTTCTCCAAGAAAAGCATGCCCGCGCTACACCAGCATGTCGCACACAACATCACCACTTCCTTGAGAAAAACTGTGTGCGACAGGGTGCATTTCAACACAGATACTTGGACCAGTAAGCATAGACAGGGTCATTACATGTCACTGACTGGGCACTGGCAAACTATGGTGAGAGATGGAGAAGGGTCTGCTGTACAAGTCTTGCCGTCCCCACGAGTTGTTTCAATCCTTGTTCTGTATGTAGAAGTTAATACACTGCTTCTGCCTCTTCAACCTCGTGTGGGTCCTCCACCTTGGCGCAAACCCTGTGTGGTCAGGCCACCCTTCCTTGCAACTGCGCACAAGGACTACCACACACCTCCTTACTATGCTGGCAGCAGAGCTCAATGCCATCAGGCGGTCAAAGTTTTACTTTGAAATGTATGGGAAATGTGAGTCACACCGCTATTACAGAGAATAGTAGTCAGGCAGGGTCAAAACATTAATTGAGGAACAGGAACAGAATGGGACGGCCAGGACTTAATCAGAAAACAAGCAGAGGTGAAATGCGTATCGGCCAACAAGGTACATAAACAGCAAGCAGGAGAAGTAGTCAGGTAACAAGCACACAAAATCATAAAACTGAACTGGGGGTAAAATTAACCAGAGGTTCATAGCTATGTCTGGCAGTGGTCTGCAGACAGGATGGGCATAAAAAAGGGTGTGGTGTCTTCCCATTGGTTGTAGCTGAATGATGGTATTTCATCTGTGAGATACCCACCAGCTACATTCAGCCAGAGATTCTGCATCTGTCAAGGTAATGCAGCACAGTGGGTGAGCATAACCTGCGTCCACCTGCGCCGCTGGCATCGACTACTCTCCCATCATCAGCACTATTCATGAAAGGAACACGTTGTCACCTGGCGACCGGAGTACAAATTGACGGAGCGGACTCCGTTGGTGACTTAACAGCCGTGTGCGGCAATGATGCAAACCTGGCTGCGGGCCATCCTCAGGGCAATGTGACACACGTGCCTTTTATGGCTCACGTGTTGAACCGAATTCTCCAGCAATTTTTAAAACACCATCACGGCCTACATGGCCTTGTGCAGCGGGCACGCTCGCTATGTGCTCACTTCCATCGTGCGCACACAGCAGCTCAACAACTTTCATCACTCCGGAAGTCTTAGGATCTGGCAGTTAAACGCCGGAAATGCGATGTTCCGACACGCAGGAATTGGAATCTGCACATGTTGCAGCGTGTGTGGCAGCACCGCAGAGCCCTGCTGAAATACGGTATGACATATAGCCTGGGATAACTTGATCAAGAGGTGGTGCAGATCACGCTGCTGGAGTGGTGTCAGATCAAGGACCTATGCACCCTGCTACACAGTTCACAAATGTCGACGAAGATGTTTAGCACTGGCAATGTCATTCTCAGCGTGACAATTCTGGTCATCTACATGATGGAGCACACTGTAATTATTATTCGGAGTCAGGTGTTGGGACAAGAGGAAGGGGAGGAAGTACAGGAGGAGTCATATGCGGAAGGGATAACAAGATCTACGAGGTCCAGATGGTCAGCGGCACCTATGCGGCAGTCATGGTGAGGGAGAGGGATTAACAAGGGCGCATAGTATCAGCAAAAAGTGTTGATGAAAGTGCAGGAGCCCATGAAGAAATGGAGGACGAACTGGTGATGGGCATGGAAGACTCAGCAGATGAGTGAGAGCTTGCTCACATTTCGGTTGTGCGAGGTTGTGGGTAGAGGGCAGAGGAAGGATGCACGATTCTCACCTCTCTGCCACCAACACACCAAGGACTTGGTCCTCCTGGTTGCACAAGACACATGAGCGCCTTCTTGCTGCACTACCTACATGACCCTCGGATTGTATGAATTTGAAGTAATCCTGAATACTGGGTTGCCACACTGTTAGATCCCCGGTACAAGACAAAATTTGGCGAACTAATTCCTGCCATAGAAATAGACGCACGTATACAGGAGTATCTGCAGAATGTGGTACGCAATCTTAGATCTAGTTTTCCACTAAACACCAGTGCTGCACAGAGTGAATCTCAACGCTTTGTCATGGATAGGAGGAAATGGTCTTTTACTTGTCCACATCGGAGGGACCGAGGGATGGCTGCTGTGCTGAGATGGCGTTGAGTACGGTGTCCCTGCACAGTTGCACTTTTGGTCATATCCCAAAATGAGTTGAAAAAGGACAGATGCTGTTGGAAAGGGGAACAGGTGTGTTGGAAAGGGGAAAAAAGTTTTTGTCCGTGGATTTGGTGGTTAAGCAACTGTAACATTTGCTGAAGAAACAACATCTGTTACAGTGGGACTGGCAGATTTGGATAAAGTTGTATATAATCTGTGACCGCTATATAACGAAAATTAATAAGAAAAGAAAGAGAAAGGTATATATCCCCATCAGCTTTCAGTGTCCACCGTGCTCCCAGTTGTAAAAGGAGAGGTTGGCAACTTGAAGGTTTGGTGGAGGATACAGAGCTGTGTGGCTATGAAACAAATAGTAGCCTGAACCGAGTTAGACGCCATTCGGATCTGGAGACTGTGAGCCCTGTTAGCGTCACAGGGTCTACATGCCCACCCAGCCCAGGAACTCCCTGTTAACAACACAGGGGCCACACCTGTGGACAGCAGGCGCATCAGCAGCAGCAGGCCTGTTAATGCCACTGGGCTGCACAAGCAGGACTGTTAGGACAGGAGCTGGTCTTAACCGTTCTGCGTTACCAACTGTGGTGGTGGCCTGCATCCACCACCCTATCCCTGCCTACCTCTGGCCTAAAGCCGCAATGGGTTCAACACATGGAGGTGTGCTCTTTCGGAGCATAATAGAAGACTGCGCACCTCCTTGTTGGCTCCAGCCCCTTTTATAACCTGGGTCCGCCCCAAACCAGGGTGAACCACAATGCACCTCCTGGAGACAAAAGTAGAGTGACACGTCATGAGTGGCATAACTAGCGTCCTATTTGGAACCGCAACTTCAATGATGACCTCATGGCTGCCATGACCCAAACACCTCACCAGTCATCGTCTGACCATCAATAATGCGGTGACAAGTCATAGGTGTGGGCCTCTGCAAGCCATTTGGGAGGACACCTGATGCCCTGTGGTCTATATGGGACCCCCACATCAGGGCCAGGGCCAAAGAGTTCATTACCGGACCTAGTCTCTGATGCAGGAAGTGCCTGAGCATGCTCAGTAGCATGAAATACAGTCTCTGAAAAAAGACTATCAGCTTTAGCATGGTGTCTAGGCACAAAACAGGACTTAGACCCGGCACGGAATGCAAGCACCTGTGCAAAGAGGCTTTTCACACTTAGTGTGGGAGCATGCGCTGTATCCCGAAAATAAGACTTAGCATCAGGAATAACACAGTCAGGCTGAGCATACTGACTACGCGAAGCACTGTAATTATGCTGCAGCTGGGGTACATCGGCACACGCATGCGCACTAGCTGCCTCTCCACACTTAGACGTGGAGGGGAAATTTGTCTTGGAGATGCTGTCTATGAACAGAAGGAAAAGCTAAAGGAAGCCTGACTTTCTATCCCTCCGAATTATGAAATGCAGCAGTGAATTCCATGAGTTTGCTATAACATTAGCGTAGCAAAATGTGCATGAGGGTGTGATGTAGAGGTGCTAGAAATAGCTTGTCACCAGTGGGGCACTAATGGAATACAACAGCCAGTTCTATGATGCCACTAAATGGCAGTATTTTGTGCTATCATTATAGCTTATTAAAAACAGAGCAGGAGGTTGTCATGCAGAGGTGCTGCACATAGATTTGCAGTAGTGTGAATAGACAAAAGTACAATAGCCACGTTTAGGATGCCAATAGGTACACTGAGTGTTTGCTTGTATAATGGCTGAGTTTAAAAAAGTTTGAGTGTGCAATGCAGGCAGACATGCTTCAAATATCGTTACAATAGTGTGAATAGACAAAAGTACAATAGCCACGTTTAGGATGCCACTAGGTACACTGAGTGTTTGCTAGTATAATGGCTGAGTTTAAAAAAGTTTGAGTGTGCAATGCAGGCAGACATGCTTCAAATATGTTTACAATAGTGTGAATAGACAAAAGTACAATAGCCACGTTTAGGATGCCACTAGGTACACTGAGTGTTTGCTAGTATAATGGCTGAGTTTAAAAAAGTTTGAGTGTGCAATGCAGGCAGACATGCTTCAAATATGTTTACAAGAGTGTGAATAGACAAAAGTACAATAGCCACGTTTAGGATGCCACTAGGTACACTGAGTGTTTGCTAGTATAATGGCTGAGTTTAAAAAAGTTTGAGTGTGCAATGCAGGCAGACATGCTTCACATATGTTTACAATAGTGTGAATAGACAAAAGTACAATAACCACGTTTAGGATGCCACTAGGTACACTGAGTGTTTGCTAGTATAATGGCTGAGTTTAACCCCTTAACGACCGCGGGCCGTAAAATTACGTCCTAAATGACATAATCTTACTGCCCGCGGTCCTCCGGCGGCAGCATGCCGCGATCGGCACACATCTCAGCTGATTTTCACAGCTGAGATGTGTGCCTGCTAGGCACGAGCAGAATCGTTATCTGCTCGTGCCGATTAACCCCTTATAATGGCGCTGTCAATACATGACAGCGCCATTATAAGCGCAATCGCGGTAAAGTTTTACTTACCGCCGAAACCGGAAGTCACGTGACGCGATCACGTGACTCCCGATAGTTGTCATGGTAGTACAGGGTCATGTGATGACTCCTGTACTACACATGAATTGGTTTCACTTTCGCTGTGCCCGGGGCACAGCAAAAGAGAAAGACAGCGTATCTGCTGTTTACAGCCTTCCAGCTGTGATCAGCAGATACTGCAGAGCGATCGGAATGCTGATCGCAATAGCCCCCTAGGGGGACTAGTAAAATAAAAAAAAAAAGTAAAAAAATAAGTTTTAAAAAATTAAAAAAAAACAAAAAAACCTAAAAGTTCAAATCACCCCCCATTCGCCCCATTGAAAATTAAAGGGTTAAAAAAATAAAAAATATACACACATTTGGTATCGCCGCGTTCAGAAACGCCCGATCTATCAAAATATAAAATCAATTAATCTGATCAGTAAACGGCGTAGCGGCAAAAAAATTCCAAACGCCAAAACGACGTTTTTTTGTCGCCACAACTTTTGCGCAAAATGCAATAAGAGGCGATCAAAACGTAGCATCTGCGCAAAAATGGTACCGTTAAAAACGTCAGCTCGAGACGCAAAAAATAAGCCGTCATTGAGCCTAAGATCCCGAAAAATGAGAACGCTACGGGTCACGGAATATGGCGTAAAACGTGCGCCACTTTTTTCGGACAAACTTCCGATTTTTTTTTAACCCCTTATATAAAAGTAAACCTATACATGTTTGGTGTCTACGAACTCGCACTGACCTGAGGCATCACACCCACACATCAGTTTTACCATATAGTGAACACAGTGAATAAAATATCTCAAAAACCATAGTGCTATCGCACTTTTTTTGCAATTTTTCAGCATTTGGAATTTTTTTGCCATTTTCTAGTACACAATATGGTAAAACTGATGGTTTCATTTAAAAGTACAGCTCGTTCCGCAAAAAATGAGCCCTCACATGACCATATTGACTGAAAAATAAAAAAGTTACGTCTTTCAGAAAAAGAATGGCGAAAAAAAAAAACGGAAAGCGAAAAATCGGCCGGTCGTGAAAGGGTTAAAAAAGTTTGAGTGTGCAATGCAGGCAGACATGCTGCAAATATGTTTACAATAGTGTGAATAGACAAAAGTACAATAGCCACGTTTAGGATGCCAATAGGTACACTGAGTGTTTGCTAGTATAATGGCTGAGTTTAAAAAAGTTTGAGTGTGCAATGCAGGCAGACATGCTTCAAATATCGTTACAATAGTGTGAATAGACAAAAGTACAATAGCCACGTTTAGGATGCCACTAGGTACACTGAGTGTTTGCTAGTATAATGGCTGAGTTTAAAAAAGTTTGAGTGTGCAATGCAGGCAGACATGCTTCAAATATGTTTACAATAGTGTGAATAGACAAAAGTACAATAGCCACGTTTAGGATGCCACTAGGTACACTGAGTGTTTGCTAGTATAATGGCTGAGTTTAAAAAAGTTTGAGTGTGCAATGCAGGCAGACATGCTGCAAATATCGTTACAATAGTGTGAATAGACAAAAGTACAATAGCCACGTTTAGGATGCCACTAGGTACACTGAGTGTTTGCTAGTATAATGGCTTAGTTTAAAAACAGTTGGAGTGTGCAATGCAGGCAGACGCGCTCTGCAAATGTCTTTGCACTAGTGGGACTATAGCAAAGTCCAATAGCCACGTATAGGATGCCACTAGGTACACTGAGTGTTTGCTAGTAAAATTGCTTAGTTTAAAAAAGTTGGAGTGTGCAATGCAGGCAGACGTGCTCTGCAAATATCTTTGCACTAGTGGGACTATAGCAAAGTCCAATAGCCACGTATAGGATGCCACTAGGTACACTGAGTGTTTGCTAGTAAAATTGCTTACTTTAAAAAAGTTGGAGTGTGCAATGCAGGCAGACGTGCTCTGCAAATATCTTTGCACTAGTGGGACTATAGCAAAGTCCAATAGCCACGTTTAGGATGCCACTAGGTACACTGAGTGTTTGCTAGTATAATGGCTTAGTTATAATGAGTTGGAGTGTGCAGAGGACAAGAGGGTACAGTGGTAGGATTGTGGTGCTCTGGGTAGAGGAATGGAAGCCTGCCTTTCTATTCCCTCCTAATGGTGAAATGAAGGGAGGAAATCCCTGACTTTGGCTACACAGACGCTGTTGCTGTTTGCAGGACCTGTCACCTATGGCTCTCTGACCCTGCCGGTTTGAGCCCTTAAAAGGACTGCTATAAAGTGCTCTCCCTAAGCTGTCTAACGCTGTGTATGCAGCGCATACAGCTGTATCGGCGATAGGACTCAGGAGGAGGACGGAGCTGCGACAGTGATGTCTGACACCAAAGACGCAGAAGGCAGATAATGGCGTTCGTGAAGAAAATGTCCGGTTTTATAATGCAGGGACATGTGACATGCAGATCCTATCACACATGCCATTGCTTCTCTGGCTCAAAGTCCACTTAGCTGTGTGTGTGTCTGGGATTGGCTGACATGCTGGCCCGCCCCACAAGAAGCGCGCGCTTAGGGAAGGAAGACAAGAAAAAAAAAAAAAAAATGGCCATTATAGAAACAGCAGTGATCTGAAGGCGCTGTTCACGCACACTATACACTGAAATGTGATAATAGTGTGATTCACAGAGTGACTTACACTATTACAGCAGAAACCAAGCTATGATTTAGCTGGTTTTTTGATGCTAGAACCGTTCTCGAACGTTTCTAGAACTATCGAGCTTTTGCAAAAAGCTCGAGTTCTAGTTCGATCTAGAACAGGCCCCAAAATCACTCGAGCCTAGAACTGGAGAACCACGAACCACGAACCGCGCTCAACTCTACTCTGCAGGTGTCTTTCAGACTGACACACAAGTACCAACTCTCCCCTGCCAGCCGCTACCACACTTGCAGTGTCTCTCTCTTGCTTCCTCCCTTCAGACTCTCCTGCAACAACTAACTTCCAGCCTCTCCACTCCACCCCCTGACAAAGAATTGTAAGCCCGCCCTGCTTGGGGACTGCCCAAGGGTCCCATCTAGTGGTGTTGGAGACCTGGCTGCTATGTGTCTGTCTGTGCACACCCCATTCTGGCCTTTGGAGTTTATCTGGAAGCACTGCCCCAGCATGGGTGCAGTACTCTTTGGTGCCTGACCAGGTCAGGGTCGCCACACTGGCGTCTGAGTCAGAATGGAGCTCTCTGCCCTTTACTGATCCAGCCTCTGGCCCATCCATCTGGCCCATTAAGAGTCACTCTCATTTCATCAGTCCATTAAACCTTTGAAGAATCAGTCTTAAGATATTTCTTGGCCCAATCTTGACGTGTTATCTTATAGTTCTTGTTCAAAGGTGTTTCTTTCAGCCTTCCTTACCTTAGCTATTTCACTGAGTATGGCACACCTTGTGCTTTTTGATACTCCAGTAACATTGCAGCTCTAAAATATGGCTAAACTGGTGGCAAATGGCATTTTGGCAGCTTCACGCTTGATTTTTCTCAATCCATGGGCAGTTATTTTGTGCCTTTTTTGCCAACACGCTTCTTGCGACCATGTTGGCTATTTGCCATGAAACGCTTGATTGTTCGATGATCATGCTTCAAATGTTTTGCAATTTCAAAACTGCTGCATCCCTCTGCAAGACATCTCACAATTTTGGACTTGACAGAGCCCGTCAAATCTCTCTTCTGACCCATTTTGCCAAAGGAAAGGAAGTTGCCTAATAATAGGCACACCTTATATAGGGTTTTGATGTCATTACACCAGACCCCTCCTCATTACAGAGATGCACATCACCTAATTTACTTAATTGGTAGTTGGCTCTCAAGTAGAGATGAGCGAACCGGTCGCGGTTCGGCTCAAGGTCGGTTCGCCGAACGGAGGTCCCGTTCGAGTTCGGTTTGTCGAACGTTCGACAAACCGAACTCGAACCGCATAGGAAACAATGGCAGGCAATCACAAACACATAAAAACACCTAGAAAACACCCTCAAAGGTGTCCAAAAGGTGACAAAAACTCACAACACAACACAAACACATGGGAAAGTGACAAGAACAAATTCTGATGCGAAAACAAAAGAGCGTAACGAGGAAAAAGAGGACGAGACACAGATATAGGCATGGCACACCCTTCTAAAATCATGTAAAACACCGCAAGGTGACTCCAAGCGGAGTCTCCCTTTTTTCAAAAAATTGGGCCACACAGACACCCCATCAGTGGCAGCACTTGTGCCCTAGTTGCAAACAGGATGTTTTGATTTGCATCAAGCACATTCAAAAATACGCCATTCTTAACCGTCCCCAGGATGACACCGGGGTAGGTAGCAAAGTCTTTGCTGAACCATGACTTGTTAATCTTGGCTCCTTTTAAAAAACAATGTAAGCAAGGGTTACTCCAAGCGGAGTCTCCCTTTTTTCAAAACATTGGGCCACACAGACACCCCATCAGTGGCAGCACTTGTGCCCTAGTTGCAAACAGGATGTTTTGATTTGCATCAAGCACATAAAAAAATACGCCATTCTTAACCGTCCCCAGGATGACACCGGGGTAGGTAGCAATGTCTTTCCTGATCCCAGCTCTGTTCATCTTGGATCATTTTTAAAAAACACAGCAAGCAAGGGTTACTCCAAGCGGAGTCTCCCTTTTTTCAAAAAATTGGGCCACACAGACACCCCATCAGTGGCAGCACTTGTGCCCTAGTTGCAAACAGGATGTTTTGATTTGCATCAAGCACATTCCAAATTCACAAGCATTTACTCTCCCCAGGATGACACAGGGGTAGTAAATTCCTTGTGGATCCATGACTTGTTCATTTTGATGAACGTTAGTCTGTCCACATTGTCACTGGACAGACGCGTGCGCCTATCTGTCAGCACACACCCAGCAGCACTGAAGACACGTTCAGAGACAACGCTGGCAGCTGGACACGTCAAAATCTCCAAGGCGTAAGTGGAGAGCTCTGGCCATTTTTCAAGATTTGAAGCCCAAAATGAGCAAGGCTCCATTTGCAAAGTCATGGCATCGATGTTCATTTGGAGATACTCCTGTATCATCCTCTCAAGCCGTTGACTATGTGTTAGACTTGTTGTCTCTGTTGGCCTTGCAAAGGAGGGTCTAAAAAAATTATGAAAAAATTCCATAAAATCGCTGTTACCAGCACCAGATACAGTCCTACTGGTACGGGTAGGCTGTTGAAGATGACGAGACCGTCCCATGTTTGTCAAGTTACAACTGGGAGATTCACTCCCTGCACCTGCACGGTTGTTTGGTGGAAAAGCCGAGCTAAGATTGAGTAACAGCTTCTGCTGATACTCCTGCATACGTGCGTCCCTTTCTATGGCTGGAATTATGTCACAAAATTTGGACTTGTACCGGGGATCTAATAGTGTGGCAAGCCAGTAGTCATCATCACTTCTAATTTTGACAATACGAGGGTCATGTTGGAGGTAGTGCAGCAAGAAAGCACTCATGTGTCTTGCGCAGCCATGTGGACCAAGTCCACGCTGTGTTTGTGGCATAGAGGTGCTAACCGTTCTTTCTTCCTCTGACATCTCCCCCCAACCTCTTTCAACTGAAATTTGACCAAGGTCTCCCTCATCCGCTGAGTCTTCCATGTCCATAGACAGTTCGTGGTCCATTTCTTCATGTTCTCCTGCACCTTCCTCAACATTTCGCCTGCTACCATGCGCCCTTGTTGATCCCTGTCCCCCATGGTCCATGCCTGCCGCCTTGGTGATGATGAACGTCTGGACCTTGGTGATGTTGTTGTCTCTTGCACATATGAATCCTCCTGTAGTTCCTCCCCTTCCTGTTGTCCCACCCCCTGACTCCGAATAGTGTTTAGCGTGTGCTCCAGCATGTAAATGACTGGAATTGTCATGCTGATAATGGCATTGTCAGCGCTAAACATATTCGTCGCCATGTCGAAACTGTGGAGAAGGGTGCATAGGTCCTTGATCTGAGACCACTCCATCAGGGTGATCTGCCCCACCTCTGCATCTCGTTGGCCCAGGCTATACGTCATGACGTATTGCACCAGGGCTCGGCGGTGCTGCCACAGTTGCTGTAACATGTGGAGAGTCGAATTCCAGCGTGTTTGCACATCGCATTTCAGGCGATGAACCGGCAGGCCGAAAGACTTCTGGAGCGATGCAAGTCGCTCAGCTGTGGCGCTTGAACGGCGGAAGTGAGCAGACAGTTTTCGTGCCCTGGTCAGAAGGCCATCTAGGCCGCGATAGTGTGTTAAAAATTGCTTGACAACAAGGTTCAACACGTGAGCCATACAAGGTACGTGTGTCACCTTGCCAAGGCGAAGGGTCGCACCCAGGTTTGCAGCATTGTCGCACACGCCCTTACCAGGCTGCAGGTTGAGTGGAGACAACCATTTATTAAACTCGGACCGCAGAGCTGACCACAACTCCTCAGCTGTGTGACTCTTATTCCCAAGACATGTCAAGCTAAAGACCACCTGATGACGTTGCGCTCTGCTGCCAGCATTGTAATGAGGGGTGCGTGATTCCTTCTGCGCAGTGAGAACGCTGGTGGCCTGACCAGGCAGGCTTGGGGCGAAGGTGGAGGACCCAGATGAGGTGGAGGAGGCAGAAGCAGTGGCGGAACTTGGACAGACAGAGGATTGACACACAAGTCGTGGGGACGGCAAGACTTGTGCAGCAGACCCTTCACCATCTATCACCATAGTTTCCCAGTGCCCAGTCAGCGACATGTAACGTCCCTGTCCATGATTACTGGTCCAAGTATCGGTGGTAAAATGCACCCGTTCACACACAGAGTTTCTCAAGGAAGCGGTGATGTTGTGTGCGACATGCTGGTGTAGCGCGGGCACACCTTTCTTAGAGAAGTAGTGGCGACTGGGCATCTGGTACTGGGGCACAGTGACAGACATAAGGTCTCTAAAATCCTGTGTGTCCACCAGGCGAAAAGGCAGCATTTCGGTAGCCAAGAGCTTACAGAGGGATAAAGTCAACCTCTTAGCTTTGTCATGTGTCGCAGGAAATGGCCTTTTATGTGTAGACGGTGTTGAGTAGGGTGTCCCTGGAAAAATGCAGGTTTGTGAGGAAAGTGCAGTCGGAGACATGATGTTGCCTTCATCCAACGTTGGTGCTATCGATGTCTGAGAGAGCTGTACACACGCACTTGTTTCCCCTTCCAAACCAACTGACGACCTACCAAGCAAACTGCCTGTTGCGGTTACAGTGGTGGAAGTTGTGCGTGGAAAACCAGGTGTGACAGCTGTCCCCACAGTCCTAGAAGATGAAGAGCGCGCGGATGCACTGGAAGGGGCAGGCGGTGGATGGTTCGCTCTGCTAGACCGCATTGCAGCACGGTGAGCTTCCCACTGGGACCTATGATATTTATTCATGTGACGATTCATGGAAGAAGTTGTCAAACTGCTGAGGTTTTGACCTCTACTAACAGAATCACGACAAATTTTACCCATCACATAATTTGGGCGATCTTTTTCTATGTCAAAAAAGGACCAGGCTAGGCAAGGCTTAGAGGGCATGCGACCTGCTGAGCCCCCCCGACTAGTGCTCAGAGGCAGAGTGGTGGCTGATGATGCAGTTGTAGACGTGCTACCAGTGCTCCGACTCTGTCCAGGAAGGCGCAAGGTAACTTCGTCGTCGGTTGCATCCTCCTCCACCGCCTCTGTTGACCTCCTCGAGTGCCTGACTGTGGGTTGACAGTAGGTGGGATCTAGAACTTCCTCATCAATTGTTGTGTTTGCACTCCCCTCACCCTCAGACCGAACCTCTTCTTGCCCTGACCGAATATTTAAGTTGTCATCCCAATCTGGTATTTGCGTCTCATCGTCATCAGTATGTTCCTCATTGTCTATAACCACAGGTGTTACAGTTTGTGACAAAGGGTCAACACTATGCTCAGAAACTTGGTCCTCACGGCCTGAATCAGAGTCACAAAGGTTCTGGGCATCACTGCAGACCATTTCCTGGTCTGTACTCACTGTAGCTTGTGAGCAGACCTCTGATTCCCAGGCTATAATGTGACTGAACAGCTCTGCAGACTCAGCCATCTCACTTCCACCATACTGTGCAGGGCTGATGGAGACTTCAGAGCTGGGAGAAAGCAAGTTTGATTGGGATGACAACTCAGAGGACTGGTGTTTTTTGGATGCGGTAGTTGAGGTGGCTGAGAGGGCACTTGTTGGACCACTTGAGATCCATTCAAGCATTTTCCTTTTTTGGCCATCATCTACCTTTGTTCCTGTTGTTCGTGTCTGTAAAAAAGGGAGCACATCGGATTGTCCACGGTAAGTAGTAGACATCTTACTTTTGCTGGTAGATAGTCTATCTTCAGCAGATGTTAATGGAGCTTTGCCACCTTCCCCACGGACAAACCCTTTTTTTCCTTTTCCAACACGCCTCTTCCCCTTTCCACCGGCATCTGTCATTTTGCCACTCATGTTGATTGCGACAAGATTGTGCACTTAAAATGTGGTAGTAAAAATTGAGAGGTGGTGTAGATTGCAGCGGTGGTCTAGCTTTATTAACAGCAGAATAATAAAGAATAATTATCCCTGACAATGCAACTACGGCCCTTAAACTGGCAGCATAAATTGCTAGTATAATGGCTTAGTAACAATGAGTTTGAGTGTGCAATGCAGGCAGACGTGCTGCAAATATCTTTGCACTTGTGGGACGATACAGAAGTCCAACAGCCACTTTTATGATGCCACTAAGTTCACTCCGTGTTTGCTAGTATAATGGCTTAGTAACAATGAGTTGGAGTTTGCAATGCAGGCAGACGTGCTGCAAATATCTTTGCACTAGTGGGACTATACAGAAGTCCAATAGCCACTTTTAGGATGCCACTAAGTTCACTCAGTGTTTGCTAGTATAATGGCTTAGTAACAATGAGTTGGAGTGTGCAATGCAGGCAGACGTGCTGCAAATATCTTTGCACTAGTGGGACGATACAGAAGTCCAACAGCCACGTTTAGGATGCCACTAAGTTCACTCAGTGTTTGCTAGTATAATGGCTTAGTAACAGTGAGTTTCATTGTGCAATGCAGGCAGAGGTGCTGCAAATATCTTTGCACTAGTGGGACGATACAGAAGTCCAACAGCCACTTTTATGATGCCACTAGGTTCACTCAGTGTTTGCTAGTATAATGGCTTAGTAACAATGAGTTTGAGTGTGCAAAGGGCAGGAGGGTACAGTGCCAGGGTTGTGGGTCTCTGGGTAGAGGAAAGGAAGCCTGCTTTTCTATCCCTCCTAATGGGGAAATACAGCGAGGAAATCCCTGACCTTGGCTACACAGACGCTGTCATCTTGTGTAGCTGTTAAACTCTGTTTTAAACTCTGTCACCTATGGCTCTGACCCTGCCGGTATGAGCCCTTAAAAGGACTGATAGAAAGTGCTATCCCTAAGCTGTCCAGCGCTGTGTATGGAGCGTATACAGCAGTATCGGTGATAGGAGCTGCGCCAGTGATGTCTGACACCAAGGACGCAGAAGACAGATAATGGCGTGCTGGAGGAAAATATCCGGTTTTATAATGCAGGGACATGTGACATAGACATCCTATCACACATGCCGTTGCTTCTCTGGCTAAAAGTCCATTTAGCTGTGTGTGTGTCTGGGATTGGCTGACATGCTGGCCCGCCCCACTACACGCACGCACTTAGGGAAGGAAGACAAGGAAAAAAAAAAAAATGGCGATCGCCATTATCCATACAGCAGTGATCTGAATGCGCTGTTCCCGCACACTATACACTGAAATGTCATAATAGTGTGAGTCACAGAGTGACTTACACTATTACAGCGGAAAGCCAGCTAGTAATTAGCTGTTTTTTTTGCTGCTAGAACCGTTCTCGAATGTATCTAGAACTATCGAGCTTTAGAGCTTTAGCAAAAAGCTCGAGTTCTAGTTCGATCTAGAACAGCCCCCAAAATCACTCGAGCCGCGAATTGGAGAACCTCGAACCGCGAACCGCGCTTAACTCTACTCTCAAGCCTATACGATATGATACGATACGATACACTTTATTGATCCCGTGGGAAATTATGGTATCACAGCAGCACAACTTAAATCATAACATGAATTACATAATTGACAAGACAGTAGAGTTGACAGAAGAACATTATACATTAGATTAGGACATACACAGTGGGTGAACTGAAAGTAGAAGAAATAAAGTAGACATTCACCTTGATGATTTTACACTAATGTTATTGTTATACATTCCCATAGCAGTTAGCACAAATGATTTCCTATATTTTTCCTTCTTACACCTCAGAAGGATTAGCTGGTTACTGAAGGTGCAGCTTGGAGTAGGACAACATGTATAAAAAGTATCATGTGATCAAAATACTCATGTGCCTAATAATTCTACACACAGTGTAGGAGTCCACAACCTAAAAATGTGTACGAGGCCTTCCTTTATGTCTAATACAGGGTATATCTGAGTCCCTCTTCCTTTTAATTTTTTTCACTTCTTGCATTGTGCGCATAGGATTTGTAAGTGTCAAAGTCCCTCCTTCATAAATTAAGCAGGATATGTCTGACAATGTCACACACCACATGCCCAGATAAGGTAGTGAATTGTTAAGATTACATTAGCTCAGTGGTTAACACTGCAGTCTTGCAGTGCTGGGGTCCTGGGTTCAAATCCTACCAAAAACAATATCTGCAAGGAGTTTGTATCTTTTCCCTGTGTTTGTGTAGGTTTCCTCTGGGTACTCCGGTTTCCTCCCACACTCCAAAAACATACTGATAGGGACTATAGATTGTGAGCCCCAATGAGGACAGAGTTGTCAATGTACCGTAGTTAAAGCACAATTAATTAATGGCATTATGTAAGTGAATAAATATTATTATTTACTGGTAGTTTTATTTCCCCCTCTACTATGTAATCTACTGCAGTCATAGGCAACAGAGATATATGGTGAGAGATGGCCTGTCTATAAAAGGGTGAAGGATGTGGTTTTTTTTTACTCTTTTTAATTTTGCTTTATATACAAGTTATTATACATGGAAGAATGTTTCCTAACAGTTTTCCTGTAAAATCCATTTTTGTATGTTTTATTATCAGTCTATAAAAGTGGCACAATACTCTAACAACATTGTTCCAAGCAGTGATGTGGGAGTCAGAGATGTATGCAGGCATTTTCCCCTTGCGATTCCCATTCTATTGGAGTGTTGTTTCCATCCACGGCAGCAATTTTCCTGCCTTCCCAGACCTTTTCTTATTGTCTTCCAGAAAAATGCTTGAGTTTTCAATTTACTTCCATTATACTTAATACTCAAATTGAACCTGTCCGAGCATCTGACCTGTTTAATTCGAGTACCAAGCACCAGAGCATTTTAGTGCTCACCCATCACTAGATATGAGGCATTGTTAATGCTCACTTTTATTCATTCAATGATAAAAGACATCAGCTTTCGGCAAATGCAATGTTTTTCAGAAACCCAAATAAAACTATTCCTGCCTGTAGCTTTGGAAAACCTTGTAGAGGCAAAACATAATATTTTCTTTTATGATATAATAAAAAAGTTATTCTTCAAAGTCTTCAAAGCAAAACTCCATATTTTTTTCAGCTCTGGAATGGAGCTTTAAAGGCTCATGCGCACGTTGCGTAATAGCATGCATTTACGCTGCGTATAGCACTGCAGCATAAATGCATGCATCCTGCATTCCCTGCACAATCTATGAAGATTGTGCATGATAAGTGCGCACGTTGTTTTTATGAACGCAGCAATTTGGGTGCTAAAATTTTGACCAAAAACCGTGCACTCATAAAAGCAGCATGTCAATTATTTCTGCTTTCTGGATGCAGCTCCCACTCTGTCTATCGTGGGGGCAGCAGCCAGAGCGCATGAAATCGGCTTTTTTTAACAACAATACTGCATTCATTCTGCAGCGATTTGAAGCGCACATGTGCTGTCAAATCGCTGCAGAAGGATCAGAAGTTAAGTGCGCATGAGCCCTAAATGTGAGTCCCCTACTGCCTGTCATATACTCAGTTTCTAGCGTCTTCACTTTTTACTGACGTAGATTCGGTTCCGTGGCGCCTTCTTGTGGCAGTAACTTTTGACTGGATGGAAGTCAGAATTTACGTCGTAAGCTCCCATATCTGCATATCTATGAGAGCCGGAGCCGGAACTAGGCCTGAATTAGACTCTCGCACAATTGTATTGAAGAGTGACCTCTGGCGCGCTCTGTGAAACACTGTAGGGCGCTGACAGGTCGAAAACTGCTGGAGACCGGTGAAGCTGCGGTGATAGAGGGTGAAGCTGCTGGAATGTGAGTATCAGTCAGGGTTCGAAAGACTTGCATTTAATGCACCACTCCAGTGGTGCATTAAGGACTCTATAGTGTTGTAATATATGGCCTATATGGAAAGACTTTTTGTGTGTATGGTAATGTTATTTTTACTTTGCTCTCTATAAATTCTAGCGACAAAAGCTACAAATAAAATCTGAAAACACTGAAATTATGTTATACTTTATTCATTCTAGGTATCTGAGAGAGTCCGAGTTCTGGTGACTGATGCCAATGATGAAAGTCCGGAGTTTCTCAACACACCTTTTTTCGTGAATGTCCCTGAGGTAAATTTTATCTGGCCCATTTTGGAGAGTTTGTGGGGTTTTTTCAGTTTTTTTTTGTCTTGTTCCTATACGCACAAAGAAACATATGTATAATAAAATATATGTAATTGAGATATTTTTCTGAGAGAAAAACTTCATTTTCTGGAACAATTTCAAGGGCACCAACACTTTCGGCCATGAGTGTAGGTCTTGCAGGTTCACCTTTATTCTCCTCCAAATAGAAAAATCCAGCTGGACTTTTTCTATTTGGATCTTGCTTGAGGCGTGGCAGCACCTTGTCCGGGCTCCAGAGGATAGCTGAGATTGGTCCACACAGTGAGCTGAACCTGTTTATTTTTTATTCTCCTCCGTCGTGAAGCATAGTCTGCTTTTTAGTATTGCCAGCTCATAGACTGCTCACTGCTCAGCTCTCCTGTCCATAAAACAGCTGCTGATGGACAAGCATGTGACAAAACCAGTCCATCAATCTAATCCAATTAAAAAAACTTCACATGGGGAAAGCTGCTTTTATATTGGATGAGTCTGATGGACAGGTCTGGTTACATCTTCCTCTATCAGCAGCCATATTGAGAACAGATGGGCTGTTCAGAACATGAGACTTGAAAACATGTAATACAATTTAGCAAGTGTCACAAACTCAAGTTTCCAACACCTTTGTTAAAATGTAGATAAAATAGATGATGCCTTTAGAGAAACATGGTAGGAAATTGACTATCATGCACTGAAATCGGCCTTCAGAAGTGGTTCAAGTTGGCTAAAGAAAGCTATGAGAACCTATAGAAAGTGAATCACCAATCAAGCAGGGATATATACTGTATATATATAATTTTATTAAATATATGATATTCCTAAAAAAATCTATTATAACATATGTGGAGCGATACAGAACGAAATGTTTATGAAAAAGCATCAGATAAGAGGACAATGTGCATGGATATTATAAGGTCTAAATATAATATTTATTGTACATTGACAATATGATATCTCAATATAATAGCAGTAATGTCAATGCTAATCTACTATATGCATAGTGAAACTGAAGACATGTGTCACCTTGGCTTTTTTCAAAGAGTCATTTTTGTGAAAGTATAATCACATGTAAACCACATTCAGCCAATAGTGATAGAGGTAGAGAATGCCATATTGTTAATAGATGGTGAAAAAATGAAGTGGCCAATAGGTGAACAGTCGTTTATCTGTATTTGCCCAGTGTTTTGGTATATATCTCAGAATGTGTGTCCGAAGTGACGAGCGTTATCCACAGTGAAACGCAAACTATGAAAAGCTGACATTATGTGTTCCAAGGTGGAACATGTTGTCTGGAATTGAGCGCTCTATAACATCTATAACATACTGTACATGCTAATATATTGGGTGTGTGGTCATTTCCAGGTGACATACGGTCCACCTCGGAATATATGTCAGATTCTTATAGTTTGTGTTTGTTCCCCTGTGTAAATGGTTATCAGATACGATCTATAAAATACACGTCAATTTATTGGGCAAATACAGCTGACATGACGGTTCACCTCTTGGCCTCTTAATCTTTTCACCATCTATTAACAATACAATATGTTGTTCTCAGCCTTGGTCATTATTGGTTGTATTTGTTTTAAATAGTGATTGTACCCCACAAACATATTAATTAAGAAAGCCAAGATGAAACATACATTAGAGTCCTGGGGTGTCTACTCCTTGGTCAGCTTTACTATGCATATGGTAGATTAGCAGTGACATTAGTGATATTGTACTGAGATGTTGATTGGTGATTTTAACACTAAATACTATGAATTAGTGTGAGCTTATTTTTTCTTCATCTTACCTTGTGACTTTCTATTGTAATTTACCTATTTTATAGTGAATCTATCTGCATGTTTTTGCTACCTCATCTGATGGCAACATAATGTACACAAAGAGATTCTGAATCCAACGATGTATTACTTAGATTACTGGTTGCAGCCATTCTGACATAATTAGAGCTTTTAGATTTAGCAAAACTAAGAAACCTGTCCTTGCCCACACCAGGCTCTCAATTGAAATTGTACATTGACAGCGAGGTGCCAATCAGAGGAGGTGGTGTGCCAGACTGCCCTGGCAATGTAGTCCAGCAATGATAATCACTAGGTGATGAAGCCTTTGGCTTAAACAACATCACACAGCCTGATAGAGGTGTAGTTGATTTTTGTTTTTTAATCTCTATAGCATGCTGTCCTCAGATTAAATATCAAAAACATAAAGACAGATTCCCTCTAAATTCTCATGCAATATCATGCTCTCAATGTGCAACCATTATTTTATATAGACCTTATATTAGCCATGCACATTGTCCCCTTATGTGATGCTTTTTTCATGAACTTTTTGTTCTATATTGCTCTTCATTTATTTTAATTATTTCTTTTTTGGAATATCATCTTTCTAACACAATTATATTTATATTCATCCTTGAGTGGTTATTCAATTTTTGTAGGTTTTTTCGTTTGGAATGCCCATTAAAACTGTATAATAGTGATTTTGAAGTGTTTTTGTAGGTTTAAATAATAAAGAGATCTATACTGTCTTCTGGGGTCAGGAAAAGGGAAGAAAAAGTTATATACCTGACCTATTATGTATAGCTGAGGGTTTTTTCTGTCTCCTTAGGGTTTTTTCTGTCTCCTTGGAGTGGAATGGTAGAAGAGGTTTTATCCCCTTTCTCTTTTTGTACTTTGTACTGATAATTAAAATTTTGGAATAATACATTAAAAACATAACAGTAGTAGCTTACAGATTCATAGTTAGGAATATTTCACACCTTACCTGCCACACATGTCGAGTGTGTGTGCATGAAGCAGGCTCAGGAGCTGAGCTTTTCTATACCCTGCAAATGCCAATGATGTTAAATAGCCTGTAACACCAACAATCAGAGCGCAGCAATTAAAAATGTAGATATGAAAACATATACATATTCAGCATCTCTACATGAAAAAAGTCAAATCTATGTAATTTAATACATTTAACCTATGCTGTAAAAACTATAAGCAAGAATATATCCAAATACCAAAATTTCAATTTTTCCAGCCAATTCACCTTTTCAACAAAATGCAAAGTGATGAAAACATGGTATGTACTCTAAAATGGTATCAATAAAAACAGCATTTCACCACATCAAAAACAAACATGGCTCAATTGACAGAAAAATATAAAAAAGTTCAGTCTCAGAAAATGGCAACATAAGCCAATTAATTTTTGAGAAATTTCACAGCTAAACTTAAAAAAAAAAGTATACAAGTTGGTGTCATTGTAATTGAGCTAGCCTACAGAATCATGTTGCCAGGTAAATTTTACCTCAAAGGGACTATCACAAAACCCCAAAACCTATGGAAGAATTGTGTTTTTTCACAGTTTTTTCTAAGGATAGGCCATCAATGCCTGATTGGTGGGGGATGTGACAACTGGCACTATGGCCTATCAGCTGAACTTCTCAGTTTTAGGGCTGCACAGCTCCGTTGATGGAATAGTGGCCATGTAATAATGAACAGGTACTGCACATCTGCCTCCTATTGTCAAATAAGAGGTGGATATGTAGTACCCAACTGTGTCTATACAATTGAAGGAGATGTGCTGTGCAGCAGCTCCACAACTGAATAGTTCATGCTGGGGACAGCACCAGGGCAATTGATAGGCAGAAGTGCTGGATGTAACACTCCCACCAATCAGACATAGATGAACTTTCCTTAAAAAGTCATCAACATTAAAGTCCCGATCAACCCCTTCAATGGATATTTTAAAAAGTTATGAATCTTGGAAGGACAGGAAAAAACAAAAACACAAGAAGAAAAAAAATGACTTTGGCAGGAAGTGGTTAATAGCAATTTGCACCATCATTATCATTATAATTCCATGGTATTCAAGAAGAGATGATGGGGAGCTGAAAAGTGTCTGAAATCAAAGGGAGAAATCGGAGCATTGAAATAGTATTGATCCCGCATTGAGTTAATTTATATTGTGTTTTCTAGGATACTCCTTCTGGCAGCAGCATTTTCCAGGTAGAGGCAGTAGACAGAGACACAGGATCTGGTGGAAGTATCACATATTTAGTACAGGTACATTACTTTATTTTTATAAAATATATTTCCTTTATGATATTCTGAGTGCATGCTTTTTTTTGCTTAGTCATTGTTGTAAAATACATAATTTATCTTTAAAAACAAGAAAACTGAAAAATATCTTTAGACTAGTTCTGGATGATTTCATTATTTACTGCAAAAATATTTTGTAAGTTGATGTTTTTGGACACTGTTTAATTTCTTTCTTATAATAATATTCAATGGGGAAAATATTATTTTACTTATCACCTGCAATACTCAAACCCAAAACTCCTTCACTAATAATTTTATATACAAAAAGATGGTTAAGATTTCACAGTGTGTGAATTGTATATACAGTATATCACAAATGTGAGTACTCCTCTCACATTTTTGTAAATATTTTATTATACATTGTAATGGGACAACACGGAAGATATGACAATTTGATACAATGTAAAGTAGTCAGTGTACAGCATAGATAACAATGTAAATTTGGTGTGCCCTCTAAATAACTCAACACACAGCCATTAATGTGTGATACCCCTGGACTATCAGGTCGTCACAGGGTACTGCACAAGCTGCCCTTCCGTGAAGTATTATACCTCCCTCTTGGTTCTGGGTCCCTACTTAAGTGGTTGCCTCCAACAGCAAATCAAATTCTAGAGACCCCCTGCACCACACCCACCTGACACACCAGTGGACAACTTGAGTGGAATACAGTCGCCCATCTGGGGAGTCAGGGAGGGGAGGTGAGGAGTGTGGAGACTGTGAGTGTAGAAGGAGTTAGAAATAGCCCTCGAGCTGAGAGGAGCTCAGAGGAAGTCGGGAGTGGTGACTCCTGAAGTAACTGCCTAGGTTACAGACGGTGGTCTGGGCCTAGAGGAGTCAGATCCCTGGTCGCAGGGGATTGTGGCGAGGTGCTTGGACCTGTCAAGGAGGACGTCCAGCAGCCTAGCCCTATCACCGGTCTGGGACCCAAGGCACGACGGGGTACATGGACCCTACGTCAGGGAGTGGCTTCAGGCAACCCAACAATTCACCTGAGGAGAACGGAGTCTTTACGATCCGTTCCCACCAGCTCCAGAATCGGGGCATTAGCGCAACGAGTGGGATAGGACTTTCCAACCAAAATGGTCCAGAAAATTCCAAGCGTGAGCCCTGAGAGCAAGCGCCCATACTTAGCCATAGTAGGGAGCGGGGCCCGGCTAATTCCATGCTACCGGGCCATCAAGTTGAAGTCAAAACTAAGTGCCAGGAGGCAGGTCACGGATCACCAGGCAGCACCATTGGGGGCGGGACCCGGACAAGCTCCCCTCAGTGGCAGTGATATCCAGAGACTTGGTTTACCCGATTGTCAGTTTCTGCCTATAAACTGAGTGAGTACGAGAGTGACCCCTGCATCCCCATGGCATTCCCCCACACCGAGTCCCAGGGCACCCCCTACCCGTGGAGGGTTACAACACCTTGCTGCCCCGCTCCATTATCCCCGGGTACATCCAACCGCAGCAGTGGTATTCCCAATTACCACCACGGGTGGTGTCACGAACTATAACTCCCCTGTAAATACCCCCTTTACATTCTAGTGGCCGCACGACCCCCGAGTCCAGAGACCCTCGAGCCACAGCGAACCTGCATCTGAGCAGCTCGGCTGCTTCCACGGGGGCAGTACAAATGTCCAAACCGCTGGCAACAATAGTGAGTACACACCTAAGTGAAAATCGCCAAATTGTGCCCAAAGTGTCAATATTTTGTGTGGCCACCATTATTTTCAAGCACTGCCTTAATTCTGTTGGACATGGAATTCACTAGAGCTTTGCAGGTTGCCACTGGAATCCTCTTCCATTCTCTATGATGACATCATGGAGCTGGTGGATGTTAGAGACCTTGTGCATCTCCACCATCCATTTGAGGAGGCTCAACAGATGCTCAATAGAAGAAATGCATGGCCAGTCCAGCACCTTTGCCTCAATTTCTTTAGCAAAGTATGTGTTGTTTTGGAGGTGTGCCTGGGGTTATTATCATGTTGTAATACTACCCTGCAACCTAGTTTCCTAGTTTTCATGGCATTCATGGTTCTCACAATGAACTGTAGGTCCCAGTAGTCAGCAGCATTCATGCAGCCCCAAACCATGATACTGCCACCACCATGCCTGACTGTAGTTAAGACACACTTGTTTTTATACTCATCACTTGGCTGCTGCCACACACACTTAACACCATCTGAACTAAACAAGTTTATCTTGGTCTCAACAGGCCACAGGACATGGTTCCAGTAATTCATGTCCTTAAGGTGGTGTCACACACAGCGACAACGACAACGACGTCGCTGATACGTCACCATTTTCTGTGATGTAGCAGCGACGTCCCGTCGCTGTCGCTGTGTGTGACATCCAGCAACGAGCTGGCCCCTGCTGTGAGGTCGCCGGTCGTTGTTGAATGTCCAGCTTCAGTTTTTGGTCGTCGCTCTCCCGCTGTGATGCACACATCACTGTGTGTGACAGCGAGAGAGCGACGAAATGAAGCGAGCAGGGAGCAGGAGCCGGCATCTGCCAGCTGCGGTAAGCTGTAACCAGGGTAAAGATCGGGTAACCAAGGGAAGACCTTTCCCTGGGTACCCGATATTTACCTTCGTTACCAGCGTCCTCTGCTCTCGCTGCCAGTGCCGGCTCTGTGCTCTCTGCACATGTAGCTGCAGTACACATCGGGTAATTAACCCGATGTGTACTGTAGCTAGGAGTGCAGGGAGACAGCGCTAAGCAGTGTGCGCGGCTCCCTGCTCTCTGCACATGTAGCACAGCGACGCGTGTCGTTATGATCGCTGCTTTGTTTGACAGCTAAGCAGCGATCATAACAGCGACTTACAAGGTCGCTGTTGCGTCACAGAAAATGGTGACGTAACAGCGACGTCGTTGTCGCTGTCACTATGTGTGAACCCAGCTTTAGTCTGCTTATCTTCAGCAAACTTCATTCTGGGAAGCCATGCAGATCAATTTAACTCAGTGTATATGTTCTGAGCACTGACAAGCTGACCTTCCACCACTTTAACCTCTGCAGCAATGCTGGCAGCACTCAAACATCTATTTTGAAAAGACAACCTCTGGATATGACGCTGAGCAAATGCACTCAACTTTTTTGTTTTACTATGGCGTGGCCTGTTCTGAGAGGAACCTGTCTTGTTACACTGCTATATGGTCTTGGCCACAATGCTGCAGCTCAATTTCAGGGTGTTGGAAATCTTCTTATAGCCTAGGCCATCATTATGTAGAGGAACAATTTTTTTCTTCGAGCCTCAGAGAATTCTTTGCTATGAGGTGCCATGTTGAACTTCCAGTGACCAGTATGAGAGAGTGTATGAGCAGTATCACCAAATTTAACACATCTCCCCATTCACACCTGAAACCTTATAACATTAATATGCCACATCACAGCAGGCAGCTAAAATGGCTAATTGGGCACAATTTGGCCATTTTCACTTAGGGATGTACTCACTTTTCTTGCCAGCTGTTTTGAAAATAATGGTGTTGAGTTATTTAGAAGAAACACAAATTTAAATTATTATGGAAGATGGAAACTAACTACTTGACATTGTGTCAAAGAGTTATATCTTCTGCATTGTTATATGAAAAGCTATAATAAAATACTTACAAAAATGTGAGGGGTGTATTCACTTTTGTGATATGCTTTGTATATACAATATATAAATATATATATATATATATATATATATATATATACTAGTAGGTGGCCCGATTCTACGCATCGGGTATTCTAGAATTTACGTATTGTGTATTAATGTATGATTTTTGTTATATATATATATAGATGTTGTAGTCTGTAGTTAGCAAGTGTTTGTGTCGGGCGCTGTACATGTTTTGGGTGTTGTCTGGGTGTGGCGGGGGGTGAGAGTGGTGTTGTTTGTGTGTTGCGTTGTTTGTAGAGCGCTGTGTGTCTGTATCATTGTGTATGTGTGTTGCGCGGTTTGTGTGGGTGTGTGTGTTTTGGGGGAGGTATGTTTTGTGCAATGTGTGTGTTGTGCGGTACAGTTAGGTCCAGAAATATTTGGACAGTGACACAATTTTCGCGAGTTGGGCTCTGCATGCCATCACATTGGATTTGAAATGAAACCTCTACAACAGAATTCAAGTGCAGATTGTAACGTTTAATTTGAAGGTTTGAACACAAATATCTGATAGAAATTGTAGGAATTGTACACATTTCTTTACAAACACTCCACATTTTAGGAGGTCAAAAGTAATTGGACAAATAAACCAAACCCAAACAAAATATTTTTATTTTCAATATTTTGTTGCGAATCCTTTGGAGGCAATCACTGCCTTAAGTCTGGAACCCATGGACATCACCAAACGCTGGGTTTCCTCCTTCTTAATGCTTTGCCAGGCCTTTACAGCCGCAGCCTTCAGGTCTTGCTTGTTTGTGGGTCTTTCCGTCTTAAGTCTGGATTTGAGCAAGTGAAATGCATGCTCAATTGGGTTAAGATCTGGTGATTGACTTGGCCATTGCAGAATGTTCCACTTTTTTGCACTCATGAACTCCTAGGTAGCTTTGGCTGTATGCTTGGGGTCATTGTCCATCTGTACTATGAAGCGCCGTCCAATCAACTTTGCGGCATTTGGCTGAATCTGGGCTGAAAGTATATCCCGGTACACTTCAGAATTCATCCGGCTACTCTTGTCTGCTGTTATGTCATCAATAAACACAAGTGACCCAGTGCCATTGAAAGCCATGCATGCCCATGCCATCACGTTGCCTTCACCATGTTTTACAGAGGATGTGGTGTACCTTGGATCATGTGCCGTTCCCTTTCTTCTCCAAACTTTTTTCTTCCCATCATTCTGGTACAGGTTGATCTTTGTCTGATCTGTCCATAGAATACTTTTCCAGAACTGAGCTGGCTTCATGAGGTGTTTTTCAGCAAATTTAACTCTGGCCTGTCTATTTTTGGAATTGATGAATGGTTTGCATCTAGATGTGAACCCTTTGTATTTACTTTCATGGAGTCTTCTCTTTACTGTTGACTTAGAGACAGATACACCTACTTCACTGAGAGTGTTCTGGACTTCAGTTGATGTTGTGAACGGGTTCTTCTTCACCAAAGAAAGTATGCGGCGATCATCCACCACTGTTGTCATCCGTGGACGCCCAGGCCTTTTTGAGTTCCCAAGCTCACCAGTCAATTCCTTTTTTCTCAGAATGTACCCGACTGTTGATTTTGCTACTCCAAGCATGTCTGCTATCTCTCTGATGGATTTTTTCTTTTTTTTCAGCCTCAGGATGTTCTGCTTCACGTCAATTGAGAGTTCCTTAGACCGCATGTTGTCTGGTCACAGCAACAGCTTCCAAATGTAAAACCACACACCTGTAATCAACCCCAGACCTTTTAACTACTTCATTGATTACAGGTTAACGAGGGAGACGCCTTCAGAGTTAATTGCAGCCCTTAGAGTCCCTTGTCCAATTACTTTTGGTCCCTTTAATAAGAGGAGGCTATGCATTACAGAGCTATGATTCCTAAACCCTTTCTCCGATTTGGATGTGAAAACTCTCATATTGCAGCTGGGAGTGTGCACTTTCAGCCCATATTATATATATAATTGTATTTCTGAACATGTTTTTGTAAACAGTAGAGTTGAGCGCGGTTCGTGGTTCTCCAGTTCTAGGCTCGAGTGATTTTGGGGCATGTTCTAGATCGAACTAGAACTCGAGCTTTTTGCAAAAGCTCGATAGTTCTAGAAACGTTCGAGAACGGTTCTAGCAGCCAAAAAACAGCTAAATCATAGCTTGGTTTCTGCTGTAATAGTGTAAGTCACTCTGTGAATCAAACTATTATCACATTTCAGTGTATAGTGTGCGTGAACAGCGCCTTCAGATCACTGCTGTTTCTATAATGGCGATCGCCATTTTTTTTTTTTTTTTTCTTGTCTTCCTTCCCTAAGCGCGCGCGTCTTGTGGGGCGGGCCAGCATGTCAGCCAATCACAGACACACACACAGCTAAGTGGACTTTGAGCCAGAGAAGCAACGGCATGTGTGATAGGATCTGCATGTCACATGTCCCTGCATTATAAAACCGGACATTTTCTTCACGGACGCCATTATCTGCCTTCTGCGTCTTGGGTGTCAGACATCACTGTCGCAGCTCCGTCATCCTGAGTCCTATAGCCGATACAGCTGTATGCGCTGCATACACAGCGTTAGACAGCATAGGGAGAGCACTTTATAGCAGTCCTTTTAAGGGCTCAAACCGGCAGGGTCAGAGTTAAGGTGACAGGACCTGAAAACAGCGCCAGCGTCTGTGCAGCCAAGGTCAGGGATTTCCTCCCTGCATTTCACCATTAGGAGGGAATAGAAAGGCAGGCTTCCATTCCTCTACCCAGAGCACCACAATCCTGCCACTGTACCCTCTTGTCCTCTGCACACTCCAACTCATAACTAAGCCATTATACTAGCAAACACTCAGTGTACCTAGTGGCATCCTATCTGTGGCTATTGGACTTTGCTATAGTCCCACTAGTGCAAAGACATTTGCAGAGCACGTCTGCCTGCATTGCACACTACAACTAATTATAACTAAGCCATTATACTAGCAAACACTCAGTGTACCTAGTGGCATCCTATACGTGGCTATTGGACTTTGCTATAGTCCCACTAGTGCCAAGACATTTGCAGAGCGCCTCTGCCTGCGTTGCACACTCCAACTAATTATAACTAAGCCATTATACTAGCAAACACTTAGTGTACCTAGTGGCATCCTATACGTGGCTATTGGACTTTGCTTTAGTCCCACTAGTGCCAAGACATTTGCAGAACGCATCTGCCTGCGTTGCACACTCCAACTAATTATAACTAAGCCATTATACTAGCAAACACTTAGTGTACCTAGTGGCATCCTATACGTGGCTATTGGACTTTGCTATAGTCCCACTAGTGCCAAGACATTTGCAGAGCGCATCTGCCTGCGTTGCACACTCCAACTAATTATAACTAAGCCATTATACTAGCACACACTCAGTGTACCTAGTGGCATCCTATACGTGGCTATTGGACTTTGCTTTAGTCCCACTAGTGCCAAGACATTTGCAGAACGCATCTGCCTGCGTTGCACACTCCAACTAATTATAACTAAGCCATTATACTAGCACACACTCAGTGTACCTAGTGGCATCCTATACGTGGCTATTGGACTTTGCTATAGTCCCACTAGTGCCAAGACATTTGCAGAGCGCATCTGCCTGCGTTGCACACTCCAACTAATTATAACTAAGCCATTATACTAGCACACACTCAGTGTACCTAGTGGCATCCTATACGTGGCTATTGGACTTTGCTATAGTCCCACTAGTGCCAAGACATTTGCAGAACGCATCTGCCTGCGTTGCACACTCCAACTAATTATAACTAAGCCATTATACTAGCACACACTCAGTGTACCTAGTGGCATCCTATACGTGGCTATTGGACTTTGCTTTAGTCCCACTAGTGCCAAGACATTTGCAGAACGCATCTGCCTGCGTTGCACACTCCAACTAATTATAACTAAGCCATTATACTAGCACACACTCAGTGTACCTAGTGGCATCCTATACGTGGCTATTGGACTTTGCTATAGTCCCACTAGTGCCAAGACATTTGCAGAGCGCATCTGCCTGCGTTGCACACTCCAACTAATTATAACTAAGCCATTATACTAGCACACACTCAGTGTACCTAGTGGCATCCTATACGTGGCTATTGGACTTTGCTATAGTCCCACTAGTGCCAAGACATTTGCAGAGCGCATCTGCCTGCGTTGCACACTCCAACTAATTATAACTAAGCCATTATACTAGCAAACACTTAGTGTACCTAGTGGCATCCTATACGTGGCTATTGGACTTTGCTTTAGTCCCACTAGTGCCAAGACATTTGCAGAACGCATCTGCCTGCGTTGCACACTCCAACTAATTATAACTAAGCCATTATACTAGCACACACTCAGTGTACCTAGTGGCATCCTATACGTGGCTATTGGACTTTGCTATAGTCCCACTAGTGCCAAGACATTTGCAGAACGCATCTGCCTGCGTTGCACACTCCAACTAATTATAACTAAGCCATTATACTAGCACACACTCAGTGTACCTAGTGGCATCCTATACGTGGCTATTGGACTTTGCTATAGTCCCACTAGTGCCAAGACATTTGCAGAGCACATCTGCCTGCGTTGCACACTCCAACTAATTATAACTAAGCCATTATACTAGCACACACTCAGTGTACCTAGTGGCATCCTATACGTGGCTATTGGACTTTGCTATAGTCCCACTAGTGCCAAGACATTTGCAGAGCGCATCTGCCTGCGTTGCACACTCCAACTAATTATAACTAAGCCATTATACTAGCAAACACTTAGTGTACCTAGTGGCATCCTATACGTGGCTATTGGACTTTGCTATAGTCCCACTAGTGCCAAGACATTTGCAGAGCGCATCTGCCTGCGTTGCACACTCCAACTAATTATAACTAAGCCATTATACTAGCACACACTCAGTGTACCTAGTGGCATCCTATACGTGGCTATTGGACTTTGCTTTAGTCCCACTAGTGCCAAGACATTTGCAGAACGCATCTGCCTGCGTTGCACACTCCAACTAATTATAACTAAGCCATTATACTAGCACACACTCAGTGTACCTAGTGGCATCCTATACGTGGCTATTGGACTTTGCTATAGTCCCACTAGTGCCAAGACATTTGCAGAGCGCATCTGCCTGCGTTGCACACTCCAACTAATTATAACTAAGCCATTATACTAGCACACACTCAGTGTACCTAGTGGCATCCTATACGTGGCTATTGGACTTTGCTATAGTCCCACTAGTGCCAAGACATTTGCAGAACGCATCTGCCTGCGTTGCACACTCCAACTAATTATAACTAAGCCATTATACTAGCACACACTCAGTGTACCTAGTGGCATCCTATACGTGGCTATTGGACTTTGCTTTAGTCCCACTAGTGCCAAGACATTTGCAGAACGCATCTGCCTGCGTTGCACACTCCAACTAATTATAACTAAGCCATTATACTAGCACACACTCAGTGTACCTAGTGGCATCCTATACGTGGCTATTGGACTTTGCTATAGTCCCACTAGTGCCAAGACATTTGCAGAGCGCATCTGCCTGCGTTGCAGACTCCAACTAATTATAACTAAGCCATTATACTAGCAAACACTCAGTGTACCTAGTGGCATCCTATACGTGGCTATTGGACTTTGCTTTAGTCCCACTAGTGCCAAGACATTTGCAGAACGCATCTGCCTGCGTTGCACACTCCAACTAATTATAACTAAGCCATTATACTAGCACACACTCAGTGTACCTAGTGGCATCCTATACGTGGCTATTGGACTTTGCTATAGTCCCACTAGTGCCAAGACATTTGCAGAGCGCATCTGCCTGCGTTGCACACTCCAACTAATTATAACTAAGCCATTATACTAGCACACACTCAGTGTACCTAGTGGCATCCTATACGTGGCTATTGGACTTTGCTATAGTCCCACTAGTGCCAAGACATTTGCAGAGCGCATCTGCCTGCGTTGCACACTCCAACTAATTATAACTAAGCCATTATACTAGCAAACACTTAGTGTACCTAGTGGCATCCTATACGTGGCTATTGGACTTTGCTTTAGTCCCACTAGTGCCAAGACATTTGCAGAACGCATCTGCCTGCGTTGCACACTCCAACTAATTATAACTAAGCCATTATACTAGCACACACTCAGTGTACCTAGTGGCATCCTATACGTGGCTATTGGACTTTGCTATAGTCCCACTAGTGCCAAAACATTTGCAGAGCGCATCTGCCTGCGTTGCACACTCCAACTAATTATAACTAAGCCATTATACTAGCACACACTCAGTGTACCTAGTGGCATCCTATACGTGGCTATTGGACTTTGCTTTAGTCCCACTAGTGCCAAGACATTTGCAGAACGCATCTGCCTGCGTTGCACACTCCAACTAATTATAACTAAGCCATTATACTAGCACACACTCAGTGTACCTAGTGGCATCCTATACGTGGCTATTGGACTTTGCTATAGTCCCACTAGTGCCAAGACATTTGCAGAGCGCATCTGCCTGCGTTGCACACTCCAACTAATTATAACTAAGCCATTATACTAGCACACACTCAGTGTACCTAGTGGCATCCTATACGTGGCTATTGGACTTTGCTATAGTCCCACTAGTGCCAAGATATTTGCAGAACGCATCTGCCTGCGTTGCACACTCCAACTAATTATAACTAAGCCATTATACTAGCACACACTCAGTGTACCTAGTGGCATCCTATACGTGGCTATTGCACTTTGCTATAGTCCCACTAGTGCCAAGACATTTGCAGAGCGCATCTGCCTGCGTTGCACACTCCAACTAATTATAACTAAGCCATTATACTAGCAAACACTCAGTGTACCTAGTGGCATCCTATACGTGGCTATTGGACTTTGCTTTAGTCCCACTAGTGCCAAGACATTTGCAGCACGTCTGCCTGCGTTGCACACTCCAACTAATTATAACTAAGTTACATTGTCAGGGATATTTATTCTTTATTATTCTGCTGTTAATAAAGCTAGCCCAACACTGCAATCTTCACCACCTCTCAATTTTTACTACCACATTTTCAGTCCACAATCTTGTCGCAATCAACATGAGTGGCAAAATGACAGATGCTGGTGGAAAGGGGAAGAGGCGTGGTGGAAAAGGCAAAAAAGGTTTTGTCAGTGGGGAAGGTGGCAAAGCTCCATTATCATCTGCTGCAGATAGACCATCTACTAGCAAAAGTAAGATGTCTACTACTTATTGTGGACAATCCGATGTGCTCCCTTTTTTACGGACACGAACAAGAGGAACAAAGGTAGATGATGGACAAAAAAGGAAAATGCTTGAATGGATCTCAAGTGGTCCAACAAGTGCCCTCTCAGCCACTTCAAGTACCGCATCCAAAAAACACCAGTCCTCTGAGTTGTCATCCCAATCACACTTGATTTCTCCCAGCTCTGAAGTCTCCATCAGCCCTGCACAGTATGGTGGAACTGAGATGGCTGAGTCTGCAGAGCTGTTCAGTCACACTATAGCCTGGGAATCAGAGGTCTGCTCCCAAGCTACAGTGAGTACAGAACAGGAAATGGTCTGCAGTGATGCCCAGAACCTTTGTGACTCTGATTCAGGCCGTGAGGACCAAGTTTCTGAGCATAATGTTGACCCTTTGTCACAAAGTGTAACACCTGTGGTTATAGACAATGAGGAACATACTGATGAAGATGAGACGCAGATACCCGATTGGGATGACAACTTAAATATTCGGTCAGGGCAAGAAGAGGCTCGGTCTGAGGGGGAGGGGAGTGCAAACACAACAATTGATGATGACGTTCTAGATCCCACCTACTGTCAACCCCCAGTCAGGCACTCGAGGAGGTCAACAGAGGCGGTGGAGGAGGATGCAACCGACGACGAAGTTACCTTGCGCCTTCCTGGACAGAGTCGGAGCACTGGTAGCACGTCTACAACTGCATCCTCAGCCACCACTCTGCCTATGAGCATTATTCGGGGTGGATCAACAGGTCGCATGGCCTCTAAGCCTTGCCTAGCCTGGTCCTTTTTTCACATCGAAAAAGATCGCCCAACTCATGTGATATGTAACATTTGTCATGATTCTGTTAGTAGAGGTCAAAACCTCAGCAGTTTGACAACTTCTTCCATGAATCGTCACATGACTAAATATCATAAGTCCCGGTGGGAAGCTCACCGTGCTGCAATGCGGCCTAGCGGAGCGAACCATCCACCGCCCGCCCCTTCCAGTGCATCCGCGCGCTCTTCATCTTCTAGGACTGTGGGGACAGCTGTCACACCTGTTTTTCCACGCAAAACTTCCACCACTGTAACCGCAACAGGCAGTTTGCTTGTAAGGTCGTCAGTTGGTTTGGAAGGGGAAACAAGTGAGTGTGTACAGCTCTCTCAGACATCGATAGCACCAACGTTGGATGAAGGCAACATCATGTCTCCGCCTGCACTTTCCTCACAAACCTGCATTTTTCCAGGGACACCCTACTCAACACCGTCTACACACAGCAGCCAGATCTCTGTCCCTCAGATGTGGTCAAATAAAAGGCCACTTCCTCCGACCCATGACAAAGCTAAGAGGTTGACTCTATCCCTCTGTAAGCTGTTGGCTACCGAAATGCTGCCTTTCCGCCTAGTGGACACACAGGATTTTAGAGACCTTATGTCTGTCGCTGTGCCCCAGTACCAGATGCCTAGTCGCCACTACTTCTCTAAGAAAGGTGTGCCCGCGCTACACCAGCATGTCGCACACAACATCACCGCTTCCTTGAGAAACTCTGTGTGTGAACGGGTGCATTTCACCACCGATACTTGGACCAGTAAGCATGGACAGGGACGTTACATGTCGCTGACTGGGCACTGGGTAACTATGGTGATAGATGGTGAAGGGTCTGCTGCACAAGTCTTGCCGTCCCCACGACTTGTGTGTCAATCCTCTGTCTGTCCAAGTTCCGCCACTGCTTCTGCATCCTCCACCTCATCTGGGTCCTCCACCTCCGCCCCAAGCCTGCCTGGTCAGGCCACCAGCGTTCTCACTGCGCAGAAGGAATCACGCACCCCTCATTACTATGCTGGCAGCAGAGCGCAACGGCATCAGGTGGTCTTTAGCTTGACATGTCTTGGGAATAAGAGTCACACAGCTGAGGAGTTGTGGTCAGCTCTGCGGTCCGAGTTTAATAAATGGTTGTCTCCACTCATCCTGCAGCCTGGTAAGGCCGTGTGCGACAATGCTGCAAACCTGGGTGCGGCCCTTCGCCTGGGCAAGGTGACACACGTACCTTGTATGGCTCACGTGTTGAACCTTGTCGTGCAGCAATTTTTAACACAGTATCCCGGCCTAGATGGCCTTCTGAACAGGGCACGAAAACTGTCTGCTCACTTCCGCCGTTCAAGCGCCGCAGCTGAGCGACTTGCATCGCTCCAGAAGTCTTTCGGCCTGCCGGTTCATCGCCTGAAATGCGATGTGGCGACACGCTGGAATTCAACTCTCCACATGTTACAGCGACTGTGGCAGCACCGCCGTGCCCTGGTGCAATACGTCATGACGTATAGCCTGGGCCAACGAGATGCAGGGGTGGGGCAGATCACCCTGATGGAGTGGTCTCAGATCAAGGACCTATGCACCCTTCTGCACAGTTTCGACATGGCGACGAATATGTTTAGCGCTGACAATGCCATTATCAGCATGACGATTCCAGTCATTTACATGCTGGAACACACGCTAAACACTATTCGGAGTCAGGGGGTGGGACAACAGGAAGGGGATGAGCTACAGGAGGATTCATATGCGCAAGACACAACAACATCACCAAGGTCCAGACGTTCATCATCACCAAGGCGCCAGGCATGGGAGCATGGGGTACAGGGATCAACAAGGGCGCATGGTAGCAGGCGAGATGTTGAGGAAGGTGCAGGAGGACATGAAGAAATGGAGGACGAACTGTCCATGGACATGGAAGACTCAGCAGATGAGGGAGACCTTGGTCAAATTTCAGTTGAAAGAGGTTGGGGGGAGATGTCAGAGGAAGAAAGAACGGATAGCACCTCTATGCCACAAACACAGCGTGGACTTGGTCCACATGGCTGCGCAAGACACATGAGTGCCTTCTTGTTGCACTACCTCCAACATGACCCTCGTATTGTCAAAATTAGAAGTGATGATGACTACTGGCTTGCCACACTATTAGATCCCCGGTACAAGTCCAAATTTTGTGACATAATTCCAGCCATAGAAAGGGACGCACGTATGCAGGAGTATCAGCAGAAGCTGTTACTCGATCTTAGATCTGCTTTTCCACCAAACAACCGTGCAGGTGCAGGGAGTGAATCTCCCAGTTGTAACTTGACAAACATGGGACGGTCTCGTCATCTTCAACAGTCTACACGTACCAGTAGGACCGTATCTGGTGCTGGTAACAGCAATTTTATGAAATCTTTTCATAATTTTTTTAGACCCTCCTTTGCAAGGCCACCAGAGACAACAAGTCTGACACATAGTCAACGGCTGGAGAGGATGATACAGGAGTATCTCCAAATGAACATCGATGCCATGACTGTGCAACTGGAGCCTTGCTCCTTTTGGGCTTCAAACCTAGAAAAATGGCCAGAGCTCGCAACTTACGCCTTGGAGATTTTGTCATGTCCAGCTGCCAGCGTTGTCTCTGAACGTGTCTTCAGTGCTGCTGGGTGTGTGCTGACAGATAAGCGCACGCGTCTGTCCAGTGACAATGTGGACAGACTGACGTTCATCAAAATGAACAAGTCATGGATCCAGAAGGAATTTACAACCCCTGTGTCATCCTGGGGAGAGTAAATGCTTGTGGATTTTGAATGTGCTTGATGCAAATCTAGCTGTGAAGTGTACAACTAGGGCACAAGTGCTGCCACTGAATGGGTGGGTGTGTGGGGCCCAATTTTTTGAAAAAAAGGGAGACTCCGCTTGGAGTAACCCTTGCTTACATTGTTTTTAAAAGAAGCCAAGATGAACAAGTCATGGGTCAGCAAAGACTTTGCTACCTACCCCGGTGTCATCCTGGGGATGGATAAGAATGGCGTATTTTTGAATGTGCTTGATGCAAATGTAGCTGTGAAGTGTACAACTAGGGCACAACTGCTGCCACTGAATGGGTGGGTGTGTGGGGCCCAATTTTTGGAAAAAAAGGGAGACTCCGCTTGGAGTAACCCTTGCTTGATGTGTTTTTAAAAGAAGCCAAGATGAACAGAGCTGGGATCAGGAAAGACTTTGCTACCTACCCCGGTGTCATCCTGGGGACGGATAAGAATGGCGTATTTTTGAATGTGCTTGATGCAAATGTAGCTGTGAAGTGTACAACTGGGGCACAACTGCTGCCACTGAATGGGTGGGTGTGTGGGGCCCAATTTTTGGAAAAAAAGGGAGACTCCGCTTGGAGTAACCCTTGCTTGATGTGTTTTTAAAAGAAGCCAAGATGAACAGAGCTGGGATCAGGAAAGACTTTGCTACCTACCCCGGTGTCATCCTGGGGACGGATAAGAATGACGTATTTTTGAATGTGCTTGATGCAAATCTAGCTGTGAAGTGTACAACTGGGGCACAACTGCTGCCACTGAATGGGTGGGTGTGTGGGGCCCAATTTTTGGAAAAAAGGGAGACTCCGCTTGGAGTAACCCTTGCTTACATTGTTTTTAAAAGAAGCCAAGATGAACAAGTCATGGGTCAGCAAAGACTTTGCTACCTACCCCGGTGTCATCCTGGGGATGGATAAGAATGGCGTATTTTTGAATGTGCTTGATGCAAATGTAGCTGGGAAGTGTACAACTAGGGCACAACTGCTGCCACTGAATGGGTGGGTGTGTGGGGCCCAATTTTTGGAAAAAAAGGGAGACTCCGCTTGGAGTAACCCTTGCTTGATGTGTTTTTAAAAGAAGCCAAGATGAACAGAGCTGGGATCAGGAAAGACTTTGCTACCTACCCCGGTGTCATCCTGGGGACGGATAAGAATGGCGTATTTTTGAATGTGCTTGATGCAAATGTAGCTGTGAAGTGTACAACTGGGGCACAACTGCTGCCACTGAATGGGTGGGTGTGTGGGGCCCAATTTTTGGAAAAAAAGGGAGACTCCGCTTGGAGTAACCCTTGCTTGATGTGTTTTTAAAAGAAGCCAAGATGAACAGAGCTGGGATCAGGAAAGACTTTGCTACCTACCCCGGTGTCATCCTGGGGACGGATAAGAATGGCGTATTTTTGAATGTGCTTGATGCAAATGTAGCTGTGAAGTGTACAACTGGGGCACAACTGCTGCCACTGAATGGGTGGGTGTGTGGGGCCCAATTTTTGGAAAAAAAGGGAGACTCCGCTTGGAGTAACCCTTGCTTGATGTGTTTTTAAAAGAAGCCAAGATGAACAGAGCTGGGATCAGGAAAGACTTTGCTACCTACCCCGGTGTCATCCTGGGGACGGATAAGAATGACGTATTTTTGAATGTGCTTGATGCAAATCTAGCTGTGAAGTGTACAACTGGGGCACAACTGCTGCCACTGAATGGGTGGGTGTGTGGGGCCCAATTTTTGGAAAAAAGGGAGACTCCGCTTGGAGTAACCCTTGCTTACATTGTTTTTAAAAGAAGCCAAGATGAACAAGTCATGGGTCAGCAAAGACTTTGCTACCTACCCCGGTGTCATCCTGGGGATGGATAAGAATGGCGTATTTTTGAATGTGCTTGATGCAAATGTAGCTGTGAAGTGTACAACTAGGGCACAACTGCTGCCACTGAATGGGTGGGTGTGTGGGGCCCAATTTTTGGAAAAAAAGGGAGACTCCGCTTGGAGTAACCCTTGCTTGATGTGTTTTTAAAAGAAGCCAAGATGAACAGAGCTGGGATCAGGAAAGACTTTGCTACCTACCCCAGTGTCATCCTGGGGACGGATAAGAATGACGTATTTTTGAATGTGCTTGATGCAAATCTAGCTGTGAAGTGTACAACTGGGGCACAACTGCTGCCACTGAATGGGTGGGTGTGTGGGGCCCAATTTTTGGAAAAAAGGGAGACTCCGCTTGGAGTAACCCTTGCTTACATTGTTTTTAAAAGAAGCCAAGATGAACAAGTCATGGGTCAGCAAAGACTTTGCTACCTACCCCGGTGTCATCCTGGGGATGGATAAGAATGGCGTATTTTTGAATGTGCTTGATGCAAATGTAGCTGTGAAGTGTACAACTAGGGCACAACTGCTGCCACTGAATGGGTGGGTGTGTGGGGCCCAATTTTTGGAAAAAAAGGGAGACTCCGCTTGGAGTAACCCTTGCTTGATGTGTTTTTAAAAGAAGCCAAGATGAACAGAGCTGGGATCAGGAAAGACTTTGCTACCTACCCCGGTGTCATCCTGGGGACGGATAAGAATGGCGTATTTTTGAATGTGCTTGATGCAAATGTAGCTGTGAAGTGTACAACTGGGGCACAACTGCTGCCACTGAATGGGTGGGTGTGTGGGGCCCAATTTTTGGAAAAAAAGGGAGACTCCGCTTGGAGTAACCCTTGCTTGATGTGTTTTTAAAAGAAGCCAAGATGAACAGAGCTGGGATCAGGAAAGACTTTGCTACCTACCCCGGTGTCATCCTGGGGACGGATAAGAATGGCGTATTTTTGAATGTGCTTGATGCAAATGTAGCTGTGAAGTGTACAACTGGGGCACAACTGCTGCCACTGAATGGGTGGGTGTGTGGGGCCCAATTTTTGGAAAAAAAGGGAGACTCCGCTTGGAGTAACCCTTGCTTGATGTGTTTTTAAAAGAAGCCAAGATGAACAGAGCTGGGATCAGGAAAGACTTTGCTACCTACCCCGGTGTCATCCTGGGGACGGATAAGAATGACGTATTTTTGAATGTGCTTGATGCAAATCTAGCTGTGAAGTGTACAACTGGGGCACAACTGCTGCCACTGAATGGGTGGGTGTGTGGGGCCCAATTTTTGGAAAAAAGGGAGACTCCGCTTGGAGTAACCCTTGCTTACATTGTTTTTAAAAGAAGCCAAGATGAACAAGTCATGGGTCAGCAAAGACTTTGCTACCTACCCCTGTGTCATCCTGGGGATGGATAAGAATGGCGTATTTTTGAATGTGCTTGATGCAAATGTAGCTGTGAAGTGTACAACTAGGGCACAACTGCTGCCACTGAATGGGTGGGTGTGTGGGGCCCAATTTTTGGAAAAAAAGGGAGACTCCGCTTGGAGTAACCCTTGCTTGATGTGTTTTTAAAAGAAGCCAAGATGAACAGAGCTGGGATCAGGAAAGACTTTGCTACCTACCCCGGTGTCATCCTGGGGACGGATAAGAATGACGTATTTTTGAATGTGCTTGATGCAAATCTAGCTGTGAAGTGTACAACTGGGGCACAACTGCTGCCACTGAATGGGTGGGTGTGTGGGGCCCAATTTTTGGAAAAAAGGGAGACTCCGCTTGGAGTAACCCTTGCTTACATTGTTTTTAAAAGAAGCCAAGATGAACAAGTCATGGGTCAGCAAAGACTTTGCTACCTACCCCGGTGTCATCCTGGGGATGGATAAGAATGGCGTATTTTTGAATGTGCTTGATGCAAATGTAGCTGTGAAGTGTACAACTAGGGCACAACTGCTGCCACTGAATGGGTGGGTGTGTGGGGCCCAATTTTTGGAAAAAAAGGGAGACTCCGCTTGGAGTAACCCTTGCTTGATGTGTTTTTAAAAGAAGCCAAGATGAACAGAGCTGGGATCAGGAAAGACTTTGCTACCTACCCCGGTGTCATCCTGGGGACGGATAAGAATGGCGTATTTTTGAATGTGCTTGATGCAAATGTAGCTGTGAAGTGTACAACTGGGGCACAACTGCTGCCACTGAATGGGTGGGTGTGTGGGGCCCAATTTTTGGAAAAAAAGGGAGACTCCGCTTGGAGTAACCCTTGCTTGATGTGTTTTTAAAAGAAGCCAAGATGAACAGAGCTGGGATCAGGAAAGACTTTGCTACCTACCCCGGTGTCATCCTGGGGACGGATAAGAATGGCGTATTTTTGAATGTGCTTGATGCAAATGTAGCTGTGAAGTGTACAACTGGGGCACAACTGCTGCCACTGAATGGGTGGGTGTGTGGGGCCCAATTTTTGGAAAAAAAGGGAGACTCCGCTTGGAGTAACCCTTGCTTGATGTGTTTTTAAAAGAAGCCAAGATGAACAGAGCTGGGATCAGGAAAGACTTTGCTACCTACCCCGGTGTCATCCTGGGGACGGATAAGAATGGCGTATTTTTGAATGTGCTTGATGCAAATGTAGCTGTGAAGTGTACAACTGGGGCACAACTGCTGCCACTGAATGGGTGGGTGTGTGGGGCCCAATTTTTGGAAAAAAGGGAGACTCCGCTTGGAGTAACCCTTGCTTGATGTGTTTTTAAAAGAAGCCAAGATGAACAGAGCTGGGATCAGGAAAGACTTTGCTACCTACCCCGGTGTCATCCTGGGGACGGATAAGAATGGCGTATTTTTGAATGTGCTTGATGCAAATGTAGCTGTGAAGTGTACAACTAGGGCACAACTGCTGCCACTGAAGGGGTGGGTGTGTGTGGGGCCCAATTTTTGGAAAAAAGGGAGACTCCGCTTGGAGTAACCCTTGCTTACATTGTTTTTAAAAGAAGCCAAGATGAACAAGTCATGGGTCAGCAAAGACTTTGCTACCTACCCCGGTGTCATCCTGGGGATGGATAAGAATGGCGTATTTTTGAATGTGCTTGATGCAAATGTAGCTGTGAAGTGTACAACTAGGGCACAACTGCTGCCACTGAATGGGTGGGTGTGTGGGGCCCAATTTTTGGAAAAAAGGGAGACTCCACTTGGAGTAACCCTTGCTTACATTGTTTTTAAAAGAAGCCAAGATGAACAAGTCATGGGTCAGCAAAGACTTTGCTACCTACCCCGGTGTCATCCTGGGGATGGATAAGAATGGCGTATTTTTGAATGTGCTTGATGCAAATCTAGCTGTGAAGTGTACAACTGGGGCACAACTGCTGCCACTGAATGGGTGGGTGTGTGGGGCCCAATTTTTGGAAAAAAGGGAGACTCCGCTTGGAGTAACCCTTGCTTACATTGTTTTTAAAAGAAGCCAAGATGAACAAGTCATGGGTCAGCAAAGACTTTGCTACCTACCCCGGTGTCATCCTGGGGATGGATAAGAATGGCGTATTTTTGAATGTGCTTGATGCAAATGTAGCTGTGAAGTGTACAACTAGGGCACAACTGCTGCCACTGAAGGGGTGGGTGTGTGTGGGGCCCAATTTTTGGAAAAAAGGGAGACTCCGCTTGGAGTAACCCTTGCTTGATGTGTTTTTAAAAGAAGCCAAGATGAACAGAGCTGGGATCAGGAAAGACTTAGCTACCTACCCTGGTGTCATCCTGGGGACGGTTAATTATGGCGTATTTTTCAATGTGCTTGATGCAAATGTAGCTGTGAAGTGTGCAACTGGGGCACAAGTGCTACCACTGAAGGGGTGGGTGTGTGTGTGGCCCAATTTTTGGAAAAAAGGGAGACTCCGCTTGGAGTCACCTTGCGGTGTTTTACATGATTTTAGAAGGGCGTGCCATGCCTATATCTGTGTGTCCTCCTCTTTTTCCTTGTCCAGCTGTTTTGTTTTCGCATGAGTATATGTCCTTGTCACTTTCCAATGTGTTTGAGTTGTTTGTCACCTTTAGGACACCTTTGAGGGTGTTTTCTAGGTGTTTTTCTGTGTTTGTGATTGCCGGCCATTGTTTCCTATGCAGTTCGAGTTCGGTTCGTCGAACGTTCGACGAACCGAACTCGAACGGGAGGTCCGTTCGGCGAACCAACCTCGAGCCGAACCGCGACCGGTTCGCTCATCTCTAGTAAACAGCTAAAATAACAAAACTTGTGTCACTGTCCAAATATTTCTGGACCTAACTGTATGTGCGTATATTTGTGTGTGCCGCGGTGTTTGTGTGTTTGTTGTTGTGTGTGTGCGGCGTTGTGTGTGTGGGTGTCTGTGTAGGGCAGTGTTTGTGGTTCCCAGTGTGTGTGTGGTGTGTTGTGCAGTGCGTGTATGGCAGTGTGTGTGTGTGTTTTGGGGGGAGATGTGCACCCCCCATCGTGCTCCATCCCCCATGCTGCGCACCCTTCATCATGCTCCATCCCCCATGCTGCGCACCCCCCATCGTGCTCCATCCCCACTCCCCATTGTGCTCCATCCCCCATGCTGCGCATTCCCCATCGTGCTCCATCCCCCATGCTGCGCATTCCCCATCGTGCTCCATCCCCCATGCTGCGCATTCCCTATCGTGCTCCATCCCCCATGCTGCGCATTCCCCATCGTGCTCTATCCCCCATGCTGCGCACTCCCCATCGTGCTCCATCCCCCATGCTGCACACTCCCCATCGTGCTCCATCCCCCATGCTGCGCATCCCCCATCTTGCTCCATCCCCCATGGTGCGCACCCCCCATCGTGCTCCATCCCCCATGCTGCGCACTCCCCATCGTGCTCCATCCCCTATGCTGCGCACTCCCCATCGTGCTCCATCCCCCATGCTGCGCACTCCCCATCGTGCTCCATCCTCTATGCTGCGCACTCCCAAACGTGCTCCATCTCCCATGCTGCGCACCCCCCATCGTGCTCTATCCCCCATGCTGCGCACTCCCCATCGTGCTCCATCCCCATGCTGCGCACTCCCCATCGTGCTCCATACCCCATGCTGCACACCCCCCATCGTGCTCTATCCCCCATGCTGCACACTCCCCATCGTGCTCCATCCCCATGCTGCGCACTCCCCATCATGCTCCATACCCCATGCTGCGCACCCCCATCGTGCTCCATCCCCCATGCTGCGCACTCCCCATCGTGCTCCATCCCCCATGCTGCGCACTCCCCATCGTGCTCCATCCTCCATGCTGCGCACCCCCCATCGTGCTCCATCCCCCATGCTGCGCACTCTCTATCGTGCTCCATCCCCTATGCTGCGCACTCCCCATCGTGCTCCATCCCCCATGCTGCGCACTCCCCATCGTGCTCCATCCCCTATGCTGCGCACTTCCAAACGTGCTCCATCTCCCATGCTGCGCACTCCCCATTGTGCTCCATCCCCCATGCTGCGCACCCCCCATCATGCTCCCTCCCCCATGCTCCGCACTCCCCATCGTGCTCCATCCCCCATGCTGCGCACTCCCCATCGTGCTCCATCCCCTATGCTGCGCACTCCCCATCGTGCTCCATCCCCCATGCTGCGCACTCCCCATCGTGCTCCATCCTCTATGCTGCGCACTCCCAAACGTGCTCCATCTCCCATGCTGCGCACCCCCCATCGTGCTCTATCCCCCATGCTGCGCACTCCCCATCGTGCTCCATCCCCATGCTGCGCACTCCCCATCATGCTCCATACCCCATGCTGCGCACCCCCATCGTGCTCCATCCCCCATGCTGCGCACTCCCCATCGTGCTCCATCCCCCATGCTGCGCACTCCCCATCGTGCTCCATCCTCCATGCTGCGCACCCCCCATCGTGCTCCATCCCCCATGCTGCGCACTCCCCATCGTGCTCCATCCCCTATGCTGCGCACTCCCCATCGTGCTCCATCCCCCATGCTGCGCACTCCCCATCGTGCTCCATCCCCTATGCTGCGCACTTCCAAACGTGCTCCATCTCCCATGCTGCGCACTCCCCATTGTGCTCCATCCCCCATGCTGCGCACCCCCCATCGTGCTCCCTCCCCCATGCTCCGCACTCCCCATCGTGCTCCATCCCCTATGCTGCGCACTCCCAAACGTGCTCCATCTTCCATGCTGCGCACTCCCCATCGTGTTCTATCCCCCATGCTACGCACCCCCCATCGTGCTCCATCCCCCATGCTGCGCACCCCCCATCGTGCTCCATCCACCATGCAGCGCACCCCCCATCGTGCTCCATCCCCCATGCTGCGCACTCCTCATTGTGCTCTACAGTCACACATCAGACATTAAACACGCACACATCTGATTGATACACTCACACACACACCCCACTTCTCCCTGTGCCCACTGGTGGGTGGTCCCAGCAGCTGTGCTGCATGCCGTGCTCCTCTGCCGACACTCACAGATCCGATCGCATACACTCACACACACACACATCCGATCGCATACACTCACACTCACACCCGATCGCATACACTCACACACACACACATCCGATCGCATACACTCACACACATCCGATCGCATACACTCACACACATCCGATCGCATACACGCGCTGACACAATCACAACATCCGGAGATACCACATGCTTCTGGCCATGTGATCCGCCGGCAGGTCCTGGAAGATCACTGAACAGTATCGCCGCCGAGAAGCAAGCGATATCACGGGATGTTGTGAGTATGTGGATGCGATCTGGTGTGTGTGTGTGTGAGTGTGTGTGTGTGTGTGTGTGGTGTGTTTTGTGTGTTGTGTGTTCATCCCGCCGCAGGACCTTGATGCGCTCATCTCGTGTGGGGGGCGGAGCCTGGGCGATCGACCAATCCGTGCGGGGGGGGGCGGAACCTGGGCGAGGATAGCGGCCAATCCGTGCGGGGGGAGGAGCCGAGGCGAGCCCAGCGGCCAATCCGCTGTTTGTCACCGTAATGACATGGCCAATCCGTGCGAGGGGGGCGGACTCGAGGCGAGGCGAGCGCCCAATCCGTGCGGGGGGGAGGAGCCAAGGCGAGGCGAGCGGCCAATCCATGCAGGGGGGGCGGGGACATGGCGAGGCCAGCAGCCAATCCGCTGTTTGTCACCGTAAGGACATGTCCCGGGACACAATTTTGGAGCAAGACAGACAGACAGACAGACAGAGAGACAGAATAAGGCAATTATATATATAGATATACAGTGAGGAAAATAAGTATTTGATAAACTGCCAATTTTCCCACCTACAAAGAATAGAGGTCTGTAATTTTAATCGTAGGTACAGTTCAACCGGGGCAGACTGAATACCCCCCCAAAATCCAAAAAATCACATTCTATGATTTTAAAATAATTAATTAGCATTTCAGTGTATAAAATAAGTATTTGCTACAATAGAAAAACAGAACTTAAAATTTGGTACAGAAACCTTTGTTTGCAATTACAGAGGTCAGACGTTTCCTATAGTTCATGACCAAGTTTGCTCACACTACGGTGTGGATTTTGGTGCACTCCTCTATACAAAGTTTCTCCAGATGTTTCAGGTTTCGAGGTGACTGGAAAACATTGAGTTTCAGCTCTCTCCAAAGATTTTTCTATTGTTCTCAGGTCCAAGGACTGGCTAAGCCACTCCAGAACCTTCAAATGCTTCTTACAGTGCCACTCCTTACTTGCCCTGTCTGTGTGTTTTGGGTCATTGTCACACTGGAAGACCCAGCCAAGACCCATCATTAATGATCTTACAGAGGGAAAGAGGTTGTAGGACAAAAACTTGCAATACATTACCCCATCCATTTGTAACGGGGGCAGGGGGCGCCTCAGGGGGTGTAGTCGGGTCCCCTCGCCTTGTGGGCCGCAGGCTGAACCCCGGCCCGGCCGTTACTTGCAAAACAGGTGTGTTGTTGGGGCAGAATGTGGATGCATGGGGCCCATTCATGACAGCGTTCCTTCTGTGCTCTCCAGCTCCTTCTTCACTTTCAGGAAAGAGACAATTGCAGGCAGCGGGTAAACCAAACACCGTTTTATTAAACAAAGCTTCCATCTTTCTGTTTGCAGCAGGCTTACTTTAGTACGTTACAAGTTACAAGTCCTTTTCTACAAAAACGGTTTCCTTTTTCTCTACGGGCACTTTCCTTTGCCTGCAGGGGCCAATTGTTATCCCCCTAGCAGTGGTACTCCTATCCCGATTTTAGTCCAGCCCTTTCCCAGGGATTTGTATTGAACTAGGGGACGGCTCCAGTACTCACTACCGGCTCGGGATTAGCTCCAACTTCTCCGCTCCACTGCCACAGCACCCACTCCTGCACTCTGCCCCGGCACTTCTCCTCAGCTCACTCTCCTGTTACATCTCCCAGCACACTGGACTCTGCATTCAGAACCCTTCCTTCCCCACTTAGGCTGCCCTGCCCCTTCCTTCCCTGCCACTGTTACCAGGGGAACCACTGCTCTACACTGGCACCTCGTGGGGAAACAGTTTATGACAGGTAACATTTTACCATCAACATTTACAATTTGCCACCATACTACTGTGGCGTCTTCAGGGGGGGAAAAAACGCTCCTTCACTACCAGGGGTCCGACTACCCCTTACACATTCTCCCTTCACTACGGGGCAGTCATCTCCTCTCTCCTTTGAAGAAAAAGTACAACCAAAGTATAATGTTTCTACCCTTATTCTTCATGGTTGGGACGGTGTTCTTGAGGTTGTACTCATCCTTCTTCTTCGAATAAACAAGAGAATGTATGTCAGCTCACCCCTCCTCACTCCCGGACTCCACACCGATGCAAGGAACGCCCTGACCCGGGCGGAAGGCAACATCAAAGAAGGCAGGAATCCAGCATCAAGGAGAATGTAGAAGAGTAAAAAATTTTTCTTTTATTGGAATTTTCTTAAAAGTGAATATTCAATCCAGTAAGCACAGAGGCACAAGTATGTTAGCGGATTATCCAACGCGTTTCGACCAGAAGGTCTTACTCATGAGTAAGACCTTCTGGTCGAAACGCGTTGGATAATCCGCTAACATACTTGTGCCTCTGTGCTTACTGGATTGAATATTCACTTTTAAGAAAATTCCAATAAAAGAAAAATTTTTTACTCTTCTACATTCTCCTTGATGCTGGATTCCTGCCTTCTTTGATGCATCCTTCTTCTTCCTCCAAAAATACGGCGAGTAGAGTTAATACCAAAAAGTTCTATTTTGATCTCATCTGACCCCATGCCTCCCTGAAACATGCAAATGGTTATTGGCGAACTTTAAACGAGCTTGGATATGTGCTGGCGAGAGCAGGGGGACCTTGTGTGCCCTGCAAGATTTTAATCCATGACGGCGTAGTGTGTTACTAACTGCAATCTTTCAGACTGAGGTCCCAGCTCTATTCAGGTCATTGACCAGGTCCTCCCATGTAGTTCTAGGCTGATTCCTGACCTTTCTTAGAATCACCCTTACCCCACGAGGTGAGATCTGGCATGGAACAACAGACTCAGTAAGATTGGCAGTCATCTTGTGTTTCTTCCATTTTTTAATAATAGTGCCAACAGTTGTTGCCTTCTCACCATGCTCCATGCTTATTATCCTGTAACTCATCCGAGCTTGTACAGGTCTAAAACTTTATCCCCAGTGTCCTTAAACAGTTCTTTAGTCGTGGCCATGGTGGCCCCTATAGATGGCACACCTCCCCTGTGTTTGATATGGCCCCCATACTGCTGCCCATGGCCACTATAGATGGCACATCTCCCCTGTGTTTGATATGGCCCCCATACTGCTGCCCATGGCCACAATAGATGGCACACCTCCCCTGTGTTTGATATGGCCCCCATACTGCTGCCCATGGCCACTATAGATGGCACATCTCCCCTGTGTTTGATATGGCCCCCATACTGCTGCCCATAATCTCAATAGATGGCACATCTCCCCTGTGTTTGATATGGCCCCCATACTGCTGCCCATGGCCACTATAGATGGCACACCTCCCCTGTGTTTGATATGGCTCCCATACTGCTGCCCATGGTCACTATAGATGGCACACCTCCCCTGTGTTAGATATGCCCCCCATGCTGCTGCCCATAATAAAATAAAACACTATTTCCTTACCTTCCCAGCAATGTAATCCCTGTGTCTCCCTTCGTGGGGTTGAGCTCCTCCTCCACTTCCTGGTTCTTGCTGCCGGTCATGTGATCGGCATGGCAGAGTGATATCATCTCTGCGTGCTTGATCACAGACAGCAGCAGCAGGAGACCGGGAGATCAGCGCTGGAGGTAAGTAAAGCTTTTTTTATTTTACTATGGGCAGCAGTAAGGGGGCCATATCTAACACAAGGGGGATCGTGTGCGATCAAAGGGAGCACAGGCAGATATAATATGCCCCGCTGCCCCAGCCCATCAGCGCGATGCGGTTTCAGCACCATGGTGATAGACAGTAGCTGTGCATTTTATATGAGCGGGAGCAGGAGATCTAATGCTGCCGCCTGCAGCTTTCACCTGCCCCCAACACCGCTCCAGAGCGGACCCTGCAGTGTGTGTATATATATATATATATATATATATATATATATATATATATATATACATACACCCCCCCGTATATTCGGTTTATAAGATGCACCCCCTACTTTCCCCCAATTTATTTTAGTACTTCAATACAAGAAGGGAAACTCATATTATATAGAGTCATTACACACAAAGTGATCAATTTCAAGTGTTTATTTCTGTTAATGTTGATGATTATGGCTTACAGCCCATGAAAACCCAAGAGTCATTATCTCAGAAAACTAGAATAATTCCAACAAAACACCTACAAAGGCTTCCTAAGCATTTAAAATTGTCCGTTAGTCTGTTTCAGTAGGCTACACAATCATGGGGAAGACTGCTGACTTGACTTGACAGATGTCCAGAAGGCAGGCATTGACACACTCACAAGGAGGGTAAGCTACAAAAGGTCTTTGCTAATGAAGCTGACCGTTTACAGAGTGCTGTATCCAAGCATATTAGTGAAAAGTTGAGTGGAAGGAAAATGTGTGGGAGAAAAAGGTGCATAAGCAACCGGGATAACCTTGATAGGATTGTTAAGAAAAGGCCATTCAAAAATTTGGGGCAGATTTACAAGGAGTGCACTGCTGCTGGATTCAATGCTTCAAGAGCCACCACACACAGATGTATCCAGGACATTGGCTACAACTGTTGCATTCCATGTGTCAAGTTACTCATGACCAATAGACAACGCAAGAAGCGATTTACCTGGACCAAGGAGAAAAAGAACTGGAGTGTTGCTCAGTGGTCCAAGGTGTTGTTTTCAAATGAAAGGACATTTTTCATCTCATTTGGAAATCAAGGTCCCAGAGTCTAAAGGAAGAGTGTAGAGGCACAAAATCCAAGCTATTTGAGGCCTAGTGTGACGTTTCCACAATAAGTGATGGTTTGGGGAGCCATGTCATCTGCTGGTGTTGGTCCACTGTGTTTTATCAAGACCAAAGTCAGCACAGCCATCTGCCAGAAAATTTTAGAGCACTTCATGCTTCCCTCTGCCGACGAGCTTTTTGGAGAAGGAAATTTAATTTTGCAGCAGGACTTGGCACCTGTCCACACTGCCAAAAGTACCAATACCTAGTTTAATAACCACATTATCACTGTGCTTGATTGACCAGAAAATTTGCTTGACCTAAACCCCATAGAGAATTTATGGGTTATTGTCAAGAGGATACATATGTACACATAAACAATTCTAAAATATATAATGCTGCAAAAGGAAGAATATCTTCATATACAGAAATGTTAATGGTTTCTTTTCATCAATTAACAAAATACTAAGTTAATGAACATAACATAATTCTAAATTACATCAATATTTGGTGTGACCTCCCATTGCTTTCAAGACAGCATGAAGGCATCAATTCTTGTAAGTACAGTTGCACACAACACATAATGTAATTAGAACACACTGCACAAAACTGCCATGCAAGATTTAGGCAGGTGAGGTAAACATACTGCAAAATAAGAATGCTTCAGAAATACAAGTGCTAAGAGTTTTTTTTATAATTTAACAAAATGCAAAGCTACTACTGTAGATCAAATCAATATTATGTGTAATCACTTTCCAGCCTGGGAAACAGTATCAAAAGATTAACTCCTTTACGTACACTTGTACACAGTTTTTGAAGAATCTTGGCAGCGAGATTGTTCCAAACATGCTGGAGAACTAACCACAGATCTGTGGATGTAGGCTGGTGTAAATCCCTCTGTCTCTTCATGTAATCAGACAGTCTTCATGATGTTGAGATCAGTGCTCTGTGGGGATGAGAGCATTACTTCCAGGTCTCCAGTTCTTTACACTGAAAATAGTGTTTAATGTTTTTGAGATGTTTTCAAAATTTTACTTCAAGATTTTCTACCATTGCACAACATTATCATGTCCGTTGTTCCTGTGATTTCCATAATTCCGTGAGAATGAGTAGTTTTGGAAACGATTAAGATGAGCTGAGGGAAAAAAAAAGAAGCTTGGTGCCTTTTGGTACAATAACGTCATGATGGGTTTGTAATACCAGGGTAGTACTGAACCACCACAGAGCTGCTCACCTTGTGCGATTGTGCAGTGAGCAGTACAACACTGGGGGTCATCGTATGATGTAGGTAACAGGCATCAGACTCAGCAGCCATTCACATTCGTTTGTGATGTTTGAACATGAACCCAAGAAATTAACATGAAGTCTATGGGAAAATGCTGAATCTTACATACTGATAGAAAGTGTAGATGAAATACCAAGAAGGTTCAAGGGATCAATATTTGTTTTTAAATGCTACTCAAGAGTATATATATATATATATATATATATATATATATATATATAATATATATATATAAATAAAAAAAAAAAAAACATTCAACAGGCAGGCACAAAATTAGAGATCTTTATCCAAATGTTTGCTTGTTTGTTGTTTTCATATTTAGCATTCTCCTCATTCTCAATGTGATTACCAGAGATAGCGGAGTCCTGCGCTCTGCTAGTGTTCAGCACTCCCATTAAGATTGAATAAAGCAAAGATGAGTATGCTCAACCACTGTTCTATTCCAATGAGTCTCTTCAGAGCCCTGTTTTTGGGATCAGTAGGGGACCGTGTGACTAGACCCTCTTAGTGTGCAGTGTGTGCAGTGTGAGAATTCAAACGTCTACAGTCACATAGAGTGACTGAAAACTTTGACCTCATATTTGGACAACCCCTTTAATGCTCCTAACATAAATAAAAACTTAGTATCCCTTAACTTGTCAGATGGAACAATACTTAGTTAACATAGCCGTGTATCACGTAAACTTACAAGTTATGAACTGTTAAATGTTTACAGGATCAGAACTAATAATGGTACAAGAATACTGTACATCACCAGAACCACCAGAGGTACAGAAATACATAACTAGAACCCCTATCAGTGCAGAAATATGTCACCAGACTCACAGAAGTACAGAAATACATCATTAGAACCACCAGCAGTACAAAATTATATCATCAGAACTGCCAGCAGTAGAGAAATACATTATCACAATGACCAGCAGTACAGAAATTCATCATCAGAACCACCAGCAGTACAGAATTTGATTATTGGAGTCAACAACAGTACAGAAAAACATCATCAGGACCACAAGCAGTACAGAAATTAATCACCAGCAGAAAAGAAAAACATAATCAGAACCACCAGCAGTGCAGACATACATAATCAGAACCAATAGAAGTACAGAAATTCATCAGCAGAATGCATTCATATAACCCCCATCTACATTTACACATCAACTGTAATGTCAGGTCTACCCCATATACATTTGTATGGCATGAACCTACAACCCCAACAATTATAAAGAGAGTTAATAGGCATCAAACCAAGTCATCAAGACTTATCAGTCATCAAACCAAGGACCATACAGGAACCACAGTACTGATGAGAATTATTCAGTATTACAAATATAATTTACATCCAGGTACCTTTTATAGGTGATGTTTTTGATTGCAGTCGTCTCTTTCTTTTCTTCATCTTCTCCTGATGTGATGATTATTTTTCACAGCTACAGTTTGTCTCTGCAAACTTCCATCTTCTCTGCTCTTCTGCAGCACATCCCCACAAGATACCCTTACAATACACCCCTCTTTATCACCCACCAACCACTCTCCACATACTAGTAACTACCGCAATCTATCCAACATAAAAACTATTCCCCTCTCACCCACTCCACCGCCCGCTCTCTCTGGTGCGCTTTGGAACGCCCGTTCAGTGTGTAATAAACTGCACATCATTCATGATCTCTTTACCTCCAGCAATCTATCCTTTCTGGGCATCACCGAAACATGGCTGACACCCTTCAACTCTGCCTCCCCAGCTGCACTTTGCTACGGTGGCCTGCACTCCTCCCACACTCCTCGCCCTGGAGGAGTGGGCCTCCTTCTTTCTAACAACTGCAGCTTCACCATAATCCCACCTCTACCCTCCCTTGTCCTGCCTTCCTTTGAAGTGCACTCTGTCCGAATCTATTCTCCCTCCAACCTCCAAGTGGCTGTCATATACAGACCCCCAGGCGCTACCCATGCCTTCCTCGACCACTTCTCTGCCTGACTTCTACACTTTCTCTCTGCTGACATTCCCACCATCATCATGGGTGACTTCAACATCCCCACTGACACCCGCCAATCAGCTGCTTCCAAACTCCTCTCCCTCGCTTCGTCTTTTGGCTTAACTCAGTGCTCCACCTCTGCCACCCACAAAGATGGACACACACTAGACCTTATCTTCACCCGCCTCTGTCCCCTTTCTGACCTCACAACTTCCCCCCTCCCCCTATCTGACCACCATCTGCTGGACTTTTCAGCCCTGTCCTCCTCACCTACCCCCCCTGTCCAGCACCTAGCACATCCCCGCAGAAACCTTGCACACCTCAACATGCACACCCTCGTCGACTCTATCCTTCCACTGTCCTCCATACTGTCCCTCCACGACACACAGTGCCACCACTTTCTACAACACCACTCTCACATCAGCTATTGATTCAGTCGCTCCCCTTGTGCATGGCAGAGTGAGACGAATCAATAGACAGCCCTGGCACAACAACCTCACTAAAAAACCTCGGCAAAGGTCTTGGGCTGCAGAGCGGCGGTGGAAGAAAACGCACTCCCAGGAAGACTTCACCACATTCAAAAATGCAATTCACACATTTCGTTCAGTCCTCACCTCTGCTAAACACGATTACTTCAGAAACCTCATATCCTCTCTAACACACAACCCCAAACAGTTATTCAACACTTTCAACTCCCTCCATCGCCCACCACTGCTCCCTCCAACCTCCCTCATTTCTGCAGAAGACTTTGCCACTTATTTCCAAGAAAAAATCGACCTAATAAGGCAAGTCTTCGCTGCTCAGCCACCACAACCCTTTCATATAACCGACCACTGCCCCTCTCCCATAAACTTCCTCCCCACCATCACCGAAGGAGAGCTTGCACGTCTTCTCTCAAAAGCGCACCTCACCACCTGCGCACTTGACCCCATGCCATCCCACCTCCTCCCCAACCTCACCACCATCCTTATTCCAGCCTTAACCCATCTCTTCAACCTATCTTTAACGACTGGAACCTTCCCCTCTGCCTTTAAACATGCAACTGTCACACCTATCCTAAAGAAACCTTCCCTCGATTCAACCTCTACTACCAGCTATCGCCCCATATCACTACTCCCACTTGCCTCAAAACTCCTAGAACAGCATGTCCATGCTGAACTTTCCTCCCACCTCTCCTCTAACTCTCTCTTTGACAACCTACAGTTCGGCTTCCGTCCACATCATTCTACCGAAACTGCCCTGACTAAAATTACGAATGACTTGCTTACTGCCAAAGCGAACAAGCACTTCTCTATACTCCTACTTCTAGACCTGTCCTCAGCCTTTGATACCGTTGACCACTCCCTCCTATTTCAGACCCTCTCTTCTCTTGGTGTCAGAGATCTTGCCCTCTCTTGGATCTCTCCATACCCCTCAAATCGCACTTTCAGTGTCTCCCACTCCCACACAACCTCTTCATCCCGCCATCTCTCTGTTGGCGTCCCTCAAGGCTCTGTCCTAGGACCCTTACTTTTTTCTATCTACACATTTGGCCTGGGACAACTCATAAACTCCCATGGCTTCCAATACCACCTATATGCCGACGACACCCAGATCGACCTCTCTGGCCCAGATGCCACATCTCTGCTGTCCAAAATCCCGAAATGTCTATCTGCTATATCCTCCTTCTTCTCCTCTCGCTTCCTAAAGCTCAATGTGGCCAAAACTGAACTAATCATCTTTCCTCCGTCTCACCTACACACTCCACCTGATCTATCTATTACAATAAATAACACCATGCTCTCGCCAGTACCCAAAGTTTGCTGCCTCGGAGTGACCTTTGACTCTGCCTTATCCTTCATACCACACATCCAATCCCTCACCACCTCCTGCCGTCTTCAACTCAAAAATATTTCCAGAATCCGTCCTTTCCTCAATTCGCAATCTACTAAAATGCTAGCGCATGCCCTCGTAATCTCCCGCCTCGATTACTGTAACATCCTCCTCTGTGGCCTCCCTGCCAACACGCTCGCCCCTCTCCAGTCCATCCTTAACTCTGCTGCCCGACTGATCCACCTCTCTCCTCAATACCACCCCGCTTCTCCTCTCTGCATGTCCCTCCACTGGCTCCCAATCTTCCACCGCATCCAATTCAAACTACTTACACTGACCTACAAAGCTGTGCATAATCTTTCTCCTCCGTATATCTCTGAACTACTCTCACACTACACTCCAACACGTCACCTCCGGTCCTCCCAAGATCTCCTTCTCTCCTCTCTCATTCGCTCCTCACGCAACCGACTCCAAGACTTCTCCCGAGCATCCTGAGTCTCCTGGAACTCGCTGCCTCAACATGTCAGACTATCCCCTACCCTTGCAAACTTCAAACGGAACCTGAAAACCCACCTGTTCAGAAATGCCTACAATCTACAATGAACTCGCTGCCGCCCGGCCACCGTGCGGAGCTGCCGCCCGACCACCGTGCGGAGCTGCCGCCCGACAACCGTGCGGAGCTGCCGCCCGACCACAGTGCGAAGCTGCCGCCCGACCACCGTGCGGAGCTGCCGCCTGACCTACACCCTACCTATTGTCTCCTCCCCATAATCCTATAGAATGTAAGCCCGCAAAGGTAGGGCCCTCTTCCCTCTGTGCTAGTCTGTCTATTGTAACTTGCATATGTGTTCTGTATGTAACCCCCTTGTCATGTACAGCACCATGGAATTAATGGTGCTCTATAAATAAATAATAATAATAATACTCCTAAATAAAAATATCTGCCCTGTGCTGTGCCCCTAAATAGGTAATTGCCCACTCACTGTGTTCTCTGTACAAAATATGATGCACACAGTGTCCCTCTAATAGTCCATGCCCTCCACATTGCCCTCTCATTTCCATTTTAGAAACCTCTTCACATTGTCCTTTACACTGTGTGCCCCACACAGCCCAGTCTCTACATTGCACTCCCTCATCACACAACCCTCCCCGACACTGACTCTTCATGTTGCACCCTCTCCATACCACCCCCCACCGAACACTACCCAGTCTCTACTCTGTACCCCCTCACATTTTTCTCATCCCATATGGTCTCCTCACTACATCAGCACTCATCCCCCTTTGCTCCCCATACTGTGTCCGCACGCATTCCCAATCACTCCCCATACTGTATCCACATTAATTCCCCCCTTGCTCCTCATACTGTGTCCGTACCCATTCCCCCTCACTCCCTTTACTATGTCCGGATACATTTCCCTCTTTGCTCTCCACACTGTGTCCGCATACATTCCTCCACTCGCTCCTTATACTGTGTCTGCACCCATCTGCACTCACTCCTCATTTTGTGTCTGCATACATTCCCCCTCCACTTCTCATACTGTATCCACATTCATTCCCCCCTCACTCTTCATACTGTTTCCATATGAATTCCTCTTTTCTTCCCCATACCGTCTGCATACATTCTGCCTCATTCTTCATACTGTCTGCATACATTCCCCCTCACTCCCCATACTGTGTCTGCACCCATCCCCTCTCACTCCTCATACTGTTTCTGCGTACATTACCCCCCTTGCTCTCCATACTTTGTCCCCATACATTACCCTCTCACTCCTCATACTGTGTCTGCATAGATTCTCCTATCATTCTTCATACTGTGTCCACATTTATTCTGATTTTTCACTCCATACTGTGTCTGCATATATTCCTTCCACTTGCTCCCTATACTGTGTCTGCACCCATCCCCCCTCACTCTTCATACTGTATACACATTCATTCCTTCTTCACTCATACTGTATCCACATTCATTCCCCCTCACTCCCCATATTGTCCTCAAATATTCTCCTTATTGCTCCCCATACTTTGTACCTATCCCTACTGAGCCTGTTTCCTCATACATATCCTATATCATCTCCCTTTTGTTTCTGATATTGTGTCCTTAGTTTTCTCCATCTTGCCACATTGCGCCACATCCATCCCTCAAGTCTTACCCCCTGATCCTAATAACATAAAATATTGTGTCTTCAGCTCCACTGGAGCACTGAGAATAAACACCGTGCCTATGCAGGGCCGCCGAGTGGCATCAGCGTGATCAACTGACCTGATCACACTGCTTATGTGCCCTGACCTGGAAGTGCCAATGGTCAGGGTTCCAATTGTACTCGCATCTGAAAGACTCAAGTAAAATTGAACACAGGTGCTCTCACTGATCCTGCTGATCTGGAGGAAGAGCTGGAGAGTTCTCCTTGTAGTATGGGTCTAGTCCGGTGAACAAACAGTAATCAGTGATGACCACAATTGTACATAATTGTTGAAGCACTGAGTATTTATCTCTGCTGTTAGAGACGTTTTTTAGAATTGATATTGGATGCAAATTTATTCACTGCCTTCAACACTTCTTGTCCCACATAATTATAGTGCATTATGCAGTAGAAGAAGCTCCCTAGTTCTGAAATAGTAGTAGTGCTTCGACCCAATAAAAGTCCTGAAGTGGACACAGTGTGCACCCTGTAGAGTAATGGCGTGCTTTAAGCACACACATGCTGTTAAACGTGGGGTCATTAAGAAATCCAGTGACTGCTCCCTGTATACTCAATGCTATTGATATACTGTAACTGGTGCTGGTCTTTTTTTTTTCCAGTGGCTTGGTTAGAGAAGTGTGATCTATGTTTATCTAAGGCACTACTCCCACAGTACCAATTAACTTATATTAGATCTATTGTGATGCCCCCATTGGTTTCTTTTTTTACCATGCAGAAGTGTAGATAAGCAGCTTGTCGCAAGGAAGATTAAACATTATAGTTACTGTAAGTGAAGCAGTCAGCTCTCTAGAGCTATTTTCATCAGCAGTGTCCTAAGCATATACAACACTCTAAAAAAAGATCATTTATGACACACATAACACCTTTATTAACACCTTTATTTTCAGAACTCACATAGTGCCAAATTCACAGTGGATCGTCATAGCGGTGTTCTTCGTATCAAAGCCGGAGTGTCACTGGACTTTGAAAAAACAAGAACTCATTTTGTCACAGTCCTAGCCAAGGTAGGTCTTTTTTTTCTATTAGCCTACTTATGGTCAACTTACATGGTGTTTTTTGTATATGTGACGTCCTGGCCTATCAGGTCGTCACAGGGTATTGTGCAATCTGCCCTTCTGCACAGTATCCACTCCTCCTTGGTTACGGATCCTGGTCCTTTGGTGTTTCTAACAGCTTAGCCAGTCAAAATCCTAGGAACACTTTATACCGAACCCACCAGACACAACATTGGGGGGCCTGAATGGAATAGGGCCGCCCATATGGGGGTTTGGTAGGGAAAAAGTGAGAAAGTGACAGAGAAGTGAAACAGGAATGAAAGGAGTAGGAGGTGGAAGGTGACTCTCTGAGAAGGAGAGGTCACTGGTCCGGAGCAGGGCTCCTGGAGTTTACTAGGTGGGAGACGTTGGTCTGGGCCTGGTAGGAGCTGGAACCGCTGTCGCAGGGGATCGCATCAAGGGGCATGGTCTGCCAAGGAGGGCAGCCGGCGGCCTTGAGCCATCACTGGGCAGGGGCCAGGGCACGACGGGGTACGTGGACTCTAGGCTGGGAAGTAGCTTTACGATTCCTGGTAATTTACCTGACGGGGTGAAGACTTCCAGATTCATCCCCAACCCGCTCCAAAATCGGGGTACTAGCACACCGATGGGATAGGACTTTCCCAAATACAGTCCAAAGAAATCCTACGCGTGAACCCTGAGAGCAAGCTCACTCTGTTAGCCATACGGGTGAGCGGGACCTGAAAAGTTTCAAGCTTGAGGGTCCAACTAGTGAGAAGGTGCCACAGAAAAGGCCACAGGCTAACAGCAACACCAAGGGCACGGATCCCAGCGTGCTCCCTCCAGGCTGCACTGGTGCTCAGAATTCTGGTTTACAAGTTGTCGGTGTCATTATTCCTGGACTGAGTGAGTACGCTAAAAAGCCCCCTTTTCCTCTACCTAACGGCACCCCAATCACCAACGCCCAACGGGCCCCGGGGCACAAACCCCCTACCCACGGAAGGGTTAAACATCCTGCTGCTACACCATCGCCACCGGGCTCCCCCAATAGCAGCGGTGGTCTCCTACATTACTACACACTGTGGGTGGCATCTTGAACTTTCTATATCCCCTGTACATACTCCCCCCCCCCTCTCTTCCTTTTTAATTTGAGTGTCCGCGCAGACCACCCGGATCTGGAGACCCCTCGAGCCACCGCGGCTCTGGATCCGAGCGGCTCGGCCGCTGACAGGGGGGCGGTACATATACATTGAAGGTATTTCAACACAACTGTATAACTATACACAACGTATACAGAATGGAACTGGCCCACTGTACAGAAAAGTGCAGTATGAAATTGTTCTGGAAACACTTTTGTCCTTCATGAGGGAAAAAGGGTTTTATGGCTATATATGATGTTTGCGCCAGAAGCTTTGCATTTGCATATGGACATCAGTTCATGAGTACGTATGAGTGAACACTAGTGATGAGCGAGTACTAAAAAGCTCGGGTGCTCGAGGCTCGGGCCGAGCATCCCAAGATACTCGTGCACTCGGCCCGAGCACCGAGCCCAATGTTATCCTATGGGAGACCCGAGTATTTTTATGAAATGACCCCCGGCAGCATGTAGAAACCCTAAAAATGTCACAAAAGTCTCAGAAGAGTGCTCAAATGACATGGCAACAGCATGGGGAAGACCCCTTGAAGCATTTATCACTCAAAAGTCACAGCTGTGAACAATTTTGTCCGCGTTTTACGCCATTTTTACGGACTCACCAGAAAACCTTCAAAAATGACACCAAAATGAATTTTCATGGCAGAAATGTTAAGGGCACATACCCAATAGTGAGATAGAGCTAGTGTATGTTACTTTTTGAGATTAATACATGAAAGATTTTACGTAAAACATTGTGTGGCACTCCGATGTCCCTGAGAAGAGACGGACATGAAGGCCTCTTGAGTCTAATGTGCCCATTTTGAGGAAGTGAGTCTTTGTAGTATTTTCCTTTGCCAGGGCAGTCCAAAATTGGGAGGTTCACCAATACCCCTGCATACAGACGTGCATGAGGGCCTGTAAACCTCAAGTGTCCATTGTCAGGAAGTGGATCTATTGTAGTATAGCCCTTAGGCAGGGCAGCCAAAAATTGGGAGGCTCCACATTGTCCCTGGATAGAGACGTGCATGATGGCCTGTAAACCTGAAGTGCCCATTGTAAGGAAGTGGGTCTATTGTAGTATAGCCCTTTGGCAGGGCAGCCAAAAATTGGGAGGCTCCACATTGTCCCTGGATAGAGACGTGCATGATGGCCTGTAAACCTGAAGTGTCCATTGTCAGGAAGTGGGTCTATTGTAGTATAGCCCTTAGACAGGGCAGCCAAAAATTGGGAGGCTCCACGTTGTCCCTGGATAGAGACGTGCATGAGGGCCTGTAAACCTGAAGTGCCCATTATAAGGAAGTGGGTCTATTGTAGTATAGCCCTTTGGCAGGGCAGCCAAAAATTGGGAGGCTCCACGTTGTCCCTGGATAGAGACGTGCATGAGGGCCTGTAAACCTGAAGTGCCCATTGTAAGGAAGTGGGTCTATTGTAGTATAGCCCTTAGGCAGGGCAGCCAAAAATTGGGAGGCTCCACATTGTCCCTGGATAGAGACGTGCATGATGGCCTGTAAACCTGAAGTGTCCATTGTCAGGAAGTGGGTCTATTGTAGTATAGCCCTTAGAAAGGGCAGCCAAAAATTGGGAGGCTCCACGTTGCCCCTGGATAGAGACGTGCATGAGGGCCTGTAAACCTGAAGTGCCCATTGTAAGGAAGTGGGTCTATTGTAGTATAGCCCTTTGGCAGGGCAGCCAAAAATTGGGAGGCTCCACGTTGTCCCTGGATAGAGACGTGCATGAGGGCCTGTAAACCTGAAGTGCCTATTGTAAGGAAGTGGGTCTATTGTAGTATAGCTCTTAGGCAGGGCAGCCAAAAATTGGGAGGCTCCACATTGTCCCTGGATAGAGACGTGCATGAGGGCCTCAAAACATTGTTCCCATTGCAAAGGAGCGGGTCTCCTGTCATTGTAATGTCCATTCTGAAAGAATGGGCGAAAAAATTTACCACTGGGGGTATACCTGAAACAACGGCCTAACTATTGTAACGGTCATCATGGTGGCGCATGAGGAGAAGGAGGAGCAGTCCAGCGATTATCCAAAGTCCAGAAGTGTGTACCCATGGGTGAGTGGAGATACATGGCAAATTCCCGTTACAAACTTTAAATTCCGCTCTCATTTGCTGGTGGTGTGGTGAAGTCTGGCCCAATCCAACCCTTGTTCATCTTGATCAGAGTCAGCCTGTCAGCATTTTCAGTTGACAGGCGGGTACGTTTATCTGTAATGATTCCACCTGCGGCACTAAAAACACGCTCTGACAAAAGGCTAGCGGCAGGGCAGGCCAGGACTTCCAAGGCGTAGAGAGCCAATTCATGCCACGTGTCCACCTTGGATACCCAATAATTGTAAGGCACAGAGGAATGTCGGAGTACAGTTGTTCGATCTGCAAGGTACTCCTTGAGCATCTGGGCAAACTTAGGATTTCTTGTGGCACTACCCCGCACCTCAGGGGCTGTGGTACGTGAGGGGCTGAGAAAACTGTCCCACATCTTAAAGACTGTTCCCCTACCTCTGGCGGATTGGACTTGTGGCTCGCTCGGCTGTACGCCTTGGTTGTCCACTGATTCCTGACCTATGCCACTAGCGTTTTGTGAGGGGAATGCTTTGCCTACTTCCGTGACTATTGCCTTCCGGAACTGCTGCATTTTGGTTGACCTCTCCGCCTCGGGAATAAGAGACATAAAGTTCTCCTTGTAGCGTGGGTCTAACAGTGTTACCAACCAGTAATGATTGTCGGCCAAGATGTTCTTAACGCGAGGGTCACGAGACAGGCAGCTTACCATAAAGTCAGCCATGTGCGCCAGACTCTTAACAGCCAGTACTTCAGTATCCTGACCAACACGATGACTGAACATGCTGTCCTCCTCCTCCTCCTCCTCCTCCTCCTCCTCCTCCTCATCTACCCTGTCCACTGGCCAGCCACGCTGAACCGAGGATATGACTGGTGTGCATGTCATATCCTCAATTTGGCCGGAGAGTTGCTCCATGTCTTCATCCTCCTCCTCGTCATAGTCCTCCACTGCACGTAGTGATGAGACGAGGCTGGGCTGTGCGTTATCACCCACACCCACTACTGTTTCTTGCTGCAACTCATCGCGCTCCGCCTGCAATGCATCATGTTTGTTTTTGAGCAGAGACCGTTTTAGAAGGCAGAGAAGCGGTATGGTGACGCTAATAATGGCGTCATCACCACTCACCATCTTGGTGGAGTCCTCAAAGTTTTGGAGGATGGTACATAGGTCGGACATCCATCTCCACTCCTCAGGTGTTATGTGTGGAGTTTGACCCATTTCCCGACGGCTTAGGTGATGCAGGTACTCAACAACTGCCCTCTTCTGCTCACATATCCTGACCAACATGTGCAGAGTTGAATTCCAACGCGTGGGGACATCACACACCAGTCTGTGAGCCGGAAGATGCAAACGGCGCTGAAAGCCGGCAAGGCCGGCTGAAGCAGTAGATGACTTTCGAAAATGTGCAGACAGGCGGCGAACTTTTACCAGCAGATCAGACAGCTCTGGGTATGACTTTAGAAACCGCTGAACCATGAGGTTGAGCAATGGGCCACGCATGGAACATGTGTCAGCTGGCCTCGCCTCAAAGCCGCCACCAGGTTCCGGCCATTGTCACACACGACCTTTCCTGGCTTTAGGTTCAGAGGTGTGAGCCAGTGATCTGCCTGCTGTTTCAGAGCTGTCCACACCTCTTCTGCATTGTGGGCTTTGTCACCTATGCAGATTAGCTTCAGCACAGCCTGTTGCCGCTTCGCCGAGGCAGTGCTGCAGTGCTTCCGGCTTGGGACTGGTGTGGAGGATAAAGTGGATGAGGATGCGCAGGAGGAGGAGGAGGCTGAAGAGCATGACATTCCGGAGCTGTAGAGTGTGGGTGAAACCCTGACTGAGGTAGGGCCTGCAAACCTTGGTGTGGGAAGGACGTGTTCCGTCCCTCGCTCAGACTGGGTCCCAGCTTCCACAATATTAACCCAGTGTGCCGTCAACGAGATGTAGCAGCCTTGCCCACAAGCACTTGTCCACGTGTCTGTGGTTAGGTGGACTTTGGGTGAAACAGCGTTGTTCAGGGCACGTGTGATGTTTTGTCACACGTTGTTATGCAACGCGGGGACGGCACACCGGAAGAGATAGTGGCGGCTGGGGACCGAGTAACGTGGGACAGCTGCCGCCATCAGGTCGCTGAATGCTTCTGTCTCCACCAGCCTAAAAGGCAACATTTCCAGCGCAAGCAGTCGCGAAATGTTAGCATTTAGAACTGTGGCATGTGGGGCGTTGGCAGTGTATTTGCGCCTGCGTTCAAAGGTTTGCTGAATGGATAACTGAATGCTGCGCTGGGACAAGGACATGCTTGATGATGGTGTTATTTCTGCGTAGGCAACTGCAGGTGAAGGACCGGAGGAGGCTTGTTCGCAGGCAGCATGGACAGGGGATTGGCTCGCATGCACAACAAGCGAAGACGTAGCAGTGACATCAGCAAGCACTGCTCCTCGACTCTGTTGTACTTCCCACAAAGTCGGGTGCTTGGCTGACATGTGCCTGATCATGCTGGTGGTGGTCAGGCTGCTAGTTTTGGTACCCCTGCTGATGCTGGCATGGCAGGTGTTGCAAATGGCCTTTTTAGGATCATCTGGAGCCAACTTAAAAAACTGCCAGACTCGGGAAGACCTAACATTTGTACAAGCACCTTGTGTCGTGTTGTTGTTCCGGGGAACGGTTGCCTGACTTCTGCCTGGAGCCACCACCCTGCTTCTTACTGCCTGTTGGGATGCTACGCCTCCCTCCCCCTGTGCACTGCTGTCCTCGCTCTGCATATCCTCCTGCCAGGTTGGGTCAGTTACTGGATCATCCACCACGTCGTCTTCCTCTTCCGCACCCTGCTCCTCCTCCTGACTTCCTGACAATTGTGTCTCATCATCGTCCACCCCTTGTTGAGACACGTTGCCAACTTCATGAGAACGTGGCTGCTCAAATATTTGGGCATCTGTACATACGATCTCCTCATGACCCACTTCAACATGAGCTGGCGAGAGGCCAGAATGTGCAAATGGAAACGTGAACAGCTCTTCCGAGTGTCCAAGTGTGGGATCAGTAATGTCCGAGGACGTGTACTCAGCCTTGTGGTAGGAAGGAGGATCAGGTTCTGAAATGTGCGGTGCAGTATCACGGCTACTGACACTTGACCGTGTGGAAGACAGAGTGTTTGTGGTGGTGCCAATCTGATTGGAAGCATTATCCGCTATCCAACTAACAACCTGTTGACACTGGTCTTGGTTCAAGAGTGGTGTACTGCTGCGGTCCCCAAGAATTTGGGACAGGACGTGCGAGCGACTAGATGTGGCCCTTTGTTGTGGCGAAATTAGAGCTTGCCCACGACCTCGGCCTCTGCCTGCACCACCATCACGTCCACTTCCTTGTTGCTTGCCAACGCCCTTGCGCATTTTGCAATGCTGTGCTGACGTGTATTCACTAGACTTGTGCGTTATATCCAAGTTTGTGCAAATCGTGCACCTGTACGCTGCCACCGACAGGCACACACGTGCGGTTTTTAAATGCAAGCACGGACGCACTAAGAACCTAACTGGTTTTTAGGAGCGACAATTACTGAGAAGTCTGACACTATCAGACACTGCCGACTGACGTGTATTATACACTAGACTTGTGCGTTATATAATAGTTTGCAAATCGTGCACCTGTACGCTGCCACCGACAGGCACACACGTGCGGTTTTTAAATGCAAGCACGGACACACTAAGAACCTAACAGGTTTTTAGGAGCGACAATTACTGAGAAGTCTGACACTATCTGGACTGTTTTAGACTGTGTACACCAGCCCCAGATATGATGAAGGCTGGTATACGGTCACCACTAGGAATGGCTATATACCCTGCCTGCCTGCCTGCCTGCCTGTATACTGCTACAATAGTCCTGACAAGGACTCTTCTGGTCACTAGCCTGTATTCCGACCTGGCTATACCCTGCCTGTATACAGCAACAATAGTCCTGAGAAGGACTCTGCTACTGTACTCCGACCTGGCTATACCCTGCCTGCCTGTATACAACTATAATAGTCCTGAGAAGGACTTCTGGTCACACTGTTTGCAGCCCTGATACGGAAATAGCTATAAAGGGCCGCAAACCTTTCCCTGAAGCAGCAACACTCTCCCTGCACTCACTGTCTGGATGGCTGTGTGCAGAGCACAGCGCGCCCGCCGGTATAAAGGCTCGGTCACGCTGTGCGGGCCGGCCAATCACTGCAATTCCACAACTAACAGGGCTGTGGGATTGCAGTGGTCTGCCAGCCAATCCCTGCATGATGGCTGGCTCTCAAAAGAGCGCCAACATGCAGGGATGAAGACCACGAGTACAGCACGAGTATCGCGAGATTACTCGGTCCCCGCCGAGTAGCCCGAGTACAGTGATACTCGTGCGAGTACCGAGTAGTAACAAGCATACTCGCTCATCACTAGTGAGCACGTGAAAGTTTGGTTCGGCAGCTCCCACCACCGGACTTTAGATAACGTTTGGTTTTGAACCCGAACTTAACCTAAACCCCAATAGAAATCACTACTTGAGCAGTTCAAATCTCCATCCACAGGCAGCCAGCCATAAACAGATCACTTCTAGGGGTGGATAGGCAGGGTTTCTCTAGGTATTTTTTTTTTGTTCAATCTTGCTGTTGTTATCCCCAGTGCGAGCTGTTAAAACACTGCAAGTCGCTCGTTCTGGGCTGAGCACCGAGCGTACCTGAGCACAGTGTTGCTTGCTTAAGTGGTTTGCATTTGTAAAGCACCTAATCTCCGAACCAGAACTCGTTTTGTTTTTTTTTTGTTTTTTTAAAGTCTGTGTTTGGTACAAACACTGAACTTTTGGTTTGCTCATATCTATTCAGGAGTAAAGATGAGCGAACGTGGGCGTACCAATCATAGACTTTAAAAAGAAAACCAGTTCGGAGTTCGGGTGCTTTTTGTATAGTATGTAAACCACTAGCGTGAGCATCGCTGTGTTCGGGTACCCTCGGTGCTCGGCAGGACTTCCATGGGTTTGCTCATCCTTATTCATGAGACAAATGGGTACATAGACTGAATAGTCTGGCATGTGATTGGGTGTGCCAGCTGTGGTATGTTTACTACAACATTGAGCATTCAGTGAATTAAAACCCACAATCATGTTTGATATTTTAAATGTGTAAATAAGTATTTATTACAATGTTTATTATAAGCAATGTACTGTACAATGAACCAGGCGTAACTAGAGTGAGATGGGCCCCAGTGCAAGATTTGGACTTTCCCCACCCCTTCCATGTTGGTCAGATATATGTGCCATTGTAACATTTTAAATCCTGGAAAGTTATTCTTGTTGCCCCCCATTATGTAGTAGTGTCCCCGTCCTGTAATAATGTGCCCCAACCTTGGCCCCTTCCTATTCTATATGTTTTCCATCCTGGTGTATATGACACACCCACCAGAGCCGTGGGGCACTCGGAACGGGACCGCGGTTCTGTTTGGGAGGTCACGGCGACAGGGGTCCAATTCCATGACCCTGGCGGTGTTGTTTAAATGAGTGGGGGATATATACACGGGATGATCCGTGACGCCACCTGTGGTATGCGGCAAGATAAGTGCCGCCGCTGCTATTCAGTTCCTTTGGGGTCGGGGGTGATGCAGCTGAGTTGGTATAGCTCTCCACAGGTAGAGCTAGGCCCCAGGCCTGGAAAATAGGTGATAGAGTCTATGGTGTGGAGATGTAATGGCGGGGTGCAGGGCCAGAGGTGCATCAAACACTGGGCAACACAGGAATGCAGTCACAATTTCTTTACTCACAGTTAATAGTTCCAGGTTACCACGACTAGTCAGATGCTGCCCTTGGAGTGCTGGGTCTTACTGTGATGGGCTCCAGCTGATCCCTGGGTAGTTCAGAGGCACAATCCAGTACACCCTTCCAGGTCATCTTCCTGCGCTGGTCTCTCTTGCCTGCCACGTGCCTCACACACAGTGCCCTGAACCGGTGTCCATGGATCCCTTTTATGGGTGGCTTTCCTGCCTTCTACTTGGTCCTATGTGGTCACCTTTTCAGCCAGTTATGTGCAGTGGTGGCTTCGGTACTTGAAGTAAGCTCAGCTTCTGGTTTACTAGCTGAGCCTGGTGGTTCTCCACTAGTTTAGGGACCGATTCCCCATTTTAACCAAATCCCTCCACACCGGTATACTGGCTGTGGATACAAGCCCACGGGTGGATGGCTCACTTCCCGTAGCTTTAAGACTCCTTCTTTTCTGATCCTGGGATGAGCTGCTCCAGCTCCAGACCCCAGGAACTTTCCCCTCGGCGTCTTCTTCCTGACTGACTAACGTTCTACAGTCTGCTCCACTTAACTAAGCCTCACCTCCAGACTGGCTTTGGGACTGTGCTTTTACTAAGGTGCAACTCGCCCTAACCACGGCCTAATGGAGTGTCGCTAAATTAAGAGTATGTCTGTCTGTGTGTTCAATGGCTTGTGGCTTCCTGCTTACCCAGGAATGGGGTACCACACCTCTGGCTGAGGTGCTTTACCTCTGTGGCGACTGGACCCTCAGGGGTGCCTCATATATGTACCCTATCCTGGTATACAGTCCCTGACAGAAATTCTGTCGCTTATCCATGTTATGTAAATAAAAGCTTATAACCTGACTTTAAATTCATCCATTGGTTTCATAAATTACTTTTTTGAAAGCTGAAACCCTCCTAAATTTGGTTTAGGTTATGAAAATAAAGTTCCTGCAAAGCTGATCATTTAATGAACACAGAAAGGTAAGATTTTAGCAAGCCAAACGTTTTGTCGCCTTTTCATATAATGCACCCAATCCTAGTTTACATCCTCACCTGTGCTCACTAAATGATCGGTTAATTAGTGGGTGTATATAAAAAGAAACCCAGCACCCCAGACCTTCACTTGAACTGCAACTTGACCTCTGACAACATGCCAAAAATCCACCCTGCGACCAAAGCCTTGATTATCAAGAGGCTGAAGAACAGATCCACTGCAGAGAAGGCTGGCACCTTTAATGTGTCTCAGGGTCAAGTACAAAGAATTAAAAAAAGATTTGTAGAGACTGGAGATGTTTTTGACAAGCCCAGGTCCATTCAGACCCCGCAAGACAACTGCTCAGGAGTAACATTTGTTGGTTAGAAAATCCAAAGCCAGCCTATCTTCCACTGCAGTAGAGCTCCAAAAGGCCTGGTCACCTCAAGTCCATGTGTCAACTAGAACAGTTTGTAGGATTTTGTCTTGAAATGACCTCCATGGTCGAATCAGTGCCCAGAAGCCAGCACTAAACAAAAGCCAATTAAAAAACCGTGGGGAATTTGCCAAGTCTCACAGCCTGCTAAAGAGATGGACGCTGGAAAAGCGGCAGAAGGTAGATTTCTCTGATGAATCTTCAGTTGAATTACACCACAGCCGTTGCAAATACTGCAGTAAACCTACTGGAGCCTGTTTGGATCCAGAAAACAGTTCAGTTTGGTGGTGGAAAGATCATGGTCTGGGGTTACAGTCAGTATGGAGGTGTGCAAAACATTTGCAAGGTGGAAGGCAATATCAATAGCGTAAAATATCAAGAAGTATTCGCTACCTCTTACATTCCCAATCATAAAAGGGGTCAAATTCTGCAGCAGGATGATGCTCCAACTTATATATCCATCTCTACAACAAAGTTCCTCCTGGCAAAAAAGATCAAGGTGCTCAAGGACTGGCCAGCCCAATCATCAGACAGGAACATCATTGAGCATGTTTGGGGTAGGATGAAACAGAAAGCTTGGAAGACAAAACCAAAGAATCTAGATGAACTCTGGGAGGCATGTAAGACTGCATTCTTTGCTATTCCTTATGACTTCATCAATAAAGTGTATGAATCATTGTTGAACTGCATGGATGCAGTCCTTCAAGCTCATGGAAGTCACACAAAATATTAAACATGGCTCTAATATCACCACAATTTCATTCCCCAATGTTATGCAACATATGTCTGTATTAGAAGTTAATTATTTGTTTGAATTTCACATTACTTTCTGTGGGCGACAAAACTTTTGTCTTGCCAAAATCTGACCTTTCTGTGTTTATTAAATGATCAATATTTCAGCTTTGCAGCAACTTTATTTTCATAACCTAAACCAAATTTGGAGGGTTTCAGCTTTCAAAAGAGTAATTTATGAAACCAATGGATGAATTTTTAAAGTCAGGGTTTAAGCTTTTATTTACATAACGTGGTTAAGCGACAGAACTTCTGTCAGGGACTGTATATATGTCCCCATCCTGGGCCCCTTTCTGGTATATATGTCCTCCGTTCTGCCGCTATTTTCTAACACATAAAAAGAAAACATTTTTCTTATATTACCCTGCTCCCACAATGTTCAACTTCCTTTTCTGTATCCTGAGGTAAAGCTGTGTAGAGAAAAAGCACAATAGGGTCTTACCCGGTATATATCCGGGGGAAAATAAAAGGAATACACTCACCTCAAGGAGTTGTGACAGTCACAACTCCTATGAAGCTTATGTTGCTGGCATGAAATCTGCTGCAGCCCTCGTGGTTGATAACAGAGAACAATAGAGAAGGGGTTTATGCCGCGCTGTTCATCAGGAAGGAGGACAGAGAGATGATCAATGTTCCTTTATTGTAGCTTCTGTCTACGCATTTCAGGAGCTCTGCTCCCTTCATCAGGACAGCAGCACAAAAACAACATATCTGCAGTTGATCTAAAGATCGCAGCATAAATACAACATAGAGAAAAGAAAAAAAAAGTCAAACCACGCCCAAAATAAAGGAACATTGATCATCTCTCTGTCCTACCTGATGAACAGCGCGGCATAAACCCCTTCTCTATTGTTCTCTGTTTTCTATATCCTGTACATAGTCTGGCAGTTGATTTCAGTGTGCCTGGTACGGGTGACGATGCATGTTGTCATTGCTTTGCACCTATGGCTGGCACACAGGCACAGGTGGGTCTCTGAGCCGCAGTGCATTTCTGCTAAATGTGCATCATATCCAACTAAAATTGGCACTGGCATTGGCGGGCCCACTTCCCTCATGGGCCCCGTTGTGGTCATACCCTCTGCAACTTTGATCGTTATGCCCCTACAATGAACCAAAGAGAAGGTTTATTTCTGATGTCATTACAAGATGTGATTCATCAGCAGCCACTTGATTTGATTTGTTCATTCCCCTTTCTACACCAACAACTAATCTTTCTATGATTTACTCAGAGGTTTATCTAGGCTTTCTGGAACCCAGGGCAAGAATTCTGTTTGGTGCCCCCTCCCGCAGTTTGAGTAGTCATCACGTGACTGCTGCTAGCAACCGAGAAAGATTGGCGCACATTTCAGCTGATTTATACAGCTGATATGTGTGCCTGCCAGGCAAGAGTGGAATCGTTAGCCACCTGTGCCTTTTAACCCCTTAAATGGTGCTCTCAATATGTGACAGAGCCGTAATAACCTCAATTGCGCTGAAACTTTACTTACAGGCCAATACGGGAAGTTACGTGACGTGAGTAGCACAGGGTCTTGTGATTACTCCTGTGCTCACATAACTAAAGTCAGATAAACAAACAGCCGAGTAATGGCTGTTACAAGAGATGTTCATTTCTCCCAGTCAGAGCGGTGCAGCTCTGATCGGGAGAAATGAATGAGCGATCAGACTGATGATCGTTATAGTCCCCTAGAAGACCTAGTAAAATAAAAAAAGTTTAAAAAAAGTTTTAAAAAAACAAAAAAAATAAAAAACCTAAAAGTTCAAATCATCCCCCCTTTCGCCCCATTAAAAATTAAAGGGTTAAAAAAATAAAAAATAGACACACATTTGGTATTGCCGCGTTCAGAAACAGCCGATCTATCAAAATGTAAAATCAATTAAGCTGATCAGTAAACAACGTAGCGGCAAAAAAATTCCAAACGCCAAAATTAGGTTTTTTTGGTCACCCCAAATTTTGCGCAAAATGCAATGACAGGCGATCAAAAAATAGCATCTGTGCAAAAATGGTGCAGTTAAAAACGTCAGCTCGAGACACAAAAAAGTAGCCATCATTGAGCCATAGATCCTGAAAAATGAAAATGCTATGTGTCGCGGAAAATGGTGCAAAGAGTATGCCACTTTTTTTCGGACAAACTTCTGATTTTTTTTAACCCCTTAGATAAAAGTAAACTTATACATATTTGGTGTCTACAAACTCACACTGACCTGCGGCATCACACTGATACATCAGTTTTACTATATAGTGAACACTGAATAAAATATCTCAAAAACAAAAGTGCAATCACACTTTTTTTGCAATTTTTCCGTATTTGGATTTTTTTGCCATTTTACAGTACATTATATGGTAAAACTCTTGGATTTAATTAAAAGTACAGCTTGTTCCGCAAAACATCAGCCCTAACATGTCCATATTGACTGAAAAATAAAAAGTTACGTCTCTCGGAAGAATGGAAAAAAAAAGGAAAGCTCAAAATTGGCCGATCGTGAAGGGGTTAAATGGGTTGTCTTGGTTTATGATAGTCTGCAGTTACTCTAGGTGACTGCAGACTTCTGCATTCTCAGAAAGTTTGCTCTGCACACTTTTTTAGGATTTTCCCATGCCAGTGGCAAGAGTGGACAGTCATATGAGCACATCCACCTCATTGATTTGAATAGGAGCAGAGCCAGAAATTTAGCAGTCCGGCCGTCTGCTACTGCAGCCGGTACCTAGAACAACCGATTGACAGGGGGGCTGGACCTCGTCCGATCAGACATTGATGACCTATCCTAAGGAAAGGTCATCAGTGTTACAGTAAAGGGCAACCTCTTTAATATAGCCATGTATAACACAATCTTACAAGTTATGAATTGTATCTTGTGTACAGGAACAGAACTAATAACAGCACAGGTATAGAATCACCAGAACCATCAGAGGTACAGAGATACATAATTAGAACCACTATCAGTACAGAAATTCATCACTAGAACCACCAACAGTACAGAAATACATCCATACAACCCCATCAGTACAGAAACTCAGTAGTAAAACCCCCATCAGTACAGAAATACATCACCAGAACCACCATCAATATATGGTACATCAATTGTAATGTAAGGTCAGACCCATATACGTTTTTATTGCGTGAACTCACAACTTTCAGTACATCCTTAACAATGGTAAGGAAATACAACCATGAAATTGCGGTCATACAGGAACCACAGTACAGAATTAGTCAGTATCACAAATAATCATTTACATTCAGGTATCGTATCGATGAAGTTGTCTCTGATCCAAGTCATCTCTTTCTTTACTTCATCTTGTCCAGATACCATGATGACTTTTTACATTCACAGCTTTTTTCTGCAAACTTCCATCTTCTCCAGTCTTCTGCAGCACATTCCGACAAGTTACCTTTAAAAATAGCAGAATGATAATAATACTCCTATTTAAAATATCTGTCCACCATCTCTGACATACTGTGTGGCCATATACTGTGTGGTCCCCTACCCCTCTCCACATACTGTTTGCATATAAACATCCCCATTCCCTACCCTCTGTTCCCACACTGTGTGACCATATATACATCTCTTTCTCCACCCTCTCTCGTCACACTTTGTCGCTACATATACTTTCCCCCTCCCAATGTTGTGGTAATATACTGTGCTGCATATATATTCCTCCCCTCCGCCCATACTGTTGCCATATATACATTCCTCCCCTCAACCCATATGGTGGCCGCATATACATTCCTCCCCTCACCCTGTTTCCAGGCTGTGTCTGTATATACTTCCTTCATCACCTTCTGTTGTTCCTTTTCAGTGTCTTCAGCTCACACTGGAGCACTGACCACCAACATTGTTAGCTTTGCTGCCTCTGCGGTGTCGACAAGTGACGTCCGTAGTGTAATCAGCTGACCTGATAACATTGCTGATGTCGCCCTGACCCGTAAGTGCCAGCGCTCAGGGTTCATATATATTATATTCAATTGTACTTGCGTCTGAAATACATATGTACAGTTGATCTCAGGCAGCCGGTGTGCTGCAGCTTCTCTGAGTCCAGCTGTCAGCTTGATAGCTGGACTCAGAGTATAGCCGGCTCCATCTACAGGGGCAGCAAAACACAGCCACCATGGAAACTCTCAGGCCGCCAAATTAGCCAGGCCCCTGTCTGATACCCACCTTCAGGTGACTTTACCCATTTTTGCCGCTACTCCATCATGCTCTGCCAATTTGTGACTTGCCAGGGTGCTCCAGTGTTTCATGGAGTGCACCAGAGGTAAAAAATCAGTACATCTCTATGGCAGAATCGTTCTGGCCTCGTTCTGCCTCTCATAGAGATGCATTGAGAATTGAGAACTTTTGACATAATTACTGGGTTCTGGACAGTCAGAAGTTACTGTCACAAGATGACGTCTCAGGGTCATTGGTAATAGTTGAAGACGCTGGAAGGTGTGTATATGACATGGAGCAGGGGGACTAGATTTCAAGCAACAGTCCGGCTATGAAAGTTTCCCCCCACTGGAGAGGTGCTTTAAACCTGAGTACATTTCTGGAGTAAGTTAGGCTACTAAAGTGGCATAACTTTTCAAGAATTTGAAAGGCTAATGTAGCCACGCCCAAACCCGTGCATGCTACGCGTTACTGCTGTAGCTGGTTCTGAATGGCATTTAGAAGCCAAATGTTGCCATAATTTTTAGCATTTTTCGAGGTGCACAAAAAAATTGCAAATTTTCAAAATATTTTATGCCAGAATTCTAGCATAACCACTTTAATGAGGCCCAAAACCAAAAATGTATGCACTATGAAAAGATAGAATAAATAACGCATAGAGAAATATATCTGAGACACTTCAAATTCAGGTTCTTAAAGGGAACCTGTAACCAGTTTTTTGACTATTAAACCAAAGGTGTCACCTTCTACAGCTCCTGGGCTGCATATTATGAAGGCGCACCTCATTGCTGACCCCTCTTGCAGACCCCAAAAAGAACTTTATAAAATCCCACCGTGTTGTATGCTAATGAGCTGTGTTGGCCTAATGGGTGGGCTCTATTTCGGCTCCTGTCCCTCCTTGTGGCCTTGTTCGCCCTCCTCCTGTCATGATTGACAAGGATGGTGCCGCCGTCATCACCCCACGCTGCTGTCCTAGTCTCATGCAGGCGCAATTCTCTCTGTCCCCATTGCGGGCTGAGCATAAAAACAGTTTACTTCGCACCCGCCGGTGATATATCTGCGCAGGCGAGAGATCATGGTCGGCGCTGTGCATGACAGCAGCGTTATCCTCGTACCCGACCATGATCTCGCGCCTGTGTAGATACATCCCTGCGGGCGCGAGGTAAACTGTTTTTATGCTTGGCCCGCGATAGGGGCAGAGAGAACTACGCCTGCACGAGACTTGGACGGCAGCGTGGAATGATGACGGCAGTGCCATATTTGTCAATCATGACAGGAGTACGGCGAACAAGGCGACAAGGAGGGACAGGAGCCGAAATAAAGACCGCCCATCTGGCCAACACAGCTCATTAGCATACAACACGGTGTGATTTTAGAAAGTTCTTTTTGGGGTCTGCAAGGGGGTCAGCAACAAGGTGCACCTTCATAGAATGCAGCACAGGAGCTGCAGAAGGTGACACTTTTGGTTTAATAGTCAAAAAACTGGTGACAGGTTCTCTTTAAGGAAATGTTATGAGGATATTGAATTTTATATAGTCTTCTTCCATTTTCATTTAAAGGTTTTTGATTTGAGCCAATATAGAAAGTACTGTGATGGGCTATAGTTAAGTTTAAATTGCTGCCTCACAGCTTTGTGTCCCTTTATGTAGATGTGGTTTTTTGGGTTTCATTTGCATTGATGGTGTTGTTGCCTCAAGACATCATCAACTCTCTTAGCTTTTTTTTTCCCCACAGAGCAAATTAAATGTGTAGGTTAATTGGAAGTTAGACAGAGGTGAATTTGGGTTCAGTAAGCAAGACAATTTCAGCACAACGTTATTGTCCTGCACTATGCTTTACAGTGAGATAGTTAGCAGAACACACTTTCCATGCTACATAAGGTTATATTACAGTGGCCCTTGCTCTGAACAGCATTAACTTATATATTTATTTTGCCTTTTGAAGGATGGTGGTGGAAAACTGCGTGGCAAGTATCAAGTATTTACATCAACTACTACAGTGACCATTAACGTGGAAGATGTACAAGACTCACCACCAGTGTTTGTAGGAACGCCATACTATGGTTATGTCTATGAAGACACTATACTGGTAAAGTATTTTGTTCACCCTAGACTTGAACAATATTCATTTTAGCAAAATGATAAAGCTGAACAAGCCTTAAGTTGTAGTCTTTCCCCTTTCCGTCACACTTGTGCTTCATTTTAGCAAAATGATTTGACCTGTTTGTATTTCAGATTGTATTGTATTTTGATCATCTTACATTGGTAAGCTGACATTATTATAAGAAAGCCCTATGTTAAAGCACTACTTCAGTGTTTGTTTTTTTTATTTCACCGCTTGAGTGATGTTTTAAATGTAAGTTCCCTGCCTTCTGTCTTATACTTACCTGCCGTGGTCTACATCTTTTTCTAGCAATGTTCCCATCGATCTACAGCAATTTGTGACCTGCCGGCAGCTCTAGTGTTTTATGGAACATGCTGGAGGTCACAAATCACTGCCACTCTATGAGAGCCTTGTTCTGGCCTCGTTCTGGCTCACACAGCGTTACATAGAGAGTTTGTGTCATAACTTCTGACTTTCAGCCAGTCAAAAATTATGAGCACAAGATGACGCCACAAGACAGGAGCGATGCTGAAAAAGGGTAAAAATACATGAAAGTAAGTATACGCTAGGAGCAGTGGCCGTAGATTTAAAGCACAAATATACAGCTAAAAAAGAACCCGCTTAACTATATCTAAAGGACATTAAAATAGTATTCATACCATGTGAACTTTTACACATGTTTTTCACATTAAATACACAAATGTAAATTTATTTTATTAGGATTTATGTAATATACCAACACCAAGTGGCAAGTCTGAAGGAAATGATACATGGCTTTTCTAAATACAGTACCTTAAAAAGAAAAATCTGAAAATTGTGACCTACATTTATATTTAGCCCCCTGAGTCAACACTTTGTAGGGCCCCTTTTGGTGCAATTATTCCGGCAAATCTGTGGGGGTATGGCTCTACCAGCTTTCCACATCAATGTTTGCCCATTCTCCATTAAAAATAGCTCTAGCTCAGTGACATTGGATGGTGAGCGTTTGATGAATAATTTTCAAGTCTTGGCACAGGTTCTCAATGGGAACTAGGTCTAGACTTTGACTTGGTCATTTAAATACATGAATTGAATATGCTTTGATCTAAACCATTCCCTTGTACCTCTTTCAGTATGTTTAAGGTCTTTGTCATGCTGAAGGTGAACCTATGCCCCAGTCTTAAGTCTTTTGCTGCCACTAACAGGCTTTCCTCCAGAATTGATCTGTATTTAGCTTAATCCATATTCCTATCAACTCTGACCAGCCTCACTATCCCTGCTGGAGAAAAACATCCCCACAACATGATGCTGCCACTACCATGTTTGATGGTGTTGATGTTGTTTTCAGCCTGAACTGCAGTGTTAGTTCTCTGCCACACAGAGCATTTTGTATTTGGCCCAAAAAGTTTTACTTTGGTTTCATCTGACTGGATCACCTCCTTCCACATGCCATGTAAGGGAACAGCAAGATCAGATAAGACTAAAGTAGAACTTTTGGAGCTAAAATGCAAAAGAGAATGTGTGGAGGAAAAATAACACTGCATGTCACCCTGAAAGCACTATCCCCACTGCCACACATGGTGGTGGCAGCATCATCCTGTGGTAATGCTTTTATTCAGCAGGGACAGGGAAGCTAGTCAGAGTTGAAGAGAGATGGATGGAGCTAAGTATAGTGCGATCCTTGAGTAACAACCCTAAATATACTACCAGAGCTACAAATGGATGGTTTAGATCACAGCATGTTCATGTGTGGGAATGGCCCAGTCACAGTCCAGACCAAAATATCAAAGATAATCTGTGGCAAGACTTGAAAATTGCTGTTCACAGATGTCTCTATCCAATCTCACTGAGCTAGAGCTATTTTGCAAAGAAAAATGGGCAAAACGTTCAGACTCTTGATGTGCAAAGCTGGTAGAGATATACCCCCAAAAGACTTTCAGAAGTAATTTCAGAAAAAAGCGGTCCTACAAAGTATTGACTCAGAGAGCTGAATACAAATGCATGTCTATTAGGTAAAAGACAGCACATCACTATATTTTCTTAAATACTTTTAATTAATTCATATATCATAAATAAAGATCCAGTAATTTAACATTTTGTTACATCATTTTCACCACTGTGAAGAAAGACATGCAGATGGCAATGAGATACAGACCTGTGTTCTGCAGTCAGACTCTTCGTGTGGGCAGTTCTAAGGGCTGCACTAGATTAATCATGGAGGAAGAGGCTCTTCATTGATGATCGGGGACCATACCTACAGCGAATTTTCAGGGGACCTCCCCCTTCTCAAGCTTGCAATCTTCATTAATTTCCGTTTTTACAATAACACACACCATGTGACCATGGTCTCTCTCATAGATATGCATTGAGAATTGAGAACTTTTGACATAATTACTGGGTTCTAGACAGTCAGAAGTTACTGTCACAAGATGACGTCTCAGGGTCATTGCTAAAAGTTGAAGACGCCGAAAGGTGTGTATATCAATCCTATCACCAGGTATTAAAACACATAAAACAAATTAGGTCCAATTTGCTTGATACAGGTATACAAATGGTATACATTCATTTCATTAACAATAATGTCCACAAAAAAATTGCACTATTTCTAAAAGCAGGTGTTGCTAAAACACCCATTTTCTTATCACATTATATTCACAAGAACACATTAAATGACATTTCTTAATTAACCCTTTAGGAGAAATTATATGAAGGGAGGACATCCAATAGACTTCTCTGTGCACCAATCTTTTTAGTCTGTTTTACATTAATATACAGTATTTCCTCTAATAGTATTCATTTTAACTCAGAAATCATGTACTTAGACTTCCAAAAATGTCTTGCCACTGCAGTTTCACCAATTTTTTTATTATGTTCAGTGGTCATTAAGTTTTCTTTACCATTACTTTTATCAGCTTCCCATATGTTGTGATAGCCGAACGATGTTCTGTAAGTTGTGATGTGATGTCTGGCCCATATATCCCAGTCCACATGGGCATTTAAAAAAAAACCAAAACAACATTTGAAGAATTACATGTAAAAAAATATTTTGGAGGTACTTTTATACCCATCGTAGAGTGGGATATGGGGTCTCCTTTAATAATGGCTCTACAATACTGGAAACTCATACATAAGTATGTACCATTCTTTTCGGTTTGCAAAAAAAATTGCTTAGGTTCTTTTGGAATATTAATATCTGATCTTACTAAACTATTGGATATTGTTTTTCCTTTTTCATAGACAATCTTGGGAGGATTTTTAAACAGTTTTCCATATTTAGGATCATGCTGCAACAGGCCCCAATTCTTCTTAATTGATTGTTTAATTAACACAAATTTTTCATCAAATATGGAAATAAAGACACATATTTATCTATCTTTTTTTTTCTTCTTCTTCCTCACTTTTGCTCTTGATCTCATTGCAATTTCCTCACGTTCTTTAACACCTGTATTTTTATTATAACCCTTCTTCACAAATTTCTCAATCATAATTTCCTCCTTTTCATGACATTCCTTTTCATCAGAACAAATCCTGCCTAAACATGTGAATTGACCATTAAGTAAACCTGTAAAAACGTTTAGAGCATGATGACTGTCTATTTAATGGATTATTTTCATCAGTTTCTTTGGTATAAATAGTTTTTTTTAAGAGGACATTTTCAACCATAACCTTCACATTTAGGAATTTCAATTCTTTCTATTTTTAGCTTGAATTTAATGGATGACACCTATTGATTTATTGATCAAATGAATGGACTTCTTCAACAGTTACTGACCAAAGAATAAAATTGTCATCAACAAAACAGACCCATAAAGTAATATTTGGCCCAATTTCACAGGAAAATACTTGATTTTCTTCAAAATCTGATATTAAAATCTGATATTAAAAGCGCTGTGGAATTAATAGCGCTATATAAGTGAATAAATATTATTATTATTATTATAAATATTAGAAAAACTTGGCGCTGCAGGGGACCCCATTGCAGTTCCCTGTAGCTGCAAGCAAAAGTCATGACCAAGTGTAAGGCAGTTTTTACTCAAAATTACGTTCATCATTGACAAATTAAACACAATGTTCTGGTTACTTAGCTTAGGGCCCTCACACAATCGGTCTCTAACTCCTTGAATATCCTTCTCATTAGGAATATTAGTTTACAGACTAGATAGGTTAAATGAACATGATAATTTTACTTGTGTCAAATCCACTGCTTCAATTCTGAATAAATAAATCTTCAGTATCTTTTAGGCAATTTTTTAAAAGATCTACAAATACCGCAATCTGTTGGAAAGCTGAATTAACCACAGATACAAGGGTCTACAAGGGGTGTCTTTCAAATTTTTATGGATTTTTGGTAACAAGTGTAGCAATGTTATCCATAGGTTATCTTTAGTAAGTCGATATTTAACGTTCATATCAATAATTCTTAATTCTACTTCTTCTTGAAAAATGTAATCAATCCCTTTTTTAAGAATGGTGCGATTGCAGGGAAATAATTTATAACCTTTTTCATGAGCTAGCTGTTTAAATTCTTCATTTTTACAATTGCACTTCACAATTTCCTGATTTATATTTTTAAAGTATTTAGAAAACCATGTACAATTTTTTACATTTCACAAATATTTGCTACTTAGTGTTGGTATTTCACAAATAAATCCCAATTAAATAGATTTACATTTATGGATGTAAAGTGAAAAAATGTGGAAAAGTTTACAGGGTATGAATACTTTTTTAAGGTACTGTACGTGTTGGTAATTAAATATTTGTCTGATGTTACTATCTAAAATTTATTTGTTATTTTGCTAGGGATCGGAAATAATTACTGTGATTGCTTTTGATGGAGACAGAGGAAATCCCAACAATATTCAGTATACGCTTTTGGATGGTAAGCAATAATAATAGTTGTGAACATTTTCCTATAGCAATAGCATTAAAAGGAACCCCATTGGGAAAGCATCATGGGGCACATAATTGGTCCTTTCAAATATTCTCCAAGGAATTCATGCTCCAGTTCTTGGAATTGTCTACTGTCTTTTACTGATATAGATAGCACGAGCGGCTGAGCCCAGTGAGATTGTGGTGCTAATGTACGCTGTGGTTGTAAAGTCAAAACTGTAGCCAGTTAACAAAGACCAGAGCAGCGAAAGAGGGGCAGCGCTGGAGAAGGAGGAAGATGTTTTTTCATCATCTACACCCTATGAATAAAAACCACCATCACGGACAACTCCTTTATGTTGTATGCCAGTGTTTTCATGCTCCCCTAACCTGTGTTACTGATGAGCAGGTTTCTCCCTCTCCACAATAATAGAGATTTGCTAACTACCACAACAATACTGAAAACAGAATTATCTTTTTTTTTAAAAAAAAAAATATATTTTCATGACTAAACACATTTTTTTTCCATTTTTAACAGGATCTGACGGAGCTTTTGATATCAACAATGTTACTGGTGCTGTCACTGTCATTAAAAATCCCAATGAACTGAAGAAGGAAGTATATGAATTGAAGATCCAGGTACAGAGACTAAATTGTATTTTCATGAAAATGTAACTATTAATTGTGGTGTTATTAGTTATTACCACGATAGAATATAATATCAACTGGATGGGATGGGCACAAAAGCTGCATCCATACGATCAACAGATGGTGTAATATACAGCCAATCTTACGATACATATGCTGGGATCAGATTTCCTGCAAATTTCAGTAAATGCAAAGCTCAATCCCAACTATTACATCTAAGAGGTTTCATAGAAGGAAAGGGTAAATTACGGGATACCAATAGCACGGTTTCCAATCCCCTGCAAACCTGATAAAAGTTCCTAGGTCTGACATGGGCTTTGCCTATTAGGCTTGATACGGTTTGAAGGTGTCACCAAGTTTTTGATACCCTGTCTGAGAGTGGCCTGAGGTAACGACACATTGCTGGAATGCGGGTTTTTGCCCCTACATTAGGCTGCTCTCACATTTCATGACACAATTCTCTTTAACAGTTTTCCCATCAGTTTTATCATGGCAGGATTTAATGCTTGGGAATTTTAGCACTTTGTAAGCAAATTATCAAGGGAAGGATCCAATACAGTTTTCTCATTTTTTGTTTCTGATTTCTTTCTTTTCAATTCTGTCTTCTTGCACTTTTGAGCAGACCACAATTGTCCATTTACAGGGATTTTGTCACCAGATTTTTTTATATGAAAAAAGGACAAACATGAGACAAACATGACGTAAGGACAGATACCATTATTCCACTGATGTGTCTCTTACGGAACTGCTTGGTGTAGTTTTAATAAAATTCCTGTTGTCTCTGCTACAGATCTAGCAGATATCTGAATGCTGAGTGCTGTATAACCCCGCCCACATCATTGTATTGGCAGCTTTTTGTGTACACTGTATATTGACAGAATGCTGTCAACTAGTCCTGTAGTGATAATATCCATCCCCTGCTGATTAAACACTGATTTTATTGAACCTACAATAAACATCTCAGTAAGATCCTTACCCCTTCATCATGCTTCTCTCAGACTACATATCATAAAACTTCAGATAGATTCCCTTTCAGATTAATTACATCAATATGTAAATGTTACAAAATACTGTTTAATGTAGATTTACCTGAATTCTCAGGTAAACTGGAGTCACATAACGAAAGCATGAATCTAAAGGTGGTGTCACACACAGTGACGACGACAACGATATCGCTGCTCAGTCGCCATTTTTTGTGACGTAGCAATAACCTCAACAGCGACGTCGCTGTGTGTGACACATAACCAGTGCTTTTTTTGCGGTGGTAAAATCTGAAGAGCGCTGAGGATAAGCACCTCTGGCTCTGTCCACATGGCTAATTTGTAAATTTGCTATATCATCAGCCATTGGCTGGAGCAGGGTGACCTCTGTGTCTCCCCCCCCCTCCGATCTGATTGGAGCTAGCATCCATGTGACGCTATCCCTCCAATCAGATGCGGAGGGGCGGTGGGTGCCCACCCTCTTCAAGATGTTAATGGACGCTGAAGATCGATGTCACGGCCGGTCACCCCGATCTGCTGCCATCCGGTAAGGTATTTGCTCCCCTCTGCTGTCTTCTACCCCCCCCCGACCTCCGTTGCCCCCCGTCATCCGATTCAACCCCCACCACCGACCTTCGCTCCCTCCCACCTGCCCTGTAATCACTGTGCTGTTCCTGCCACCGCCGATCGGGTCCCCCAGTACTCGCCCCCCCTGACCCCCAGTGCTCACCCCCTCCCTGCTTCCCCCTGCTACCACCGGCGCCATATCTGCTCCCAGCTGCTAAGCGGTAACACTAGAAAAAAAAAAATCTCACACTTACCGGTCTGCAGCCTCCTGGGACACGTCTGAACGGCTTCAGGACCTGCCGGTAATCAGCTGGTGCAGTCACGCCACGGCATCAGCTGACAGTCTAAGCCCAGCGGTGGGGCAGTTTTTTTTACTGCTCAGCTGGTTTAAGCGATCAGGTGATGCTCTGAGTTTACTGCAGCAGCTGATTACCGGCGGCTCCTGGAGCGATCAGTCGTGTCCCGGGATTTTGCAGACAGGTGAGTAGTTTTTTTTTGCTCTGATGTATCAGCTGATTGTATAAACAGCTTTTATACAATCAGCTGATGTGTCATGTGATTCATGTCCTTTAACCTGACACATCATCTGATCGCTTTGCCTTCCAGCAGACCAATCAGATGATATTGGATCTGGATTGGACGGCGCGGGACCCTTGACCCAGAATTACTGCGGAGGGGGGTTCTTTATTTCAATAAAGATGGAGTCACTAATTGTGTTGTGTTTTATTTCTAATAAAAATATTTTCTCTGTCTTGTGTTTTTTTTTATCTTTACAAGAAATTCATGGTGGCCATGTCTAATATTGGCGTGACACCATGAATTTCAGGCTTAGGGCCAGTTGATAATATACAGCTGGCCCTAACCCCTTATTACCCAGTGAGCCACCCGTCACCACGGCCGCTGGAAGAGTTGGATACAGCACCAGAATATGGCGCTTCTATGAAAACGCCATTTTCTGGGGAGGCTGTGGACTGCAATTCGCAGCAGGGGTGCCCAGAAAGCTTGGGCACCCTGAGCTGCGGATTCCAATCCCCAGCTGCCTAGTTGTACCTGGCTGGACACAAAATTTGTGCTAAGCTCACGTCATTTTTTTTTTCTTAAATTATTTCATGAAATTCATGAAATAATTAAACAAAGGGCTTCCCTATATTTTTGGTTCTCAGCCGGGTACAAATAGGCAGCTGGGGGTTTGGGGCAGCCCGTACCTGCCTGCTGTACCTGGATAGTATACAAAAATATGGCAAAACCCCGTCTTTTTTTTTTTTTTACATTTTACGTTTTTGGGCAAAAAACTCCTCCATACAGTCTTGGCTGAAGGATGCTGAGCCTTGTAGTTTGGCAGCTGCTGTCTGTTCTCCTGCATACACTAGTGGATGGAGGATGCTGAGCCTTGTAGTTTGGCAGCTGCTGTCTGCTCTCCTGCATACACTAATTGATGGAGTATGTTGAGCCTTGTAGTTCTGCTCCCCCTGCCTCTCCCTCCTGCATACACTAGTGGATGGAGTATGCTGAGCCTTGTTGTTATGATCCGGAACCATGGAAGACCACCACAAATCATTGGCAAAAGGTGGCAAGAGCATTGGCAACTAATCTGGCCGCCATCCCCTTACTAACCATCACAACTAGAAGTAGCCGAGGGGTGAACTAACATCCTGTGCACCGCGAACCCAGCCGGAGAACTAACTATCCTAAAGGTAGGAAAGATGAATAACTCTCTGCCTCAGAGAATAGACAAGAATAGCAAGCCCCCCACATTCAAAGACTGCAGTGATATAGGAAAAACACAATACACAGGTAGATGACAGGATTAGCAAAAGGTGAGGCCCCCGCTGACTAAAATAGGAAAGGACAGGAAAGGGGACTGATGGTGACCAGAGAAAAACCCTGCAAAATACCAACTTCCTGATAGTACAAAAAGGCCCTCAGATCGCTCGATCTGAACTCCGTCCTATACCAGGTGCCCTTGTCATACCAATGAACAGAAAACAAGAATTATAACAAATTCAACAAGCCACAAACACATGGACCCAAAGAAGCTATACTCCACACAGAACTGCAGGGATTTCCTCAACAATCCACTGAGGGGGAAAATCCCTGGAAGGAAATAAACTGAAACCAACCACAACAAATGACAAACCCAGATAAGCAAAAAAAAACAGACAATAAATAAAGAGCAAGCACTTATCTGGAGTAGATGTGGTGTAAAGCAGGATTAAGCAGGCTGGAGATACCAAGAACTGACATCCGGCAACAGCCTGCAATCAGACCAGGACTTAAATAAGCAGAGAGTTAGCAAAGGAAACACCCACTGCACAACACACCTGGTCCAAGTCCAAACCATTCCTGGCCACCAGAGGGAGCCTCCCAGCAGCCAAAACATAACTAACATTCACAACACCTTGTAGTTCTGCACCCCCTGCCTCTCTCTTCAGCATACAGTACCATATGTATTATGTAGTAAACCGTTCACAGGATCTCCCGGTAGCACGACAGCAACGACAGACAACGACAGATCCTCCCCACCCCCCCTCCTCAATCTTGGCCGCTGGCGCCTAACAGCACCCGCCCCCACTCCTCGTCTCAGAGATGCGTACCAGCAAATATTTTTTTACAAAAAAAGCACTGCACATAACAATGATCAGACCCCTGCTGCGAGATCGCTGCTCATTCTTGAATATTCCAGGTCATTTTTTGATCGCTGCTATCCCGCTGCGCCACATGCATCCTTGTGTTTGACACCGCAGCAGCGACGGTCGCGACGACTTTGAAGGCAGTGACGTAGGACTGAAGGCAGGACAAGGACGTGTTTTTGCGGTGTATTTTACAACGCCCCCACGACTCCGATTGGTGGTCATAACAGCGTTCCGATTGGGTAACTTGCCGAAGGCGTTACAGTGATTTGATTCTTTAAGTTCCATTCTTTGTTCCATGTAGTAGAGTCTCTATCTGGTGTCGCTAGTGTGTCGTTCTTTTTGTGTCTTCCTTTGTTTGGCATGGACACCCAGTCAGGCGCCACTGTAGTGATCACCAATCGCAACAGATTGGCGTGAAAAAGGCAACGCAAAGGCGCTCTAGCGATCACCAATCGGAACAGAGGGGCGTGAAAAGAGGCAAAGCAAAACATGTCTAGGGGTAAACACCACGCCTCTATCAAGGTATGAGTCGTCGCACAGTGACGCGTGTGACACGTTCCAACGACCGTCGCTATGATCGCTGCTCCGTCGCTGCTTAAAATTACATGTTTGACAGCTAACTAGCGATCATATAAGGTCGCTGTAACATCACAGGAAATGGTGACGTAACAGCGACGTCGTTGTCGTTGTGTGTGAACCCAGCTTAAGGCTCAAGTCAGAACCTGCTGCTTTCGTTTACTATAGTGCAGATGTTGTGTTGGTCAGAAAAATAATGCTAAACTGCTTTTTCCAGAACCTTCAAATAGAATTTTGAATGACAGAGGTCTTATAACTGCCTGAAAATTCATCTACTTCAGCATACTGCGATGTTACTTCTTGCTGGATGTATTTATATAACCCACATTATATGAAGGATTCTTGTGTATTATGGAACAGCAGGAGGGATAGTTTAGAAATAAAAGAAACAAAGCTAAACCCTAGTACAGACTTCTTAATATGATGTGGCTGCTGCTGGCTCTGTATATTTGTAATAAAAGACACACATTAACTCTTTTCTAAGCAACGATCTCCTGCAGAATAGCCCTTTGCAAGCATTTACAGTATGTTCTTATCTTGTAGAATAACCCTTTACAAGCAACTATGTCCTCTAGTATAATATTATTTTGCAAGCAGCTAGCTTCTTCTTTTGTACGTAGAATAACCCTTTATAAGCAGCTATTATTGTAGTTTTATACACCTAGTTGGTAATGTGTTAGGCCTGCAACACACATCCGTGCCGCCGGCACGTGTTTGTCATTTTTTGCACGTACCGGCGGCACAGACACGTTAAGCAATGCTACCCTATTGTAGCAGGCACACACACATAAAACCACACGGAACGTGTGTCCGTGTGCGTTTGTACGTGTGTGCGTTTTTCTAAACGCTGACATGTCAGTGTTTTTTCCCGCAGCACGGGTGTCACATGGCCTGCACCCGTACCACATGAGTGTAGTGTGGATGCGGTCCCGTGTGACACACGCCGGAGAAAACACAAGTGTCAGAGAAAAAAAAAAAACCTTAACTCACCTTCTCCAGCCCTCCTGTCTATGCCTCTGCTGTCACTTTCTGCCGACCGCCGCTCATTATTCTCATTTAATATTCACTTCAATGCCTGGCAGCAGCAGCAGCGGGGAGACGGCAGGGCTGTAGACCGAAGATCAGCACCACGGACAGCAGGAAGGACCACGTGAGTATGCAAATTACCGGTTCGACGTGTGCTATCGCGGATAGCACACGTAGAACACACGTGGCCCGAATGTACCAGACACACGTACTTACCTGGACGCAACACGCAGGGGAAATACATGTCTCGCGGCACATGCGTGATTTTCACGTGAGTGTGGCAGAGGCCTTACACTGTGGAATTTCCTTGTGAAAACTTCCCAGCAAAAACGTAATGTGTAAATATGCACTTGGACTTTCCTTGCTGCTGCCCCACTTCTTGCTAGATATAGTTACAGTATATAAGAAACTTATAACATTCTGGTGTACTATGGAACATCAGGGAGAGAAACAGGCTAGAATTAGCAGCATCTGAGATAAATTCTGTAACTGCTTTCTTCTCTGTCGCTGTTGTGAGTTCTATATATTTGTAGCAAGATTCAAATTAACCCTTTAGAGGCAGCTATGTCATCGTCTTGCATATTAACCCTTTAGAAGCAGCTATGTCCTTCTCATTCAGCAGGGCGGCATTATACACAAAAGGCATCTTATTACATAATTGGTAAACAAAAAAAAATCTATACATATTTTTGTATGACGTTCAGGCTCCAAGCGGTAGGTAAGAAAAATGTATTCGTAATTTGCATTTCTATTACTCATTATATTCTATGAACCAGAAAAAATGCACATCAAGTGAATTAATCTTTTAACAGCAAATCATAGCAGATCTAAGCACAATGATCCATTTACCATTCAGATGATAAATATTTTGTACTCTCGCATTGTTGGTTGGTACCTCTTAAAATAATAAAACCTCACCAAATTTTCAGCTCACTCTGCTAAAATATAAGTAAAAGTTGCATACCTACAATACTAAAGGAAAATAATTGACTTGTTTTGTTTGACCTAATGCATAATTTTCCATTTATTAACACCCCCATGTATCCTTGGCAATAACTTTTTTTTTGAATGGCAGGTGACCATATTCCACACCACTCATACACAAACTGTGTGCCCCAAAGCTGCCATTGTTTTGCATTGCAAGACCTTTTTCCTATCAATATGCCTTGCAGTAGTCTAAAGTCCATTAAATGTCATATAGATATTTATTTGCTTTTTTTATTTTCATAGGTGTCTGAACTCACTATTGCCGGTGATGTTGTGGGTCAAGCCTTTACAGTTGTTACCATAAGAGTTGTGGATCTAAATAATCACCCTCCAACATTTTATGGAGAAAATGGACCTCAGAATCAATTTGAACTTACCATGTATGAACATCCCCCAGAGGGAGAGATACTGAGAGGCCTTAAAATCACAGTCAATGATTCGGATCAGGTTTATATTTTTTTTTTTAGAATTTGTTTATACAGATGTGTCCACTCCTAACTTTTGTTGAATTTGGTGAAGAACTATATTTTCACACAACACAAATTCCATGTTAGTGTTACACGCAAAGTAGGAAGTGTCCGAATACACTGTGTGACAGCTGCGCTCAGACCCACGGATGTTGTCACTACAAAACACACAACAAACAAGGGGGACAATGGGGGCACATTTACAATGATGGGCCCTGCAGCTAGGACTCACCTCAAGCTGTTTCCTGAGCTCCCTAGTGTCCCTATACATGGTGTTTCAACCCATTGCCAAGCTGGATATCTAGTCCCTCACTAGCCCTGCAAACACCCTGGCTAGTGAGATGGCCGGCGAGAGACACTAGTCCCACCACTGTACTAATCAAGAGGCAGGGAAAGGTAGACAAACAGGGGAATATGACACAACACAAACGTGATAGCTGCAACAACATGGCTCCAACAACTGGATAAGCAGCAGAGATCCAGCAGCTCCTAGATACATGCAGTCACCTGGGTGGCCAGGAACAGAAAATTCAATTTTCGGTGGAAGCTGAAAGATGGGGGAACTACTTAAAGGAGTTGGGATGGGTCACACACCGGCTGCACATAAGGTGATTAGCTGGGAGTTGCTATCAGCAAAAACTGACATTAACTCCTGCAGTGCTAACAGAAAGCAAATATGTTTAATTTAGTGAGCCACCCAATAATGAGTGAAGCGCTCAGATCACAGAAACGTCACACATCTCTCAACCCTGAGAGATACCTATGACAGTTAGCATGTATCCCTAAAAGCTAACAAACCCTTGAAAGGCTGAACGCACTTTACAATCATTAGCTTTCAATACATAACTGTAGAAATTCCCTAAAAGTAGAGGGTTGTTTATTTATTAAAGTTCAGTTTTATTATGCCACACATTAAGTGATATGTTGTGCCAAGACACAAGATTAGGAAGGACACGTCGATAGTTGTAAATGTGATTTTCTATATAAATATATATAAAACATTTTTGTACAATTATAGGGTGCAAATGCCAAGTTCAACCTGCGTTTAGTTGGACCTGGTGGAATGTTTCGAGTAGTGCCACAAACTGTACTAAATGAAGCTCAAGTGACAATAATTGTGGAAAACTCTGCAGGAATAGACTATGAAAAGTTTCATTTGTTAACTTTTAAGGTATGTTTAAGCAATTTTCTTATTTTTTTTTCAACCATACAAAGAGTTATATTGCTAAAAGTATGATTTATTTAAGAGCGCACTATTGAACGGTGTTGTATATATGAATATTGTACAAACACAGTTTATCGTACACACCATACTATACAGGGACTAGCTGGCAGCAGCCCATCCTTATTGTATTTGCCTCCGACTGCTTCATATAAAGAGTAGAGGTTACAAGGCTTAAAAATATAAAATCTGAGTAATGAATAGATAATTGTGGTCATATCCTAACTAAATTCTTATCCACTTCTATCATTGTGCTTCTGAGAAAGAGAGTCTAGTCAACACTAGAGATGAGCGAACCGGTCGCGGTTCGGCTCGAGTTCGGTTCGCTGAACGGAGGTCTCGTTCGAGTTCGGTTCAGCGAACCAGTTCGGCGAACCACTCGAACCGCATAGGAAACAATGGGAGGCAATCACAAACACATAAAAACACCTAGAAAAACCCTCAAAGGTGTCCAAAAGGTGACAAACAACTCACAACACAAACACATGGGAAAGTGACAAGAACAAATTCTCATGCGAAAACAAAACAGCGTTACAAGGAAAAGAGGATGAGACACAGATATAGGCATGGCATGCCCTTCTAAAAACATGTAAAACACCGCAAGGTGACTCCAAGCGGAATCTCCCTTTTTTCCAAAAATTGGGCCACACACACACCCACCCCTTCAGTGGCAGCACTTGTGCCCCAGTTGTACACTTCACAGGTAGATTTGCATCAAGCACATTCTAAAATACGCCATCCTTAATCATTCCCAGGATGACACCGGGGTAGGTAGCAAAGTCTTTACTGATCCCAGCTCTGTTCATCTTGGCTCCTTTTAAAAAACACAGCAAGCAAGGGTTACTCCAAGTGGAGTCTCCCTTTATTCCAAAAATTGGGCCACACACACCCACCCCTTTAGTGGCAGCACTTGTGCCCCAGTTGTACACTTCACAAGTAGATTTGCATTAAGAACATTCAAAAATACGCCATACTTAACCGTCCCCAGGATGACACCGGGGTAGGTAGCAAAGTCTTTCCTGATCCCAGCTCTGTTCATCTTGGATTATTTTTAAAAACACAGCAAGCAAGGGTTACTCCACGCAGAGTCTCCCTTTTTCCAAAAATTGGGCCCCACACACACCCACCCCTTCAGTGGCAGCACTTGTGCCCCAGTTGTACACTTCACAGGTAGATTTGCATCAAGCACATACTAAAATACGCCATCCTTAACCATTCCCAGGATGACACCGGGGTAGGTAGTGTGGCGCCCTGGACAAGCCAGGTGCCACAGAGCACAACACCCACACACCCAACACTCCTGGTCAGGCACACCGAAGTCAGACACAAAACCCTTGTTGCCTTCCTCCAGGGACTGATGTCCACACCAGGGGGTGGGCCAGGCGGTTGGCCCTGCCCACCGAGGAGTTCACAGTCCTGGAGGTGGGAAAAGTAAAGAGTTCAGAGTTCAGCTAGGGAAGTGAAAGTGGAAGGAAGGAAAGTGGCAGCTGAGCAGACTAAAGTTGGTCCAGGTGTGTGGCCCAGACAGAGCAGCAAGGTTGGCAGACGGTGGTGACCGTCTGCAGGAGTGGCCTATCAGAGCTTACCGTAACGACCGTGGACGGGCGGTGGCCCAGCGGTACCGGACCGGTACGCAAAGAGAAGCCAGCACAATCTGGCAGGGGCTTACGGACCCCAGCAAGGCTAGGAGTCGCCATGAATTTGCCGAATTCGTTAGTGAAGGGAACCTCCTGGGTTTCCCAGCAGCCAAGTCCCGACAGAAGGCAACAGTCCAACCAAGAGAGGGAGACACCGCCACCGCCAAGGCAACCGTCTCCCAGGGCCAGAGCCTGCAGGAAAAAGGGGCTCCTCCAGCCCATATCCAAGCTGGGGAGCGGGTTACCGGTGGGAACCCATTGGAACCATGTACCGTACATAGGTGCAGGGAAAGGCAGTCACCATCAACCTGCCGGGAGAAACAACACCGCAGCCATCTGTGGGACCCGTCCATCCAGCCGTGTGTTTTACCGAGAACTGTGTCCTCATCATTGGCTGAGTGAGTACCACCGTGCCGTGCGGCACAGCGCTGCCCCCGCGACCCTGGACCTCACCAGGCCCTGTAACCCGCCTGTCATTCATCCCTACCCCCATCACCGGGCCCCGGGACAACCAACCCCCTATCCACAGAGGGGAGAACTAACAACAAGGCTGCTCCCTGTCACCGCTCCCGGAATCCCTGTCTAGAGCAGTGGTGGTGTCACCAATATCACCACAACCGTGGGTAGCATCACGGACAATAATCAAATCCCCACAATCAAAATCCCCTTTTCACTCACGGGCGAGGAGCGCCGCTCGAGTCACCGGGATCCGGCCCACCGCTCGAGCCACCACCGAGCAGCGGCAGCAGCAGCCGGACCCGAGCAGTGGGAGAGCGCAGCGTCCCCTCCTCCGCCCGCGACAACTTGGCGTCACGAACAGGATCCTACCGTTCTACCAACTGGTGGAAGTGCGCCTTGTGTAACCGCCGGAGGTGTCCGGCCAAAAAATTTGTGAAGCCGCCATCTTGGGCGCGAAGAATTCCCGCTCGAGCATCTCCTCGAGTAATGGAGGCGCGAAGGCCAAATCTCCGCCCCTGTAGAGGAGTAGCAAAAAAGAGACTAAGGGGGACTGATGGCGTCTGGCTGCATGTAGCCCACGGCTATAAAAGCAGAGACGCCAGGACTCTGCAGCGATACTGGTTTCCTGGAAGACTTTATTGCCAAAATGCACAGTCCGACCACCAATGAGGACGCCCCCGCGCCCGGCACGGCGATGTGGCTGAGAGACTGGACCGCCCCGCTGAACAACAGTCTGCAAGCCCACATGCAGCTCCTCCTGGAGGAGTGGGAGACCGACATGGCGGACGTGGTGGCGGCTATGAGGAGACGCGAGGTGTAAGAGGATTTGGAAGGGAGGGTGAGTGACCCACGCCCCTGTACCCCTAGCGGGTCAGTCATCACGGCCGAGGGACCCGGTCTACCCCCCGCTCGCCCTGCCTCCTCCCCCACTACCCGTGTTAGCTGCTGCCGCCCCGCCACTAGACCCGCTACCTATTCAACCGGTAGCGATACCCTGCCAATCCGCCTCTGCGGACCGACTGGCTGCAGACACGCGGAGCCGGCCTTAATCACCCCTGTGGGAACCGCCAGGATCGCAGCCCCTTAGTGAAGACATATCGGAGGCCCCGGCAAGGATGGCAGCAGGCGCTGTGCCCAAGCCCAGGACCGTGGAGTGGATGAAGGCCAGAATAATTGAGTTTAACCAACGCCAGCAGAACCAGATATGCCTTATGATGGAGCAGTGGACCAATGAGGTGGAGATGCTCAATGCGACTGCCCCGATGTACGGGATGGGAATAGATGTGACGGAGCCAACAGGTGACCCACGTCCCTATGTCCTAACAGGACCGGCCACTGCGGCTGAGGGGCCCGGCCCAGTCTCGACTCACGCGTCGCCCTTACCATTACTTATGGGGCACCTCAACGTGAACCCACCTGACCTACTGCCCCACACTACAGCAGAAGAGTCTGATGTGCTGGATACTGGGAGCCGGGAGGCTGCGGCAGCTGGCGGCAACCCGCCTGACGCAGAGACAAGTGAGAGTGACTCCAGTGACTCCAGCTCCAGTGCGGAGCCCACCCTTGAAAGTGAGGAGACAAGTGAGCGTCTCCGCTACGTGGGAGAACCGGTAGTTTATTACACCGCGCGCAATGGTGGGAACGGATACCGGGCACCCCTGTCACAGCAGGCATGTCACTGCATGTTTAATATGCTGGTGGTGGAGGATGGGGCCCCTCATCAGAAGAGTCGGAGTGATGGCAGCGGAGTACCGTTGCAATTGTCCCCCGTTGGGACCACAAGAGTGCTGTTAACAGTTTTAAAAATGAATAAAAAGAATAATTACAGGAGAAGATTCACCTGATTGTCAGCTTGATTGAAACCGGTCGTTGCCGGCAACTGGTCCCCGTTGGGACCCCCTTTATGCGTATAAACTACTACGGACAAGCCCGAGAACTGGCAAGGCAACCACAAACTTGTGGCATGTAAATAATGTTGTTGTGGCTTTCACCGTTACCGCCTCCGGAGAGGCAGATTGGAGGAAGGGCCCGCAGTGGAGCAGGCTGGGGCCCAGCCACCACCGGAACCGGTGGCGATCCTCTGGGGGATTCAGGGGTTCCCCATGGACGTGGGTCCCCTGAAAAGGACAGAACCTGCTCGGTTAACTTGCGCTGGACTGGGGTCAAGGGGTGCTACCTGTTTGCTTAGGGGCAGCATCAGGGCCAGGTTGCTTGGGTGGGAGAGAGCGGAAGCCGTAACCGTTACGCAACGTTTAAATAAGAGTACCTCCCGATGTGGGAAGATGTTATTTTAATTGTAATGTGTTACCATTTTTCTATTTTTCAGTTTGTGAAAATAAAACGGGTGATGGACGGGCAGCCCGCGGACGGTCTGCATTTAACTAAGGGGGAATGTGGCGCCCTGGACAAGCCAGGGGCCACAGAGCACAACACCCAGACACCCCACACTCCCGGTCAGGCACACCAAAGTCAGACACAAAACCCTTGTTGCCTTCCTCCAGGGGCTGATGTCCACACCAGGGGGTGGGCCAGGCAGTTGGTTCCGCCCACCGAGGAGTTCGCAGTCCTGGAGGCGGAAAAGTAAAGAGTTCAGAGTTCAGCTAGGGAAGTGAAAGTGGAAGGAAGGAAAGTGGCAGCTGAGCAGACTAAAGTTGGTCCGGGTGTGTGGCCCGGACAGAGCAGCAAGGTTGGCAGACGGTGGTGACCGTCTGCAGGAGTGGCCTATCAGAGCTTACCGTAATGACCGTGGATGGGCGGTGGCCCGGCGGTACCGGACCGGTACGCAAAGAGAAGCCAGCACAATCTGGCAGGGGCTTACGGACCCCAGCAAGGCTAGGAGTCGCCATGAATTTGCCGAATTCGTTAATGAAGGGAACCTCCTGGGTTTCCCAGCAGCTAAGTCCCGACAGAAGGCAACAGTCTAACCAAGAGAGGGAGACACCGCCACCGCCAAGGCAACCGTCTCCCAGGGCCACAGCCTGCGGGGAAAAGGGGCTCCTCCAGCCCATATCCAAGCTGGGGAGCGGGTTACCGGTGGGAACCCATTGGAACCATCTACCGTACATAGGTGCAGGGAAAGGCAGTCACCATCAACCTGCCAGGAGAATCAACACCGCAGCCATCTGTGGGACCCGTCCATCCAGCCGTGTGTTTTACCGAGAACTGTGTCCTCATCATTGGCTGAGTGAGTACCACCGTGCCGTGCGGCACAGCGCTGCCCCCGCAACCCTGCACCTCACCAAGCCCTGTAACCCGCCTGTCATCCATCCCTACCCCCATCACCGGGCCCCGGGACAACCAACCCCCTACCCACGGAAGGGAGAACTAACAACAAGGCTGCTCCCTGTCACAGCTCCTGGGATCCCCGTCTAGAGCAGCGGTGGTGTCACCAATATCACCACAACCGTGGGACACGGACAATAATCAAATCCCCGCAATCAAAATCCCCTTTTCACTCACGGGCGAGGAGCGCCACTCGAGTCACCGGGATCCGGCCCACCGCTCGAGCCACCACCAAGCAGCGGCAGCAGCAGCAGCCGGACCCGAGCAGTGGGAGAGCGCAGCGTCCCCTCCTCCACCTGCGACAGTAGCAAAGTCTTTACTGATCCCAGCTCTGTTCATCATGGCTCCTTTTAAAAAACACAGCAAGGGTTACTCCAAGCGGAGTCTCCCTTTTTTCCAAAAATTGGGCCACAGAGACACCCCATCAGTGGCAGCACTTGTGCCCCAGTTGTACACTTCACAGCTAGATTTGCATCAAGCACATTCAAAAATACGCCATGCTTAACCGTCCCCAGGATGACACCAGGGTAGGTAGCAAAGTCTTTGCTGAACCCAGCACTGTTCATCTTGGATCATTTTTAAAAACCATAGTTACCCAGTGCCCAATCAGCGACATGTAATGTCCCTGTCCATGCTTACTGGTCCAAGTATCGGTGGTGAAATGCACCCGTTCACACACAGAGTTTCTCAAGGAAGCGGTGATGTTGTGTGCGACTTGCTGGTGTAACGCAGGCACACCTTTCTTAGAGAAGTAGTGGCGACTGGGCATCTGGTTCTGGGGCACAGCGACAGACATAAGGTCTCTAAAATCCTGTGTGTCCACCAGGCGGAAAGGCAGCATTTCGATAGCCAAGAGCTTACAGAGGGATAAAGTCAACCTCTTAGCTTTGTCATGGGTCGCAGGAAATGGCCTTTTTTATTTGTCCACATCTGAGGGACAGAGATCTGGCTGCTGTGTGTAGACGGTGTTGAGTAGGGTGTCCCTGGAAAAATGCAGGTTTGTGAGGAAAGTGCAGGCATACACATGATGTTGCCTTCATCCAACGTTGGTGCTAACGATGTCTGAGAGAGCTGTACACACGCACTTGTTTCCCCATCCAAACCAACTGATGGGTTGCTGGTTGATGGGTTGCAACAAGCAAACTGCCTGTTGCGGTTACAGTGGTGCAAGTTGTGCATGGAAAATCAGGTGTGACAGCTGTCCCCACAGTCCTAGAAGATAAAGAGCGCGCGGATACACTGGAAGGGGCTGGCGGTGGATGGTTCGCTCCACTAGGCCGCATTGCAGCACGGTGTGCTTCCCACTGGGACATATGATATTTATTCATGTGACGATTCATGGAAGAAGTTGTCAAACTGCAGAGGTTTTGCCCTCTACTAACAGAATCACGACAAATTTTACAGATCACATAATTTGGGTGATCTTTTGCTATGTCAAAAAAGGACCAGGCTAGGCAAGGCTTAGAGGGCATGCGACCTGCTGATCCACCCCGACTAGTGCTCAGAGGCACATTGGTGGCTGAGGATGCAGTTGTAGACGTGCTACCAGTACTCCGACTCTGTCCAGGAAGGTGCAAGGTAACTTCGTTGTCAGTTGCATCCTCCTCCACCGCCTCTGTTGACCTCCTCGAGTGCCTGACTGTGCTTTGACAGTAGGTGGGATCTAGAACTTCCTCATCAATTGTTGTGTTTGCACTCCCCTCACCTTCAGACCGAGCCTCTTTTTGCCTTGACCGAATATTTAAGTTGTCATCCCAATCTGGTATCTGCATCTCATCGTCATTAGTATGTTCCTCACTGTGTATTACAACAGGTGTTTCAGTTTGTGAATAAGGGTCAACATTATGCTCAGAAACTTGTTCATTACGGCCTGAATCTGAGTCACAAAGGTTCTGGGCATCACTGCAGACCATTTCCTGGTCTTTACTCACTGTAGCTTGGGAGCAGACCTCTGATTCCCAGGCTATAGTGTGACTGAACAGCTCTGCAGACTCAGCCATCTCCATTCCACCATACTGTGCAGGACAGATGGAGACTTCAGAGCTGGGAGAAAGCAAGTTTGATTGGGATGACAACTCAGAGGACTACAGTTGAGCGCGGTTCGTGGTTCGAGGTTCTCTAGTTCGCAGCTCGAGTGATTTTGGGGGCTGTTCTAGATCGAACTAGAACTCGAGCTTTTTGCTAAAGCTTGATAGTTCTAGCTACGTTCGAGAACGGTTCTAGCAGCAAAAAGCAGGGCTTTTTACAGCTACAGTGTGCAGGAGCCATCGCTGGCAGCCTGCCACAAGCTGGTAACCAAGATAAACATCGGTTATCCAACCAAAGCGCTTTGGTTAGTAACCCAATGTTTATCCTAGTTACGTGCAGGAAGCCCACACTTCCCCGCTCAGCTCGCTCCGCCCCCTCCTGCCCCCGGCATGTACACACGTACACACACACACACACACACTCTGCACACATGGTCCCGCTCGGCTTACCTACGGTGATGAAGTCCCGACCTCAGCGCTGTCACTGTCCTCCATGGCCGCCGCTTGTCACATCACCTTCTCTCGCTTCCGACCCGAGACTGACTAGCGGTGACGTCACGGGCCTCTCGCGATACTTGGCTGTGAAGGCGGCGGTCATTGAACTCAGTGACAGGTGCTGTCAGTGTGCTGGAGATCAGCGCAGGTAATGTACCTCGCTGACAGCAGCACTTGTCATCCCCTGCAGTGACCTGGGCTGACCCATTGATGCTAGCTCAGGTCACTGCATTGCTCTCCCAGCCAATGGGGAACATTCTGCTCTTCATTGACTGGGACAGTGTGGATCGTCATGGCAACCCCTTGGATTACACCAGACCTGGATTTGTTTTTCTTTCTAATAAATTGGTTAAAGAGGGAATGTATTGGGGAGTGTTTTTTAAATAAAAACGTGTTTGTCGTCTATTTTTTTTTATTACTGACTGGGTTGGTGATGTCTGGTATCTGATAGACGCCTGACCTCACCAACCCCAGGGCTTGATGCCAGGTGACATTACACATCTGGTATTAACACCATATATTACCCCGTTTGCCACCGCACCAGGGCGCGGGATGAGCTGGGGCGAAGCACCAGGATTGGCGCATCTAATGGATGCGCCACTTCTGGGGCGGCTGCGGCCTGCTATTTTTAGGCTGGGGAGAGTCCAATAACCATGGACCTCCCTAGTCTGAGAATATCAGACCCCAGCTGTCTGCTTTACCTTGGCTGGTGATCCAATTTTGGAGGGGACCCCTACGTGTTTTTTTTTTTAAATTATTTATTTAATTTAAAATAACAGCGTGGGGTGCCCTCAGTTTTGGATTACCAGCCAAGGTGAGGTTGCCAGCTGTGGTCTGCAGGCTGCAGCCGTCTGCTTTACCCTAGCTGGCTACAATACTAGGGGGAACCCTACGTCATTTTTTTTTTCATTTTTTTGGCTAAATACAAAGCTAAGCACCCCTTAGTGCCACATGAAAGGCACCAAAGGGTGCAAAATTACAAAATGCAGGAGAGTGGGACATTTTGTGTCTTTCTGCCATTATAATGACAGAAAAGACTGATATGAAGTGCACAAGCACAAGAAAATCACCAGAGCGCTCTACGCTGTGAAAAACAGTAGAAAATGGCACTGGAGTGAACATGTGACCGCCTCATGTAGGATGAAGCTATGGATCCTGGGTAGATTTATGCATTTACCCTCCTTCAGTTTTTTTGCAGTACACAAAAAAAACGGAAGGCACACGGATGACAAACAGATGACATACGGACCGTCTACGGAACGGAAACGGATGCCACACGGATGCACCCGTGAAAAAAAAACGGACTGTTTTTTGCAGACCGCAAAAATGGATCGGTCGTGTTAATGTAGCCTTATTCTGATCTGCCGTTTATAAACAGCAGGCAGAAATAAGTGAATAACGCCCCCCAGCGTCAGAAAATCTCCGGGGTTTCAGGGCTAGCTGAGACCCTGGAGATCATGATTCAGGACGGTTTTTCCGGTCCCCGCTCACGTGATCACAGGTATACACCGTACACTGATGATCACGTTACAGTAAATGACAGCGCCGGTAAAAAATTATTTATCTCCCATCTGGCATGAACAAACACTTCTTGTCCACTTTTTCTCCACTTCTTCTCCACTTTTTCTCCACTTTTTCTCCACTTTTTCTCCACTTTTTCTCCACTTCTCCACTTCTTCTCCACTTTTTCTCCACTTTTTCTCCACGTTTTCTCCACTTTTTCTCCACTTTTTCTCCACTTTTTCTCCACTTTTCTCCACTTTTTCTCCACTTCTTTTTCTCCACCTTTTCTCCACTTTTTCTCCGTTCTTTTTCTATGGTCGGTCTACCCATTAGCTCTGCCATGCATAGTGTAGCTCTACACCTACTGAACATGTTACTTTATGATTGACATCTCTTTCGTACCAGAGCTGTCTAAGTCTACTCTGACCCCATATTTGTCATTACTATATTGTCCTTGTACTGTATTATGATGTGCGTGCCTCTGGATAAGTGCCTCATAAGTGTCAGAAATATACCAGAAATGAACCAGACATGACCAGAAGGTAAACTTCAGCTCTTTCTAACCAAGTTTTCCACTGACACAACTTACTTGTTAAATCATACATTTACCACACTACTCCCACCATGTTCACCTATGCCCTCACAGTCTTTGCCCCTCTCCTCCTCACTCTCCTTCGCTATCCCCACACCCCAGCACCCTCTAAACAAATATTCATCTCCCCCTCCCTCCTGCCTTCTCATCTGTCCTCATCTGCTGACCTATTCCTGAACCTCAGATCGCTCCTAATATCGCGCAGACCATGCCGTCCACTCTCCTTCTCCCACCTGCTCTCCCTTTCTCTACTCCTTCTCACTGCTGGTGACATAGCCCCCAATCCTGGCCCCCCATGGATGGTACACCCCTCTTTATCACCCACACACCACTCTCCACATAATAGTAACTACCGCAATCTATCCAACATAAAAACTATTCCCCTCTCACCGACTCCGCCGCCCCCTCTCTCAGGAGCGCTCTGGAATGCCCGTTCAGTGTGTAATAAACCGCACATCATTCATGATCTCTTTACCTCCAGCAATCTATCCTTTCTGGGCATCACCGAAACATGGCTGACACCATCCAACTCTGCCTCCCCAGCTGCACTATGCTACGGTGGCCTGCACTTCTCCCACACTCCTCGCCCTGGCAATAGACAGGGTGGAGGAGTGGGCCTCCTTCTTTCTAACAACTGCAGCTTCACCATAATCCCACCTCTACCCTCCCTTGTCCTGCCTTCCTTTGAAGTGCACTCTGTCCGAATCTATTCTCCCTCCAACCTCCAAGTGGCTGTCATATACAGACCCCCGGGCGCCACCACTGCCTTCCTCGACCACTTCTCTGCCTGGCTTCTACACTTTCTCCCTGCTGACATTCCCACCATCATCATGGGTGACTTCAACATCCCCACTGACACTCGCCAACAAGCTGCTTCCAAACTCCTCTCCCTTGCTTCGTCTTTTGGCTTAACTCAGTGGTCCACCTCTGCCACCCACAACGATGGACACACACTAGACCTTATCTTCACCCGCCTCTGTCCCCTTTCTGACTTCACAACTTCCCCCCTCCCCCTATCTGACCACCATCTTCTGACCTTTTCAGCCCTGTCCTCCTCACCTACCCCCCCTGTCCAGCACCTAGCACATCCCCGCAGAAACCTTGCACACCTCAACATGCACACCCTCGCCGACTCTATCCTCCCACTGTCCTCCATATCGTCCCTCCACGACACAGACAGCGCCACCACTTTCTACAACACCACCCTCACATCAGCTATTGATTCAGTCGCTCCCCTTGTGCATGGCAGAGTGAGACGAATCAATAGACAGCCCTGGCACAACAGCCTCACTAAAAAACTTCGGCAAAGGTCTAGGGCTGCAGAGCGGCGGTGGAAGAAAACGCACTCCCAGGAAGACTTCACCACATTCAAAAATGCAATTCACACATTTCGTTCAGTCCTCACCTCCGCTAAACACGATTACTTCAGAAACCTCATATCCTCTCTAACACACAACCCCAAACAGTTATTCAACACTTTCAACTCCCTCCTTCGCCCACCACTGCCCCCTCCAACCTCCCTCATTTCTGCAGAAGACTTTGCCACCTATTTCCAAGAAAAAATCGACCTAATAAGGCAAGTCTTCTCTGCTCAGCCACCACAACCCCTTCATGTAACTGACCACTGCCCCTCTCCCATAAACTTCCTCCCCACCATCACCGAAGGAGAGCTGGCACGTCTTCTCTCAAAAGCGCACCTCACCACCTGCGCACTTGACCCCATGCCATCCCACCTCCTTCCCAACCTCACCACCATCCTTATTCCAGCCTTAACCCACCTCTTCAACCTATCTTTAACGACTGGAACCTTCCCCTCTGCCTTTAAACATGCAACAGTCACACCTATCCTAAAGAAACCTTCCCTCAATCCAACCTCTACTACCAGCTATCGCCCCATATCACTACTCCCACTTGCCTCAAAACTCCTGGAACAGCATGTCCATGCTGAACTTTCCTCCCACCTCTCCTCTAACGCTCTCTTTGACAACCTACAGTCCGGCTTCCGTCCACATCACTCTACCGAAACTGCCCTGACTAAAATCACAAATGACTTGCTTACTGCCAAAGCGAACAAGCACTTCTCTATACTCCTACTCCTAGACCTGTCCTCAGCCTTCGATACCGTTGACCACTCCCTCCTATTACAGACCCTCTCTTCCCTTGGTGTCAGAGATCTTGCCCTCTCTTGGATCTCTTCATACCTCTCAAATCGCACTTTCAGTGTCTCCCACTCTCACACAACCTCTTCATCCCACCATCTCTCTGTTGGCGTCCCTCAAGGCTCTGTCCTAGGACCCCTACTTTTCTCTATCTACACATTTGGCCTGGGACAACTCATAAAGTCCCATGGCTTCCAATACCACCTATATGCTGACGACACCCAGATCTACCTCTCCACCTGATCTATCTATTACAATAAATAACACCACGCTCTCGCCAGTACCCAAAGTTCGCTGCCTCGGAGTGACCTTTGACTCTGCCTTATCCTTCATACCACACATCCAATCCCTCACCACCTCCTGCCGTCTTCAACTCAAAAATATTTCCAGAATCCGCCCTTTCCTCAATTTGCAATCTACTAAAATGCTAGTGCATGCCCTCATAATCTCCCGCCTCGACTACTGTAACATCCTCCTCTGTGGCCTCCCTGCCAACACGCTCGCCCCTCTCCAGTCCATCCTTAACTCTGCTGCCCTACTTATCCACCTCTCTCCTCAATACCACCCCGCTTCTCCCCTCTGCATGTCCCTCCACTGGCTTCCAATCTTCCACCGTATCCAATTCAAACTTCTAACACTGACCTACAAAGCCGTGCATAATCTTTCCCCTCCGTACATCTCCGAACTACTCTCCCACTACACTCCAACACGTCACCTCCGGTCCTCCCAAGATCTCCTCTCCTCCTCTCTCATTCGCTCCTCACGCAACCGACTCCAAGACTTCTCCCGAGCATCCCCAGTCTCCTGGAACTTGCTGCCTCAACACGTCAGACTATCCCCTACCCTTGCAAACTTCAAACGGAACCTGAAAACGCACCTGTTCAGAAATGCCTACAATCTACAATGAACTCGCTGCCGCCCGACCACCGTGCGGAGCTGCCGCCCAACCACCGTGCGGAGCCGCCGCCTGACCTACACCCCACCTATTGTCTCCTCCCCATAATCCTATAGAATGTAAGCCCGCAAGGGTAGGGCCCTCTTCCCTCTGTACTAGTCTGTCTACTGTAACTTGTATACGTATTTTGTATGTAACCCCCTTCTCATGTACAGCACCGTGGAATTAATGGTGCTCTATAAATAAATAATAATAATAATAATAATAATAATAATAATAATGACATTTGTATCATGTATTTCATTTCTTGCTGTGTTGCAATTTTTTTGCTGCATCCCAATTGTACCTCTACATTGTTCGAGTTTATGTTATTGTTCTCTCACTCTTATGTGATACTGATTATTGTCATTTTTCATGATTACATGCAGATAAGTCTAATCTGACGAAGGCTCAGGCCGAAACGTCATTTGTAACTTGTTTTGGACAAAAACATATATGCTTATGAAAAAAAAATTTTTCTTAATACGGACCAATAAAGAGTGATTTTGCATTACTATCCGTTGTGACTTACTGACTTAGTCTGGGAGATTTAGAGTGCCGAGGTTACTCACTAATTTTATCTATTATTACCTCTGAGCACCTATATACCAGTGAGCAGAGCTTCCTCTACAGTAGTTCTCCTGATTAGGCATGCCCTTACCTCATGAGCAGGGCATTGCAGCTTTGGTAGCAACCATTACGACATGGACTCCCTGAGTGTCTCCCCCCCCAATATTCTAGACGGTCCAGAGTCGTCGTGGGACCCCTTTATTTTTTTTCTTACAATAAATCGGTGAAAGAGGAAATGTTTTGGGGACTGTTTTTTCAAATAAATTTCTTTTGTCGATTTTTTTTTTTTGTTAGTACTGACAGTTTATGATGTTGGGTATCTAATAGACGCCATGACATCACAAACTGCTGGGCTTGATCTCAGGTGACTTTACAGCTAGTATCAACCCGATTTATTACCCCGTTTGCCACTGCACCAGGGCACGGGATGAGCTGGGGTGAAGCGCCAGGATTGGCGCATCTAGTGGATGCGCCACATCTGGGGTGCCTGTGGCCTGCTATTTTTAGGCTGTGAAGGCCCAATAACTATGGACCTTCCCACCCTGAGAATACCAGACCACAGCTGTCCGTTTTACCTTGGCTGGTGATCCAATTTGGAGGGGACCCTACTTTTTTTGTGTAATTATTAATATTTATAAAATAATTATAAAAAAAGAGCCTGGGGGGACCTCCACATTGGATCCGCAACCATGGTAAAGCTGCCAGCTGTGGTTTTCAGGCTACAGACGTCTGCTTTACCCTAGCTGGCTATCAAAAATGGGGTGACCCAACGTCATTTTTTTTAACTATTTTTTAAATAGAAAAAATTAATGGGCTTCCCTGTATTTTGATTGCCAACCAAGGTAACGACAGGCAGATGGGGGTGGCAACCCATAGCTGTCTGCTTTATCTGCGCTGAGAATCAAAAATACCGCGGAGCGCTACGTCATTTTTACAGCACTGTGATGTCCAGCAATCAAAATACAGGGAAGCCCTTTTTGTTTTTAGTTATTTAAATAAATAATTAAAAAAAATATATATGGGCTCCCGCTGCATTTTTTGTATTGCTAGCTAAGGGTAATCCAAGCAGCTACTGGCTGCTAACCCCCACTGCTTGGTGTTACCTTCACTGGCAATGGAAAATCCAGTGAAGCATTTTTTTATTTTTTTTGCCAAAAAACTACAAAAAAAGGACGTGAGCTTTGCCATATTTTTGTATGCTAGCCAGGTATAGCAGGCAGGTGCTGGAAGCGTTGGATACAGCGCCAGAAGATGGCGCTTCTATGAAAATGCCATTTTCTGAGGCGGCTGCAGACTGCAATTCGCAGCAGTGGGGCCCAGAAAGCTCAGGCCAACCTGTGCTGCGGATTCCAATCCCCAGCTGCCTAGTTGTACCTGGCTGGACACAAAAATGGGGCGAAGCCTACGTCATTTGTTTTCTAATTATTTCATGAAATTCATGAAATAATAAAAAAAGGGCTTCCCTTTATTTTTGGTTCCCAGCCGGGTACAAATAGGCAACTGGGGGTTGGGGGCAGCCGTACCTGCCTGCTGTACCTGGCTAGCATACAAAAATATGGCGAAGCCCACATAATTTTTTCAGGGGCAAAAAACTTCTGCATACAGTCCTGGATGGAGTATGCTGAGCCTTGTAGTTCTGCAGCTGCTGTCTGTCTGTATGGAGAAGAGCAGACAGCAGCTGCAAAACTACAAGGCTCAGCATACTCCATCCAGGACTGTATGCAGAAGTTTTTTGCCCACCAAAAAAATGACGTGGGCTTCGCCATATTTTTGTATGCTAGCCAGGTACAGCAGGCAGCCACGGGCTGCCTCCAACCCCCAGTTGCCTATTTGTACCCGGCTGGGAACCAAAAATATAGGGAAGCCCTTTTTTTTTAATTATTTCACTTATTTCATGAAATAATTAAAAAACAAATGACGTGGGCTTCGCCCCATTTTTGTGTCCAGCCAGGTACAACTAGGCAGCTGGGGATTGGAATCCGCAGCACAGGTTAGCCCGAGGTTTCTGGGCGCCTCTGCTGCGAATTTCAGTCCGCAGCCGTCCCAGAAAATGGCGCTCTCATAGAAGCGCCATCATCTGGCGCTGTAACCAACTCTTCCAACAGCCCTGGAGCCGGGTGGCTTGTTGGGTAATCATGAGTTAATACTGGCTTTGTTTTACTAGCCAGTATTAAGCCAGAGATTGTTAATGTCAGGCATATTTGACCCGGCCATTAAGAATCTCCAATAAAGGGTTAAAAAAAGACACCACACAGAGAAAAAATACTTTAATAGAAATAAATACACAGACACTCTAGAGACTCCATCTTTATTACCCCCTGTCAGCCCTCCACGATCCTGCTCTTCTGTCTTTCTCGTTCAACAAATGCAGCTCTGCTACATCACTGCTGCATGGGGGAAAACGTTGCTTCCCGTGGAGCATTCACTCCGTGAAAGCTGCACGAGAAGCAGCGTGCAGCCTTCACTCCGTGAGTGATCAGTGCTGCTAGCGGTAACAGCGGTAACGCTGACAGACACGTTACCATAGCAACGGTGCTCCCGGAGCCGCGGTTAGCGGTGACGTCACCGCTAACTGCGTTGCTATGGCAACGGTGATCTCCGTTAATGACCGGCTGTGTCAGCCGGTCCCTAACGGAATGGGGAGTCGACCATGTGCTAGAGCATGTCGCCGGTACACGGCGATACACAAATGTGCACCGTGTACCGGAGAGATGCACTCGCAGGTCCTACATGACGCGTCATAGTCATGTGACCAGTCTGTAGCCAATGAGATAATAGTCACGTGGCTGGTCACATGGCTATTTTGACGTCACGATAGGTCCTGCATCGCTGCTGGCAGTGCTGGTCACAGGGAGGATTCAGCGATCATCGGATGGAATAGCGGCAGGAGACAGAGTGCAGGAGGGATCGCGGGGACCGGTAAGTGTTATGGCAATGTTTATTAACTTTTTGTGTACATTTATCATGCATTTTTATGTGTTTGTGATTGCCTCTCATTATAGCCTATTGGTACGAGTTCGGTTCGTCGAACGTTCGACGAACCGAACTCGAACGGGAGCTCCGTTCGGCGAGCCGAACCGCGACCGGTTCGCTCATCTCTACAGAGGACTGGTGTTTTTTGGATGCGGTAGTTTAGGTGGCGGAGAGGGCACTTGTTGGACCACTTGAGATCCATTCAAGCATTTTCTTTTTTTGGCCATCATCTACCTTTGTTCCAGTTGTTCGTGTCCGTAAAAAAGGGAGCACATCGGATTGTCCACGGTAAGTAGTAGACATCTTACTTTTGCTGGAAGACGGTCTATCTTCAGCAGATGTTAATGGAGCTTAGCCACCTTCCCCACGGACAAACCCTTTTTTTCCTTTTCCAACACGCCTCTTCCCCTTTCCACCAGCATCTGTCATTTTGCCAGTCATTTTGATTGCGACAAGATTGTGCACTTAAAATGTGGTAGTAAAAATTGAGAGGTGGTGTAGATTGCAGCGGTGGTCTATCTTTTTTAACAGCAGACTAAACAACAATAACTATCCCTGACAATGCATTTACGGCCCTTAAACTGGCAGCATAGTTTGCTAGTATAATGGCTTAGTAACAATGAGCTTGAGTGTGCAATGCAGTGGTGCTGCAAATAGCTTTGCACCAGTGGGACAATAATGGAAGTCCAACAGCCACTTTTAGGATGTCACTAAGTTTACTCAGTGTTTGCTAGTATAATGGCTTAGTAACAATGAGTTTTAGTGTGCAATGCAGAGGTGCTGCAAATAGCTTTGCACCAGTGGGACAATAATGAAGTCCAACAGCCACTTTTAGGATGCCACTAAGTTTACTCAGTGTTTGCTAGTATAATGGATTAGTAACAATGAGCTTGAGTGTGCAAAGGGCAGGAGGGTACAGTGGCAGTGTTGTGGGTTTGGGTAGAGGAAAGGAAGTCTCACTTTCTATCCCTCCTAATGGGGAAATGCAGCGAGGAACTAACTGACCTTAGCTACACAGACGCTGTTTTCTGTAGCTGTTAAAATCTGTTTCCACAGACCTGACTGTCACCTATGGCTCTGAGCCTGCTGTTATTAGCCATTACAAGGGCTAATAGAAACTTCTATCTAGAGTTGAGCACGGTTCGTGGTTCGAGGTTCTCCAGTTCGCGGCTTGAGTGATTTTGGGGCCTGTTCTAGACAGAACTAGAACTCGAGCTTTTTGCTAAAGCTCGATAGTTCTAGATACGTTCGAGAACAGTTCTAGCAGCAAAAAGACCAGCTAATTACTAGCTGGCTTTCCGCTGTAATAGTGTAAGTCACTCTGTGACTCACACTATTATGAAATTTCAGTGTATAGTGTGTGGGAACAGCGCATTTAGATCACTGCTGTATGGATAATGGCGATCGCCATTTTTTTTTTTCCTTGTCTTCCTTCCCTAAGCGCGCACGTGTAGTGGGGCGGGCCAGCATGTCAGCCAATCCCAGACACACACACAGCTAAGTGGACTTTTAGCCAGAGAAGCAACGGCATGTGTGATAGGATGTCCATGTCACATGCCCTTGCATTATAAAACCGGACATTTTCCTCCAGCACGCCATTATCTACCTTCTGCGTCCTTGGTGTCAGTCATCACTGGCGCAGCTCCTATCGCCGATACTGCTGTGTACACTCCATACACAGCGCTGAACAGCATAGGGATAGCACTTTCTATCAGTCCTTTTAAGGGCTCATACCGGCAGGGTCAGAGTCATAGGTGACAGGTCCGTGAAAACAGAGTTTAACAGCTACACAAGATGACAGCGTCTGTGTAGCTAAGGTCAGGGATTTCCTCGCTGCATTTCCCCATTAGGAGGGATAGAAAGGCAGGCTTCCTTTCCTCTACCTAGAGACCCACAACCCTGCCACTGTACCCTCCTGCACTTTGCACACTCAAACTCATTGTTACTAAGCCATTATACTAGCAAACACTGAGTGAACTTAGTGGCATCCTAAGCATGGCTGTTGGACTTCTGTATCGTCCCACAAGTGCAAAGATATTTGCAGCACGACTGCCTGCATTGCACACTCAAACTCATTGTTACTAAGCCATTATACTAGCAAACACTGAGTGAACTTAGTGGCATCCTAAACATGGCTGTTGGACTTCTGTATCGTCCCACAAGTGCAAAGATATTTGCAGCACCTCTGCCTGCATTGCACACTCAAACTCATTCGACTCTCCACATGTTACAGCAACTGTGGCAGCACCGCCGAGCCCTGGTGCAATACGTCATGACGTATAGCCTGGGCCAACGAGATGCAGAGGTGGGGCAGATCACCCTGATGGAGTGATCTCAGATCAAGGACCTGTGCACCCTTCTGCACAGTTTGGACATGGCGACGAATATGTTTAGCGCTGACAATGCCATTATCAGCATGACAATTCCAGTCATTTACATGCTGGAGCACACGCTAAACACTATTCGGAGTCAGGGGGTGGGACAACAGGAAGGGGAGGAACTACAGGAGGATTCATATGCGCAAGACACAACAACATCACCAAGGTCCAGACGTTCATCATCACCAACGCAGCAGGCATGGGACCATGGAGAACAGGGATCAACATGGGCGCATGGTAGCAGGCGAAATGTTGAGGAAGGTGCAGGAGAACATGAAGAAATGGAGGACGAACTGTCCATGGACATGGAAGACTCAGCGGATGAGGGAGACCTTGGTCAAATTTCAGTTGAAAGAGGTTGGGGGGAGATGTCAGAGGAAGAAAGAACGGTTAGCACCTCTATGCCACAAACACAGCGTGGACTTGGTCCGCATGGCTGCGCAAGACACATAAGTGCCTTCTTGCTGCACTACCTCCAACATGACCCTCGTATTGTCAAAATTAGAAGTGATGATGACAACTGGCTTGCCACACTATTAGATCCCCGGTACAAGTCCAAATTTTGTGACATAATTCCAGCCATAGAAAGGGACGCACGTATGCAGAAGTATCAGCAGAAGCTGTTACTCGATATTAGCTCGGCTTTTCCACCAAACAACCGTGCAGGTGCAGGGAGTGAGTCTCCCAGTTGTAACTTGACAAACATGGGACAGTCTCGTCATCTTCAACAGTCTACCCATACCAGTAGCACCGTATCTGGTGCTGGTAACAGCAATTTTATTGAATCTTTTCATAATTTTTTTTGACCGTCCTTTGCAAGGCCACCAGAGACAACAAGTCTGACACATAGTCAACGGCTGGAGAGGATGATACAGGAGTATCTCCAAATGAACATCGATGCCATGACTTTGCAAATGGAGCCTTGCTCATTTTGGGCTTCAAATCTTGAAAAATGGCCAGAGCTCTCAACTTACGCCTTGGAGATTTTGTCGTGTCCAGCTGCCAGCGTTGTCTCTGAACGTGTCTTCAGTGCTGCTGGGTGTGTGCTGACAGATAAGCGCACGCGTCTGTCCAGTGACAATGTGGACAGACTAACATTCATCAAAATGAACAAGTCATGGATCCACAAGGAATTTACTACCCCTGTGTCATCCTGGGGAGAGTAAATGCTTGTGGATTTGGAATGTGCTTGATGCAAATCAAAACATCCTGTTTGCAACTAGGGCACAAGTGCTGCCACTGATGGGGTGTCTGTGTGGCCCAATTTTTTAAAAAAAGGGAGCGTCCGCTTGGAGTAACCCTTGCTTGCTGTGTTTTTTAAAAGGAGCCAAGACGAACAAGTCACAGTTCAGCAAAGACTTTATCTACCTACCCCGGTGTCATCCTGGGGACGGTTAAGAATGGCGTATTTTTGAATGTGCTTGATGCAAATCTAGCTGTGAAGTGTACAACTGGGGCACAACTGCTGCTACTGAAGGGGTGGGTGTGTGTGGGGCCCAATTTTTGGAAAAAAGGGAGACTCCGCTTGGAGTAACCCTTGCTTACATTGTTTTTAAAAATGATCCAAGATGAACAGAGCTGGGATCAGGAAAGACTTAGCTACCTACCCCGGTGTCATCCTGGGGACGGTTAAGGATGGCGTATTTTTGAATGTGCTTGATGCAAATCTAGCTGTAAAGTGTACACTGGGGCACAAGTGCTGCCACTAATGGGGTGTCTGTGTGGCCCAATTTTTGGAAAAAAGGGAGAATCCGCTTGGAGTAACTCTTGCTTACATTGTTTTTAAAAATGATCCAAGATGAACAGAGCTGGGATCAGGAAAGACTTAGCTACCTACCCTGGTGTCATCCTGGGGACGGTTAAGGATGGCGTATTTTTGAATGTGCTTGATGCAAATCTAGCTGTGAAGTGTACAACTGGGGCACAACTGCTGCCACTGAAGGGGTGGGTGTGTGTGGGGCCCAATTTTTGAAAAAAAGGGAGACTCCACTTGGAGTAACCCTTGCCTACAGTGTTTTTAAAAAGGAGCCAAGATGAACAGAGCTGGGATTAGGAAAGACTTTGCTACCTACCCCGGTGTCATCCTGGGGACGGTTAAGGATGGCGTATTTTTGAATGTGCTTGATGCAAATGTACCTGTGAAGTGTACAACTGGGGCACAAGTGCTGCCACTGAAGGGGGTGGGTGTCTGTGTGGCCCAATTTTTGGAAAAAAGGGAGAACTCCGCTTGGAGTCACCTTGTTGTGTTTTACATGATTTTAGAAGGGCGTGCCATGCCTATATCTGTGTCTCCTCCTCTTTTTCCTTGTCCAGCTCTTTTGTTTTCGAATGAGTATATGTCCTTGTCACTTTCCCATGTGTTTGTGTTGTGAGTTGTTTGTCACCTTTTGGACACCTTTCAGGGTGTTTTCTAGGTGTTTTTATGTGTTTGTGAATGCCTGCCATTGTTTCCTATGCGGTTCGAGTTCGGTTCGTCGAACGTTCGCCGAACCGAACTCGAACGGTACCTCCGTTCGACGAACCGAACTCGAGCCGAACCACGACCGATTCGCTCATCTCTACTTCTATCCCTATTCTGTATAGCACTGTGTGTAGAGCGTACACATCAGTATCGGAGACAGGAGTTACGCCAGCGGTGACTGACACCCAGACACAGAAGAGATAATGGTGTCCGGACGGGCAGATACCCGTTTTTATAATGCAGGGATATGTGACATGGACATCCTATCACACATGCCGTTGCTTCTCTGGCTAAAAGTCCACTTAGCTGTGTGTGTGTGTCTGGGATTGGCTGACATGCTGGCCCGCCCCACTACACGCGCGCGCTTAGGGAAGGAAGACAAGGAAAAAAAAAAAAAAATGGCGATCACCATTATACCAGCAGCAGTGATCTGAATGCGCTGTTCCCGCACACTATACGCTGAAATTTCATAATAGTGTGAGTCACAGAGCGACTATTACAGCGGAAAGCTAGCTAGTAATTAGCTTGGCTTTTTGCTGCTAGAACCGTTCTCGAACGTAACTAGAACTATCGAGCTTTTGCAAAAAGCTCGAGTTCTGTTTCGATCTAGAACAGCCCCCAAAATCACTCGAACCACGAACTGGAGAACCACGAACCGCGAACCGCGCTCAACTCTAGGCAACACATGACTACAACTATGCAAATCGCTTACTTCCAGTTACTATGCTGGGAATATAGAGTAATCCTGACAGTGTGTTTACAGTGCTAGCCAAAAGTATTGGCACCCCTGCAATTCTGTGAGATAATACACAGTTTCTTCTTGAAAATGATTGCAATCACAAATTCTTTTTTATTATTATCTTCATTCATTTTGCTTGCAATGAAAAAATACAAAAGAGAATGAAACAAAAATCAAATCATTGATCATTTCCCACAAAACTACAAAAAATGGGCCAGACAAAAGTATTGGCACCCTTAGCCTAATACTTGGTTGCACAACCTTTAGCCAAAATAACTGCGAACAACCGCTTCCGGTAACCATCAATGAGTTTCTTACAATGCTCTGCTGCTCTTTTAGACCCTTCTTCTTTGGCAAACTGCTCCAGGTCCCTGAGATTTGAAGGGTGCCTTTGTCCAAACTGCCATTTTGAGATCTCTCCACAGGTGTTCTATGGGATTCAGGTCTGGATTAATTGCTGGCCACTTTAGTAGTCTCCAGTGCTTTCTATCAAACCATTTTGTAGTGCTTTTTGAAGAGTGTTTTGGGTCATTGTCCTGCTGGAAGACCCATGACCTCTGAGGAAGACCCAGCTTTCTCACACTGGACCCTACATTATGCTGCAAAATTTGTTGGTAGTCTTCAGACTTCATAATGCCATGCATATGGTCAAGCAGTCCAGTGCCAGAGGCAGCAAAGCAACCCCAAAACATCAGGGAACCTCTGCCATGTTTGACTGTAGGGACCGTGTTCTTTTCTTTGAATGCCTAGCCGCTGGTTGTTTGATGTGGACAGTCCTCAGTGGAAGTAGTGCCCCGCAAATCCTTCTTGTTATTACTGCATATTTAATAATTTATGTTTCTAAAATATCCTTGTGGTTATGATTGATCGATATGTTGTGATTTGGTGATTTCCACTCCAATGAGTAAAGAAGACAGATTAAAAGTTGATGTATTTTATTGTTATAGTAGTTTAGTATGTAGTGGTTAAATTTAAAAGTAACATTCTATAACCTAGAATATTGACATGTGAGTTGTTTACTAAAATCTGCAATGTATATTTTTATAACATGTCTGGTTATATTCATATTACTTTGTGTTAAAATTAATAAAAACATTTAAAAGAAAAGAGATTGTGCATTGACAGTGAGGTCTCAATCACAGCAGGGGGCACACCATAACACATGACTTCCTAGTTCTCTAATGCTTATCACATTTTCATAAGCCCTTTTGTTTAGGTAAACAATAGCTCACACACAGATAAAATAAACACAGTTGTTTTTTTCTTTTTAACCCTTGCAGCATGCTGTCCTCAGCTTTCATTGCAAAATCCTGCTGACAAATTCCCTTTAATTCATACATACTCACATCCATTGTAAAATGGACAAAATAGTCCACCTAAAGAAGCCTCACATTAAGTTTTCTTTCTTTAAACCTGAAATAGTTGTTATAGTGGTGTAGTATCAGTGTGATAAGACACTCACTGATTGCCATCTTGCCTGGTGTCCAGTGCCGTTTCTCCTTCTCTTATGAGTATAAGATCCAGTATGTGACCCAGAAGGGGCCTCTACAATGTCAGTCTATGGAGCCTCAGAAACAGGCTTTATAAACTCACTTTACAAAGTAGACTTCCAGGTCAAATACACAGTATGACCAGGAGAGTTGGAAAATTTGTGACATCAGTGAGAGAGAGTGGAACAACACTGGATAGCGGAGAAGACAGTGATCACTGAGTATATCTAACTGCCACTATAGTACACTTACATGTACACAAAATTAGGAGAAAAAGTTAACTGAAAGCTTCTTTAAAGCAGAATGTAATTGACATACAGGTTTATCCTTTCTTTGTGGTAGACCTGGTTACATTCAGAAATGTGACTGGTATACAGTAGTTGACCAAAAGTTTGAACACACTTTCTCATTCAAAGAGTTTTCTTTATTTTCACGACTCTGAAAATTGTAGATTCACATTGAAGGCATCAAAACTATGAATTAACACATGTGGAATGAAATACTTAACAAAAATTGTGAAACAACTGAAAATATGTCTTATATTCTAGGTTCTTCAAAGTAGCCTTTTGCTTTGATTACTGCTTTGCACACTCTTGGCATTCTCTTGATCTCTTGCAAGAGGTAGTCACTTCACAGGTGTGCCCTGTTAGGTTTAATAAGTGGGGTTTCTTGCCTTATAAATGGGGTTGGGATCATCAGTTGTGTTGCGCAGAAGTCTGGTGGATACACAGCTGATAGTCCTACTGAATAGTTCAAAAGGATAAGGCCATTCTACCGAATTTCTAGTTACCAGGGTGCTCAGGTAGGTTTCCAGACCATATACAGTAGTGATATATACAAGGCACTCCTGAATTCAGTAAAATATGATGATTTTTTATTATTTCATACTCCGTTTAGTCAAGTCAGATGTTGCGGCCCAAACATGGCCTTCATCAGTAACTAGCACCTGAGATGAATAGAGATAGATTATAGTTTCACTCTTTTCATTGGCAGTATTTGGAATGCTAGCAGATATGTGACTGGGATCTGCAGCCTGTTATTTCTGCCATGGGCAGTTGTAGTAATGCTATTAGGAGAGTCTCTGTGGTTTGCAGCCTGTCATTAGCAGTATCCACTGCTAATAAATACATAAATAATAAAAAATCATCATATTTTACTGAATTCAGGAGTGCCTTGTATATATTACTACAGTCCTACTGAATAGACTGTTAGAATTTGTATTATGGCAAGAAAAAAGCAGCTAAGTAAAGAAAAACGAGTGGCCATCATTACTTTAAGAAATAAAGGTCAGTCGGTCTGAAAAATTGGGAAAACTTTGAAAGTGTCGCCAAGTGCAGTGGCTAAAACCATCATACGCTGCAAAGAAACTGGCTCACATGAGGACCGCCCCAGGAAAGGAAGACCAACAGTCACCTCTGCTGCAGAGGATAAGTTTATCCGAGTCACCAGCCAAGTCAATGCCACACAGAGTTCTAGCAGCAGGCACACTACATATAAACATGGCCTTAGTGTTACATTTTTATTACATTTTTTATTCTTTTAATAAAGAAAAATAATCAATCATGCTATGTTATTATGCTATTTTCAAATCACTATAAATGAACTGATCACTGTGTTGTGTGAGTTGTTTACAAGGAGACAATTATGTTCATGTTATTTGCTGATTTGTGATGTTTATTATTTTTTTAAAAGTTCAATAAAATTTCATAATTTTAATTGTGTTTTTTAATATTTTTTAGTAATTTTATATAGAGGAAGAAAAAAAAAACCCTCTCTTTTGATCCCCCTCTAGAATATAGGGACATAGATATACACAGCTATGTACATTGTATCTCTATGTACCAGTATAATCTGCCTGTGGCTTCAAAACCTGCAATGCAGATGGAAGCATACAAATTTCTACCATTGACATCATCAGAGCCTGTGGCTCAAACGTTTATCTGCTGCCTGCAACTGTAGAGGTTGTTAGTTTAAGTATCCGAGACAGTCACAAAAATATATGAAAATAAAAGAGAAAATTACATTTTTGCAATTAGTAAGAAATAACCAAGGTATATGTTTGTGTTTTTTATTTTTCTAATAAAGGATTTTTCAGGTGTGTGTGTGTGTTTATTTACTGTCACTTACAGATTAATCATGGAAGATATCTCGGGGAGCCGCCTGACATGATTAATCTAGGACTTATTGGCAGCTATGGGCTGCCAATAACTCCTTATTACCCCGATTTGCCAACGCACCAGGGCAAATCGGGAAGAGCCGGGTACAGTCCCAGAACTGTCGCATCTAATGTATGCGGCAATTCTGGGCGGCTGCTGGCTGATATTGTTAGGCTGGGGGGCTCCTCATGAAGTGGAGCTCCCCATCCTGAGAATACCAGCCTTCAGCCGTATGGCTTTATCTGGCTGGTATTAAAATTGAGGGGGACCGCACGCCGTTTTTTTAATTTATTTAATTATTTATTTCACTGCACAGTATAGACACGCCCACCGGCTGCTGTGATTGATTGCAGTGAGACACCTGTCACTCAGAGTGGGGGCGTGTCTCACTGCAACTAATCATAGGCACCGGTGGGCGGGGAAAGCAGGGAATACGAGATTGTTTAATGGGCGGCCGGCTTTTTCAAAATAGTAAAAGCCGCCGGAGCAGTGTGAATGCCGTGCAGCTCCGCGCCGGAGATCGGGGATCGGTGAGTATGAGAGAGGGGGTAAGAGGTTAAGACTGACATGGACAGAGAGAGAGGGACAGAGATAGTGACCGACTGACAGATTAGTGAAGGACAGACATTGTGAGGTGCTTCAGAACGCAGCTTTTCAACTGCGCTCTGAAGCGGACCCTTTTTAAGCTGCGGTGCAGAGCACACACCTGCGCACATAGCCTCAGACATCAAAATCGTATGAGGGATGTCACACGTTTCAATTGACTAGGTTCGTGCAACAAAACGTCCAATGTATGAGGAATAAACGACATGTATGCGATCACCGTATTTGCGTTCAATCTTGATCGCACGTAGGTGTCACACGCAAATACGTCACGAACGATGCCGGATGTGCGTCACTTACAACTTGACCCCGACAATGGATTGAAAGATTTATTGAAGTGTGTAAAGCAGGCATAATTCTCCTATTTCTTTCATTCTGGGCTGTGGCTGGCAAAGCTGCGGACATGAGTTTGAGTCTTTGGGATATCAGAGAAGGGAAATCTTTATTTAATTTAGTGCAGACTGATGCTGGCCCTGCTCCTGAGGATAGGTTAGAGCAGAGGTCCCCAACTCCAGTCCTCAAGGGCCACCAACAGTGCATGTTTCAGGGTTTCCTTAGTATTGCACAGGTGATAATTTAATCACCTGCACAGGTGATCATTCCAACACCCATGTAATGCTAAGGAAATCCTAAAAACATGCACTGTTGGTGGCCCTTGAGGACTGGAGTTGGGGAACTCTGGGTTAGAGGAAGTCAGAATAGTCCCTCTGAACCTGGGATGGTTGTGAGCTATTAGTACAGAGATAGTGAACGCTAGAACAGAGTGTATAGGATGTGAAAAGCCTTGTAAGAATAATTAGTATTTTCAATCTTCTCTGGTCTTTAAGCAGCCAGTGAGGTGATTGTAAGAGAACAGGTAGAGGAGTAACAGTGCAAATTAGATAAATCAGGCAGTAGATTTGAGGGTGTATTCAATGGGCACAAGAGTGTTAGATGGAAGGCCACAAAAATGGATGGTGCAGTAGTCTGGGTTCATAGATGATCTAAGCAAGCACAAGTGTTTTTCTATTAAAAAAATTGAGCTTTTCTTCACTTTAAGTGGTTTAATAGGAAGACATGCAATTATGTTTGTCTCCTTATGTCTAGTTAATAGATGTTGATGACATGCCCATGGATTCTTGGGGGTTACCGGTGTTGGTTTGGGATGTCACAGCGGCCTGGCCCGGTTTCGTGACAATAAATATGGGGATGGGGATGATGGGAGTAGCTATTTGTGACCCCACCTGTGGTGTGTGACCAGGTATCAGCCGCCACTGCGGGAAGTCTCTCTTCTGGGGCAGATAGTGACGCAGCTCGGGTGTTGTAGCTCTCCACAGGTCTCAGGGAGGATGTTGGGAGTAGTAGTCGCCTATGGCGCAGGGGTGCATTGATGAAAGCGCCGGCAATGAAGGAACTACACAGAGGATACAGTTCAAGTTCTTTACTCACTGAAGTCACACCGCCTTTGTAGTGCCGTGTTCCACTGCGATGGGCTCCGACCGTTCCCAGATAGTTCGGAGGTCGAGGCCGGTGTTTCCCTCTGTGTGTTCTTTCCAGTAGTCTTCCCTCCACCCCAGCTCCTGGGCCGTGGAACAGGTCATGGGTGCCTGCTGCACTCCCCGCAAACCCTGGGATCCCCCTAAGAACCTGGGTCGAGCCTCAAGTTCCTGACCACAGGCCCCTTTCTGTCCAGTGTCTTGTGACGTCTCTTCCTGAGTCTCCCCTGGCGCTGGCTGCACCTGGAGCTCACTTCTGACTTACTTGTGTGTGAGATGGCTCCTCACTTCCCCTGCAGGTGCCCCACCTCCCAAGTTGCTGAACTAGTAGGCAAAAGGTCCCATACCTCATGATGGCCACCCCTGGCACCTACCCTGGCCCAGTCCCAGTAACAGAGCTCCTGGGTTGTGTGATGAATGTGTAGTGTTGGTTTACCAGTGATGACTTCCTCTGTATCTGAGATAAATACTGCACCTCGGGTGAGGTGCAGTACCCTGTGGCGCCTGAAGCCGCAGGGGCGCCGCACTGAATTTATACAAGACAGTAAATAACCACTGCAACCACTGTCTTTGGCGACACACATAGTTGTTAGCAGCACATCTAAAAGTACTCAGTGCAAATCTCATAGGCATAGCCGACATATGTCAGACACAAAGCAAACTTGAGATATAAATGGCAACCAAGTTTTATAGCTTTTACGAATGTTGTGTAGTTTATTTTAGCAGCCATCGATACAGTCAGGATTTGTATAGTTAATGTTACAAAAATTGGAGCTCATCTGCTGTATAGTCTATAGTGTCTTTCATTATGGCGCTATAATAATAAATAATAATAATTATTGTTTTTTGCTATTGTGTGTCATAAAACTACTTACTTTATTTTCGTAATACTGGTATTGGTATTATTGGTCACAATTATCAAAGGTCCCCCTTTGTTCTCCTCATATGGTCTTAATTGTATGAATGATTAGCTTGACTTTATGAAGATAAAAAGTATAGAATATACTGTAATATTTTGTCCAAAAGTTTTCTATTACAGATTTTAGTTTATTGCATTGTTCATCTTTCCTGCTATATAATATTATTTCTCCTTATTATTTCAATTAAGAAACTTTACATACTACTTTCTCTTTTAGCTTCTTGCTATTGAGGTCAACACACCAGAAAAGTTCAGTTCAACGGCTGATATAACCATAAACCTTCTTGATATCAATGACAATGTTCCAAGGTTCTCCTCTGAGTATTATGTTGCCAGAATACCAGAAAACTCACCTGGGGGCTCAAATGTTGTGGCTGCAATAGTAAGTGCTCTTATTAATGCTATAAAAATGCATTGTTGGTTAAATTCAACCTCTTTTCTGTCTACATTATTAATCTCAATAGCTGAACTTGTTTATGCAGCATGGTGACACAATGGTTAGCGCTGTATGGTGACTTAGTGGTTAGCATTGTATGGTGACTCTGTGGTTAGCACTGTATGGAGATTCAGTGGTTAGCACTATATGGGGGCTCAGTGGTTAGCACTGTATAGAGGCTCAGTGGCTAGCACTGTAAGGGAGTTTAGTTCTTAGCACTGTATGATGACTCAGTGGTTAGCACTGTATGGGGGCTTAGTGGTTAGCACGGTTGCTTTGCAGCATTGGGGTCCTGGCTTTAAATACCAAAACCAACGTTTGCAAACAGTTTGTAAAGATATAATGAGAAGGAATTTAGATTGTTAGCCCCAAAAGAGACAATGAGGATAATCTATGTAAAGTGTTATATAAGCAATAAATAATATCTTGGTATATTTGTCCTCCTTATGGTATATATGTCCCCATCCTGGTTTATTTGTTCCCATCCTGATATATACGTCCCTTCCTGTGGCCCAACAGGTGTATATATATCCCTCTCCTGGGCACACTCTAGTATATATGTCCCCATCCAGGTTTCTGTCCCCTTCCTGGTATATTTGTCCTCATCATGGTCTATATGTCCCCTTCCTGGGCTCATCCTGGTATATATAACACTCTCTTGGTCACATTCTGGTAGATATGTCCCCATCCTGGATCCTGTCCTATTCCTGGTATATTTGTCCTCCTCTTGTTGTATATGTCCCCTTCCTAGGCTTCTCCTGGGCACATTCTAGTGTATATGTCCCCATCCTGGTTTCTGTCCCCTTCCTGGTATATATGTCCTCCACCTGGTATATATGTCCCTTTCCTTGGCTCCTCCTGCTATATATAGCCCTCTCCTGGGCACATTCTGATATATATGTCCCCATCCTAGTTTCCATCCCTCTTCTGGTATATTTGTCCTCCTCCTGGGATATGTGTCCCTATCCTGGTATATATGTCCCATCCTGGGCCCCATCTAGTATTTACACTCACCTCCTGGACGCTTTCTGGTATATATGTCCCCATCCGGATTTATGTCCCCTTCCTGGTATGTTTGTCCTCCTCCTGGTACATATGTCTCCTTCCTGGGCTCCTTTTGGTAAATTTGTATGCTACAAAAAGAAAAAAAACAAATAAAAACATTTTAATCACCCTTCCAGCTTCCATGTCACATGACATCCTCTCTGAGCCACAATGAATTTCAGCTGGATGTGCGCCTTCCGACACAAATCCAGCTGGCGCTAGGCAGGGACTGAGGTCAGTGGACCCCCTCCACCAACCCCAGCGATCTCCCGCTCCTGTCTTCAGCTCACAGAGTGCTTCCATGTCCCCTCCGGCTGCCATGTCCTTGTCACAGCTGCGGCTCTGCGTTACTTGCAGCCACGTGATGAGGTCGCAGAGTGATGACCTCATCAAGCTGATGCACGCTGGGACACAGGATGATGCACATGGTTAACTTGCATTCGCTTCCCCTGAAGCTCTAGTTCGCATGCAAATTAGCCAATGTAGTGGTCGAAGCCACACGGTGGGACCCCTCTACTGCAGCTGTGACTGGGGCCCGGTGAAGAGGGGGGCAGGTTCGGGCCAAGGGCTTAATAAAGTTAAGTAATTACCCTGGGCCCATCTCTTCACCGGGCCCCATACACCAGTCATGGTTGTCATGCCATTATGGCGGCGCTGCTGACAATTACAACTATTTAAAATAATTAAATGGCAATTTTTGGCTGTATCGCAGATTTTGCATTATTGGGATGATTAAATAGCAATTTTGGACTGGACCATACAATTAGTACTATTTAGATGATTAAATGGCAATGTGTTTGCTGGATCACAGATTTTGCAGATTTAAATGATAAAATAGCAATTTTTAGCTTGACCACACAATTAACACTATTTAGATGATTAAATGGCAATTTTTGGTTTGATCACAAAGTTTGCAATTTCTTTTTAAATGATGAAATCACAATTTTTGGAAGGATCACACAATTAGCAATAATTATATGATGAAATGCTGTTTTGTAGCACAAAATGTTCCCTACACTGTACGCCCCCTGTATTTCTCTATTCTACACTATTGTCCGCCTAACTATCTCAACTACCTAAAATTAAACCCACTAGCTAAGCTAGTGTGACGCCCTGGCAAAACCAGGTAGCCACACATTAGACCCCCGCACAACACCATCCCCCACAGGGTTACATGCAGCCGACCTGAAACCCTAGTCACCCCCCTCAGGGCAAGACAGGTACACCAGTGGGCGGGACCAGGTGGTTAGGGAACGCCCACCTAAGGGCCTAGACAGCCCGAGGTGGGAAAACTGCAGATTTGAGTCAGATGAAGCTGTAGTTCAAGTTGAGAGGAGTGGAGGCTGGGGCTAGGTGTAGCTCTAGCAGAGGAGAAGCTCAAGTTGAACGGTGCCAGGGTTGGAGCCCTGGTACCTTGGCTAGGTGGCAGACGGTGGTCTCCGTCGGCAGGCGACGGGAAGACGGCAGCCGGAGATCCAAAGTGGACCGAGACAGGGTTGGAGCCCGCCAGTACCGACACCAGAGACCCGAGCCGGAAACCGTGCACAGAGGGGGTACTCGGACCCTGAAGCCAGGACCGGAACCAATAGCCTAGCTAATCAACCAATTGAGGGCAGGATTATAGGTCCTGTCCGAACCAAAGTCCCAAAAGCAGACAACCACCCACAGAGAGGGATAGGGCAACCGCCAGGGCCCATAGATCCCACGGGTCAGCGTCAGCGGGCACGGCTCCTCAGGTACACAACAAGTCGGGAGCAGACTCCCGTGTTCAATACCGGGAAGTCCAACACAAGCAAACACAGTGCAGAGGAAAAAGACGGCGACCACCAGCTCGGGTGGGGGACTAGAGTACAACCAGCTGCGGCGGCCGGCCACCAGCACTTTGGTTTACCAAAAGATTTGTGTGATTCATTTAATTGTGAGTAACCAAACATCCCCTGATACTTCCGGGCGTGCAGACCCTTGCCATCGCCATACCCTGCACAGAGACACTGGGTCCCGGGGCAACCATCCCTACCTACGGAGGTGTTAACATCCAGCTGCTACTACATCTCCCCCGGGTGTCCCACAACAGCAGCGGTGGTGTCCCACTTCACGACACACCGTGGGTGGCATCACGAACTGAATACAGCCAAGGCCGTACAACTACGTCCCCCTTTTCATTTGGCATGTCCGCGTGACACCCGGGTCCGGAGGATCCCTCGAACCACACAGCGGGTCCGGATCCGAGTAGCCCAGCTGCTACAGGTGTGGGGGTGGGACACTAGCTGTCTGATAGCAGCAGCACCATCTCTAAGCTTTAGCAATCCCAAAATGGCGCCAATGCCGTATGGCCGCATTTTATGCAGAGGGACATGTGAATTAGGCAGCCAATGACACAAGCCCTTGTGTCTGAACATTGTGGCTGTTTTCTGTACCCTGATTGGCTGCCACAACATCCACACATAAAGTTAAAAAAGCATTCTGCCAATCCTCTGACCTCTCCATGTCCCTTCCCCTCCATGTCCATTCCCCTCATCAAACATGTGCTAGATGAATCACTATCCTAACCAAGGTGATAATAAGGTAGAAGAAAGCAATAGTGCAACCGTGAACAGATACAGTCATATGAAAAAGTTTGGGCACCCCTATTAATGTTAATCTTTTTTCTTTATAACAATTTGGGTTTTGCAACAGCTATTTCAGTTTCATATATCTAATAACTGATGGACTGAGTAATATTTCTGGATTGAAATGAGGTTTATTGTACTAACAGAAAATGTGCAATCCGCATTTAAACAAAATTTGACCGGTGCAAAAGTATGGGCACCTCAACATAAAAGTGACATTAATATTTTGTAGATCTTCCTTTTGCAAAAATAACAGCTTCTAGTCGCTTCCTGTAGCTTTTAATGAGTTCCTGGATCCTGGATGAAGGTATATTTGACCATTATTGTTTACAAAACAATACCAGTTCAGTTAAGTTTGATGGTCGCTTAGCATGGACAGCACGCTTCAAATCAGCCCACAGATTTTCAATGATATTCAGGTCTGGGGACTGGGATGGCCATTCCAGAACATTGTAATTGTTCCTCTGCATGAATGCCTGAGTAGATTTTGGAGCGGTGTTTTGGATCATTGTCTTGCTGAAATATCCATCCCCTGCGTAACTTCAACTACGTCACTGATTCTTGCACATTATTGTCAAGAATCTGCTGATACTGAGTTGAATCCATGCGACCCTCAACTTTAACAAGCTTCCTGGTGCCGGCATTGGCCACACAGCCCCAAAGCATGATGGAACCTCCACCAAATTTTACTGTGGGTAGCAAGTGCTTTTCTTGGAATGCCGTGTTTTTTTGCCTCCATGCATAACGCCACTTTGTATGACAAAACAACTCAATCTTTGTTTCATCAGTCCACAAGACCTTCTTCCAAAATGTAACTGGCTTGTCCAAATGTGCTCTTGCATACCTCAGGCGACTCTGTTTGTGGCGTGCTTGCAGAAACGGCTTCTTTTGCATCATTCTCCCATACAGCTTCTCCTTGTGCAACGTGCGCTGTATTTTTGACCGATGCACATTGACATCACCTGCAGCAAGATGATGCTGCAGGTATTTGGAGGTGGTCTGTGGATTGTCCTTGACTGTTCCACCATTCTTCTCTGCCTTTCTGATATTTTTCTTGGCCTGCCACTTCTGCGCTTAACAAGAACTGTACCTGTGTTCTTCCATTTCCTTACTATGTTCCTCACAGTGGAAACTGACAGTTTAAATCTCTGAGACAATTTTTTGTATCCTTCCCCTTAACAACTATGTTGAATAATCTTTGTTTTCAGATCATTTGAGAGATGTTTTGACAAACCCATGATGCCACTCTTCATAGACGATTCAAATAGGAGAACAACTTGCAAGTGGCCACCTTAAATACCTTTTCTCATGATTTGGATACACCTGCCTATGAAGTTCAAAGCTCAATGAGGTTACAAAACCAATTTAGTGCTTTAGTAAGTCAGTAAAAAGTAGTTAGGAGTGTTCAAATCAAGAAATTGATAAGGGTGCCCATACTTTTGCATCGGTCAAGTTTTGTTTAAATGCGGATTGCACATTTTCTGTTAGTACAATAAACCTCATTTCAATCCAGAAATATTACTAAGTCCATCAGTTATTAGATATATGAAACTGAAATAGCTGTTGCAAAAACCCAAATTGTTATAAAGAAAAAAGGTTAACATTGATAGGGGTGCCCAAACTTTTTCATATGACTGTTTTTGTATGGTACAATCTGCCAATTTTTGAGAAAAGTGTTAGTGAATCCGATCTCAATCCGAACGAGCCAAGGCTCATACTGAATTTGAAATTAGTGAACCATTTTCAAACAAGTTCACTCATCTCTAATGACAACCAACCATCACAGCTGGGTGAGGAAAGTTAGCAATTGGACCCTTGGTCTTGCTGACAAATATGGCATGCTGCATTCTGGATTGCTTGTGACAAGACATCATCCAGCATATAGATGACTACTAGATAGCCAAGCTTGCTATAAAAGAAAATTAGATTTTTTTTCAGCTTTTGAAAGGGCATCCATATTTGTGTGTTATTAAGATAAGCTGTCTTTACTGCTTTCTGAGGCTCTTGCCGTTTTCTTACGAGGAGACCCCTTTTAACTCCTTGCAGAGTCACCAATTCTCCACATGTGCCTGTACTGTAGCTACAGTAAATAAAAAAGGCAGAAGGCACTACAGTATATATGACATGAAGTATCAGATGTTTTATTTGCCACTCTACCAACCTGAAGTACATCAGAGAACTCAGTTTCTCTAGAATACTCAGGTTCATTCACATCTGCACTGTGTCCATTCTCCAGCAGATACCCTGAGATCCAATATGATTGATTTTTGGCTCAGTAGATTGGTAGAGTTCTTACCCCTGGTCCAGTGTACAAAGGGCATACTGTCATGTCGAGCCTACAGTGTACTGTTAAAGAGGTGATGTGGCACAGCTGGTGGCTTTGTTCGCAAGTGTGAAAAATCTTACAATAGTCAAAATGAATCAGGTATGGATCAGTGCTGACATTCATTCATCTGGGGCTGATGTTAAAGATTACATCGACAGTACCATCTGCCTGCCTGTTTGTTGCTGTTTTCTACAGTTCTGCTGTCACCAGTGCTGATGGCCCATTCTCAGCCATGCATCTATTCCCTGTCTATCATGTAATTTATACTGTAAAACTGCTGCTGCTAGGGCTGCTATTGCTGGGTCTACATTGTCAGGCATCTCTTTGCCAACAGTGACTCTACATAGATGGATTTCAGAGATTCTCCACAGACCAATAATTTTAAAAAAGGCCCTTACAGATCCTGTAGTCCCAATTCATCCACACAGTCAAGTTTGCCAGACTTCCCTCACAGAGCAATAAATTATTCCTTGTTCACCTACACAGTCAAGATAGGCAAAGATGTCTCACAGACCAACAATTTTAAAAAGGCCCATATGGAGTCTGTCCACAGCTCCAGCTCTGAGGAGATTTCAACTCCACATAGTTGAGTCTCAGAATAATCTGCTGTTAATTACCCCTGGCTGTGCTGAGCTGAGGTTGGTTATGCAGGTGTTACGATGTGGACGATGCAGAGTAGTAGTAGGAAACATGGACAGAGAAATGTGCACCAATCCTTGGTGGTGTTAGGACGTGCGCTAAAACTGTTTACGCCTAAAGCGCAGCCCACATTACAATACACAATGCTGACCTTGTTTGTACATTTCACCATCACAGCCAAGATTGGAAGAATACTCTTACAGAACAACATTTTTTAAAAAGGGCCCCAAGAGAGCCTGTTTTCAAAGTACCTCCTACAGAGCCTGATTTTCAGCTCCTGTTGCTTACAGCATAGCTGTTGCAGTTAAAAAACTCATAGCTGGATTTGTAATCAAGCCAAAGGGAAGCCAGCTAGACTTGCTACTGCCAGTCCCAGCCATTTAGACTTGAAGCAGCTCACCCATCCTGCTCGGTGTCTATCTTGGGAATCTGAAATATTTATTCTGAAAAAAATATTGTTCAAAGAAGGCAGACATACAATATTAGCATAGTATACACAAAGATCAACACGTTTAACAAATAATGTCCCCAATATTGCCTGTATTCCCAGTTCACCCACACAGCCAACATTGACAAATTTCCCTCACAGACCACCAAATTGTAAAAATGCCCTAAAACAGCCTGTATACCCAGTTGATCCTCACAGCTTTCATTGCCCGATATCCACCACACAGCACCCAATTAAACCAGAGATGAGCCACAGAACTCCATCCAACAAAATGCTCAAAAAAGAAAAAGTCACAGGTGCCTGACTTGATGAAGTTCCCATTGCTTTGCTCATTTTGAAGGAGGTTACATTGACAAAAAATGCCCATGCTCCTCAGGTGCCAATCTGTGGTTTCAGCAGGGCACAAATTCTTACACTGCTGGTTTTAACAGTTCCCACACAGGAGCCAATTTTCTGCTCTAGTTGCTGCATTTAAAAATCTTGTAGCTGAATTTGGAATAGAATCAGAGGTACACCAGCTAGACTTGCTACTGCCAGTCCTGGCCATTGATACATGAAACAGCTCACCCATGTTTCTCAGTGTCTATCCTGGGAATGCGAAGCATTTATTTTGACACTTTTTTTTGTTCAAAGCAATCAGCTCTGTCAGAATATGACAGCTTTGAATAATGGAATAAGACTCTGTTTCCATTTTTGGGTTAGGTGGTACTGTGGCCGTGATGAAGAGGGGACTCGGCCATTCTTCAGTGATGGAAGTAACTGTGGCACCTTAACATAGTACTGGGCATCCAGAAGGTTGGTCACCCAGTAATCAGCACTGCTAACAGTGAGGGGAAATTGGTGGACACTTCTCAGTCACTGCAGCAAGGATTTGCTCACATTAGCCACACTACCCAGAGGCAATAACAAGCTGTCATCAGTTAGAGGTGTATTGCAGTTGAAAATTTACAGATTCCCCCCCTCTAGAAAACTAATTGTAAAAGGGCTCTTAAACAGCCTCTTTTACCCAGTTGACCCTCACTTCCAAGATTGCCTGAGATACAACACTCTTGCATAGTGCTGTAATACAGATGGTTTTCAGAGTTCCGAAACACTGTGCCTGCTGCAGTGCAATTACAGGTTGCCCTCCACGGGTAGGGGTAGGCCCCGGGACTCTGGATGGTGATGCGGGGACACAGTGCAGGGGTCAGTTGGGTACTCACTCAGCAATGATGAAGACGGTGACAACAGGGTATACCAAGTCTCTGAATGCCGCTGCCTCTCAAGGGGAGCTCGACCAGGTCCCGTCCCCTGCAGTGCTGCAGGTGGTCTGTAACCTGCCTCCTGGCACTAGATTTTAGAGTGTCTGTTGTGGTCCGGTAGCTTGGAGTGATCCGGGCCCTGCTCCCCACTGTGGCTAAGTGAAGGAGCCTGCTCTCAGGGCTCACGCTTGGGATTTCAGTGGGCTGCTTGCTAGGAAAGCCCTATCCCTCTAGTTGTGCTAGTGCCTCGATTCTGGAGCTAGTGGGAACAGTCCATAAAGGCCCCGTTCTCCTCAGGTTAATTGCCGGGTTGCCTGAAGCTTCTCCCTGACCTAGGGTCCGTGTGCCCCGGACTGGTGATAGGACAAGGCTGCTGACTGTCCTCTTTGACAGGTCCCAGGCACCTAGCCTCAATCCCCTGCGACTCCTCTAGGTGTAGACCACCGTCTGCGACCTAGTTTTCCTCTCCCCTGGGAGCTCCAACTCCCAGCTTCGTCACAGCTCCTCACAGCTCGAGGGCTACTCAACAAGTCTCTTCCACTGACTGACCTTAACACCTCCCACCTCCCTGTCGGACCCCTAGGTAGGCGGCCCTATTCCTGCTTAAGCAGCCCACTGGTGTGCCTGACAGGTGTGGTGCAAAGTGTATCTAGGATTTGTGAATGCTGATGGAGGCAACACTGCAGGATAGAGACCCAGAACCATGAGGGGTTGAATACTGCACTAAAGAGAAAGAGCATGCAGTACCCTGTGACGCCCTGAATAGTCCAGGGGTGTCACATAACAGTCGATACAAGCCAACTTACTGGCTATGGGCTCTGCACAAGACTTTTGCCCCATGCTTCCACTTTTGTTGTGCTGCTGTTTCATCTACCTGAACACCTCCTCTTCATTGGAACTGCGCATGTCACTATCACGGCCTTCGCCCCAGGTGAGGTTAACCACTTTGTCGTTGTCCCTCACGTCGCCTTCCATCCACTCTCAGCCCTTTCCACCTTCCGAGTCTGCACACCGATGAAAGCCACATCAGTTGGCACCTGTGTTTCATAATCCTCTGAGCTGTGGTGCAGTGATCCACAGACCATGTTCACCAGCCATCTCACACACTCATCCTCCAACACAAGTGGCTAGGCGTCAGTGCACTCAGTTTCATCCACTTCTTGGGCACAGCCAGGTGAATGGTCCATGGACCCCAGCCAGCAGAGTCATCAAAAAGCATAAGTGACTGCTGCATGACTTGTTGCTCACACTGCTTAACTGATTTTGAATGGGTTGAAGTGAAAGTAAGATGACCATAGAAATTAGGAGATGACTCAAACCATTGTGAAGCCCCACAGGTGTTGTGTCGGTGCATTACCTTCAGGGACTCCACTCGGCTGGATCTCGTCACTGGTAGGGAATCTTCTATTTGTCGTGACGCCACTCTCAGTATTGCGGTCAGTGGGGACCGCCACTGCAGGTTGAGGGACGCCTGGGGCTGATGGTGAGTGCAGTTAGTTGGAATAGCCTCCTGAGAGTGAGGCAAGCCCCAGGGCCCTGTGTAGGTGCGTAGTACCACAAGGCGCAGAATAACTCCACACACGCAGAATGTCTTTCAGGGGTTTTACTCACTTCAGATGGCAGGGTGAGTAACCCGGGCGTAGCTGGGATGAACCAGGCGGGAACCAGGTATCCTTCAGGCTGACTTCTGATGGTGACTACCAACTCGCCTTCCTTAGCCCTTGGTGGTTTGGGGTAACCCCGACTTTTAGTCCCTATGGGGGTCACCCAGGGAAGTTGCTGAAGCCTCTCTCCCCTTCGTTTGCCGTTTGCTTGTTGCCTGGGCCAGATAACTCCAGCTGCTTGCCTCCTGTGAACTATGGGCCCTAACTGTGGCTACGTGGCTGCGGCTTTTAGGTGTTGTGGTGTGGGCTTTGAGGGCCCCACACCGGCAGGTTTAGCAGGGAAAGGTGGATCTATCCCCGCTCCGGGATCTGCCGCCCGTTTGGGCCTGGTTCTCCCTAGCAGTCTCCTTACTTCCCACTCTGTGCTCTCTCTCTAGCTGGAGATGGGTTTCGGGTAGCACTCCTAGGTGACCGTTCTCCCCCGTCGGTAGCCACTGCGCGGACGCTGTCAGACTGCAACAGCCCCAGGGGTAGGGGTCTGCTCTCCTCGGAGCTCCCTGGACTCTGCCCTGAACCGGCTCACTCCTCCTCCTCTCCTGTTCTTGCCTACGCCACCTAGCAACCAGGCTCTCTTACCACACCCCTTGAGAGGAGATGGAGGCTTTTGGCCCCCTCCACTATTCCAGTGGAGGTGAAGGCTTTTCCCCCTCCTGGGATCCCCAGGGGTCCTCTCATAGGTACATGTGTGAGACCTGATCACTATGCGCCTGTGTAGTCACACCTCGGTCAGCCTTCTGGATTACCTGTATTGTACTGTCCCCAGCATGGGTGCAGTACTCAGTGGTGCCTGACCAGGTCAGGGGCGCCACACCATCTCAACATGTTCTAGCCTCACCATTCATTCAGCGGTACTCAGGCCTAAGAAATGACAAAAACCAGCCTGCGGCCTGTGTGCAGCAGAGGAAGGTGTTTCAGTTTGGAACATAGCAACGACACCACCAGTAGCACCATGGCCACATCTCCTACTAGATGTTCTCCTCATTCTTTGGCACACAAACTAGTCCAGATTATAACAGAACGATTATAACAAAGCCTGTATACAGCTGTTTTTGACCACTATGAAAAGGTGCGTGATCTAACGCAGTATGAATTTTCAAAGATATTCACATATTCACACTGCAAGGCATGCTGTACACACTCTGATTTTTGATAGATTGGTATAATAGATTACACCACCTGTACGTTTAGCGCCCCTGAAGCCAGGGAGCTACAAGGTACTGCATCCCCAGCAGGATGCAGGGCCTACCCCAGGGACCCAGAAGACCAGTGCCAGTAACAACAAATACATTCTAGTTAATCCCTGTTTTTCCCCAAGTTCCCCAAAAACTGGTGCCAGACTAGGGTTGGACCTAATGGATGGCCACCTAGAGGTGGAGCTGATCCAGTCCATTAGACGACCAGGTGGGAGGGGCTGACAGTTGACAGTCAGAGTCAGTATAATAGATTACACCACCTGTACGTGTAGCGCCCCTGAAGCCAGGGAGCTACAAGGTACTGCATCCCCAGCAGGATGCAGGGCCTACCCCAGGGACCCAGAAGACCAGTGCCAGTAACAACAAATACATTCTAGTTAATCCCTGTTTTTCCCCAAGTTCCCCAAAAACTGGTGCCAGACTAGGGTTGGACCTAATGGATGGCCACCTAGAGGTGGAGCTGATCCAGTCCATTAGACGACCAGGTGGGAGGGGCTGACAGTTGACAGTCAGAGTCAGAACGGAGAGAGAGTTGGTCGGTGATGGAGAGAGAGAGCGAGTGGAAGCACTGACAGGAGTGTGACGATGACCTGAGGGCCTAGGTGTGTGGTTGCCGGTGGAGTACGGTGGAGTACTCCCGGAACCATAGCACCAATGGGGTACAGAATCCTAGGTTAGGCAAATGCTCCAGGCCGACCTGATAAAATCTGCACAGTGAGGGGAGCATCAAGGGCCTCACTGACCTTGAAGTTCGGGACACAGTAGCAACAGAAGAACCGAGGAACAGGACCAGAGACTCTGACCCCACAGGGTTCTTGCTACTGTCATACGGACTGCCATTGAGAGACTACCAGGAGGGGACCCCCAGATGCTCCAAGCCACAGGGACCCACCAACCAAAGGCAGGTGCAGGGGAAAGAAGCCACCAGGTCACTAAACCGGCACTGGGACTAAGGGCACCAGTGGTCAAGACCAGCCTTCCTCAGGTGACCAGTTTGCAACAGAGTGTGAGTAAAGGCACCAGTTATACTGCAACCCCTTGTGTGGCCTACCTTCTTTCTGCACCCATCAACATCACCTACACTCTGGGGCCCGGCCCTGCTTGCGGCCACCAACACCAGCCCCAGTAGTGAGAACTGTGCAGCGGTGGCTCCATCTATATAGTCGAAACCCACAAGTGACATCACGTTATAAACTTTCATTTAATCTCCCCTGTAAATATATCCCTTTTAAAAAGTGTCCCTAGGGTCATGGAACCGGGCAACGGCCACGAAGGGACATCTCCCCAGCAGTACACCACCTGGAACCAAGTACCACATAGCTCTGTGCGACACAAAGCTGTGTGATACAGCACAGTATGAGGTTTCAGAGATATTCACACAGAAAGGCATGCTGTACACACTCTGATGTTTGATAAATTGAGCTAATTGGAGACATCACCTGTACACTGCTGTTTTTGACGACTATACAAAGCTGCATGATGCAACGCATTATGTTTCTGAGATAGTCATACAGCAAGGCACACTTTACAAACTCTGGCTTTTGAAAGATTGAGCTAATAGATTACACTGCCTGTCTGCTACAGTTTTTGACTGCTATACAAAGCTGTGTTATGCAACGCAGTATGAGGCTTCAGAGATATTGACACAGCAAGGCACGCTGTACAAAATCTGTTTTTTGATAGTGTGAGCTAATAGATTATGCTGCTGTTTTTACCTCTATGAAAAGCTGTGTGATTCAACACAGTATGAGGTTTAAGAGATATTCACAAGGAAGGTACGCTGCTACAAACTCTGTTTTTTGATAAATTGAGCTAATAGTTTAAACTGCTTGTACATTGCTATTTTTGACCGCTATGCAAAGCTGCGTCATGCAGAGCTGTATTTGACTTTAAATTACATGTACTGTCTCTCACTCTTAAGGCTACTTTACACACTGCGATATCGGTCCCGATATCGCTAGTGTGCGTACCCGCCCCCATCTGTTGCGCGACACGGGCATATCGCTGCCCGTGGCGCACAACATCGCCCAGAGCCGTCACACATACTTACCTGTCCGGCGACGTCGCTGTGACCGGCGAACCGCCTCCTTTCTAAGGGGGCGGTCCGTGCGGCGTCACAGCGACGTCACTGAACCGCCGCCCAATCGCAGCGGAGGGGCGGAGATGAGCGGGACGTAACATCCCGCCCACCTCCTTCCTTCCGCATAGCGGCCGGGAGGCAGGTAGGGAGACGTTCCTCGCTCCTGCGGCGTCACACGCAGCGATGTGTGACGCCGCAGGAACGAGGAACAACCTCGTTACTGCTGAAGTAACGATAATTGGGAATGGACCCCCGTGTCGCCGATTAGCGATTTTTCACTGTTTTGCAACGATGCAAAATCGCTAATCGATGTCACACGCAACGGCATCGCTAATGCGGCCGGATGTGCGTCACGAATTCCGTGACCCCAACGACTCCGCATTAGCGATGTCGTAGCGTGTAAAGCCCGCTTTAGGCTATGTGCGCACGTTGCGTATTTGCATGCAGTTATGCTGCGATCTGCACCGCAGCATAACTGCATGCGTCCTGTGTCCCCTGCATAATCTATGAAGATTATGCAGGAGACGTGCGCACGTGGCGTATTAGAGCACAGCGCTTCGGCTGCTGCCCGAAGCGCGCGTTCGAAGAAGTGACATGTCACTTCTTTCGTGCGCTCTTCCTGCATCCCCCGCTCTGTCTATGGGAGGGGCTGCACTCAGAGCGCATGAAATCGGCTTTTTTTTTCCATTACAGACTCTTTCTGCAGCGATTTGAAGTGCATGTGTGCTGTTCAAATCGCTGCACAAATTTCTGCAGGGACAGAATGCTACGTGTGCATATAGCCTTACAGCATCATATCCCTACAACTTATTTGATTTTTTTTACTAACTGCAACCATCACTGGCCCTTACCCCAATAGCGTACACTCCCAATTCTAGTTAAGTCAAAATTGAGATGCGGCCTATGATCCGGCCTCTATACAGGCCGAGTCACAGGGTGCGTCGGCCAATCACAACCATGCCAATACATGGCATGGCTGCAATGTCTCCGGAAGTGCCCATAGAATAAAAGCTTGCTGATTGGCTGCTCTACAACCTTTCAAGATTTATTTGGGTGACAAATCTGAACAGGAATCGGACGTACAGACAAAAGTCTGTGTTCGGGGTTCAGCAGGGGTCATAACGTGTCTAGTAAGGACCCCAACTTTACAGTTTGGGTTCGCTCACCCCTATTAGCAAGCCATTGCTTTTTCACTTTGAAAATAGTTAGTCTGCTCCTGCTTGCTATAGATTTTGGACAGCTAACAAACAGCCTTTCTAGTTCTTTGTAATTTTGACAAGAGCAATTCTGTTCTGCATCACAAAAAATGGACATTTTTTTTTCACTCATAGTTGAAATTCTTTAACATCTTTACCTTTAAAACCGCTAACAGGTTCCAGCTTCCCAAATTGATTGATAATCTGTGGACAGCTTGTGAAAAACTACCGATCCCTCATTCAGCAAAGAACAAAATATCTTGATACTTCCCAAAAAATGGACAACATTTGAACCCTATGTGTGAAAAAGTAATTTCTCCCATTTGCAATGTCTGTACATAAATAACAGAAAAGCATCTGCACCCAAAAAGAGATAATTTTTGGACAATTTTTGGAATTTGAGTAGCCTAAAAAGCCTTAAGGCCCCGTTACACGCTACGATTTATCTAACGATCTCATTAGCGATGTGAACGCCCAGATCTTAGTTACAATTTGCCGAGATCGCACATAGGTCGTTTAGTAGCGGTCACACGTAAATATCTCACAAACGACGCAACATCGTTCAGCGATATATTGTTTGACCAAGGCGGTCGTGTGGATGTTGTTTATCGTTAGCAGGGTGTCAAACGTAGCAATATGTCTGCTGCGTTCCAAACGACGAACAATATTTTGAAACTGAACGACGTGTCAACAATCAACGATTTTCAACCTATTTGCGATCGTTCGGAGTCGCACATAGGTGTCACACGCAACGACTTAACTAACAATGATGGAAGTGCGTCACGGAAACCGTGACCCCGACGACATATCGTCAGATAAATCACAGCGTGTAATGCTGCCTTTATAGTTCAGTGTTTTAAATAGGCTGTTGGTTATCACTGGCTATCTATTTTCCCCGTATCAGGTAGGTTGAGATTACTTGAACTGTAATTGACACCCCCGCCCCAGGGCCTTAGGGATACTCGGAACCAGGCCGGGGATGTCAGCGGTGGCGGGGGTCCGGCTCCGTGACCCTGGCGGTGTCTTCTAATAATAAGGTGAGGTGATAATAATGGGAGTTGTAGTTAATATTTAGTAAAATTCGTGACGCCACCTGTGGTTTGTGCGGCTATGGGGCCGCGGCTGCTGGACGGGACTCCCGGGGCTGGTGTTTTGGCAGGTGTTTCTTGCTCCCCACAGGTGGAGCTGGTAATCCTGCGGCAACTGTTAGGAGAGTCTATGGTGGAAATGGATGTGGAGCAGGAAGAAGCAGAAGACATGGGGCTTTGCAGTCAAGATGTTTTACTCAGTCGGTTCATATACTGCAGCTGACCGGTTTCCCCGTGGTATGCCAGGATTCACTGTTGTGGGCCTCCGCCAATTCCGAACAGGTCAAGGGTCAGTACCGGTGCACCCCTCAATGTTCCTCTCCTGGCCATCTCTCTCTAGCGCTGACCTTCGCTGAACTGTCTTGCGCCTCCGCCACTGAGCCCTGACTAAAGCGTGGCTGACCGTGGTCCTTTTTTAAGCCTCCCTTGCAGAGGATGGGTGGCAGGTTGTGGCCTTGGTAGCCTACAGCAATCACCCGGGCCGTCGGATTGCCAAAAGAAATGTCTTTCTTCCTTTAGCCTGGGGACCGTCCCCGTTACTTCAGCCAAATTTCTCCACCCCGGTGTTTCTGGTGGAACAAGCCCACGGAGGCCTCTCGCACATATGTGGTACTCTGGAACCTCTTCTCTCGGTGTCATCTGGGCCTAGCAGGACCCCAGAGTCTTCACCAAGAACCATAGCCTCTCCCTTCTGACTGACTCCTTCTGACTCCCAACTCCTGACTAGACTGGACCCCTGTCAACTGTCAACTGTAACTTTTCTCTCTGACTGAAAAACTCACTCAGACCAGACCTGGCTGGTTCTAACCAGTTCTCTAACTACCTCACTACTCCACTGATCTTCCCACACTCCCTCTGCCAGGCTCCAATCCCCTAGGACAGTGAATGGGACTTAAGGATCCATAACCAGGTATACTGGTCGCTGCTTCTCAGCATTAATGGAGTACCTGCTTTAAACCCTGACTCGGTGTGTGTCCTAACAATTGGTGTGTGCAAGTTTTGTCTGTGAACCGGTAGATGATCCCCTTTGTACCCAGGATGGGATACCACACCTCTGGCTGAGGTGCAGCACCTCTGTGGCGACGGAAGCCTCAGGGGCGCCACATAATTAGGCTGTATTTTATCAATTTGATCAAAAGTGGTTAAATACAATCCTAGCAGACGCATTAAACTCATATTTTAAAGCAATTAGAGGCTTTGCTGTTTCAAAGTTTAGATCAAAGTTTTGGGTAAAATACTGCAAAACTGGTAAATTTGAATTTCAAAATATCCACTCATCTCTAGTCTATGCCATAGACATCTGGGGTATTTATGGTCAGCACCACAGGTAAATAAGACCACTGCTCATTGTAGAGGATAACACCCGTACTATTTACATAAGTAAACCGTAGTGCTTCGGATGCCAAACACTTTTCAAGTACCATACTTCATGAAACATACAGCACTCTCCTCACATTTTTCTATCTATTTTATTATATCATTTCATTAGTTAATACTGAACATATAACAGTTTGATATGATGTAAAGTAGTCAGTGTCCAGCCTGTATAACAGTGTAGATTTGATGTGCCCTCTAAATAACTCAACACATAGCCATTAATGTCTAAACCGCTGGCAACAAAAATGTGTACACCCGTAAGTGTAAATGGTCAAATTGTGCCCAATGTTTCAATATTTTGTGCGGTCACCATTATTTTCAAGCACCTCATTAACTCTCTTGGCCATGGAGTTGACAAGAGCTTCACAGGAATGCCTGGAATCCTCATCTACTCCTTCATGACAACATCATAGAACTCGTTGATGTTAGAGATTTGTGCTACTCCATCTTCCGTTTCAAGATGGCTCACAGATGCTCAATAGGGTTTAGATCTGAAGATATGCTTGGCCAGTCCAGCTCCTTTACCCTCAGTTTCTTTAGCAACGCAGTGGTTGTCTTAGAGGTGTGTTTGGAGTCATTATCATGTTGGGATATTGCTCTGCTGCCCAATTTCTGAAGGGAGGGGATTGTGTTCTGCTTCAGTATGTTAAGGTACTTGTTGTCATTCATGGTTCCCTCAATGAACTGTAGCTGTCTACAGCCAGAAAACCTCATACAGCCCCAAACCATAACACTCCCACCACCATGATTGACTGTAGGCAAGACACAATTGTCTTTGTACTCATCACCTGGTTGATGACACACATGCGTGACACCATTTGAACTAAGTTTTTCTTTGTCTCATCAAACCAGATTCTAGTAATCCATGTCCTTAGTCTGCTTGTCTTCAGCAAACTGTTTGGATTTCTTGTTCATCATCATTAGAAGAGGCTTCTTTTTAGGACGGCAGCCATGCTGACCAATTTGATGCAGTGTGCAGCGTATGGTCTCAGGCTGACCTCCCCTCTCCTTTAACCTCTGCAGCAATGCTGTCAGCACTAATACATCTATTTTGAAAATACAACCTCTGGATATGACACTGAACAAGTGACCTCAACTTCTTTAGTTGACCATGACAAGGCCTGTTGTGAGTGGAACCTGTCTTGTAAAACTACTGTATTGTCTTGGCCATCATGGTGCAACTCAGTTTCAGGGTTTTGGTAATCTTCTTATAGCCTGAGACAATTTATGCAGATCAACAATTCTTTTTTTTAGAACCTCAGAGAATTTTTTGCCATGAGGTGATAAATTGAACTTCCAGTGACCAGTTTGTGAGAGTCTGTGAGTGATACCACCAAATTTAACACATTTATTCCCCAATCACACCTGAGACCCTGTAACACTAATGAGTCACATGACACTGGGAAAGGGAAACTGGCTAATTGGGCACAATTTGGCCATTTTTTGCTTAGGCGTGTATTCACTTTTGCTGTCAGCTGCAGTTTTGACATTAATGGCTGTGTGTTGAGTTATTTACTGGCCACATCAAATTTACACTGTTATACAAACTGTACACTATTTCACATTGTATAAAAGTGTCATATCTTCAGTGTTATCCCAGGAATAATAATATATTTAAAAAAAATGTGAGAGGTGTGCTCACTTTCATGAGGTACGCATTTGACAGAATATTTTTGGAGCACAAATGTTTTGGTCCACCTGGACCTTGTTCACGGTCGTATTGTGTAACATGCCGAATTATCCAAGCATCCCACAAACTTCCTCGCAGACCCCAATGATTGAATACCACAGTCGATAAGGACCTCAAGGACTAATCAGTTGGTGTTTCTCAAGTATTCTGTCTAAGGTCTACACACTGTGTTGTTTTCAACATGTTTCACAAGTTGTGCTGCAATAATTACTGATCTGTAAATAAAGCAATCTGTGACCATCATAAGTGCTGTGGTTTACACACATGAAGTCTGTGCCCATGTCACTTCATCAGCTGTAGAGCCACTGGTCAGATTTTCAGTTCACATACATGGCCTACTTTCCCTTTGCTACTTTCTACACATTTTTATAGAATGTTGCCCACATTACACACCAGCAGAAGTATCTTGGTGAAGATCTTTGCGGAAATCTGGGTGCATGTATTTCCCTTATTTATTTCTGTTTTTTAATTTGGCTTATTTGGGAATAGTAAAATGAGTGTGTCTTTATGCAGAGCAATAATGATTAATCTTGAGCTCCGGGCAATGTTTTTATCTAAGATTAGAGGATATACTTCTTAATCCCTGAGGCATAAGACAAAAATCCTTTTAGTGTTACCGTACTGTCTGGACAATGTCAGTTCATATGACTTGCTACTATTAAAGTAGATATATAGTAGTAAATACATATACTGTGTATATATATATATATATATATATATATATATATATATATATATATATATATATATATATATATATATGTATATATATATATATATATATGTATATATATATATATATGTATATATATATATACGGTATATATATATATATATATATATATATATACTAGAAGGTGGCCCGATTCTACGCATCGGGTATTCTAGAATTTACGTATTGTGTAGTTCATGTATGATTTTTGTTTTATATATATATATATATATATATATATATATATATATATATATATAGATGTTGTTGTGTGTAGTTACCAAGTGTTTGTGTAGGGGCTGTACATGTTCTGGGTGTTGTCTGGGTGTGACGGGGGGTGAGAGCGGTGTTGTATGTGTGTTGCGTGTGTTGCGTTGTTTGTGGAGCGCTGTGTGTCTGTAGCGTTGTGTGTGTGTTGCGCGGTTTGTGTGTGTGTGGTGTGTTTTGGGGGGAGGTATGTTTTGTGCAATGTGTGTGTTGTGCGGTATGTGCGTATATTTGTGTGTGCCGCGGTGTTTGTGTGTTGGGTGCTGTGTGTGCGCAGCGTTGTCTGTGTGTGTGGGTGTCTGTGTAGGGCAGTTGTTTGTGGTGTGTGTGTGTGTGTGTGATGTGTGGTGTGTGGTGTGTTGTGCAGTGCGCGCACGCGCGTGTGTGTGTGTGTGTGTTTTGGGGGGAGGTGCGCACTCCCAAACGTGCTCCATCCCCCATGCAGCGCACTCCCCATCGTGCTCCATCCCCCATGCAGCGCACTCCCCATCGTGCTCCATCCCCTATGCTGCGCACCCCCCATCGTGCTCCATCTCCCATGCTGCGCACTCCCAAACGTGCTCCATCCGCCATGCTGCGCACTCCCAAACGTGCTCCATCCGCCATGCTGCGCACTCCCAAACGTGCTCCATCCGCCATACTCCGCACTCCCCATCGTGCTCCATCCCCCATGCAGCGCACTCCCCATCGTGCTCCATCCCCTATGCTGCACACCCCCTATCGTGCTCCATCTCCCATGCTGCGCACTCCCAAACGTGCTCCACCCGCCATGCTGCGCACTCCCAAACGTGCTCCATCCCCCATGCTGTGAACTCCCCATCAAGCTCCATCCCCGATGCTGCGCACCCCCCCATCATGCTCCATCCCCGATGCTGCGCACCCCCCATCGTGCTCCATCCCCCATGCTGCACCAGCATCAGCCTCTCTGCCCCCAGCATCAGCTTCTCTGCCCCCAGCATCAGCCTCTCTCCTCCCAGCATCAGCCTCTCTCCTCCCAGCATCAGCCTCTCTCATCCTAGCATGAGCCTCTCTCCTCCCAGCATCAGCCTCTCCTCTCTGTCCCCAGCATCAGCCTCTCTCCTCCCAGCCTTCCCCAGCATCAGCCTCTCTCCTCCCAGCCTCCCTCCTCCCACCCTCCCCCAGCATCAGCCTCCCTCTACCAGCCTCCCCCAGCATCAGCCTCCCCCAGCATCAGCTTCTCTTCTCTCAGCCTACCTCTCCCAGCCTCCCTCAGCATCAGCCTCCCTCTCCCAGCCTCCCCAAGCATCAGCCTCCACCAGCATCAGACTCTCTCCTTCCAGCCTCCCCCAGCATCAGCCTCTGCCAGCATCAGCCTCTTTCCTTCCAGCCTCCTCCAGCATCAGCCTCCCTCTCCCAGCCTTCCCTAGGTTCAGCCTCTCTCCTCCCAGCCTCCGTCCTCCCAGCCTTCCCTAGCATTAGCTTTCCCCTCCCAGCCCCCCTCAGCATCAGCCTTCCCCAGCATCAGCCTCTCTCCTCCCAGCCTCAGCCTCTCTCCTTCCAGCCTCCCCCAGCATCAGCCTCTCTCCTTCCAGCTTCCCTCAGCATCAGCCTCCCCTTCCCAGCCTTCCCGAGGATCAGCCTCTCTCCTCCCAGCCTCCTTCCTCCCAGCCTCCCTCAGCATCAGCCTTCCGCTCCCAGTCTCCCCCAGCATCAGCCTCCCCAAGCATCAGCCTCCACCAGCATCAGCCTCTCTCCTTCCAGCCTCCCCCAGCATCAGCCTCCCCTTCCCAGCCTTCCCTAGGTTCAGCCTCTCTCCTCCCAGCCTCCTTCCTCCCAGCCTCCTTCCTCCCAGCCTCCCCCTCCCAGCCTCCCTCAGCATCAGCCTTCCGCTCCCAGTCTCCCCCAGCATCAGCCTCCCCAAGCATCAGCCTCCACCAGCATCAGCCTCTTTCCTTCCAGCCTCCCCCAGCATCAGCCTCACTCCTTCCAGCCTCCATCAGCATCAGCCTCCCGTTCCCAGCCTTCCCCAGGATCAGCCTCTCTCCTCCCAGCCTCCTTCCTCCCAGCCTCCCTCAGCATCAGCCTTCCCCTCCCAGTCTCCCCCAGCATCAGCCTCCCCAAGCATCAGCCTCCACCAGCATTAGCCTCTCTCCTTCCAGCCTCCCCCAGCATCAGCCTCCCCAAGCATCAGCCTCCACCAGCATCAGCCTCCCTCGTCCCAGCCTCCCCCAGCATCAGCCTCCCGCTCCCAGCCTCCCCCATCATCAGCCTCTCTCCTCCCAGCCTTCCCCATGATCAGCCTCTCTGCTCCCAGCCTCCTCCAGCACGCCGTGCTCCTCTGCCGACACTAACACACCCGATCACATCCACTCACACACACCCGATCGCATCCACTCACACACACCCGATCGCATCCACTCACACACACCCGATCGCATCCACTCACACACACCCGATCGCATCCACTCACACACACCCGATCGCATCCACTCACACACACCCGATCGCATCCACTCACACACACAGACACTGACGATATCGCACATACGCGCTGATACTCACAACATCCGGACATACCACATGCCTCTGGCCATGTGATCCTCCGTCAGGTCCTGGAAGATCACAACAGCACAGTATCGAGGCCGAGAAGCAAGCGATATCGCCGGATGCTGTGAGTATGTGGATGCGATGTGTGTGTGAGTGTGTGGATGCGATGTGTGTGCGAGGTGTGTGTGAGGTGTTTGTGAGAGTGAGTGCGATCTGATGTGTGTGTGTATGCGTGTGTGTGTGCTGTTATGTTTGTGCATGTGGAAGTCCCGCCGCTGCAGGACCTTGATTTACTGGTAACTATGCAAGCATGGTTACCAGCGCAACACGTCCCCCGCTCGCACGGGAGCCAACACCAGCATACGGCGGCGGCGTACGCTGATGTGGGCTCCCGTTGGTGAAAGGGAAAGGGGGGGGGAGTACAGTACTCACCTGGGATTCGTGGCTCCGTGACCGTGTCAGTTCGGGCAATGCGGGGGGGGGGGGGGCGAGAGCTAACGTCTATTGCGTGAGGGGGGCGGGGCGTGGCGTGTGCGAGTTGCCAATGCCTGCAGGGTGCCGGGGCGAGAGGCCAATCTGTGGGGGGGGCAGAGCCTGGGCGAGCGGCTGGCCAATCCGTGTGGGGGCGCAGCCGGGGCGAGAGGCCAATCCGTGTGGGGGGGCGGGGCCATGGCGAACCCAGCGGCCAATCAGCTTTGTGTCACCGTAAGGACATGTCATGGTGACACAATTTTGGAGCATGACAGACAGACAGACAGAATAAGGCAATTATATATATAGATAATTTTTAATACTTTAACAATGTATATATGCACTACAGTTCAAAAGTTTGGGGTCACCCAGCCAGTTTTATGTTTTCCTTGAAAAATCATACTTCTATTTATCAATTGTGTTGCATAATAAAAAGAACATATAGTCCAGTCATTGACTAGGTTAGAAATAATGATTTTTACTTGAAATAATTTTCTCCTTCAAACTTTGCTTTCGTCAAAGAATGCTCCCTTTGCAGCAATTCCAGCTTTACAGACCTTTAGCCGTCTAGCTGTTAATTTTTTTTAGATAATCTGGAGATATTTCACCCTGTGCTTCCAGAAGCCCCTCCCACAAGTTGGATTGGCTTGATGGGCACTTTTTGCGTACCATACGGTCAAGCTGCTCCCACAACAGCTCAATAGGGTTGAGATCTGGTGACTGGGCTGGCCACTCCATTACAGATAGAATACCACCTGCCTGCTTCTTTCCTAAATAGTTCATGCATAATTTGGAGGTGTGCTTTGGGTCATTGTCCTGTTGTAGGAAGAAATCAAGCGCTGTCCACAGGGTATGGCATTGTAAAATGGAGTGATAGCTTTCCTTATTCAAAATCCCTTTTACCTTGTATAAATCTCCCACTTTACTAGCAACAAAGCAATCCCAGACCATCACATTACCTCCACCATGCTTGACAGATGGCGTCAGACACTCTTCCAGCATCTTTTCAGTAGTTCTGCGTCTCACAAATGCTCCCACTTCTCTTTCTACTCTGGTTAGAGCCTGTTTGTGCTCTCCTCTGAAGGGAGTAGTACACACCGTTGTAGAAAATCTTCAGTTTTTTGGCAATTTCTCACATGCAATAGCCTTCAGTTCTAATAACAAGAATAGACTGTTGAGTTTCACATGAAAGTTCTCTTTTTTTCTGGCCATTTTCAGAGTTTAATGGAACCAACAAATGTAATGGTCCAGATTCTCAACTAGCTCAAAGGAAGTTCAGTTTTATAGCTTCTCTAATCAGCAAAACTGTTTTCAGCTTTGCTAACATACTTGCACAAGGGTTTTCAAGGGATTTCTAAACATCCATTAGCCTTCTAACACAGTTAGCAAACACAATGTCCCATTAGAACACTGGAGTGGTGGTTGTTGGAAATGGGCCACTATACACCTATGTAGATATTGCATTAAAAACCAGACGTTTGAAGCTAGAGTAGTCATTTACCACATTAACAATGTATAGAGTACCGTATTTTTCACTTTATAAGACGCACCAGATTATAAGACGCACCCCAAACTTAGACAAGAAAAAGGTAAAAAAAAGAAAAATGGGGTTTGTCTTATACTCCGGTGTTCTCTTACCGGAGGGGGGCAGCAGTGGTGGTGAAGCGGGATCACAGGAGGCAGAGGTTGTGCTGGCAGGCACAACGGGTCAGTGGCAGCGGGGTCCATGGTAACAGGTGCCGTGGCGTCCGTGGTGGCAGGTGCGGTGGCGTCCATGGTGGCAGGTGCGGTGGCGTCCGGGGTGGCAGGCGCGGCGGGGTCCGTGGTGTCAGGAGCCGCGGGGTCCGTGGTGTCAGGAGCCGTGGTGGCAGGAGCCGCCGGGTCCGTGGTGGCAGCTCCAGCAGCAGCGGCGGCGGGTGAGTCGTGCAGCAGGCCGGTGCAGTGAGTGTCCCAGTGACCACGAGCCCGGTTCAAATCATGACGCCTGGAGCGGCACATGCGCAGATGGAGCTCTCATCCAAGGGCTCCATCTGTGCACGCGCTGACTTCCGGAGCAGTGCATGCACAGATGGAGCTCTCATCCAAGAACCCCATCTGCGCACTTGCCTGCTCCCGGTGCCAGCATTTGAAACTGGGACTGTGGACAAACTAGGTAACTTGCTGCACAGCCGCCTGCTCCGCACACACAGAGTGGCAGCCAGCAGACTGCCCGCCCACCCTGCGTACAAGCTGCCGCCCGCACGGGCACCCGATATATATATATATCATTCCCACTTAGACAGAGCATTTCAGAAATTTACACTGGAAAGACAGGCGAATCAGCAGTCACTAAAAATATTCAAGTGTATACAGAGGGGAAAAAGTATTTAGTCAGCCACCAATTGTGCAAGTTCTCCCACTTAAAAAGATGAGAGAGGTCTGTAATTGACATCATAGGTAGACCACAACTATGAGAGACAAAATGAGAAAATAAATCCAGAAAATCACCTTGTCTGATTTGGCAAGATTTGCCAATTATGGTGGAAAATAAGTATTTAGTAATCTAAAAACATGCAAGATTTCTGGGTCTCACAGACCTATAACTTCTTCTTTAACCCCTTCACGACCGGCCGATTTTTCGCTTTCCGTTTTTTTTTTTCGCCATTCTTTTTCTGAGACGTAACTTTTTTATTTTTCAGTCAATATTGACATGTGAGGGCTCATTTTTTGCGGAACGAGCTGTACTTTTAAATGAAACCATACGTTTTACCATATAGTGTACTGGAAAACGGCAAAAAAATTCCAAATGCAGAAAAATTGCAAAACAAGTGCGATAGAACTATTGTTTTTGAGATATTTTATTCACTGTGTTCACGATATGGTAAAACCGATATGTGGGTGTGATGCCCCAGGTCAGTGCGAGTTCGTAGACACCAAACATGTATAGGTTTACTTTTATATAAGAAATTAAAGAAAAATCGGAAGTTTGACCGAACAAAGTGGCGCACGTTTTACGCCATATTCCGTGACCCGTAGCGTTCTTATTTTTCGGGATCTATGGCTAAGTGACTGTTTATTTTTTTGCGTCTCAAGCTGACGTTTTTAACGGTACCATTTTTGCGCAGATGCTACGTTTTGATCGCCTCTTATAGCAAACGTTGTGGCGACAAAAAAACGTCGTTTTGGCGTTTGGAATTTTTTTGCCGCTACGCCGTATACTGATCAGATTAATTGATTTTATATTTTGATAGATCGGGCGTTTCTGAACGCGGCGATACCAAATGTGTGTATATTTTTTATTTTTTTAACCCTTTAATTTTCAATGGGGCGAATGGGGGGTGATTTGAACTTTTAGGTTTTTTTGTTTTTTTTTAATTTTTAAAACTTTTTTTAACTTTTTTTTTTATTTTACTAGTCCCCCTAGGGGGCTATTGCGATCAGCATTCCGATCGCTCTGCACTATCTGCTGATCACAGCTATACAGCTGTAAACAGCAGATACGCTCTTTCTCTTTTGCTGTGCCGCTGGCACAGCGAAAGTGAAAGCAATTCATGTGCAGTACAGGAGTCATCACATGACCCTGTGCTGCCATGACAACTATCGGAAGTCACGTGATCGCGTCACGTGACTTCCGGTATCGGGCGGTAAGTAAAATTTTACCGCGATCGCGCTTATAATGGCGCTGTCACATATTGACAGCGCCAGTTAAGGGGTTAAACGGCACAAGCAGATAACGATTCTGCTCGTGCCTAGCAGCCGCACATCTCAGCTGTGAAAATCAGCTGAGATGTGCGCCGATCGCGGCATGCTGCCACCGGCAGACCGCGGGCAGTAACATTATGACCACTAGGACGTAATTTTATGGCCCGCAGTCGTTAAGGGGTTAATAGACTCCTCTGTCCTCCACTCATTACCTGTAGTAATGGCACCTGTTTGAACTTGTTATCAGTATTAAAGACACCTGTCCACAACCTCAAACAGTCACACTCCAAGCTCTACTATGGTGAAGACCAAAAAGCTGTCAAAGGACACCAGAAGCAAAACTGTATCCATGCACCAGGCTGGAGAGACTGAATCTGCAAAAGGCAAGCAGACAGGTGTGATGAAATCAACTGTGGGAACAATAATAAGAAAATGGAAGACATACAAGACCACTGATAATCTCCCTCGATCTGGGGCTCCACGCAAGATTTTACCCCATGGGGTCAAAATGATCACAAGAACAGTGAGGAAAACTCCCAGAACCACACGGGGGGACCTAGTGAATGACCTGCATAGAGCTGGGACCAACGTAACAAAGGCTACCATCAGTAGCACACTACACCGCCAGGGACTCAGATCCTGCAGTGCCAGACGTGTCCCCCTGCTTAAGCCAGTACATATCCTGGCCCATCTTCAGTTTGCTAGAGACCATTTTGATAATCCAGAGTATTGGGAGAATGTCATATGGTCTGATGAAACCAAAGTTGAACTGTTTAGTACAAGCACAACTCGTCGTGTTTGGGGGAGACAGAATGCTGAGTTGTATCCAAAGAACACTATACCTACTGTGAAGCATGGTGGTAGCAACATCATGCTTTGGGGCTGTTTCTCTCCAAAGGGACCAGGACGACTGATCCGTGTACATGAAAGAATGAATGAGGCCATGTATCGTGAGATTTAGAGTACAAACCTCCCTCCATCTGCAAGGGCATTGAAGATGAAACATGGCTGGGTCTTTCAACATGATAATGATCCCAAGCCCACCACCAGGGCAACAAAGGAGAGTCTTTGTAAGAAGCATATGAAGGTACTGGAGTGGCCTAGCCAGTCTCCAGATCTGAACCCCATAGAAAACCTTTGAATGGCGTTGAAAGTTCGTGTTGCCCAGCGAGAGGCCTAAAAGATCACTACTCTAGAGGAGAACTGCATGGAGGAATGGGACAACATACCACCAACAGTGTGTTCCAACCTTTGAACACTTACAGAAAACGTTTGACATCTGTCATTGCTAGAGATGAGCGAACCGACCGTGGTTCGGCTCGAGTTTGGTTCGTCGAACGGGGGTCCGGTTCGAGTTCGGTTCGGCGAACATTCGACGAACCGAACTCGAACCGCATAGGAAACAATGGCAGGCAATCACAAACACATAAAAACACCTAGAAAACACCCTCAAAGGTGTCCAAAAGGTGACAAACAACTCACAACACAACACAAACACATGGGAAAGTGACAAGGACATATACTCATGTGAAAACAAAAGAGCTGGACAAGGAAAAAGAGGAGGAGACACAGATATAGGCATGGCACGCCCTTCTAAAATCATGTAAAACACCACAAGGTGACTCCAAGCGGAGTTCTCCCTTTTTTCCAAAAATTGGGCCACACACACACCCACCCCTTCAGTGGCAGCACTTGTGCCCCAGTTGTACACTTCCCAGCTAGATTTGCATCAAACACATTCAAAAATACGCCATCCTTTTCCGTCCTCGGGATTGCACCGGGGTAGGTAGCAAAGTCTTTCCTGAACCATGACTTGTTCATCTTGGCTCCTTTTAAAAAACATAGCAAGCAAGGGTTACTCCAAGCGGAGTCTCCCTTTTTTTCCAAAAAATGGGTCCCACACACACTAACCCCTTCAGTGGCAGCACTTGTGCCCCAGTTGTAAACTTCACAGCTAGATTTGCATCAAGCACATTCAAAAATACGCCATCCTTTTCCGTCCTCAGGATTGCACCGGGGAAGGTAGCAAAGTCTTTGCTGAACCATGACTTGTTCATCTTGGCTCCTTTTAAAAAACACAGCAAGCAAGGGTTACTCCAAGCGGAGCCTCCCTTTTTTCCAAAAATTGGGCCACACAGACACTCACCCCTTCAGTGGCAGCACTTTTGCCCCAGTTGTACACTTCACAGCTAGATTTGCATCAAGCACATTCAAAAATACGCCATACTTAACCGTCCCCAGGAGGACACCAGGGTAGGTAGCTAAGTCTTTGCTGAACCATGACTTGTTCATCTTGGCTCCTTTTAAAAAACACAGCAAGCAAGGGTTACTCCAAGCGGAGTCTCCCTTTTTTCCAAAAATTGGGCCCCACACACACCCATCCATTCAGTGGCAGCACTTGTGCCCCAGTTGTACACTTCACAGCTAGATTTGCATCAAGCACATTCAAAAATACGCCATCCTTTTCCGTCCTTGGGATTGCACCGGGGTAGGTAGCAAAGTCTTTCCTGAACCATAACTTGTTCATCTTGGCTCCTTTTAAAAAACACAGCAAGCAAGGGTTACTCCAAGCGGAGTCTCCTTTTTTTCAAAAAATTGGACCACACAGACACCCACCCCTTCAGTGGCAGCACTTGTGCCCTAGTTGCACACTTCACAGGTAGATTTGCATCAAGCACATTCAAAAATACGCCATACTTAACCGTTCCCAGGATGACCCAGGGTAGGTAGCAGAGTCTTTGCTGAACCATGACTTGTTCATCTTGGCTCCTTTTAAAAAACATAGCAAGCAAGGGTTACTCCAAGCGGAGTCTCCCTTTTTTTCCAAAAATTGGGTTCCACACACACCCATCCATTCAGTGGCAGCACTTGTGCCCCAGTTGTACACTTCACAGCTAGATTTGCATCAAGCACAATCAAAAATACGCCATACTTAACCGTTTCCAGGATGACCCCGGGGTAGGTAGCAAAGTCTTTCCTGATCCCAGATCTGTTCATCTTGGATCATTTTTAGAAACAATGTAAGCAAGGGTTACTCCAAGCGGAGTCTCCCTTTTTTCCAAAAATTGGGCCACACAGATACTCACCCCTTCAGTGGCAGCACTTGTGCCCCAGTTGTACACTTCACAGCTAGATTTACATCAAGCACATTCAAAAATACGCCATATTTAACCGTCCCCAGGAGGACACCGGGGTAGGTAGCTAAGTCTTTCCTGATCCCAGCTCTGTTCATCTTGGATCATTTTTAAAAACAATGTAAGCAAGGGTTACTCCAAGCGGAGTCTCCCTTTTTTCCAAAAATTGGGCCATACAGACACCCCATCAGTGGCAGCACTTGTGCCCTAGTTGCAAACAGGATATTTTGATTTGCATCAAGCACATTCCAAAACCACAAGCATTTACTCTCCCCAGGATGACACAGGGGTAGTAAATTCATTGTGGATCCATGACTTGTTCATTTTGATGAACGTTAGTCTGTCCACATTGTCACTGGACAGATGCCTGCGCTTATCTATCAGCACACACCCAGCAGCACTGAAGACACGTTCAGAGACAACGCTGGCAGCTGGACACGACAAAATCTCCAAGGCGTAAGTTGAGAGCTCTGGCCATTTTTCAAGATTTGAAGCCCAAAATGAGCAAGGCTCCATTTGCAAAGTCATGGCATCGATGTTCATTTGGAGATACTCCTGTATCATCCTCTCCAGCCGTTGACTATGTGTCAGACTTGTTGTCTCTGGTGGCCTTGCAAAGGACGGTCTAAAAAAATTATGAAAAGATTCAATAAAATTGCTGTTACCAGCACCAGATACGGTGCTACTGGTACGGGTAGACTGTTGAAGAGGACGAGACTGTCCCATGTTTGTCAAGTTACAACTGGGAGACTCACTCCCTGCACCTGCACGGTTGTTTGGTGGAAAAGCCGAGCTAAGATCGAGTAACAGCTTCTGCTGATACTCCTGCATACGTGCGTCCCTTTCTATGGCTGGAATTATGTCACAAAATTTGGACTTGTACCGGGGATCTAATAGTGTGGCAAGCCAGTAGTCATCATCACTTCTAATTTTGACAATACGAGGGTCATGTTGGAGGTAGTGCAGCAAAAAGGCGCTCATGTGTCTTGCGCAGCCATGCGGACCAAGTCCACGCTGTGTTTGTGGCATAGAGGTGCTAACCATTCTTTCTTCCTCTGACATCTCCCCCCAACCTCTTTCAACTGAAATTTGACCAAGGTCTCCCTCATCCGCTGAGTCTTCCATGTCCATGGACAGTTCATCCTCCATTACTTGATGTTCTCCTGCACCTTCCTCAACATTTCGCCTGCTACCATGCGCCCTTGTTGATCCCTGTCCCCCATGGTCCCATGCCTGCTGCATTGGTGATGATGAACGTCTGGACTTTGGTGATGTTGTTGTGTCTTGCGCATATGAATCCTCCTGTAGTTCCTCCCCTTCCTGTTGTCCCACCCCCTGACTCCGAATAGTGTTTAGCGTGTGCTCCAGCATGTAAATGACTGGAATTGTCATGCTGAATGCCGAATTGTCGGCGCTAAACATATTCGTCGCCATGTCGAAACTGTGCAGAAGGGTGCATAGGTCCTTGGTCTGAGACCACTCCATCATGGTGATCTTCCCCACCTCTGCATCTCGTTGGCCCAGGCTATACATCATGACGTATTGCACCAGGGCTCGGCGGTGCTGCCACAGTCGCTGTAACATGTGGAGAGTTGAATTCCAGTGTGTCGCCACATCGCATTTCAGGCGATGAACCGGCAGGCCGAAAGACTTCTGGAGCGATGCAAGTTGCTCAGCTGCGGCGGCTGAACGGCGGAAGTGAGCAGAAAGTTTTTGTGCCCTGGTCAGAAGGCCATCTAGGCCGGGATAGTGTGTTAAAAATTGCTGAACTACAAGGTTCAACACGTGAGCCATACAAGGCACGTGTGTCACCTTGCCCAGGCGAAGGGCCGCACCCAGGTTTGCAGCATTGTCGCACACGGCCTTATTAGGCTGCAGGTTGAGTGGAGGCAACCATTTATTAAACTCAGTCTCCAGAGCTGCCCACAACTCAGCCGCTGTGTGACTCCTATTTCCAAGACATGTCAAGTTAAAGACCGCCTGATGCCGTTGCGCTCTGCTGCCAGCATAGTAATGAGGGGTGCGTGATTCCTTCTGCGCAGTGAGAACGCTGGTGGCATGACCAGGCAGGCTTGGGGTGGAGGTGGAGAACCCAGATGAGGTGGAGGAGGCAGAAGCAGTGGCGGAACTTGGACAGACAGAGGATTGACACACAAGTCGTGGGGACGGCAAGACTTGTGCAGCAGACCCTTCACCATCTATCACCATAGTTACCCAGTGCCCAGTCAGCGACATGTAACGTCCCTGTCCATGCTTACTGGTCCAAGTATCGGTGGTGAAATGCACCTGTTCACACACAGAGTTTCTCAAGGAAGCGGTGATGTTGTGTGCGACATGCTGGTGTAGCGCGGGCACCTTTCTTAGAGAAGTAGTGGCGACTGGGCATCTGGTACTGGGGCACAGCGACAGACATAAGGTCTCTAAAATCCTGTGTGTCCACCAGGCGGAAAGGCAGCATTTCGGTAGCCAAGAGCTTACAGAGGGATAAAGTCAACCTCTTAGCTTTGTCATGGGTCGCAGGAAATGGCCTTTTATTTGTCCACATCTGAGGGACAGAGATCTGGCTGCTGTGTGTAGACGGTGTTGAGTAGGGTGTCCCTGGAAAAATGCAGGTTTGTGAGGAAAGTGCAGGCGTAGACATGATGTTGCCTTCATCCAACGTTGGTGCTATCGATGTCTGAGAGAGCTGTACACACGCACTTGTTTCCCCTTCCAAACCAACTGACGACCTACCAAGCACACTGCCTGTTGCGGTTACAGTGGTGGAAGTTGTGCGTGGAAAACCAGGTTTGACAGCTGTCCCCACAGTCCTAGAAGATAAAGAGCGCGCAGATGCACTGGAAGGGGCAGGCGGTGGATGGTTCGCTCCTCTAGGCCGCATTGCAGCACAGTGAGCTTCCCACTGGGACATATGATATTTATTCATGTGACGATTCATGGAAGAAGTTGTCAAACTGCCGAGGTTTTGCCCTCTACTAACAGAATCACGACACATTTTACAGATCACATAATTTGGGCGATCTTTTGCTATGTCAAAAAAGGACCAGGCTAGGCAAGGCTTAGAGGGCATGCGACCTGCTGAGCCCCCCCGACTAGTGCTCAGAGGCAGAGTGGTGGCTGAGATGCAGTTGTAGACGTGCTACCAGTGCTACGACTCTGTCCAGGAAGGAACAAGGTAACTTCGTCGTCGGTTGCATCCTCCTCCACTGCCTCTGTTGACCTCCTCGAGTGCCTGACTGTGGGTTGACAGTAGGTGGGATCTAGAACTTCCTCATCAATTGTTGTGTTTGCACTCCCCTCACCCTCAGACCAAGCCTCTTCTTGTCCTGACCGAATGTTTAAGTTGTCATCCCAATCTGGTATCTGCGTCTCATCGTCATCAGTATGTTCCTCATTGTCTATAACCACAGGTGTTACAGTTTGTGAAAAAGGGTCAACATTATGCTCAGAAACTTGGTCCTCACGGCCTGAATCAGAGTCACAAAGGTTCTGGGCATCACTGCAGACCATTTCCTGGTCTGTACTCACTGTAGCTTGGGAGCAGACTTCTGATTCCCAGGCTATAGTGTGGCTGAACAGCTCTGCAGACTCAGCCATCTCAGTTCCACCATACTGTGAAGGGCGGATGGAGACTTCAGAGCTGGGAGAATGCAAGTGTGATTGGGCTGACAACTCAGAGGACTGGTGTTTTTTGGATGCGATAGTTGAGGTGGCGGAGAGGGCACTTGTTGGACCACTTGAGATCCATTCAAGCATTTTCCTTTTTTGGCCATCATCTACCTTTGTTCCAGTTGTTCTTGTCCGTAAAAAAGGGAGCACATCGGATTGTCCACGGTAAGTAGTAGACATCTTACTTTTGCTGGAAGATGGTCTATCTTCAGCAGATGTTAATGGAGCTTTGCCACCTTCCCCACGGACAAACCCTTTTTTTCCTTTTCCAACATGCCTCTTCCCCTTTCCACCAGCATCTGTCATTTTGCCACTCATTTTGATTGCGACAAGATTGTGCACTTAAAATGTGGTAGTAAAAATTGAGAGGTGGTGTAGATTGCAGCGGTGGTCTATCTTTGTTAACAGCAGAATAAACAACAATAACTATCCCTGACAATGCAACAACGGCCCTTAAACTGGCAACATAGTTTGCTAGTATAATGGCTTTGTAACAATGAGCTTGAGTGTGCAATGCAGAGGTGCTGCAAATAGCTTTGCACCAGTGGGACACTAATGGAAGTCCAACAGCCACTTTTAGGATGCCACTAAGTTTACTCAGTGTTTGCTAGTATAATGGCTTAGTAACAATGAGCTTGAGTGTGCAATGCAGGCAGATGTGCTGCAAATATCTTTGCACTAGTGGGACAATAATGAAGTCCAACAGCCACTTTTAGGATGCCACTAAGTTTCCTCAGTGTTTTCTAGTATAATGGCTTAGTAACAATGAGTTTGAGTGTGCAATGCAGGCAGACGTGCTGCAAATATCTTTGCACTAGTGGGACAATAATGAAGTCCAACAGCCACGTTTAGGATGCCACTAAGTTTCCTCAGTGTTTGCTAGTATAATGGCTTAGTAACAATGAGCTTGAGTGTGCAAAGGGTAGGAGGGTACAGTGGCAGGGTTGTGGGTCTGGGTAGAGGAAAGGAAGCCTCCCTTTCTATCCCTCCTAATGGGGAAATGAAGCGAGGAAATACCTGACCTTAGCTACACAGACGCTGTCATCTTGTGTAGCTGTTAAAATCTGTTTTCACGGACCTGAGTGTCACTTATGGCTCTGACCGGTATTAGCCCTTTCAAGGGCTGAAAGAAACTTCTATCCCTATTCTGTATAGCGCTGTGTATAGAGCGTACACAGCAGTATCGGAGACAGGAGCAACGCCAGCGGTGACTGACACCAAGACGCAGAAGGCAGATAATGGCGTGCTGGAGGAAAATGTCCGTTTTTATAATGCAGGGACATGTGACATGGACATCCTATCACACATGCCGTTGCTTCTCTGGCTAAAAGTCCACGAGGAAAAAAAAAAATGGTGATCGCCATTATCCAAACAGCATTGATCTGAATGCGCTGTTCCCGCACACTATACACTGAAATTTCATAATAGTGTGAGTGTGACTTACACTATTTCAGCGGAAAGCCAGCTAGTAATTAGCTTGTCTTTTTGCTGCTAGAACCGTTCTCGAACGAATCTAGAACTATTGAGCTTTAGCAAAAAGCTCGAGTTCTAGTTTGATCTAGAACAGCCCCCAAAATCACTCGAACCGCGAACTGGAGAACCTCGAACCGCGAACCGCGCTCAACTCTAGTCATTGCCAACAAAGGATATATAACAAAATATTGAGATGAACTTTTGTTATTGACCAAATACATATTTTCCACCATAATTTGCAAATAGAATTTTGTAAAATCAGACAAAGTGATTTTCTGGATTTGTTTTCTCATTTTGTCTCTCATAGTTGTGGTCTACCTATGATGTCAATTACAGGCCTCTCTCATCTTTTTAAATGGGAGTACTTGCATAATTGGTGGCTGACTAAATACTTTTTCCTCACTGTATATTTATTATTCACTAAATGTTTTTAAAAAAGATTACATATGATATATCAATATAAAAAGTAGGAGACTGACCAGATCGTTGGTCTGTGGACTAATAAAGACACTTAAGATGATACTAGAAAACCTCACACATACAGTTGAAACCAGAAGTTTACAACTATCCAAAAACACACATCTGCATGTTTTTCTCACTATCTGACATGAAATCAGAATATACCTTTCCCGTTTTAGGTCAATTAGGAAACAAAATTATTTATATTTGCCAAATGCAAGAATAGTGAAAGAGGGAATGTTCTAAGGCATTTTTATTACTTTCTGCAAAGTCAAAAGTTGCATCAAAGGATAACCCAGACTTGTGCAAGTCCACAATTCTCTTCCTGAGATCGTGGCTGATTTCTTTTGACTTTGCCATGATGTTACCCAAAGAAGCAGTGTGTTTCATGTGTGCATTATAATACATCGAAAGGTGTGTCTCTAATTAACTCAGATGTTGCTAATAAACCTATCAGAAGCTTCTAAAGACATGACATCATCATCATCATATGGGCTATCTCATATTGTTTAAATGCATAGTTGTCTTAATGTATGTAAACTTTTGACTTTGCAGAAAGTAATAAAATGCCTTTAAACATTCAAAGTTCTCATTATCTTGGCATTTGGCAAATATAAATAATTTTGGTTCCTAATTGACCTAAAACAGGAAAGGTTTATTTCTGATTTCATGTCAGATAATGAGAAAAGCCTGCAGGTGTGTCTTTATAGATAGTGTATAGAAACTTCTGGTCCCAGCTGTATATGTGAGCCATATTTCTTTACAATTTCATCATGAAGTATACATATTTACATGAAAAGCATTGCATAATACTAGCAGTGCATAAGCATGATACACATAACAGAATACATTTGTCACAAAATATATTTGCATGAATGCTAATCCCAATTTGTGAGATAAATGGTAAATAGTGTATGGACTGTGTATTGAGAAGTGCTACTATTATTATTTTTTTCTTGTTAGTACTGCATAGAAAGTGATAATATACAGTTAGGTCGTGAAATATTTGGACAGTGACCAAATCTTTGTGATTTCGGCTCTGCACGGCACTATTTTGGATTTAAAATGAAACAACTAAAATGCAATTGAAGTGCAGACATTCAGGTTTAATTAGAGGATTTGAGCAAAAATATCCTGGGAAATGTTTAGGAATTGTAACCATTTTTCTGCAAAGCCTCCTCAGTAATAATGGTTGGACCCGCAGATACCTGGAGTCCATCACCTGTGACAGCAAGTCGCCCGAGTGACTGAACTGAGCTGTGCGATCAGCGGTACCCTCACAGGTGAATTGTGGTCACAGTTGAGTCCTTCACTTGTGACCGCAAATCAGGCCGCGAGATGATAGTGAACAGTGAACTCGGGGAAGCTCTGACGTCACATCTGCGGGCCCCGCACTACTGACTGTGTCACGGCATTGATCTCAGAGGTTCACCCGAGTTCATTCTCATTGCGGGGCTCTGTCTCTATCTGCTGTTTGTGGGTAGTCATGCTATCTACTCTTTCTATTTTTTCTAACTATCACACTATCTATCTATCTATGTATTCTATCAATCCTATGCTATCATATTTTGTTTCTCCTTTAAAAATGCACTGTCCAAAACACAGCACATACGCAGGGAAAATGCAGTGAAAACGCATGCGTTTTACCGCATTTTTTTGACAAACACAGTGTTTACATTTGTCAGTCTGCCAGAGGGTGAATTTTTTTGTCAAATCACGAATGCAGCGTGCGGACATAGCCTTAAACTGTTTGTTTGTACATTATTGTTGTACACCTATGTCAGACTGTTGGCACCTGTAGTAAATGTAGTAAATACTCAGTACAATATATGGTTTTCTGGAATATGTGCTTTTCTGTTACTGCTTTTTTCATATGCAAATACAGATGTACAAATTTGCATTTATGTCTAGAAGCAATGATCATAATGTGATCATTTCATAGCTCAAAAGGGAGTAGGTTCATTAGATGTAATTAAAACACATTCTTTTGCTTCTTATCTGGATAGTCTCCAAATGTTTGCAAAATACAGTAGTAATACTAATCTGTTTTAGATTAAAAGATTGTCTAATTTAGGAAACCAATTTTCATGTACCTTGTTAGGAATTTCTGAATTAATAAAAGGGAATCCCTCTTTCAAAGCATCCAAAAAATCAGCTCATATGCAGTGCCTTGCACATCTGTGGATTACATGGATAGCCCACGGATCTCAAAGGACATCAAGCACTGCAGGGAAATTCTTACAGGCTTCTGTTGATCACTTAGGGCCTCAAGAAGAAGACACTTTGTCATCAGTTTCTTTTAGAGTGTCCATCTAATAAAAATGAAGTTGACTAGCTATTTAAGTTCCATTTATACTACTGAACATTATGTTTAATTTATCTTCATTGCACTTTTAAATAAATTATTCAAGATAAATTGAACTATTTAAATAAAACCAGACTTTGAACTTGAAAATAACTTTTTCCTGCTCTGACAATGACAGCTGGGTATTCAAAGCTGTAGTCACATCATTCTCCTGCATTCATTCTTACCATGAGTAAGTATTGGGCTTTGTGCACACGCTACATTTTCAATACTACAAGGAAAAATGCATCCCGGCAAAGTCTATGAGAATTCTGAAGTGATGTGCCCAAGTTGCAAATTTTTTCCTTGAAGATTTTGATGCAGAATAAAACTGTTCCAAACAATTGACATGTCACTTGTTTCTGAGTTTTTCCCAGCATTTTCCCAATCTCAATGCATAAAAAACAAATAAAAAAAGCATGAAAAACGCATGAAAAAAATGTATGTTTTTCTGCAGCCAAGAGATGCAGTTTTATGTGTAGAAGAAAATATCTGCAACGTGGGAACATACCCTTAAGATGCTTTTTTTTACATCTTTTGATGTGTTTTTTTTTCTTTCAGATTTTAATTAATCTGCAAGGAAAAATGTATCCAACCTAAGGCTATGTGTCCACGCTGCGGAAAATGCGCAGATTTTGCCGCGGATTTCTCGCGGAAAAGCCGCGGATTTCCCGAAAATCTGCAGCAGCGGCACTTCCCAGCCATTTCTATGGCTTTTTGGAAATGCTGTGCCCATGCTGCGGATTTTTCCGCGGCGGATTTGGTGCGGATTTTGATCCGGAAAAATCTGCAACATGTCAATTATTGTTGCGGATTTTGATCCGGATTTTGGCTTCAGAATTGGGAAAAAAAAAAAATCCGCACCAAAATCCGCGGCAATTCCGCGGTACATCCGCGGTAAATCCGCGGCAAATCCGCACCTTTGAAAAGGTGCGGATTTTGCGGAAAAGCCGCAGATTTTCATGCAGAAAAATCCGCAGCAACATTCTACCGTGGACACATAGCCAAAGTCTATGAAAATCCTGAAGTGCTGTGCACACTTTGCAGATTTTGGTACAGATAAAAACTATACCAAACAATTGACATGTCACTTGTTTCTGTGTATTTTCCAACGCTTTCCTATCACAATGCATTAACAAAAACTATCGAAAATGCATAAAAATAGGCAAAACCATGGCAAAAAAAATGGCAAAATCTGCACACAAATCTACAACGTGGGGACATACCGTTAAAAGAAAAAATTCACCCACTATTCGGTCAGAGCAATAAAATAGAGCATGTGAACCAAGTAGTCTAGACCAGAAATGTAATATTTATTAAAAGTTGACATTTTCATGATTAAAATAATATTTTCAATGACTTACAGTTATAATTTGTATGTTATAGGCTACAGACCTGGACTCAGGACTTTGGGGTGAAATCAAGTATTCAATTTATGGTGCCGGATCTGATCCGTAAGTAAAAATCACCTTTAATGCATGTGATTAATGAAATAGTCAAAGGAGTCCTCGAGAAATTTAATTAAATGAATGGAAAAATACATGAGAAATGCATGGGTAAATTAAAACGTTCCTGTAATATTTATATACACTTACTGTATCTTTGTATAAAGGCAATAATTATGGTTTTTAGCAGTGGTGTAACAAGAGTCCAATGGGCCCTAGTGCAAAAATTTGACCTGGGCTCCCCTCCTGCATGTTGGTCAGATGTATGTGTCATTATAGTATTCTAAAACATATAAAGATTTACTTGTTGCCACCATTATGTAGAATGTACCCCATCTTGTACTAGGTAATAGTGTTCCCCTTCCAGGTATATATGTCTCATTCTGGGCCCCTTCCAGGTACATATGTCCGCATCCATCCTTGGCCCATTCCTGGTATATATGTTCATATCCTGGTGCCCTTTCTGATATATATGTTCCAAAGCCCCTCCAGGTCTACACAACGGGTGAAATATGTATTGAACACATTACCAATTTACTAAGTACATACATTTTTGTGCTGTTGACATGAATTTCTCATCAGTTGTTGGTAACAACTTATGCAATCCACATATGCCAAAAAAATTTAAACCATAGATCTCCATTGATGTTATGATGTATAATAATGAGAAATAACACAGGGACAAAGTATTGAACATGCTCACTGAAATTTATTTAATACTTCTTACAAATACCTTTATTGGTGATGACATCTTCTGTAGGGGAAACTAGTTGTATGCCTTCCTCAGGTTTGATTTTGGACTATTCTTCCACACAAACAGTCTTCAAATCCTGAAGGTTCCATGGGCTTCTTCTATGAACTCTGAGCTTTAGTTCCTTCTATAAATTTTCTATTGGCGTTAGGGTGGCGTTACACGGTATGATATATCGTGCAATATGTCGTCGGGGTCACGGAATTCGTGATGCACATCCGGCATCGTTAGAGATGTCGTACCGTGTGACACCTCCGAATGACTGTTAACGAGCAAAAATACTCACTCGTTGCTCGTTGACACGTCGTTCATTTCCATAATGTCGTTCCTCCTTCTGCACGCTAGTTGTTCGTCGTTCCCGTGACAGCACACATCGCTACATGTGACACCCTGGGAATGACGAACAACAACTTACCTGTGTCCCGCCGGCAACAAGGAAGGAAAGAGGTGGGAAGGATGTTATGTCCCGCTTATCTCTGCCCCTCCGCTTCTATTGGGCGGCGGCTGTGTGACGTCGCTGTGACACCGAACGTCCCTCCCCCTTTAGGAAGAGGATGTTTGCCGCCCACAGCGACGTCGTTAGGGAGGTAAGTACGTGTGACGGGGGTTTAACGACTTTGTGCAACACGGGCAATGAATTGCCCGTGACACACAAACGACAGGGGCGGGTACGATCGCACGCTATATCGTCTCATGTAACGCCGCCCTTAGGCCAGTTGATTGGCTTGGCCATTCTAGTAGCTTTATTTTCTTTATATGAAGCTAATTGAGAGATTTCTAGTTTGGAATCATTGTCTTGCTGAAATGACCACCCTCATTTCATTTTTATCATCCTGGTAGATGGCAGCAGATTTAAACAAAAATCTCTCAGTACATTTGTCCATTCATCCTTCCTTCAATTCTATGAAGTTTGCTAATGCCGCATCCTGAAAAACAGCCATGATGTTTCCACCTCCACACTTCACTGTTGGTATATGTCACTGAGTGATTTCTCAGGGACAATCTGTAAGGTGGGGAAGTCAAGGAGTTTGAGAGTATGTGCCGCCCCCGTGTCAGCAGCCAGGCTGCTCGGATCCAAATCCGCGGTGACTCAAGGGGTCTCCGGACCCGGGGGGTCGTGCAGCCACTCAGTAAAAGGGGGATATTTACAGAAGGATTGAAAAGTTTGTGACGCCACCCACGGTGCGCAGTAATGTGAGGGACCACCGCTGCCATTGGGGAGCCCGGTGACGATGGTGTGGTAGCCTGATGTTTAACCCCTCCGTGGGTAGGGAGTTTGTGTCCCGAGGCCCGTCTGATGGTTGGTGATTGGGTGCCATTGGGGTAGGAACAGGGGCTTTCAATGTACTCACTCAGTCCAAGAAAAACAACACCAACAGCTTGTAAACCAGAATTTTGAGCACAACTGCAGTTTGTAGGGAGCACGCTTGGGTCCGTGCCCTTGGTGTTTCTGTTAGCCTGTGGCCCTGTCCTTGGCACCTCTGTCTCTGTTGGACCCGTGGGTATAAAACTCTTCGGGTCCTGCTTTCTCTGGACTGTATTGGGAAAGTCCTATCCCATCGGTGCGCTAGTATCCCGATTTTGGAGCGGGTTGGGGATGACACTTGAAGTCTTCACCCCCGTTGGGTAAATTACCGGAATGCGTGAAGCTACTTTCCGGCCTGCGGTCCACGTACCCCGTCATGCCATGGCCCCTGCCATTGATAGCTCAAGGCCGCCGGCCACCCTCCTCGGTGGTCCGTGCCCCTTGACACTGTCCCCTGCGACCGGGGTTCCAGCTCCTACCAGGCCTAGACCAACGTCTGCCACCTAGTACACAGGAGCTTTGCTCCGTGACGTCTCCTCACGAGGGTCACCACTCCACCTCCTCTCCTTTCCATTGCTCGACTTCTCAAGCTCAACTGTCACGTTCCTCATCTTCCCCTTACCATCCCCCATGTGGGCGGCCCTATTCCCTTCAGGTCCCCCAATGGTGTGTCTGGTAGGTTAAAGTGTGAAGGCTAAGCTGTTAGCAACTCCAAAGGACCAGGACCTGTAACCAAGGAGAGTGGATACTGTGCAGAAGGGCAGATTGCACAATACCCTGTGACGACCTGATAGGCAAGGGCGTCACAAGCACATCAAAGATAAAACAGATTGTCAGAGGTCAAGTCTGAGATTAGGTAACAAAGTTCAGCGTGTACAAGGGTACTTCTCACATAGCGAGATCGCTAGCGAGATCACTGCTGAGTCACAGGTTTTGTGACGTACCAGTGACCTCATCAGCGATCTCGCTGTGTGTGACACTAAGCAGCGACCTGGCCCCTGCTGTGAAATTGCTTATCGTTACACACTGTTATGGTTCATTTTTTGCTCATTGGTCTCCCGCTGTGCAGCACACATTGGCGTGTTTGACGGCGGGAGATCAACGAGCACCGACTGTGTGTAAGCAGCCTACTCTGGTAACCAGGGTAAATATCGGGTAACTAAGCAAAGAGCTTTGCTTAGTTACCCGATATTTACTCTGGTTACCAGTGTACACCGCTTAGAGCTGGCTCCCTGCACACGTAGCCAAGGTAAATATCAGGTTACTAAGCAAAGTGCTTTGTTTAGTAACCCAATGTGTACCCTGGCTATGTGTGCAGGGAACCAGCACTAAGCGGTGTACGCTGGTAACCGGGGTAAATATCGGGTAAACAAGCAAAACTCTTTGCTTAGTTACCCGATATTTAGCCTGGTTACCAAGCGCAGAGTCGCTGGTGGCTGGTGGCTGGTCACTGGTGAGATCTGCCTGATTGAAAGCTCACCAGCGACCATGTAGCAATGCACCAGCGATCCTGACCAGGTGGTATCGTGGTCGGAATCGCTGGTACGTCGTTTAGTGAGACGGTACCCTATAGGCGAAAGAGCAATCCAAACAAGTAGTCAATGGTCAATCCAAGGTCAGGCTACAGGATAAGAATATTAGAATACAGGACTAACATATTACTGACCAAAGCTACAGCTGGCAGTGGTCTGATCCCTGCCAGCAAACTAAATAGCCAGGCAATCACCCTGAACAGGTTACTCCTGGAGGAAACTTTGCATACCTGGGCTGTCAATAATAATACTGACACACTTGGAATGTATTTAACTCAGATTGGACCACTGGGATGTCACTCACCATACAGACAGCCCAGCCTGCAACAGCTCCTATAAGGTGACTGACCTGTCACTCACAATGTCTATAGGACACCATGAGTGATGGGATCGTGACAGTACCTCTGCTTCCAGGGTTGACCACCTATCCTTCAGGATTCCCAGGAAATCTTGAATGGAAGGCTCTGAGCAACTGATTGGCCTTTCTGGATCAGGCTGGGACCCAGGATCGCTCCTCTGACCCTTATCCCTACCAATGGATGAGATATTGGAGGTAATTTTGGGCCCTCCAAGAATCCAAGATTCTCTGTACCTTGTACTGAGTGTCCCCAATATTCTCTTGAACCTTCCTCAAGACATCACCAAGTTTCTGTATAGCAACCTCCACCCCAGGACCTTCAGGAATAATCCTAGAAAGTTCGCCAAAAGGGGATGAAAACAATAATTACAAAAAAAGCGAGATTACAGTGGACTGATTGACCTAACTGTTAAAGATGAACTCAGCAAGAGGTAAAAGTGAAGAGCCGCCCTCCTGCTGAACCACAACCAAATACCTTTGTCTAACAACTGGTTTCAGGGTGAAGGCAGAGGAAAATAACAAGTTAATCCCCAGTTTCTTACAAAAATGTCTCCAAAATTTGTAGATAAATTGAACTCCTCTATACGACATGATATTAGGAGGAAATCCATGCAATCTCATAACGTGACAAATAGACAACCTAGAGAGTGTCGGTGCATTAGCTAACCCTGATAAAGGAATAAAATGAGCCTGTTTACAGAATCAGTCAACTACCACCCAAATTACATATTTCCTACCATACAGAAGGTAATCTGTTGTTATGACTGAATCATAACATTCTCACTGGGATGGACAAATCAAGGGAGATGTAAAAACAGCAATCCACAAACATGAAGTGTGTGTAGCCACAAATGGAGTACTATATTCATAATTAATTTAAAATAAGTATTTTAGTATTTTTATTAGTACAAACAATGCAAATAAAAAAAAAAAATAATATATATATATATATATATATATATATATATATACATACGGTATATATATATATACTGTGATAACACGCTCCGGGATCGCCTTTGCTGGATTCAAAGGGCACGTATTCACCTCAGGCAGACAGCCGAATTCAAGGTGTAACTGACGCTTGGTCAGGTTTATTGCAGTGAAGCATAACCAAAAGAAAAAAAACACCAACAAAATAAATCCTTTCCTGTCCGGCGCCAACTATACAGGATGATATCCTAACTACCAACTGGAGGGCTTCTCCCTTCCAGCTAAACCATACAGACATCAAGCATTGCTCCAACTTACGAGTGTCTCCTACACACACAGGCTTACTGTGTTGCCCAGATGGAGACCCTCCCCCAACTTCCCAGATTCCTTTTACCTCCGTCCTTCACATCCCATTAATCCATTAGTAGCCAGGTGATCCTGACCAGGCTAAGTCACATAGGACCGATACCGGGGTGAGATATACCTGCCCTCATCCACTAATCCCACATGAGTCTCACATATCCCCCCCCTCTGCTCAGACCACTGCAGCTGAGCAACGGCACCCACAAAACAGTGCACACGAGACAGGGCGTCAGCATTCCCCATCCGCACCCCCGGGCGGTGCTCCACTGTAAAACGGTAGGCCTGAAGTGCAAGGAACCACCGGGTCACTCGGCCATTCCGTTCCCTATTCAAGTGCATCCACTTGAGAGGGGCATGGTCAGTGATCAGCCAGAACTTCCTTCCAATCAAGTAATAGTTAAGGGACTCTAGAGCCCACTTAATGGCTAAGCATTCTTTTTCCACTATGGCATAGTTGCGTTCATGCTTATTAAGTTTCCGACTAAGATAAAGGACCGGATGTTCCTCTCCATCCTTCAGTTGTGACAATACAGCCCCTATACCGGCATCAGAAGCGTCCGTTTGGACCACAAACTCGCTGCGGAAATCAGGAGTCATTAGCACAGGTTGAGAGCAAAGAGCTAGTTTTAAGTTATGGAAGGCTTCTTCGGCTGACGAGGTCCATTTGATCATGACAGAGTCTTTCCCTTTGGTAAGATCCGTCAGGGGAACAGCGGTAGCCGCAAAATTGGGAATGAACCGTCGGTAGTAGCCGGCTATTCCCAAAAAAGCTCTCACCTGCTTCTTGTTGACTGGTTGCGGCCAGTTCTGAATGGCCTGTATCTTGTCAATCTGGGGTTTAACAATTCCCCTCCCAATTACGTATCCCAAATACCGGGCTTCTTCCAGCCCGATATGACATTTCTTGGGGTTTGCTGTTAGACCCGCCTCCCGCAGGTCCTCAATCACGGCCTGTAGTTTCTGGAGGTGCGTCTCCCAGTCCAGGCTGTATATGACTATGTCATCCAAATACGCAGAAGCATAGTGCCTATGGGGCCTCAGGACTCGGTCCATCCACCTTTGAAAGGTTGCCGGTGCCCCGTGTAGTCCAAACGGCATATACACATACTGGTATAAACCTTCCGGTGTAGAAAACGCAGTTTTCTCTTTAGCGGCCTCTGTTAGCGGGATCTGCCAATAGCCCTTCGTTAAGTCTACGGTCGTGATATACCGGGCTTTTCCAAGCCGATCTATTAATTCATTGACCCGTGGCATAGGGTATGCATCAAATTTGGAGACCGCATTTAATCTCCTGAAGTCATTGCAGAATCGAATGGAGCCGTCTGGTTTCGGTATTAACACAATCGGACTCGACCAGGCACTATGCGATTCCTCGATTACACCTAACTCTAACATGGTCTTCACTTCTCGGGAGACAGCTTGCCGCCGAGCCTCCGGTATTCGGTAGGGCTTTACCTGCACTGTTACCCCAGGCTCTGTTATGATGTCATGTTTAATGAGTGGTCTGCCCGGGCTTTTCCGAGAAAAACTCGTGATTGTTGATTACAAACTGCTTGACGTCTGTCTTTTGCCGCTCCGACAGAGTCTCCGCAGTCCCGACCTCCGGTATGGTCTGCTTGCAGACCGGAAGGGCCAGACCTGCTGACAGAGCTGGACGGTCCTTCCAGGGTTTTATCAGATTCACGTGATAAATCTGTTCAGGCTTCCTTTTACCAGCCTGGTACACTTTGTAGTTTACCTCACCCACCCGTTCCATAATTTCAAAGGGGCCTTGCCACTTTGCCAAAAATTTGCTTTCTGCCGTGGGGACCAGGATCAACACCCTATCTCCGGGTGCAAAAGTACGGATCTTGGCCCCCCTATCATAAATCCTTTTCTGTGCTCCTTGAGCCTGTATCATATGCTCTTTAACGATGGGCATCACAGCCGCAATACGGTCCTGCATTTGGGTTACATGGTCTATTACGCTTTTGAATGGGGTGACCTGTCCCTCCCAGGTTTCTTTAGCGACATCTAACAGTCCACGGGGACGTCGGGCGTACAGAAGCTCGAAAGGAGAGAACCCGGTGGAAGACTGGGGCACCTCCCTTATGGCAAAAAGCAAATACGGGAGTAAGTAGTCCCAGTTCTTCCCATCCTTGTCTATCGCCTTACGGAGCATCTGTTTCAAAGTTTTGTTAAACCGTTCGACCAGTCCGTCCGTTTGAGGGTGATACACGGAGGTGCGTAACTGTGCTATTTGTAACAGCCTGCAGAGTTCTTTCATTACTTTGGACATAAAGGGGGTTCCTTGGTCTGTGAGTATTTGTTTTGGGACACCAACCCGACTAAACACATGGACCAGCTCCTTGGCAATGGTCTTGGTGGCCGTGCTACGCAAAGGGAAGGCCTCGGGGTAACGAGTGGCATAATCCAAGATGACAAGGATGTGCTGGTGTCCTCGTGCAGACTTGGGGAGGGGTCCAAGTAAATCCATCCCAATTCTCTCAAATGGGATCTCGATGATAGGCAGAGGTACTAAGGGGCTACAGAAACAGGGCCTAGGTGCAGACAATTGGCAGTCGGGACAAGACTCACAATAGGTGCGAATATCGTGATGCATGCCTGGCCAAACAAAACAGTGTAATATCCTTTCGGTAGTTTTCTGGACCCCCAGGTGTCCCCCCATCACGTGTCCATGTGCCAGGTCCAGCACTCTCCGCCTGTAGGCTCTCGGCACAACCAATCATTGTACTGTCATCCCCCTTCTTCTCTATCTGATAGAGAAAGTCATTCTCCAGTGCCATGTAGGGGTAAGACAGCCTAGTACCTGCATCCACCTGCACCCCATTTATCATTTTAACATTTTTTATAGCCTGAGAAAGGGTAGGATCTCTCACTTGCTCACTTTGGAAGCCCTCTTTCTGGACTTCCGAATTCAGCCAAGAGGAAGGGGGACAGCCACCTGTGTCCGCCTCTGCCCCGGGTTCATCGGAATCACCCGCCAGAACTGAAAAGGGGAACTGGGGGTTGTTTTCAGCGGATTACTCCTCTGAACCCTCTTGTGGGGCATCCTCTAGTGGCTCCGGGCCCACACTAGGTGTGGGAGAAGGATCATCCGTGCGGCTACCCTGGGGTACTAATTGGTTCTCCCACAACTGCCAAAAGTGGGGAAAATCCCTGCCCAAAATGACATCATGTAATAACTCTGAGACTAGTCCCACCTGATGATGCACAGACCCATAGGGCGTAGTAATGCAGGAGACCGTTGTGAGGTACGAGCAGGTGTCTCCATGTACACATGTCACAGAAAATGTATCTGACGGTCCCATCGGGACTGTTACCAGACTGGCCTTTACCAGAGTCACCACACTCCCCGAGTCCAACAGCGCAACAACAGTATTGCCATCAATGGACACTTCACACAGGTGTTTTTTTATATCGCCTTGACATGCAGCAACACACACTACCCGTGCAACCATAGCCCTGCGTTTTTCAAAGTCCATGACATCGCACTGCATCGGTTCTGTAGTTAGTGGGCAGTTCGCAGCAATGTGGCCCACCTCCTGGCAGCGGAAACACCTCACGGGCCCCTTGCTAAGACCATAGTTTGTCACCTTAGCCCTCACAGGGCCAGCAGACCTGTTTTCCTCCTCCACTGCCTTAGGATATTTTCCTCCTCCCCATGACCCTGGAACAGTCTTACCAGATCCTCGTCGAGAAGGGGAAGAGCGAGGATGTGTAGCATCGTCCATAAGTCCTTCTGCCAAGGAATAACGCTCCACTAGATCCACTAGCTGATCCGCTGTCGTGGGGTTTCCATGGCTTACCCACTTTCTCAGAGATGGCGGTAGAGCTCTTAGGTACTTCTCGAGGACAATTCTTTGTATCATCTCTGGCGCTGTCAAAACCTCGGGCTGTAGCCATTTCTTGGTCAAGTGAATAAGGTCGAACATCTGTGACCGTGGTGGTTTATCGGTGAACTCTCTGTGCTCGCGCGGCCGTCGTCACTCCCAGCCGGGCAAGGATCTCGGCTTTTAGTTTATCAAAGTCATGCGCTGCTTCAGGCTCGAGATCAAATTAGGCCTTTTGGGCCTCACCTGCCAAAAACGGGGCAAGCAAGCCGGCCCATCGCTCCTTTGGCCACTTTTCCCGCTCCGCCGTCCGTTCAAACATGGTCAGGTAAGCTTCCACATCGTCCTCTGTGGTTAATTTCTGCCAGCACCGACTCACATGAATCACCCTCTGGTCAGCCTCCGCATTACCCTCAGGTACAGTCGCCAAACACTGCGCCACCTGCTGCAAAAGTTGGCGGTCTCTACCAGTCGTTTCCACCAGTTCCTTCAACTGTGCCGACATCAAGCGATTAGCTTCTTGCTGCACAGCTGCGGATTGTACCAGCGCTTTCACCACGTCATCCATTATGATGCGCTTTAACGTGCTGCCCGCATTCTCCACCACAATGTGATAACACGCTCCGGGATCGCCTTTGCTGGGTTCAAAGGGCACGTATTCACCTCAGGCAGACAGCCGAATTCAAGGTGTAACTGACGCTTGGTCAGGTTTATTGCAGTGAAGCATAAACAAAAGAAAAAAAACACCAACAAAATAAATCCTTGCCTGTCCGGCGCTAACTATACAGGATGATATCCTAACTACCAACTGGAGGGCTTCTCCCTTCCAGCTAAACCATACAGACATCAAGCATTGCTCCAACTTACGAGTGTCTCCTACACAGACAGGCTTACTGTGTTGCCCAGATGGAGACCCTCCCCCAACTTCCCAGATTCCTTTTACCTCCGTCCTTCACATCCCATTAATCCATTAGTAGCCAGGTGATCCTGACCAGGCTAAGTCACATAGGACCGATACCGGGGTGAGATATACCTGCCCTCATCCACTAATCCCACATGAGTCTCACAATACATAGAGGAAATAAAAAACACTGAGAGAAGGTATATTCAGGGAAGTCCAAATAAATCTCCAAGATTTGGAATTCAGCATATGAAATAAATAACTAGATGTTACAATTCCATAAATAGTGTGGTCATAACAATATAAGAGACAGACATGCAGATGTTAAATATAAAAAGCTGTAACCTATTGTATATTGATGCAATTATAGCATTCATTATGCTTATAATATATAAACATATGTACCATACAAATTCATTATCTTTGATTATAAAAGGCACCAGTCACAATATGTAGTACTAATAGTACAATTTCTTACCCATGGTATGTAGAATGCTGACACCAGGAGTAAGGGGGAGACCCCAACAAATGTTTCACGTATGCTTTCTCAAAGGGAGTGAGTAAGAAAGTCTTAATCGAAGAGCTTGGATTCAAGACAACATTCATCCAGAAATATAGCCAGCAGTGAGGCATATGAGTAGTGAGTATAAATAGCCCCTTCCAAAATGTGATTTGGCAAACGAAACGAGAAAGTGCGCACACCTGAATAGAAATGAGACAGTAAGGTATAGAATATAAAAGAAAGACTAGAGCACCTTCAGCAGTTGAACCAACACAAAACAGCCTGTGGTCCTACCAAGAGGTAAACCGACCAACAACCAGAGATCACCAGTTTGAACCCAGGTGGGCAGCCATGACAATACCCCCCCATGTACGAGGGTCCACTGGACCTTATGAAATCTTGAATGATGTTGATGGAACATACTTATTGGGTGATCATCATGAAGATCCTTTTAATTGACATCAGATCCACATCAGTAATGTCCCAAGGACTAGGCGTCCCCACAAATCTCTTTAGAAGGGTAGAATGGAATGAGTTGATTTTCCAAGCTACAGGGGGTTGAAGCATAACTGTTACTGGATTCAAAACTTTAGTAATCCTGCAAGGATCTACAAATTTGGGAGCAGATTTCCTAGAGACCACTTTGAGCCATTCATTTTAAGAGGACAACCATACTAACTCCCTCACCCTAAAGATAGGAGCCATTACACTCTGCACTCTACTTAATCCAATCCAATAATATTGGTTTCAGAAACAGCGATCTTATCAGGTCATCGTAAATGAGACAGAGAGCAGAGAGGAATGCCTTTGGCCAAATCTGGAGAATCCTAAAGGCACCGTCACACTTAGCGATGCTCCAGCGATCCCACCAGCAATCTGACCTGGCAGAGATCGCTGGAGCTACATGGTCGCTGGTGAGCTGTCAAACAGGCAGCTCTCCAAAGCAATCAGAGATCAGCCACCAGCCATCAGCAACCCGTGTAACGACGTTGTGCTTGGCAAAGCGCTTTGCTTATAGTTACCCGATGTGTACCTTGGCTCTATGTGTAGGGAGCAGGGAGACGGCTTCTAGTAGCTGTGGACGCTGGTAACCAAGGTAAATATCGGGTAACCAGGCAAAGCCTTTGCTTGGTTATCCGATGTGTACCTTGGTTACCAGCGTCCGCAGAAGCCGGCTCCCTGCTCCTTGCACATTCAGATCGTTGCTCTCTCGCTGTCAAGCACAGCGATGTGTGCTTCACAGCGGAAGAGCAATGACCAAAAAAGGGTCCAGGACATTCAGCAACGATCGGCGACCTCACAGCAGGGGCTGGATATCACACACAGCGACATCGCTAGCAAGATCGCTGTTGCGTCACAAAAAACGTGACTCAGCAGCGATGTAGCTAGCGATGTCGCTTAGTGAGATGTGGCCTTTTGGCAGGGAAAAAGCCCAAGCCTGTGGATCACCACTTAGCAAAAAAATAAATAATGTCTTCTTGATAACTTTTGGACCCAGAGGATACATAAATAAAAGTCTAACTTTATTGAAGCAGAAACAATAGAGAACTTACTTCTGTCACTGTTAAAGCAATCTGGTATCTTTACTTAGGTGCCAACAAAATACACTGATGAACACAATCACTAGTTGCAGACAAACATGCGTGCTGCTCCTGGTCCCTAATTTCAGCTACCTTCAGTGACCAGGCCTGTAGTTGTATGGCCAAGGAGCAAATGGGATCCATAATGAAGCCCCCAGAATGCACCAAATGGGCTGGCTATAATATTACGACTGAACCCTAACACTCTCATGGGGATGAATAAACCAGGAGAAATGTAAAACCAGAAATCCACAGGTCCCAAAACAGGCTAGTACTTGTACTAGACCTGACTCTGAGTTTGCCTGACAGCGGAGGTTAGGCCTATAAAATTACGTAATGGCGCCACCACTCATTGATGGCTGACCCTTAGGGGTACTTTGCACGCTGCAACATCGCTAGCCAATGATAGCGATGCTGAGCGTGATAGTACCCTCCCCCGTCGCTCATGCGATATCTTGTGATAGCTGCCGTAGTGAACATTATCGCTACGGCAGCTTCACACGCACTTACCTGGTCGATGACGTCGCTGTGACAGCTGAAGAATCCCTCCTTCAAGGAGTATTTAAACAAGAGACTAGGAGTAATTTCACATTTAAAATTTTTTTTATTTATTTTTTTATTATTATGATTAAGTACAAAAAAGGTGAAAAAGTTTTTTTACCAAACATATACAGAACACGTTAAAAAATGCAGTGTTACAAGATGTTGACACACAAAGATGTGTAGGACGATAGCGCTTGATTAGAAGTATTGAATAATTTTCAATAATGAATAATATATATTATAATTTCATAAGACTCCTTCAAATACAAAAGGTAGAAATTTTAGCCATGAATATACATATCGTTTGTACTATGCTAGATTGTGAATGGGTATCCTGTTAACAGCCTTAGATTGATACATGGATGTACATTTGCCACAATGTGTGGGTAATGCTTAAATAGCGTATGCTATATTGTATAGGGATAACCAACTAGCTGAAAAACCGCGATTGCAGCCTGAATGGCCACATTACGTGGATTACTAAATGGTTGAATAGAAGTTTTTCAATCAACATAAATTGTAACCTCCACAGCTACAGCCGCAGTTTGATCAGTGCAGAGTATCGTGCAAAAAAACATCACCGTTCTGCAAACGACCAGAGATTTTTCTTTTTACCTCTACCACAATCTTAACGCCTTGCACCAAATGACAGTGACTCAGATTAATCAGTCATTTAATTATGTATAAATTTGCATTTGTCGCACTTTGTAGATAGTGTTTTTAAATACCATGTATTTTCCCTATAGAGATAGCTAATTGGCTGATAACAGCGATTGTAGCTTTGAGCAGCCAAACTCTGTGGTTTGCAAAATGATTAGAGGTGAGTATGGATCGCCACAGATTATGACCTCCAAAGCTACCACCACATTTACATTGATACAATATATCATGCAATAAAAATCATCTCCATTCTGCCAGTAGCAGGGAAGTCAATCTGCTATAATCTCATAACCATGCGATCAGCACACTCCTCCACTACCATTACTGCCACTGCAGGCTATTTTAGAGACACAGTGTACTCATAGTGTTTTAAATAGCATGTATTTTCCCTATAGAAATAGCTAATTGGCTGATAACAGCGATTATAGCTTTGAACAGCCAAACTCCGTGGATTGCAAAAAAAAAAAATAGTTAGAGGTGAGTTCCAGTCACCACAGATTGTGACCTCCAAAGCTACCACCGCATTTACATCAATACAATATGTCATGCAATGGAAATCATCTCCATTCTGCGAGTAGCAGGGAAATCAGTCTGCTATAACCTCATAGCCATGCGATCAGCACACTGTGATCACTACCATTACTGCCTCTGCAGGCTATTAGTTACAATTTAGAGACACAGTGCACTCATGCCAGTGAATGGCTATAGCAGTGGTTCAAAATAATCAATTAAAGTCATATGGTTGTGCTAGAAACATGGAAACCCATAATTGCATGGTAAATAGTGATATGAATTACCAGATTGAGAAGGAGTCATTCAAGGGCAAATCGTCCTATACCCCTATGTACATTTCACAGTTATAGCTTCCTCAGGGGTACTTGTACTAGACCTGACTCTGAGTTTGCCTGACAGCGGAGGTTAGGCCTATAAAATTACGTAATGGCGCCACCACTCATTGATGGCTGACCCTTAGGGGTACTTTGCACGCTGCAACATCGCTAGCCAATGATAGCGATGCTGAGCGTGATAGTACCCTCCCCCGTCGCTCATGCGATATCTTGTGATAGCTGCCGTAGTGAACATTATCGCTACGGCAGCTTCACACGCACTTACCTGGTCGATGACGTCGCTGTGACAGCTGAAGAATCCCTCCTTCAAGGAGGCGGTGCATTTGGCGTCACAGCAACGTCACCGCGAAGTCACTAATCGGCCGGCCAATAGAAGCGGAGGGGCAGAGATGAGTGGGATGTAAACATCCCGCCCACCTTCTCCCTTCCGCATTGCCAGTGGACGGCGGGCGCAGGTAAAGAGATGTTTGTCGCTCCTGCGGCTTCACACACAGTGATGTGTGGAGCTGCAGGAACGACAAACAACATCGCACCTGCGGACGCACCGACATTATGAAAATGAACGACGTGACACAGATCACCGATTTTTGACCGTTTCACGCATCTTCATCTTCTCTCCTAGGCTTTACACATTGCGATGTCATTACCGGCATCGGATGTACGTCACTTTCGATTTGACCTCGACGATATCGCAGTGGCGATGTCACAACGTGCAAAGTACCCCTAAGTGTCTTTAACTTTACCCTAAGCTATAAACCAAATGTAACACAAAAACAATAATAAACATAACTGAAGTGCACACAAAGAGAGGGTGAGACATGGAATAGGTACGTGTAAACACAGTTGTAAAGAAATGATGGAATAACTGAATATGTGGAAACACTCCCAAACCTAAATCAAACAAAATAAGAGATATTAACTGCTTTCGCCGTCCACTGGCATCTCTGGTTGGCTGCAGACAGACTTCGCCCCCACCCTCTCTGACAGCATCTGATTCGATGGAATCACACATACTGTCTGCATCCTTTTACTGTTGTAAAATAAAAAAAATGTGCGGTCCGCCCATATATTGATACTAGCACAGATAAAACTCACGGCTACAGGCTCCATCCCCCAGCCGTGCACTTATCTTGGCTGTGTATCGAACTAAGAGGAACCTGCTGTGACTTTTTTTAGAACAATATTTAAATACATAAGCAAACTTTCAAAAGCGCCATGTGGTTCCACCCAATTTTGATACCTAGCCAAGATAACGCTGACAGCTAGGGGCTGATATTCTCAGGCTGGGGAGGCCAATAAATAGCAGCCTGTAGCCACCCCAAAATTTTAGCATCCATTAGATGCGACAATCCCAGTGCTTTACCCAGCTCATCCTGGTTGCCCTGTTGCATTGGCAATCAGGGTAATAAGGGGTTAATGTCAGCTCACAGCTGTCACTAAGCCCCCCAATACTAATCTGTAAGTGAAATTAAATAAACACAAACACCAAAAAAATCCTTTATTTGAAATAAAATACAAGAAAAAACAACCTCTTTCACCACTTTATTAATCCCCAAAAAAACAAGGTCCCATGATGATTCCAGCTCTGCTACATTTGAACTGGTTTACGTCAGACCTGGGTCTTTTAGAGATTAATAAAGTAGTGGAAGAGGGTTGTATTTTTTTATTTTATTTCATATAAAGGATGTTCGTGGTGTTTGTGTTTATTTCTTTTCACTTACAGATTAGTAATGGGGAGGTCTCATAGACCCTCTTCATTACTAATCTGGGCTTATTGGCAACTATGAGCTGTCATTAACCCCTTATTACCCCAATTGCCATCGCACCACGGCAATCAGGAAAAGCCGGATAAAGTTCTGGGATTAGTGCATCTAGTGGATGTGGCAATCCTGGGTGGCTGCAGGCTGCTACTTTTAGGCTGGGCTCTCCCGACCTGAGAATACCAGCCCCTAGCTGTTGGGCTTTATGTTGGCTGGGTATCAAAATTGGGGGGGACCACACACCGTTTTTTAAATTATTTATTTATTTATTTATTTATTTAAATAATAATTAACAAAAAAGCAGCAAGTAGTTCCTCTTATTTTGAAACACAACCAAATGCATGTATGGCGCTGCTGCAGCCTGTAGCCATGGGCTTTATCTGTCCTAATATCAATATATGGGAGGACCGCAAGACAGTTTTTTAATGTATTGCTTTACACCAGTATAAGGACTCAGACAGCATGTGTGATTCCAACCAATCACAGATGCTGTCAGAGAGGGTGGGGCGCTGTCTGACTGCAGCCAATCAGAGACACTGATGGGCGGGGAAAGCAGTGAATATGTATGAGGGATAATGAGCAGCCCTGGAAATAGCATTTCAGCCGTGGAGAGAATATGTAAGTATGTCCTGCTTTACCATTTTACTTCCTTTTTTTACAGGGATTTCCCTGGCCAATCACAGCCATTCCAGTGCTTGACATGGTTGTGATGGAGCCGAGAGAAGATGATTTCTGCAAACCGAACATGTACTAATCAAAACTGAAAATTTCCGACTTTTCGGTCAAATGTTCGGTTTTCTGATCATGACCCGATCCCATCAAAGAAAGTATGATCAAAATTGCTCATCTCTATTCACAAGCCGATACAAAATCTTAATATCAATAAGTATTCACAGATGGCCAGGAAAATAACCTAGCAATAATTTTCTGCAAAGCCAAGACATCCAGATGACAGAAGTATGAAACTTTTGCAACAGATGCAATCTTAGGTACACAGGTACAATAATATGAAGCCTGGAGTGGCAGAAGAGGCCTATAATTGAACTTGATGGATCTCAACTTCTAAACCCGAAGATACCACAGAAATCCCAATGCCTTTAGGGAAAATGTAGATGGAGAATCTGGAAGATATAAGAAACTGAATTTAAACTGTGTGCCAATCCATCAGCTTTCATATTCTTGGACAACGGCCTGAATGTGATAGAGAAGTTTAATTTAGGCAAAATTAAGGAACATCTGGTTTATCTATGAGTTAGTCATTTAGCTGATTCAATATAAACTAAATTCTCATGGTCAGTGACCACAGTAACTTGATTATCTGCTCTCGCCAAAAAATGCCTCCATTTCTCAAAAGCTAATTTAATAGCGAATAACTCACGATTCCCCACATCATAAAATATTTCAGCAGAAGTAAAATACACATTACTGCAACTTAGGCCTGAAACACACATCCGTGAAACACGTGCGTGTTTGGTCCGTTTCCGTGTATACTGGAGACACGGCCAAACGTGCACCAATGTTACTATATCTCAGCGGTTACAATTGCGTTTTTGGTGATGTCCGTGAGTCCGTCTCCGTGATACGTTTTTTGGTCCGTGTCTCACGCCAGCATGTCCGTTTTCTGCACGCAACATGCAGCACGGACCCAATGAAAGTCAATGGGTCTGTGCGCACGTCCGAGTGACACGGACGCATCTCTGTTTGCTCCCTGTACGTTTTGTGCTTTTTTCATGTGATATCGGTCTTTTTTCTTTTTCTGTTTCGTTCTCTCCCTCAGCCCGTCGGTCGGTCTCTATGTCTGTCGGTCGGTTTCTCTGTCTTATCTGTCCCTCTAGCTGTCTGTCGGTCAGTTCCCCCCCCTCTCTCATACTTACCGTTCACCGATCTCCGGCGCGGCGCTGCACGGCTGTTATAATAACTCCGGCGGCTTTTACTATTTTGAAAAAGCCGGCCGCCCATTAATCAATCTCGTATTCCCTGCTTTCCCCGCCCACCGGCGCCTGTGATTGGTTGCAGTCACACACGCCCACCATGCTGAGTGACAGCTGTCTCACTGCACCCAATCACAGCAGCCGGTGGGCGTGTCTATACTGTGCAGTGAAATAAATAAATAAATAATTAAAAAAACCGGCGTGCGGTCCCCCCCCATTTTAATACCAGCCAGATAAAGCCATACGGCTGAAGGCTGGTATTCTCAGGATGGGGAGCTCCACGTTATGGGGAGCCCCCCACCCTAACAATATCAGTCAGCAGCCGCCCAGAATTGCCGCATACATTATATGCGACAGTTCTGAGATGAGATGATAAATGAGATGAGTAGCGCGATCAGCTGCTGTCAGTCAGGTAACTCGCGGCCACCGCTGGATCCAGCGGTGGCCGCGGGTAACCTCAGTGACAGCAGCTGATCGCGCTACTCATCTCCTTAGCTGTCAGCAGCCGCCCAGAATTGACGCATACATTATATGCGACAGTTCTGGGGCTGTACCCGGCTCTTCCCGATTTACCCTGGTGCGTTGGCAAATCGGGGTAATAAGGAGTTATTGGCAGCCCATAGCTGCCAATAAGTCCTAGATTAATCATGTCAGGCGTCTCCCCGAGATTATTTCCATGATTAATCTGTAAGTGACAGTAAAAAAACACACACACCCGAAAAATCCTTTATTAGAAATAAAAAACACAAACAAATTCCCTCATTACCAATTTATTAACCCCGACAAACCCTCCATGTCCGGCGTAATCCACGGACCTCCAGCGTCGCTTCCAGCTCTGCTGCATGGAGGTGACAGGAGCAGCAGAATACACCGCCGCTCCGGTCACCTCCACACAGCTAAGGAGATGAGTAGCGCGATCAGCTGCTGTCACTGAGGTTACCCGCGGCCACCGCTGGATCCAGCGGTGGCCGCGAGTTACCTGACTGACAGCAGCTGATCGCGCTACTCATCTCATTTATCATCTCATCTCAGAACTGTCGCATATAATGTATGCGGCAATTCTGGGCGGCTGCTGACTGATATTGTTAGGGTGGGGGGCTCCCCATAACGTGGAGCTCCCCATCCTGAGAATACCAGCCTTCAGCCGTATGGCTTTATCTGGCTGGTATTAAAAAGGGGGGGGGGACCGCACGCCAGTTTTTTTAACTATTTATTTATTTATTTCACTGCACAGTATAGACACGCCCACCGGCTGCTGTGATTGGGTGCAGTGAGACAGCTGTCACTCAGCGTGGTGGGCGTGTGTGACTGCAACCAATCACAGGCGCCGGTGGGTGGGGAAAGCAGGGAATACGAGATTGTTTAATGAGCGGCCGGCTTTTTCTAATTTGTGAACGCCGTGCAGCGCCGGTGATCGGGGAACGGTGAGTATGAGAGAGGGGGGGACACTTCAGTCACTCGGGGGATTAGCGGTCACCGGTGAATCCTTCACAGGTGACCGCTAATCAGTACACGGCACAAAGACAGAGCCGCGGCATGAGAATGAAGTCGGGTGAAGTTCACCCGAGTTCATTCTCATCCCGCTACTCTGTCTTCCGACATGTAGTAACAACATTTTGCATCACACACGTACATTTCACACGGACAACACACACACATGTCAGTTATTTCACTCACGCACACACGGACATTCCACACGCACATACGGCTAGCATACGGGATACACACGCAGTCCACACATACCATAAAAACGGACCTAAAAAACGGAAAACAGACCCGAAAAACGGCCCGTTTTACACGGACGTGGTTTTCACGGATGTGTGGCGGAGGCCTTAGTCAGAGTTTTGGAACCCTGAGATAAACTCACCCCTACCCTGACCTCTGAAGCATCCACCTCTACAATGAAAAGTTCTTGGAGATCAGGTTGCATTAGAATAAGAGCAGACTTAAAATGCTCTTTTAGTTTTTCTGAAGTCAATAATAGCAAGTGGTAACCAAACTTTGAGATCTGCCCTCTTAGGTGGGAGGTCAGTAATCTGGGAAAAACCCTTAGTGAATTCACTATAATTTTTGGTGAATCCTAGAAAACAGTACAAAGCTTTCAGATCACCAGTTTGGAGCCAATCTACACTTTTTATGGCACTTGGGACTCCACTTAAGGCCTCCTTCACACATCTGTGTCTCCGGTACATGTGAGGTCTGTTTTCACATGTACAGGAGGAGACACTGGTACCTGTAGACTCATTAAAATCAATGAGTTTGCGCACACGTGCGTGCTTTCCCATGGACCGTGTGTCTGAGTAGAGCATATATGTGTCCGTGTGCTCCACAAGTAGACATGTCCATTTTTCTCCGGCAGCACGGGTGTCACACAGACCACACGGACGCACACTGATGTGATCCGTATGACCTCAGTGTGACATGTCCCGGAGAAAACCACGTTTCTGTGAAATAAAATTAATTTCTATACTCCCCTTCTCCAGCACTGCTGTCACTTGCTTCCGACGCCCCTAATTATACTCATTGCATATTCACTGCATTGAGGATTGGAAGCAGCAGCAGCGCCAGACACAGGAGCACCATGGACAGGTATCGAAATTCATGCTGTCTGTGTGCTATGCAGATGTCACATGGATAGCACACTGACAGCACACGCTGAGCACACACATGGACACATGCACACACATACGCACCTACACCATGGACTTGCAAAACGTGTATGTCTTGCACGAATGTGTGAAAGAGGCCTCTGAGAGCAGGCTTTTGCTATGCAAGCTGAAAGCAGTATGCTGTAAGGGTTACAAAACAAAAAGCAAATAAAGCAACTCTTCCTCTCTTACATGTATGGGTGCTATTGTTTACTTAAACTAATGGCTTTGATACCCTGTGAATAACATTGCAGGACTAGAAAGGCACGTGCATGGGAATTCAATATGCTTCCTGCTGTGATGGACACCTGACTGTCAATGTGCAATCTCTATTAAGAGCCTCATGTAGGCATCAAAGCTTTCCCATCTCATCTACATGCTTAAAACACATTTCTTTGACTATGTGAGAGTGGCCACAGCCAGTAATCTAAGTGATACACCATCGGCTTCAGAATCTCCTTGCCTACATAATGTTGCTGTCAGATGAGGTAGCAAAACCTGCTGAGAGTTTCCCTTTGCCAATCTCCTTCTGACCTCTAAGGTCACACTACCAGTTCCTGCTGTTACCCTCATGTTACCATGAGTCCTATTTCTTGATGACTGCTGACATGACAGATGTCCAGAAGGCAGCCGTTGACACACTCCACAAGGAGGGCAAACCACAAAAAGTCGTTGTTAAAGAAGCTGGCTGTTAACAGAGTGCTGTATCCAAGCATATTAATGGAAAGTTGTGTGGAAGGAAAAAACGTAGTAGAAAGAGATGCACAAGCAACCAAGATAACCACAGCCTTGAAAGGATTGTTAAGAAAGGAGCATTCAAAAATTTGGGAGAGATTTACAAGGAGTGGACTGCTGCTGGAGTCAGTGCTTCAAGAGCCACCACACACAGACGTATCCAGGACATGGGCTACAAGTGTCACATTCCTTGTGTCAAGCCACTCATGACCAATAGACAACGCAAGAAGCGACTTACCTGGACCAAAGAGAAAAAGAACTGGACTGTTGCTCAGTGGTCCAAGGTGTCGCTTTTAGATTAACCCCTTAACGACCATGGGCAGTAAACTTACGTCCTAGTGGTCATAGTGTTACTGCCTGTGGTCTGCGGCAAGCAGCTTGCAGTGATTGGCGCACATCTCAGCTGATTTTTACAGCTGAGATGTATGCCTGTCAGGAATGACCAGAATCGTTATCCCCCATGCCATTTAACCCCTTAAATGGCGCTGTCAGTATGTAACAGCGCCATTATAATGGCATTGGCGGTAAACATTTACTCACTGGCTGATACCAGAAGTCACATGACGTGATCACTTGACTTCCAGTTGTTGTCATGGTAGCACAGAGTCATGTGATGACACCTGTAGCTCACATGATTCACTTCCTGCCTCACATAGCCGAGAGCTGGGTGAGACAGCTTAGGAGAATATCTGCTGTTCACAGCTGTGTAGCTGTGATCAGCAGATATGGCAGAGCGATCAGACAGCTGATCCATATAGTAAAATAAAAAAAAGTAAAAAAAAAGTTTTAAAAAATAAAAAAACCTAAAAGTTTAAATCACTCCCCTTTTGCCCCATTGAAAATTAAAGGATTAAAAAAATAAAAACTATACACATATTTGGTATTACCGCATTCAGAAATGCCCGATCTAGCAAACTATAAAATCAATTATTCTGATCGGTAAACGGCATAGCAGCAAAAAAAATCCAAACGCCAAAATTCTTTTTTGGTAGCCACAAATTTTGCGCTAGATGCAATAACAGGCGATCAAAAAGTAGCATCTGCGCAAAAATTGTACAGTTAAAAACATCAGCCTAAGACGCAAAAAATAAGCCATAACTGAGCCATAGATCCCGAAAAATGAGAACGCTATGGGTCACGGAATATGGTGTAAAATGTACACCCCTTTTTTCGGACAAACTTCTGATTTTTTTGTAGTGTAAACGTATACATGTTTAGTGTCTATAAACTCGCACCAACCTCAGACATCACACCCACACATCAGTTTTACCATATAGTGAACACAGTGAATAAAATATCTCAAAAGCAATAGTGCTATCACACTTTTTTTGTAATTTTTCCACATTTGGAATTTTTTTGCCATTTTCCAGTACACTATATGGTAAAACTTATGGTTTCATTTAAAAGTGCAGCTTGTTCCTGAAAAAATGAGCCCTCACTTGACCATATTGACTGAAAAATAAAAATGTTACGTCTCTCGGAAGAATGGTGAGAAAAAAACGGAAAGCGCAAAATCGGCCGGTCATGAAGGAATTAAAGTAAAGTTTGCATTTATTTTGGAAATCAAGGTCCCAGAGTCTACAGGGAGAGTGGAGATGCACACAATCCAAGCTGCTTGAGGTTTAGTGGGAAGTTTTCACAATCAGTGATTGATTTGGGAGCCGTGTCATCTGCTGGTGTCTACTATGTTTTATCAAGACCAAAGTCAATGCAACTGTCTACCAGGAAATTTTAGAGCACTTCATGCTTCCCTCTGCTGACCAGCTTTTTGGAGATGGAAATTTAATTTTCCAGCAGAACTTGGCACCTGTCCACATTGCCAAAAGTACCAATACCTTGTTTAATAACCACAGTATCACTGTGCTTGATTTGCCAGCAAACTTGCCTGACCTAAACCCCATAAAGAATCTATGAGGTATTGTCAAGAGGAAGATGAGAGACACCAGACCCAACAATGCAGATTATCTGAAGGCTGCTATCAAAGCAGCCTGGGCTTCCATAACACCTCAGCAGTGCCACAGGCTGATCACCTCCATGCCATGCCATATTCATGCAGTAATTCATGCTATATGAGCCCCGACCAAGGGTTGAGTGCATTTACTGTACGGACTTTACAGTAGGCGCCAACATTTCTGAGTTTAAAATAATTTTTTCAGTTGGTCTTATATAATAATCAAATTTTATGAGGGACTTTTGGTTTTTCATTGCCTGTAAGACATAATAATCAACATTAACAGAAATAAACACTTGAAATAGATCCCTATGTGTATAATGACTCTATATTATATATGTGCTTCCTTTTCTATATTGAATTGCTGAAATAAATTAACTTTTTGAGGATATTCTATTTGAGATGCACTTCTATAAAGAAGTATATTTGTGTCCGTATATAAGATATTCAGCTCACCATGTGTGCACCCACTCCTTTTAGCATCTTTCCTGGAGCACGGACAGGCACTGCCACGACCCAAAATAATCCAGAAAAAGGGGAAGGAATCCAGCTCTTCAGGTGAAAAAGACTTCAAGTTTATTTCAACATGTAAGCAAAAAAGATAGCATGACCAGCGCTACGCGTTTCAGGTGAAAAAAATCACCCTTAAGTATTTATGTCCCCTAATTAAGAGATGCGATCTCTCATTCCTGCTCTAACTGTTGAATGTGAGGAGTGTAGCTGAAGGCTAACTTATTTGACTAATACAACACATAACTACTATAATTCATGGTGCTATTCACATGCCTGTGTATTTTTGTGGATTACTTGCTCTACACCATAACACAGAAACCTTTCTAATTATGAGCCAAATCTCAGATTAAACTCACCAATTCAAGTCTATAGGTCCATTAAGAAAATCCATGCGAGATCAGACTCAAAATTTCAATCCAAAGCATGATGAAAATTACTTTGTTTTTGTGTGTGAAAAAATTAATGAATGAGCTCTAAGAAAAGCCGCGAAACAGAATAAAATAACTACATAACATATCTGTGTCACTGAATGAATCACATGGACACATCTGATATCATAAAGAAGAGATATGAGTGCAGGCTATGGGAGATGTTGTGATGTAAAAAAAAACCCCAAACATAGCACTATTAGAAAATAAAACAAGTTATCAAGATGAGTGCACACTAATTATTCTTAACTTGAAAACGTGTACCGTATATACTGGCGTATAAGATGACTTTTTACCCCCTTAAAATAATGGCTACAGTGGGGGGTCGTCTTATACGCCGGATATACAGCGGTGACTGCAATATGTTAACAAAAACCGCAGATTCGGGGAGGAGGGGACCTGTTCCTGACCTTAGGAGGGGTGGTGCCTCCTCCCCGGACCTACGGAGGCTGTGATTGGCTGACGAACGCCGCTCAACCAATCACAGCCACTGTAATGTTCCAGCCATTTAAAATGACTGAAACATTGAAATCCAGCCCTGGCCAGTGCAGCTGTAGCACTGGCCATTGGCTGGAGCTGGGTGACCTCACTGGATCACCCTCCCCCAGCTCCAATGCTCTGATTGGAGAGATCGGCCTTGTGACCGATTTCTCCAATCACAGTGGACCTGTTGCCGGTGACCGTCCCTGCAGCACGCCAGCACACTGAGCACAGTGAGTGACTGTACACAGTGCAATGGCAGGGCGACAAGCTCCGGTCCCATGCTGTTATGAGACCGGAGCATGGGACCCGGAAGTTGCCGCGCTGCCATTGCACTGTACGAAAAGCGTCCCGATCCGCCGCTGCCCTCCACGATCTGCCGCCTGTCTCCCCGATCTCCTGCCCGCACCCTCACCCCCCCACCTCCCGATCCGCTGCCGCCCTCCATCTGCCACAGTGCCACCGCTCCCCCCAATCTGCTGCCCGGCCCCTCACCTCCGTGCAGCAGATCGGAGGGAGCGGTGGCACTATGACAGATGGACAGTGAGTATATCCCAAATTCTATATTTTTAGGGCAGAAGTGGGGGGTCGTCTTATACGCCCAGTCGTCTTATACGCCGGCATATACGGTATATGCAAAAAAGACAATACGAAAGTACTGGTGCTTTTCTACTCACAGTTGTGCATCCAGTGATGGGACAAAAATCCTTGGTGAACATCGTTGATTTGGCAAAATGGACGTGTGCAGACTAGTCATGCTTCGGATTTCATCCTGCAGTCTACTTTTCTGTTGTCCGTTTTTCTCTCCACTGAGCCACAGTAAGATTTGATCACTGTCCTGGTTCTGAACACTTTCTTTATGTTCATTTCTGCCAACAAGTGTTTCCAATGCTGTATTTTAGTTGACCCTATAACCCAGCAGGTGTAACTATTTAACACTAGAAGTCCCAGAGAGGGGTCATTTAACATTTCGACCTTTGGAACCCAAAGACGGGTCGAATGACCTGAAGGATTTTAGCTAACATCCTATAATCACTGTCTTTTGTTCTGTAATTAAGGCCATTACTGTCACACCACAGGAGGTTGTTGTTTTCCATTGAGTTTAGCCATTTAGTTTCTAATTAGTTCTATTCAGTTTATTGTATGTCATTTGACCCTTTTTCAGGACTTCAGGGGGGAGCTCGAAATTTCTGGGACTTCTAGTGTTAAAGCTTCTCTGAGCTTGCATTTCCCACCAGTGATTTTTCTAAAGTTGACCCTGCTTGGAATTACAGCCTGCCTGCCTGCAGACTGTTACTTTTGGTTTATCTTATTGTTTTACTCTGCTCCTTCTCCCAGATTCTTAAGTAGGTACGCAATACCCTTGATGGCCACTCAGGGAGCAAAATTCTAAGTGGTCATCTTAGACATCCAGTTAGAGTTGTTTCAGTATGCACAGGGGTCTTTAGGTACTGTGCATCTGGGATCTTTAGTCTGTACAAGAACCGATGGGTCAGGTGCAGCAGTTTGGAGGTAGACCTTGGTTTCATTTACTTTCCACGTGTGCACTTTATTGCACATAACTAAAAATAAATACTAGAGATGAGCGTAGCTGGCAAATTTTTAATTTGGTTGTCCTTACATTTTTCCTAGGAAACTCATTTAGTGGAAAAGTTATTCTTTGCAAATTTAATATCCTCCTTATGCGCTGGATCTCTCAAAATACCATGGCATAATAAAAGTCAGATGTAAAAAATAAAAAGAATCCTTATACTCACCTTACTGCTCACCTCTCTGGCCCCTCTGCTCCTCACAGTTACCTGTCCAATTTTCACTGCATCTTCAGATCGCCACAGCTCAAGCTTGAAGAATAACCGATGTTTTAATTCTAAGGTAAAATTTGTATTCAGTGAAGACAGACTTTTGATGGGAATCTCAGTAATGGAAAAGTCTGTGTTCACGGAATGCAAATTTTAACTCTGAATTGAGACTTTTGATACTGACTGATCAATTCTGGCATTGAAAGAAGCAAATTTGTCTGATAAGATATATTATTACAAAGTTGCATATTTTCATGTGCACTATTGATTTATGAGATAAAAATTTAAAACCACGGTTACACTTTAAATCGCTATCGTGTTGAGCTGGGACTTCCGGCTTTGATGTTGCCCAAGAGGGTTCTGTGCATGATACCATGACTTTTCTTGAGCTTGCGCAGAACCAGGAGTGTACATAGAAATCATGGGACCCCATAGCAAATGTGCTAATTGGGACCCCCCCAACAAAAAATAAATAAATATTTGGCTGAGTCATATAAGAACATGTCTCACACCTTTGCAGCCCTTACAAAGTAATTTTCCTTCTATTGAAGTCCATAGAGTTCCCTTTCTTTGCACGCATAAAGTATTATGAGAACAAAAGTGCCCCACAAACACTGTATGATACCCCCTCAATGGATTCCTCCATCGTACCTTTTATATGCACAGTATGATGTCCCTACTGTATCCTCCCTCATCAACCCCAACAATGTATAATTTGCATCCACAACTATGACCCCCACACAGCCTTCCATATAGTATATTGGGCCTCACATAGTCCTTAATATAGGATAATACACATCCCATAGTGCTCAATACAGTATTATGGGTCCCACAATTCATTCCATATAGTAGAATGCACCCCTATAGTCCTCCTTACGGTATAATGGGCTCCACATTGCCTTCAATACAGTTATATAATGCACCCCATAGTCTTCCATATAGTAAAATGGGCCCCACATTGCCTTCCATGTAGTAAAAGGCACTCCCTATAGTCCTTTATATAGCATAAAGTACCCAATACTCCTTCATATATTATAATGCACCTCCATAGTCCTGCATATATCATACTGCACGCCCCATAGTCCTCAATATATTATAATGCACCCTCCATAGTTCGCCATATATTAAAATCCAACCCAAAGTCTCCCAGATAATATTATACACCCCATAGTCATTCATGTAATATAATGCACCCTATAGTCCTCCATATAGTATAAGGGGTCCCACATTACATTCCCTGTACTATAAAGCACTTCCTAGCCCCCCATTTATTATAATGCACCCTCATAGTCCTCCATATATTATAATACACACACAAGAGTCCTCTATATATTATATTGAACCTCCATAGCCCTCCATTTATTAAAAAACACACCCCATAGAAATCCATATAGTATAATGCATACCATATATTAGAATACACTCCAATAGTCCTTCATATAGTATAATGCACATCATATTTTTCCATATATTGGAATGCACCTCAATAGTCCTCCATATGTACACCCCATAGTCATCCATATAGTATTACAGTCATGGCCAAATGTGTTAGCAGGACCTTTCTAATTGTTCCTGAAAATGAAGTATTTTTCCACAAAAAGAGTACAGTTATGCATGTTTTTTACACCAAACTTTATTTCCTTTGTGTGTATTGGAACAACACAAACAAACTGAGAAAAAAGACAAATTGGTCATAATATTACACAAAATTACAAAAATGGACCAGATAAAATTGTTGTCACCCTTAATATTTTTGAAATAAATAACTGCAATCAATCAATCAATCAATCAATCAATCACTTCATATGACCATCAACAAGCTTCTTACACCTCTATTCTGGAATTTGTGACCACTTTTCATGTGTAAACTGCTTCAGGTCTCGCATATTTGAAGGATGCCTTCTCAAAACAGCAATTTTAAATTTTAAGATCTTTCCATGGGTTTTCAAAGGGATTTAGATATGGCTGGTCACTTCAGAACTCTCCAGCACCTTGTTTCCATCCAGTTCTTGGTGCTTTATGAAGTATGTTTGAGGTCATTTTCCTGCTGGAAGACCCATGACCTTGGACGCAAACCCAGCTTTTTGACACTGGTGGACACTACATTACAACCCAATCTTCAGATTTCATGATGCCCTGCACACAGTAAGGGCAATTAGTTCCAGAAGCAGCAAACAACCCCAAAACATCTTTGAAACTCCTCCATATTTGACTGTAGGCAAAGTGTTCTTTTATTTCTAGGTCACATTCTGTTTTTGGCAAACAGAATGATGTGCTTTACCAAAAAGCTCTATCTTGGTCTAATCTGTCCACAATATGCTTTCTTACTCACGTACATTTATGCAAAGTGCAGTCTAGCTTTTTTATGTCTATGTGTCAGCACTGAGGTGCTCCTGGGTCTCCTATAGCATTTCATTTCCCTCAAATTTGACCGCACTGACACTGATGCACTCTGAGCCTGCAGGACAGCTTGAATTTCTTTGGAACTTGATTGTGGCTGCTTATCCACCATCTGGACTATTCTGGAATGCAACCTTTCATCAATATTTGTCTGCTATCCCTGTTCAGGGAGGTTAGCTACAGTACCATCGTTTGTAAATTTCCTGATTATGTTGAGCACCGTGGAAAAAGGAACATCAATATCTCAAGAGATGGACTTGTAACTTTGATATTGTTGATATTATTCAATAATTTTGGTTCTCAATTTCTTATGCAGTTCTTTTCTTTTCATTGTGTTCCCCATGCTTAGTGTGGCATACAGAGACACACAACACAAACATTTAATCAACTTATCCCCATTTTATCTGTTTTCAGGTGTGATTTTCATATTGACCACACCTGTTTCTTGCCACAGATGACTTTGAAATAGCATCACATATGGAAACAAAGTTGTTTACCAACATTTTTGGAAAGGTGGCAACATTTTTGTGGGGTCCCTTTTTGAGGGTTTGGGGGGAATTCTGTCCAATTTGACTTTTTTTAGTTTTTTTGTTGTTGCATTGTTCCAATACATACAAAGGAAATAAACATGTGTATGACAAGAAAAAGGTAAATATAATAATTTTCTGGCAGAAACACTTAATTTTCTAGAACAATTTTAAGAGTGCCAACTTTTTGCCATGACTGCAAGGCTATTGGCCAAAAGTTTACTCAACACTTTAAAAAAAGAATACATTATATATATATATATATATATATATATATATATATATACACACAGCATGTACTCAGCTGTCCTCTTGTCACCACTGCTCTGGTCTCCTCAGTGTGTGTATAGTATAAGGCCAGCTCTCATGGTCTTTCATATAATTTAATGCACCCTACTTATAGTATAATGGGTCTCACATTTCCTTCCATATAGTATAATGGTCCTATAGTCCTTTATAATGTATTATGTTCTCCATTATACAGGGGTTTTGCCTGTTATCCTGGAAGTGTAAAATATTTGCCCTTATTCTCATGCGCCTGCATGACTCTTCTCAGATTTGAAGACCATACTTGGCTTTGTGTAGAGAAACTATAGAAGAGACAGCTAGTATTATATGCTGGACAGGTGGATGAAACAAATAAATATTTATCCTTAGTTTACCTCTCAGCTTACTATGAATCTTTTGTATCAGGCTCTGTCCCCTCTTATAGCAGCCTATGCATTCTCTTGTATCAGGCTCTGTCCCCTCTTATAGCAGCCTATGCATTCTCTTGTATCAGGCTCTGTCCCCTCTTATAGCAGCCTATGCATTCTCTTGTATCAGGCTCTGTCCCCTCTTATAGCAGCCTATGCATTCTCTTGTATCAGGCTCTGTCCCCTCTTATAGCAGCCTATGCATTCTCTTGTATCAGGCTCTGTCCCCTCTTATAGCAGCCTATGCATTCTCTTGTATCAGGCTCTGTCCCCTCTTATAGCAGCCTATGCATTCTCTTGTATCAGGCTCTGTCCCCTCTTATAGCAGCCTATGCATTCTCTTGTATCAGGATATGCCCCCTCTTCTATTAGGTTGTTCCATTATAGTAAAATCCAGATCACCATTACTGTGTTCAGAGCTCAGACATTACAAGGGAGACAAAATGGTCCAGCTCAAAAGAACAACTTCTTTTTTGCACTTTGTCCTTTTGTATGCTGGGACAGATAAAAATTTTATAAACGGAGAGGAGCTTTTCGGTGCCTGTCAATTTTTTGGATTCTCTACAAAGTTGCAGCTGGTAGAGAGCTGCACCAAGCAGCACGAGTGGTGGGGTGGTGCATGGGATACTGTTTATTCAAGCAACTTCTTGTTATTTAATGAGGCAGTGCTTATCTGTGTTTTTGTTCTCAGCTGTATTCAGCATGTTGTGATTTCACTCCTAAATCAAATGGGTGCAAGAAAAATATTGCATACCATATGGACCATATGTATGGCATCTGATTTTTACAGATACACTGCAAGTCTTTAAGATCAGAAATTGTAAATGGTCCTGTAGCTGTTGCGTAAAAGAACAGATTGCACATGGACAGAACGCAGATAGTATACAGATGGCAAGTAAGAAAAATATTTATTTTTCTGTTTTTTTTTATGGTTTCTAAAACATGTGATCAGCAGAGTTGAATGGGTGAAGTTGGGGCGTGGACATGGGTGTGTCTAGGGTGTGGCATAAAAATGTGCCTCAGTGCACTTGCCGTGGCTGAAAACGTCTTTCTTTCCTTCATTGAAAGGTTGGGAGGTATGTAAATGGCCTGTCTTTACATATTTATGTATAGACCTGTCAATCACAGCTGGATGTCCCCTCAAATCTGTTTCCTTTAAAACATGGCAGAAATTCAAAGTTAAACATCGCTGATCAGTGTCTTTGAACCTATCCGTAGAGTTTGTACCCTGTTAGGGGATAACGTAAAGGTCTGTATCATAAGATAGGGGATCACTTGCTGAGTGTTGGGGTCACACCGCAAAGAACCCCACTGTTCCCAAGAATGGGGCTATGCAGTGACCATTTACATGGCGCAGCAGTAAAGCATGGATACCACTTTTTAATTTATTGTCTATAGCAGTGTCAGAGATAGCTAAGAACTCCAGAAATCAGCAAGTTATGACCTATCATTTGCGTATGGATAATTTAACATCTTACATCAAACTCTTTAACCCTTGCTGTCTGCAGTTATTGCTGTATGATAGTTGTTATGTGCTTCCTTTAAAAAAACAACGGAAATCTGCAGTCGCACAATCAAACAGGAAACATATTGATCCCATTGATCATGTCTGCATACCAGCGCTCCTCCGCAGCAAAAAATATTTGTGCATTCAATAAACATTTTCATTTCACTGGCCTACAATGGAAAATTCATAGTTGGTAAAACAAGCTTTCATTTTCTTACTAGCCCATGTGCCACACTGCTATTCACCGGTGACTGAAATGTATTTTCTCACTAAAACCTTGTAACAAGCTGTTAATTGGATCAGAGTGGGGTAGGGCTGTCTACGCAGCTGGAATGCTGATAACCGAATATGACAGCTGCTTCAACGACATACATGGAGGAGAAGAGCAAATAATTGTGGCAATTTATTCTGATTTTCTCACTTTTTAAAGGTGGCAAAACTAAATATAGACATGCTGTTTCTTTCCATTCGCTATTGAACATTGTGTTAATGTAATTTAGCGTTCACAGGAAGTCAGTATGGTGAGGAAGCATCTGAAAATTTCAGTATTTCCAAAAAGTAATATTTATCTGTTTTTTTAAACAGTGTTTTACATACATCTCCAAAATAATAATACTCTCCCATGTAGTTATGTTGGCTTAGTTCATAATACAAATTAATTTGATTGCAGGAGTCTTGGCCTGACATATTCTTCTGACTTGAAAATGATAAAAACATCATTAAGATTGATGAAAAATGTAATAGAAAATCATTATATGAGAGTAAATGATTCAGTTGCTATTGAGGAGAAATCCTGGCAGACAATAAAAATAGTTATCCCAAAAATTCCAAGGGTTGCTCAGCAGATATCGGAACAGTCCAGCAATATAAGCAGTGTAGAGAAGGTAGTTAGACTTTATTCCAAATTTATTGCATAGAGTACAGCGTGGTAACCAGTGGAGTACTGCAAAGTATGGACAACAGCCATTTCGTACCTAACAGGCACTTCTGTCTGTCCCCTTGTACTGCCCTAAACAACACAGTCATTTTATGCAATCTAAAAGGTGAGTCACACCTCTACGAACAAGAATATAAAAACAATATATACTTAAAAGAAAAGGCTGTGCAACAATATTTGAGCGTGTGAGGTACTGAAGCAAAGTGTGCGGGGATTGAAGATAAGTGTGGCATAGTTTAAGCACAATTTCATAGTGGTGATAACTGTAATTGTTTAATTTCATTAGGGAATTGTTTGTCTGTTTGTCTGTGATACTGTAAGGGTATGTGCGCACGTTGCTTTTTACCTGCTTTTTACCTGCTTTTTTGCTGCTTTTTCTTCTGCGCTGTTTAATGCCAAAATGGATGTGTTCTTCTATTCAAGCAAAGTCTATGGGAATTTGGGTTTCTTGTTCACACTATGTTGTTCAAACTGCTGCCTTTTTGAGGCAGAACTTTGGTCAAAAACTCAGCTTTTCAAAGAAGCAACATGTCAATTGTTTTTGCCATTTGGGTTTTGCACTGCAAAGCTGAGTTTTTGACCAAAGTTCTGCCACAAAAAGGCAGCATTTTGAACAACATAGTGTGAACAAGAAACCCAAATTCCCATAGACTTTGCTTGAATAGAAGAACACATCCATTTTGGCATTAAACAGCGCAGAAGAAAAAGCAGCAAAAAAGCAGGTAAAAAGCAACGTGCGCACATACCCTTAAAAAAGCAAAAAAAAAAAAAAAAGTTTGTCTTGGGATTTAATCAGTAGTATTAGTCACACCTGTTTCTAGAAGCTTCTTGCAGCTTCTGTAGAACTATATAAACCAGCCAGAGCAAGCGAGGTGATGAGCGTGCGAGGTACTGAAGCAAAGTGTGCGAGGATTGAAGATAAGTGTGGCATAGTTTAAACACAATTTCATAGTTTGACACAAGAACATAGCTTGAATTTATCCTTATACGTTTCCCATTGTTTTTCTTGTTTTTTTTTTCTTGTTTTTCTACTTTAATGTCTATTCTCATTTAATAGGTGCTCCATGGACAATGCTACCAGGTGTGTATCTTGTCAGATGTATGCATGCCTTGAGCAGCCGTTCGATGGTGAATATGTCTGCACTCGATGCAAGCATGTTGCGTATTTGGAAGCCAAGGTAACTGATCTAAATAAGCAGCTTGCAACACTCAGGGGCATTGCAAACCTGGAGAGGAGTTTGGAGCTCACTGAGCTTTCTCTGGCTGGGGCCAGTGATATGGAGGAGGGTGGAGGTGGAGAAGATCAGGACCCAGAGGTAGGTAGTTGGGTAACAGTTAGAAGAAGAGGTAGGGGGAAAAGTGTCAGGGAGCAAAGTCCTGACAGGGCACAACCTAGTAAATATGCCTGTTTGGCTGATATTAGGAATGAAGGGCCAGGACTACGGTCACTACAGCAGGACGTTGCTCCTAGAAACCAGGAAAACAACTGCTGTAGGAAGGAGGGAACTAGGAGTGCAGCAAAGCCCAGACAGATGTTGGTGGTAGGGGACTCTATAATTGGGCGGACAGACAGAGTCATCTGTCACCGAGACTGTGAATGCCGAACAGTGTGTTGTCTGCCGGGTGCTCGGGTTCGGCATATTACGGATCGGATAGACAGATTGCTGGGTGGGGCTGTGGAAAACCCAGCGGTCATGGTGCACATTGGTACTAATGACAAAGTTAGAGGCAGGTGGAAGGTCCTTAAAAATGATTATAGGGAACTAGGAGAGAAGTTGAAGTCCAGGACCTCCAAGGTGGTGTTTTCAGAAATTTTACCGGTGCCACGAACGTCACTAGAAAGACAGCGGGAGCTTAGGGAGATAAATACGTGGCTTAAAAATTGGTGCAGGAAGGAAGGGTTCGGGTTCAGGGAGAACTGGGCTGACTTCTCAGTCGGCTACAGGCTCTACAGTAGGGACAGGCTGCACCTCAATGGGGAAGGTGCAGCTATGCTGGGGGAGAAAATGGTCAGACGGATGGAGGAGCTTTTAAACTAGGATCTGGGAGGAGGGAGGATAGTGGAGCAAAAAAGGGGATAGATAGAGCAGATAGAGACAGTGAGACGGTAGGGGTCAATGAAGGATTGGAGGGGATGGGACATGCAAGGAACATAGGGAGGCTAGGAGTAATAAAGGTGTTAATAGGATTAAATGTCTACTGGCAAATGCAAGAAGTCTTGCAAACAAAATGAATGAATTGGAGACTCTTATGTCAACCATGGATTATGATGTGGTGGGCATTACGGAAACCTGGCTGGATGAAAGCCATGACTGGGTGACAAACATACAGGGTTATAGTACTTTTAGGAGGGACAGGAAAGACAAAAAAGGTGGTGGTGTGTGTATATTTATCAAATCTAACCTAAAACCTGTGTTGAATGATGACATTGGGGGGAACTGCAACAATGTACAGTTAGTATGGGTAAATGTACATGGGGAGAGGAATAATGGAAAAATGTTAATTGGAGTTTGCTATAAACCTCCTAACATACCTGAACAAATAGAGGGTGAAATGCTGAAACAAATTGTAAAGGCAGCTAATAATACTAATAATAATAATCGGGTTCTTATTATGGGGGATTTAAACTATCCAGACATACAGTGGGACATAGAATCTTCTGGTTCTGCTAAAAGCTGTAAATTCTTATCTACCATTCAAGACCATTTCCTCTCTCAGATGGTAGATGAACCGACAAGGGGAGATAATTTGCTTGATCTGGACCTGTCAAATAGACTGGATACAATTTCAGATCTACAGGTCCGGGAGCACTTGGGCACCAGCGATCATAATATGGTAAGCTTCAATGTTATATTCAATAGAACATTTCAAAGGGGAAATGCTAAAATCTGGAATTTTAGGAAAGCTGATTTCAACAAATTAAGTAAAGAGCTTAAATGTGTAGATTGGGAAAAAGTCATGGTAACTGGGGATACTGAGCATAAATGGGGAAAGTTTAAGGATATACTGCTAGAGTCCTGTAAAAAACGTATACCCTCTGGTAATAAAATGTCCCGGAATAAAAAGAAACCACTATGGATAAATAAGACTGTACAAAGTATAATAAAACAAAAACGAAGGGCGTTTAAAATCTTGAAGGCTGAGAATACAGAAATAGCATTTCAGGAGTATAAAGATATCAATAGGAAATGCAAAAAATAAATCAAACAAGCAAAACTAGCTACTGAAACAAAAATCGCCAATGACATTAAAATAAATCCCAAAATCTTTTATAAATACATTAATGCCAAAAGGAAAACAAAGGGTAGTATTGGCCCCTTAAAATATAATAACAAGTTAGTTATAGAGGACAAACAAAAAACTGAGATATTAAATAGGCATTTCTCATCTGTGTTCACCAAGGAACTGACTGTACCAGGGATCATTTAACAAGTGAAAAATCAAAGTTCACCACCCTATATAATTAATTTAACATAAGAAGAAGTATGCCTACGTCTGAGTAAATTAAACATTAACAAATCCCCAGGGCCAGATGGCATTCATCCACGAATATTGAGGGAATTGAGCTCCATACAGACCTCTGTATCTTATCTTTTTAGACTCGCTTGTGCTTGAAGACCACGGACATCAGTGTTGAACACACAATTCTTTTATTTTACTTCATTCCTACGCGTTTCGGAGACCACAACTGCCTCCTTCTTCAGGGAAAAGAATTCTTTTCCCTGAAGAAGGAGGCAGTTGTGGTCTCCGAAACGCGTAGGAATGAAGTAAAATAAAAGAATTGTGTGTTCAACACTGATGTCCGTGGTCTTCAAGCGCGGTGTTAAACCTGTTTTCTCCAGTCCCGAATTTGATGTCTTGCTTGTACAACAGGGCTGCTGCTGGACCACCTTAGCACTCGCCTATGCCATTAAAGGGGTTGTGACTGGCACAACCCAACCAGGTGAGTGCACCATTTCCTTATACCTTTTACCCAGTAAATCGGGTAATACCCTATTGCGCCTTCTCTCTCCTAATTTTAGTTAGACTCGCTTGTAACAGGGTTGGTGCCTCAGGATTGGAGGATTGCTGATGTGGTACCGATATTTAAGAAAGGTAAGAGGATAGATCCAGGCAACTACCGTCCAGTAAGCCTGACATCAGTAGTATGCAAAATTGTTGAGGGCATTTAAAGGGATGACATGCAAAAATATATTAAAGAAAATAATATAATAACTGACAGACAGCAAGGATTAATGAAAGATAAGTCGTGTCTAACCAACCTGTTGGGGTTCTATGTGGGTGTAAGTGCAAACCTGGATATTGGTAATGCAGCTGATGTGATTTATTTGGACTTTGCAAAGGCATTTGATACCTTACCACATAATAGCCTTATACTAAAGCTCCAGAAGCAAGGACTAGGGGAAACTATATGCAACTGGATAAGGAATTGGCTAAAAGATAGGAAACAAAGAGTAGTCATAAATGGTACATTCTCTAAATGGGCTATAGTCAGCAGTGGGGTGCTGCAGGGCTCTGTGCTAGGACCAATTATTTTTTAATCTCTTTATTAATGACTTTGTGGATGGGATTGATAGTAAAGTGTCAGTCTTTGCTGATAACACCAAACTATGTAGGATATTAAAAACTGACCTTGATAGTACAATATTACAAAAAGATCTGGATAAGATGTCAGAATGGGCAGATACTTGGCAATTGAGATTTAATGTTAATAAATGTAAAGTAATGCACCTAGGACGGAGTTATCCTATACCTGCGTATACATTAAATGGAAGTAAACTCGGGACTACAGAACAGGAGAAGAACTTGGGTATTCTCATTACAAATAAGCTGAGCAGCAGCACTCAATGTCAAGCAGCAGCTGCAAAAGCAAACAAGTTTCCAGGGTGTATAAAAAGAGAGATTAGATCCCATGATCCGAACGTATTGTTACCCCTCTATAAATCACTTGTAAGGCCACATCTGGAATATGGGATCCAGTTTTGGGCTCCACATTTTAAAAAGGACATTCAGAAGTTAGAGTCAGTTCAAAGGCGGGCAACTAGACTACTACAAGGAATGGAAGGCCTCCCATATGATGACAGGTTGAAAAAGTTAGATATGTTTAGCTTAGAAAAAAGACATCTCAGATGAGATCTCATTTATATGTATAAATACATGTGTGGTCAATATAAAGGACTGGCACATGACTTATTTCTTCTAAAGACAATACTAAGGACCAGGGGGCACTCACTTCGAGTAGAAGAAAAGCGATTCCGACAGCTAAATAGGAAAGGGTTCTTTACAGTTAGAGCAGTCAGACTGTGGAATGCCCTACCACAAGAGGTAGTAATTGCAGATACTATAACAGCTTTTAAAAAAGGGGCTGGATGAATTCCTCAATACACACAACATTGTTGGTTATAAATGACTTAATGACCAAATGTAGAACTGGTGAAGGAAGGTTGAACTAGATGGACCTAGGTCTTTTTTCAACCTTAGTAACTATTAGTGATGAGCGAGTATGCTTGTTACTACTCGGTACTCGCACGAGTATCACTGTACTCGGGCTACTCGGCGGGGACCGAGTAATCTCGCGATACTCGTGCTGTACTCATGGTCTTCATCCCTGCATGTTGGCGCTCATTTGAGAGCCAGCCCTCATGCAGGGATTGGCTGGCAGACCACTGCAATGCCACAGCCCTGTTAGTTGTGGAATTGCAGTGATTGGCCGGCCTGCACAGCGTGACCGAGCCTTTATACCGGTGGGCGCGCTGTGCTCTGCTCACAGCCATCCAGACAGTGAGTGCAGGGAGAGTGTTGCTGCTTCAGGGAAAGGTTTGCGGCCCTTTATAGTTATTTCCGTAGCAGGGCTGCAAACAGTGTGACCAGAAGTCCTTCTCAGGACTATTATAGTTGTATACAGGCAGGCAGGGTATAGCCAGGTCGGAGTACAGTAGCAGAGTCCTTCTCAGGACTATTGTTGCTGTATACAGGCAGGGTATAGCCAGGTCCGAATACAGGCTAGTAACCAGAAGAGTCCTTGTCAGGACTATTGTAGCAGTATACAGGCAGGCAGGCAGGGTATATAGCCATTCCTAGTGGTGACCGTATACCAGCCTTCATCATATCTGGGGCTGGTGTACACAGTCTAAAACAGTCCTGATAGTGTCAGACTTCTCAGTAATTGTCGCTCCTAAAAACCTGTTAGGTTCTTAGTGCGTCCGTGCTTGCATTTAAAAACCGCACGTGTGTGCCTGTCGGTGGCAGCGTACAGGTGCACGTTTTGCACAAACTATTATATAACGCACAAGTCTAGTGAATAATACACGTCAGTCAGCAGTGTCTGATAGTGTCAGACTTCTCAGTAATTGTCGCTCCTAAAAACCTGTTAGGTTCTTAGTGCGTCCGTGCTTGCATTTAAAAACCGCACGTGTGTGCCTGTCGGTGGCAGCGTACAGGTGTACGTTTTGCACAAACTATTATATAACGCACAAGTCTAGTGAATAATACACGTCAGTCAGCAGTGTCTAATAGTGTCAGACTTCTCAGTAATTGTCGCTCCTAAAAACCTGTTAGGTTCTTAGTGCGTCCGTGCTTGCATTTAAAAACCGCACGTGTGTGCCTGTCGGTGGCAGCGGACAGGTGCACGTTTTGCACAAACTATTATATAAAGCACAAGTCTAGTGTATAATACACGTCAGTCAGCAGTGTCTGCTGGTGTCAGACTTCTCAGTAATTGTCGCTCCTAAAAACCTGTTAGGTTCTTAGTGCGTCCGTGCTTGCATTTAAAAACCGCACGTGTGTGCCTGTCGGTGGCAGCGTACAGGTGCACTTGTGTGCGTTTTGCACAAACTTGGATATAACGCACAAGTCTAGTGAATACACGTCAGCACAGCATTGCAAAATGCGCAAGGGCGTTGGCAACGAACAAGGAAGTGGACGTGATGGTGATGCAGGCAGAGGCTGAGGTCGTGGGCAAGCTCTAATTTCGCCACAACAAAGGGCCACATCTACTCGCTCGCACGTCCTGTCCCAAATTCTTGGGGACCGCAGCAGTACACCGCTCTTGAACCAAGACCAGTGTCAACAGGTTGTTAGTTGGATAGCGGATAATGCTTCCAGTCAGATTGGCACCACCACAAACACTCTGTCTTCCACACGGTCAAGGGTCAGTAGCCGTGATACTGCACCGCACATTTCAGAACCTGATCCTCCTTCCTACCACCAGGCAGAGTACACATCCTCGGACATTACTGATCCCACACTTGGACACTCGGAAGAGCTGTTCACATTTCCATTCGCACATTCTGGCCTCTCGCCAGCTCATGTTGAAGTGGGTCATGAGGAGATCGTATGTACAGATGCCCAAATATTTGAGCAGCCACGTTCTCACGAAGTTGGCAACGTGTCTCAACAAGGGGTGGACTATGATGAGACACAATTGTCAGGAAGTCAGGAGGAGGAGCAGGGTGCGGAAGAGGAAGACAACGTGGTGGATGATCCAGTAACTGACCCAACCTGGCAGGAGGATATGCAGAGCGAGGACAGCAGTGCACAGGGGGAGGGAGGCGTAGCATCCCAACAGGCAGTAAGAAGCAGGGTGGTGGCTCCAGGCAGAAGTCAGGCAACCATTCCCCTTAACAACAACACGACACAAGGTGCCTGTACAAATGTTAGGTCTTCCCGAGTCTGGCAGTTTTTTAAGTTGGCTCCAGATGATTCTAAAAAGGCCATTTGCAACACCTGCCGTGCCAGCATCAGCAGGGGTACCAAAACTAGCAGCCTGACCACCACCAGCATGATCAGGCACATGTCAGCCAAGCACCCGACTTTGTGGGAAGTACAACAGAGTCGAGGAGCAGTGCTTGCTGATGTCACTGCTATGTCTTCGCTTGTTGTGCATGCGAGCCAATCCCCTGTCCATGCTGCCTGCGAACAAGCCTCCTCCGGTCCTGCACCTGCAGTTGCCTACGCAGAAATAACACCATCATCAAGCACGTCCTTGTCCCAGCGCAGCGTTCAGTTATCCATTCAGCAAACCTTTGAACGCAGGCGCAAATACACTGCCAACGCCCCACATGCCTCAGTTCTAAATGCTAACATTTCGCAACTGCTTGCGCTGGAAATGTTGCCTTTTAGGCTGGTGGAGACAGAAGCATTCCGCGACCTGATGGCGGCAGCTGTCCCACGTTACTCGGTCCCCAGCCACCACTATTGCTCCCGGTGTGCCGTCCCCGCATTGCATAACCACGTGTCACAAAACATCACATGTGCCCTGAACAACGCTGTTTCACCCAAAGTCCACCTAACCACAGACACGTGGACAAGTGCTTGTGGGCAAGGCCACTACATCTCGTTGACGGCACACTGGGTTAATATTGTGGAAGCTGGGACCCAGTCTGAGCGAGGGATGGAACACGTCCTTCCCACACCAAGGTTTGCAGGCCCTACCTCAGTCAGGGTTTCACCCACACTCTACAGCTCCGGAATGTCATGCTCTTCAGCCTCCTCCTCCTCCTGCGCATCCTCATCCACTTTACCCTCCACACCAGTCCCAAGCTGGAAGCACTGCAGCACTGCCTCGGCGAAGCGGCAACATGCTGTGCTGAAGCTAATCTGCATAGGTGACAAACCCCACAATGCAGAAGAGGTGTGGACAGCTCTGAAACAGCAGGCAGATCACTGGCTCACACCTCTGAACCTAAAGCCAGGAAAGGTCGTGTGTGACAATGGCCGGAACCTGGTGGTGGCTTTGAGGCGAGGCCAGCTGACACATGTTCCATGCGTGGCCCATGTGCTCAACCTCGTGGTTTAGCGGTTTCTAAGTCATACCCAGAGCTGTCTGATCTGCTGGTAAAGGTTCGCTGCCTGTCTGCACATTTTCGAAAGTCACCTACTGCTTCAGCCGGCCTTGCCAGCTTTCAGCGCCGTTTGCATCTTCCGGCTCACAGACTGGTGTGTGATGTCCCCACGCGTTGGAATTCAACTCTGCACATGTTGGTCAGGATATGTGAGCAGAAGAGGGCAGTTGTTGAGTACCTGCATCACCTAAGCCGTCGGGAAATGGGTCAAACTCCACACATAACACCTGAGGAGTGGAGATGGATGTCCGACCTATGTACCATCCTCCAAAACTTTGAGGACTCCACCAAGATGGTGAGTGGTGATGACGCCATTATTAGCATCACCATACCGCTTCTCTGCCTTCTAAAACGGTCTCTGCTCAAAAACAAACATGATGCATTGCAGGCGGAGCGCGATGAATTGGAGCAAGAAACAGTAGTGGGTGTGGGTGATAACACACAGCCCAGCCTCGTCTCATCACAACGTGCAGTGGAGGACTATGACGAGGAGGAGGATGAAGACATGGAGCAACTCTCCGGCCAAATTGAGGATATGACATGCACACCAGTCATATCCTCGGTTCAGCGTGGCTGGCCAGAGGACAGGGTAGATGAGGAGGAGGAGGAGGAGGAGGACAGCATGTTCAGTCATCGTGTTGGTCAGGATACTGAAGTCCTGGCTGTTAAGAGTCTGGCGCACATGGCTGACTTTATGGTAAGCTGCCTGTCTCATGACCCTCGCGTTAAGAACATCTTGGCCGACAATCATTACTGGTTGGTAACACTGTTAGACCCACGCTACAAGGAGAACTTTATGTCTCTTATTCCCGAGGCGGAGAGGTCAGCCAAAATGCAGCAGTTCCGGAAGGCCATAGTCACGGAAGTAGGCAAAGCATTCCCCTCACAAAACGCTAGCGGCATAGGTCAGGAATCAGTGGACAACCAAGGCGTACAGCCGAGAGGGGCACAAGTCCAATCCGCCAGAGGTAGGGGAACAGTCTTTAAGATGTGGGACAGTTTTCTCAGCCCCTCACGTACCACAGCCCCTGAGGTGTGCGGTAGTGCCACAAGAAATCCTAAGTTTGCCTAGATGCTCAAGGAGTACCTTGCAGATCGAACAACTGTACTCCGACATTCCTCTGTGCCTTACAATTATTGGGTATCCAAGGTGGACACGTGGCATGAATTGGCTCTCTACGCCTTGGAAGTCCTGTCCTGCCCTGCCGCTAGCGTTTTGTCAGAGCGTGTTTTTAGTGCCGCAGGTGGAATCATTACAGATAAACGCACCCGCCTGTCAACTGAAAATGCTGACAGGCTGACTCTGATCAAGATGAACAAGGGTTGGATTGGGCCAGACTTCACCACACCACCAGCAAATGAGAGCGGAATTTAAAGTTTGTGACGGGAATTTGCCATGTACCTCCACTCACCCATGGGTACACACTTCTGGACTTTGGATAATCGCTGGACTGCTCCTCCTTCTCCTCATGCGCCACCATGATGACCGTTACAATAGTTAGGCCTTTGTTTCAGGTATACCCCCAGTGGTAAATTTTTTCGCCCATTCTTTCAGAATGGACATTACAACGACAGGAGACCCGCTCCTTTGCAATGGGAACAATGTTTTGAGGCCCTCATGCACGTCTCTATCCAGGGACAATGTGGAGCCTCCCAATTTTTGGCTGCCCTGCCTAAGGGCTATACTACAATAGACCCACTTCCTGACAATGGACACTTCAGGTTTACAGGTCCTCATGCACGTCTCTATCCAGGGACAATGTGGAGCCTCCCAATTTTTGGCTGCCCTGCCTAAGGGCTATACTACAATAGACCCACTTCCTGACAATTGACACTTCAGGTTTACAGGCCCTCATGCACGTCTCTATCCAGGGACAACGTGGAGCCTCCCAATTTTTGGCTGCCCTGCCAAAGGGCTATACTACAATAGACCCACTTCCTCAAAATGGGCACATTAGACTCAAGAGGCCTTCATGTACGTCTCTTCTCAGGGACATCGAAGTGCCACACAATGTTTTCACGTAAAATCTTTCATGTAATCTCCAAAAGTAACATACACCAGCTCTATCTCACTATTGGGTATGTGCCCTTAACATTTTCGCCATGAAAATTTATTTTGGTGTCATTTTGGAAGGTTTTCTGGTGAGTCCGTAAAAATGGCGTAAAACCCGGACAAAATTGTTCACAGCTGTGACTTTTGAGTGATAAATGCTTCAAGGGATCTTCCCCATGCTGTTGCCATGTCATTTGAGCACTCTTCTGAGACTTTTGTGACATTTTTAGGGTTTCTACATGCTGCCGGGGGTCATTTCATAAAAATACTCGGGTCTCCCATAGGATAACATTGGGCTCGGTGCTCGGGCCGAGTACATGAGTATCTTGAGATGCTCGGCCCGAGCCTCGAGCACTCGAGCTTTTTAGTACTCGCTCATCACTAGTAACTATGTAACTATGTAAAAAATATTTACAAAGTAATATTCTTATAGATATGGCATTTCTCAAAATGTGCAGTTAATTTTGGATTACCAAGGCCTGCATCAAGAGAGCAAGTATTTTGTTCTTTATGCCTTTATACAGTGTGTCAACCCATATCCTGTCCACCGCCATTAACTTGAGAATGGCAGCAGCTATAGGAATAAAAGTGGTGTTTAGGTATAGTAAAGTATCCATGTGCTACGCAATGAAACCACCTATAGTGCCACCTGGTGGAAAACAACGTAGTTAGCATTTTTAGTTCGAAAACGGAACGAGATAGAGAAAAAAAGTGAGTTACAATATTGTAGGGCATCATCAATTCAATACGAATCAACACCTTGCATACAGAAATGCTATGATTAGAACGTGTAAAACTAACAAGGCTGTGGACGTGAAGCGATACTTCATGGAGACCTTCCTATAAGTAATTGGTTATGGTGGCTGCATGGAGTGGCCTCCACGCTCACCTGACCTGACCCCATTGGACTTCTTTCTGTGAGGTCACATCAAACAGCAGGTGTATGCAACCCCTCCACCAACATTTCAGGACCTACGACGACGTATTACAGATGCTTGTGTAAATGTGTCACCTACCATATTGCACAACATGCAGCAAGATGCAGTATGCTGTCCAGAGTCTAGATGTGCATTGCAGCTGACGGTGGCCACTTTGAGTATCAAAGTTAAATGAGCGCCATATACGTGACCAGCATTCAATGTTTTGGGGGAGGTCATGGGTTCCATATCATAGCATTTCTGTATGCAAGGGGTCTATTTGTATTGAATTGATGATGCCCTACAATTTTTTAATTTCCTTTTCTTCGCTATCTTGTTCCATTTTCGAGATAAAAATGCTAACTCCATTGTTTTCCACCATGTGGTGCTAAGGTGGTGTCATTGCGTAGCGCATGGCTACTTTACTATACCTAGACACTACTTCTGTGCCTATAGCTGCCGCCATTCTCAAGTTAATGGCGGTGGACAGGATATGTGTGGACACACTGTATAAAAGGTTAATTTTTTTGCCCACATAATAAAAACTCTCACAGGTGATAAAATCCCTTTGTAATGCTAGTCACTAATGATAAGTCATGATATAGAATAGTGACGCGTTACGGGGTCACATACCCGCAAAGCAGATAAAGGATTAAGGGGATAAACAAAGGTATAGTCAAAAACAATCATGCAATCGCACTTGCACTTTGCCATTTTTACGCACTTGGAATTTTTTTGCCATTTTCCAGTACACTATATGGTATAATGTTTAACTTCATTTAAAAGTACAACTCGTCCCGCAAAAAACAAGCCCTCATATGGCAAGATTGACAAAAAAATATAAAAGTTATGACTCTCAGAAGAAGGAGAGCAAAAAAAAAAAATCAAAAATGGAAAATCGCCCGGGGGTTAAGAAGTTAAATGCAGCAACTGCTATAACAGACAGTCTAAGAATGGGTGCCCTTCTTAAATTTTAGAGTTTGCACCTGAAGAGCATGGACATCTTTAGTTTTGGGGTTCCGTGGCCCATTTCTGTGTTAATTTAGTTTTGTGCGGTGGATATTGGGAAATGAGAGTTATGGGGGTCAATGGGGTAAATAAACTGCTTCAGTGCCTTTTTTACAATTTTGTGGTTTGTGGGGGAGCTTTCAATCTTGGATGTGTGCGTGAACTGAGAATATAGACAATATAGGGGACATTATTTGTTAAACTAGTTGATCTTTGTGTATACTATACCCATGTTGTATGTCTGCCTTCTTTGAACAATATTTTTTTCAAAATAAATGCTTTGGATTCCCGGAATAGACACAGAGCAGTATTGGTGAGCTGCTTCAAGTGTAATTGGTTGGAACTGGCACTAGCAAATCTAGCTGGCGTACTTATGGCTTGATTCCAAATCAAACTATGAGCTTTTTAACTGCAAGAGCTTTACTGTACACAACAGGAGCTTAAAATTAGGCTCTGTAGGGGAAACTTGGAAAACAGGCTCTCCTGGGACCTTTTTAAAAAAGAGTTGTTCTGCGAGGGTACCCTCCCAATCTTTGCTGTGATACTGAAATGTGAAATCAGGGTCAGCAGGGTGTAATGTAATGTGGGCTGCACCTGGGGGGGAAACCATTTTAGCACATGTCGTCCTAGCACCACCTAGCACATTTCTCTGTCCATATTTCCTACTAAAACTACTCCATTTCATCCCCTGCCTCCTCATCAGGTCAGCGTAACACCTGCATGACCAAACTCAGCTCAGCACAGCCAGGGGGAAATAACAGCTGGCTGCTCTGAGACTTAGCTTTTTGGGGTTAAAATTCCCCACTGAGCTGGAGCTGTGGGTGGACTCAACATGGGCCTTTTTAAAACTGTTGCTCTGTGGGGCAACTTTGCCTATCTTGACTGTGTGGGTGAACCGGGAATACAGACTACATAGGGGAAATTGGTTAAACTTGTTGCTCTGTGGGGGAAGTCTGGCAGTCTTGACTGTGTAGGTGAACTGGGAATAAAGGATCTGTAAAGGCCCTTTTTTAACCCCTTCAGCCCCCAGCCTGTTTTCACCTGAAAGACCCGGCCATTTTTTGCAATTTTGACCAGTGTCACTTTGACAGGTTATAACTCTGGAACACTTCAACGGATCCTGGCGATTCTGACAGTGTTTTTTCGTGACATATTGTACTTCATGTCAGTGGTAAATTTAGGCCGATATGTTTTGCGTTTATTTGTGAAAATTTCGGAAATTTGGCGAAAATTTTGAAAATTTTGCAATTTTCAAAATTTGAAATTTTATGCCCATAAATCTGAGAGATATGTCACACAAAATAGTTACTAAATAACATTTCCCACTTGTCTGCTTTACACCAGCGCAATTTTTGAAAAAAAAAAATTCCGTTAGGAAGTTAGAAGGGTTCAAAGTTCATCAGCAATTTCTCATTTTTCCAACAAAATTTACAAAAAAAAATTTTTAGGTACCACATCACATTTGGAGTGATTTGAGAAACCTAGGCGACAGAAAATACCCCAAAGTGACCCCATTCTAAAATCTGCACCCCTCACTCTGCTCAAAACCACATCCAAGAAGTTTATTAACCCTTTAGGAGCTTCACAGCAACCAAAGCAATGCAGAAGAAAAAATGAAAATTTTACTTTTTTAACACAAAAATGTTACTTTAGCCATAAAAAATAGTATTTTCACAAGGGTATCAGGAAAAATGCATCATAAAATGTGTCGAGCATTTTCTCCTGAGTACGCAGATACCTCATATGTGGTGGAAATCAAATGTTTGGGTACACGGCAGGACTCGGAAGGCAAGGAGCGCCATTTGAATCTTTGAGTTCAAAATTAGCTGCACTCATTAGCGGACGCCATGTCGGGTTTGAAGACTCCCTGAGGTGCCTAAACAATGGAGCTCCCCCATAAGTGACCCCATTTTGGAAACTAGAGCCCTCAAATATTTTTTCTAGATGTTTAATGTGCACTTTGAACCCCTGGGCGCTTCACAGAAGTTTATAACGTTGAGCCGTGAAAAGAAAAACATTTTTTTTTACCACAAAACTGTTGCTTCAACCAGGTAGCTTTTTTTATCACAAGGGTATTAGGAAAAAGTGCACCATAAAATGTATTGTGCATTTTCTCCTGAGTACGCAGATACCCCATATGTGGTGGAAATCAAATGTTTGGGCACACGGCAGGACTCGGAAGGCAAGGAGCGCCATTTCACAGCAAAATTGGTTGGAATTATTAGCGGACGCCATGTTGCATTTGGAGACCCCCCTGAAGTGCCTAAACAATGGAGCTTCCCCACAATTGACCCCATTTTGGAAACTAGACCCCTCATGGAATTTATCTAGCTGTTTAATGAGCACTTTGAACTCCTGGAGGCTTCACAAACGTTTGTAATGTTCAGCCGTGAAAATATTTTATTCTTTTTTTACCACAAAATTGTTTTTTCAAACAGGTAGCTTTTTTTTCACAAGGGTATCAGGACAAAATGCACCATAAAATGTATTGTGCAATTTCTCCTGAGTACACAGGTACCTCATATGTGGTGGAAATCAATTGTTTGGACGTACGGCGGGGCTCAGAAGAGAAGGAGCGCCATTTCACAATAAAATTGATTGGAATTATTAGCAGACGCCATGTTGCATTTGGAGACCCCCTGAGGTGTCTACACAATGGAGTTCCCCCACATGTGATCCCATTTTGGAAACTAGACCCCCCCATACAAAAAAATTAGTTTGGCGAAATAAAAACTAAGACCAGTGCCAAACGTGAGAGCAATGCACGAGTCTCGCATCGCATCATCCACTCCAGTCTGGAAGCGAGCAACTGCGCTGGATAATGCGATGCGAGAGGGCGGGGCGGCAGATGAGAAAGGGCGCAGCGGATGGAAGATGAGAAAGGGCGCAGCGGATGGAAGATGGGAAAGGGCGCAGCGGATGGAGGAGCGGCAGAGGATGGGAAAGGGCGCAGCGGATGATGGGAAATGGCGCAGCGGATAGAGGATGGGAAAGGGCGCAGCGGATGGATGATGGGAAATGGCACAGCGGATGGAGGAGTGGCGGAGGATGGGGGGGAGGGAGGTGAGAAGGGGATACCTACCTTACAGGATGGATCTAGGCAGCAAGATCACAGCAGACAGAAGAGGCAGCAGATGAAAGAGGCAACAGATTGAGGAGTGTGAGAGGGGGCAGTAGATGAAGAGGATGGGAGAGAGCAGGCAGCAGATCGGGGAGGGGGGCAGAGTCTGATGGGAGAGAGATGGCACATGGAGGAGGGGGGCCCCGGGGGGAGGGGGGCCCCCAGAACATGGAGGGGGAGGGTGGCCCCCAGAACATGGAGGGGGGAGGGTGGCTTGCAGCACATGTGGGGGGAGGGTGGCTTGCAGCACATGTGCTGCAAGCCACCCTCCCCCCACATGTGCTGTAAGCCACCCTCCCCCCACATGTGCTGTAAGCCACCCTCCCCCCACATGTGCTGTAAGCCACCTTCCCCCCACATGTAATGAAAGCCACCCTCCCCCCACATGTGCTGCAAGCCACCCTCCCCCCACATGTGGGGGGAGGGTGGCTTGCAGCACATGTGTGGGGAAGGTGGCTTGCAGCACATGGAGGGGGAGGAGGTGTAGTGGCGATGGAGAAGGGGCAGCCAATGAAGGAGGCGGCGGCGGCCGATCGGGAACAGTGAGGGCCGATTCGGGGGCAGCAGCGGCTGAAAAAGGTGGGTGCGACGGCGGCGGGGACAGTGGCGAGCATGGCGGCGGGGACAGTGGCGAGCGTAGTGGCGGGGACAGTGGCGGGCGGGGCGATCGGGGACAGTGGTGGATCGGGAGCAGCGGCGGGGCGATCGGAGACAGCGGCGGGGCTGGCGGTGGCGATTGGAGCCGCGGCGGGGCTGGCAGTGGCGGGCGGGGCGATCGGAGACAGCGGCGGGGCTGGGGCTGGTGGGCGGGGCGATCGGAGACAGCTGCGGGGCGGGCAGGGCGATCGGAGACAGCGGCGGGGCTGGCGGTGGTGGGCGGATCGATTGGAGACAGAGGTGGGGCTGGCAGTGGCGGGCGAGGTGATCGGAGACAGCGGCGGGGCTGGCGGTGGCGATCGGGGCCGCGGCGGGGCTGGCGGTGGCGGGTGGGGCGATCAGAGACAGCGGAGGGGCTGGGGCTGGCGGGCGGGGCGATCGGAGACAGCGGCGGGGCTGGCGGTGGTGGGCGGGGTGATCGGAGACAGCGGTGGAGCTGGCGGATGCCGGGCGGGGCGATAGGAGACAGCGGCGGGGCTGGCAGGGCGATCGGGGACAGGGGCGGCGGGGGCAGCAACTTACCGATGGGCACCCTCAGGGACGGACACAGGTCACCTTGGAGAGATCGGTCACAAGACCGGTCTCTCCAATCAGAGCTGGGGGCGGGCGAAGCACCGATCACCCAGCTCCAGCCAATGGCCAGTGCTACAGCAGCACTGATCAGGGCTGGATTTCAATGTTCCAGCCATTTTCAATGGCTAGAACATTACAGTGACTGTAATTGGCTGAGCGGCGCTCGTCAGCCAATCACAGCCTCTGTAGGTTCGGGGAGGAGGCACCACCCCTCCTGAGGTCAGGCAGAGGTCCCCTCCTTCCCGAATCTACTGTTTAATTAAACAAATTGGACTCCCCGGGGCTCCGGGACCGCGATTTCGCCATGACGTACTGGGTACATCATGGGTCGTTTAGCACCATGTCACCATGACGTACCCAGTACATCAAGGGTCGTTAAGGGGTTAACTTGTTGGTCTGTGGAGAATCTCTGAAATCCATCTCTTTGGGGTCAATGTTAAAATTGTTAGTTTCTTCATTTACTTGCTATGTAACCACAATTGTTATGGTGACTGATGATGACCTTTAAGTCATTTACCTATCCACTTTTATTTTCAGGGCAATTGGCATGCTCTTACCCCCATTTTATTTCCTTTTGCAAACCTATAGCCCTTACTACAACTATTTTACAGCCCTGAACTTGAGCTGTCAAATGACTTCTTTGGGGTTAATTGTTTGGGTCACATTTGTCTGCTGAACACAATTTTTTTTGGGATGGTCCGTGCTTGTTCTGTAAACCTTAATATCCATGGGTTTGCTCATCACTAGTAGGTCGTGGCCCAAAGCCAGAATAACTGGGGAGTAGCTGATAAGATCTAAGGGGCTAAACAAATGGATGGTCAGAACAAGGTCCAAGATCAAGGAGCAATTGATTTATCAAAGAGCACAGGAATACAGGACAATTAGCACCACTTAAACAAAAAGCTATGATCGGAAGAGTTTTGGGAGAAACTACTCAGCTAAGTAGCTGGGCAATCACCATGAACAGGGACCACCTGAAAAAGACAGCACCTCACAGAATCAGATTGCATAACTGAGCTGTCATTTAACATACAAACAACTCAACACTCCCCAGTACCAGATTGGATGACTTAGCTGTCACTCACCAGACTGACAGCTCAATATGCCCTAATTCAATAGTTTCAGCAACAGTCATTCATTGCATCCTAGATGCACTAAGTGGAGAAATTGCAATAATACCCCCAACTTCTAGGGGGCCCACTGGACCCCCAGGTTTCCCAGGAAATCTGCGATGGAAGAATCTGACCAAACGATCCACATTTATAGAATGAGCCAGAACCCAGGATCTCTATTCAGGCCCGCCGTACCCCTTCCAATTAAGCAGATATTGAAAGGAATTCCGAGAAACCATTACCCTTTGCACCTTGTACTCTAAATTAAACTACATTAATGGAAACAGTGAAACCAAGCAAATGGTGTAATACATCCACTAAAATACGAGTATATAATTTATTAAAAAGTCTTTTAAAATTGTATATATCAAATAAATAACGGTAAAAGGTCAAAATATAAGTAGGAATGTTATAGACATAAATCCCACTGGTAGGGGAAGAGCCTGAAGAAAGTCCAAATACATTCAAAAGGAGAATTGCTGACTATATAATATCAGTCTCAGGGTGAAATGGAATATTGAGTATATATTTCATTGTTAAATTAGCCATAGTTGATCTACTCACATAAACAACCCACACAGTAGAGTATATCAATGTTGGAATGTCAGCTTACCCACACTCATATTGAATGAGGAGGACCTCCTGAAGAGCCCCGGAAGCCCCGACATGCATTTTTCCTATAGTGGATTTTTGCGTGTTTCTCACGTTTTGCCTACAGAAAGCCACTATAGGTGAAATGCGCATTGGGGCTGCCAGGGCTCCTCGGAAGTCCTCCTCATTCAATGTGGGTAAGCTGATAACTTTAAGATCTAAGACTTTTTCTATCTACACAAAAAGACTTTTGCACTAACCAATTGTTCACATATTTGTCTAAATCTGTGTAAGTGAGCATTTCTCCTTTACCAAGATAATCCATCCACCTCAGAGGTGTAGCATATCAACATGCTAACAAAACAGCATGATTATTGCACAGATGTTCCTTTGGCTGGCCACAATAAAAGACCAATCTAAAATATGCTCTTTTATCATACTGCATAATGCCACAGATTAAGTTTTGAAGGAGTGTACAATTGGTGTGCTGATTGCAGGAATGTTCACCAGAGTTGTTGCCCGTGAAGTGAGTTTTCATACAGTACAGACCAAAAGTTTAGACACACATTCTCATCTCTAGAACAACTATTAAGAGGAAACTTTGTGTAGCAGGCCTTTGTGGTAAAATAGCTGCTAGGAAACCACTGCTAAGGACAGGCAACAAGCAGAAGACACTTGTTTGGGCTAAAGAACACAAGGAATTGACATTAGACCAGTGGAAATCTGTGCTTTGGTCTGATGAGTCCAAATTTGAGATCTTTGGATCCAAGCACCGTGTCTTTGTAGAAAAGGTGAACAGATGGACTCTACATGGCTGGTTCCCACCGTGAAGCATGGAGGAGGAGGTGTGATGGTGTGGGGCTGCTTTGCTGGTGACACTGTTGGGGATTTATTCAAAATTGAAGGCATACAGAACCAGCATGCCTACCACAGCATCTTGCAGCGGTGTGCTATTCCATCCGGTTTGCGTTTAGTTGGACCATCATTTATTTTTCGACAGGACAATGACCCCAAGCACACCTCCAGGATCTGTAAGGACTATTTGACTAAGAAGAAGAGTGATGGGGTGCTACGCCAGATGACCTGGTCTCCACAGACACCAGTGAGCTGGACCACAGAGTGAAGGCAAAAGGGCCAATAAGTGCTAAGCATCTCTCTTCTTCAAGACTGTTGGAAGACCATTTCCGGTGACTACCTCTTGAAGCTCATCAAGAGAATGTCAAGAGTGTGCAAAGTAGTAATGAAAGAAAAAGGTGTCTACTTTGAAGAACCTAGAATATAAGACATATTTTCAGTTGTTTCACACTTTTTTAAGTATTTCCCTCCACATGTTTTAATTCATAGTTTTGATGCGTTCAATGTGAATCTACAATTTTCAGAGTCCTGAAAAAAAAGAAAACTCTGTGCATGAGAAGGTGTATCCAAACATTTGATCTGTACTGTATCTCTATCATATGCCAACTCTAAAGGTGTTTCAGAGAATTTGTCCGTACATCTAACCGGCCTCACATCTGCAGACCATTTGTAATCACATCAGCCCAGGACCTTAACATCTAGCATCTTCAGTGTATAACAAAAAAACCCCACAAAATAACTAACTAAACCATGAAACATGTTTTAGCAATAAATATACACTTTTATATAAAAACAAAAAATAAACAAAATAAAAATACACAGAATTGGTATTGTTGGATTATCCTGATCAATGAAAATGTCACACTATTTCACATCTACAGTGAATACCGTAAAAAAATAAAATAAAAAATAAAGCAAAAACATTGTTTTTTCGTTATACTGCCAGATAAAAAGTGGAATAAATTGCAATCAAAATATCATAAATAAATAAAAATTGCATCCCTGAAAATAGCATCTTCTCTCGCAAAAGCAAAGTACTCAATCGGCTCTGTGACCTAAAAAATAGTTATAGCTCTTAGAATACGCTGATACATAAACATTTTTTTTTTCAATAAAATTGCTCCTAAAATGCAAAAGTAGCAAAACATAAAAAACCTGAATCAATCACTACAACCATAGAACGTTTCCACAAAGAATAAAGTACGTTATAAAAGGCTTTCTGTCCTGCTGGCAGCTCTAGAGTTCTCCAAATGTGAAATGCAACATTTCCAGCAAAAATTGAACACAATTCAATGGTACTCCATCCTTTTTGAGTCCTGAAATGTGCCCAAAGATTAGTTTCCAACTAAATGTGGGGTGTCGGCTTAAACAGGAGAAAATGGACCCACAATCTGTTGTGCAATTTCTCCTGTTTCGCCTGTGAAAAATAGAAATTTGGGGCTAATGCATCATTTTTGTGTAAAAAAACCCCCCACAACATTATTTTATATTTATTTTCACAGCCCAATTTATAAAATTATGTGAAACACCTGTAGGTTCAAAACGCTCATTACACCTCACTTGTGTCAAGTTTCTCGTTCTTTGGCACCTCAGGGGGCTTTGCAGATGTGACACAATCTTTTCCAGGAAATCTTCCTGAAAAATGCTTTAGTCACTCATTGACTTCAGTTGGGTACTCGAGTCGCGCCCATCCGAGCGTCCAACTGCTGATCATGAGCATCTGAGCATGGCAGTACTCATCACCAATTACAGCATAAAATGACACATGAGATTTGAAAATTCTGGTCTGGTCAGAAAGATGAACACAGGCTTCAGAAGTAAAGGGTTAATTAGTGCATTTACATTTTTTAATGATACACAGTTGTACATACGCAGTTACTTTATTTTTGAAGATATAGACATTTTTATAATAGACACTCAAAGAATGACATTAATGTTAAACACAGGTGAATGATATGTGTATATAAGTGTTGCAATAGTAATACCAGGACATCTTAGGGCTCGTGCGCACGTTGCGAAATTGCATGAATTTACGCTGCGTATTGCACTGCAGCATAAATGCATGCGTCCTGCGTCCCCTGCACAATCTATGTAGATTGTGCATGATACGTGTGCGCGATGTTTTTTTGAACGCAGCGATTTGGATGCCAAAATTTTGACCCAAATTCGTGCGTACAAAAAAGCAGCATGTCAATTATTCCGTGCTCTATGGATGCTGCTCCCACTCTGTCTATGGTGGAGGCAGCAGCCAGAGCGAATTAAATCGGCTTTTAGGGTAAGAACGCACTTTGCTTTTTACCTGCTTTTTACCTGCTCTCTTTAAACTGCAGCGTTTAATGCCAAAATGGATGTGTTCTGCTTTTCAAGCAAAGTCTATGGGAATTTGGTTTTCTAAACTGCACTATGATGTTCAAACTGCAGCCTTTTCGTTGCAGAACTTTGGTCAAAAACTCAGCTTTGCAGTGCAAAATCCAAATGGCAAAAACAAGCTATATAAAAAACAAAACCAAACCCACCATTGGTGTTCCAGACATACATTCTTTAGTTAGTATGCACTTTCTGTCTGAGAACCCTGCCCCACCCATAGCCATGTGTCTTATTTCACACATATATAGCTTGGTCCTTTGCTTCCCATACAGAGCAAGTTTTTAAACTGCAGGTGAGGTTACACATAGGTTAGGTACCCCAAGAATAGAGATTACCTTGGCGTGGTTTGGGGCTCTTTTGCATTGATCAATACAATGGCCAAACATCTCTTATATTCCTATTATTAATAGTTGTTATGCATATTACATTTTCATGTTTTTCATTTTTCAGACAGTTAATTGTATTTTTCAGTCTAGTATTCCCATAGCAGTTTTGCTTTTCATCATTCCCCTATACATTGTGACTAGTGTGCAACTCTTTATCCTATTATATAGTAATATGTTTTTGAGTCTTGCACCTTGATCACACCATTGGTGTTCCAGATGTACATTCTTTAATTAGTGTGCCTGATGAAGAGACCTGAGAAGTCTCGAAAGCTTGCTCATTTATTTTATTTTAGTTAGCCATTAAAAATATCCCAACTACAAGATTATAAATTTGTTTCACTGAGCACAATCAATCGTTTTGCAACTGGCTAACATGGTACCAAAACTTGTTTATTTTAACTCCATGACAATTACGTTTTTTATTAAGGCTAAAATGTCCCTTCAATATTATAGAAATAAAACTTATTATATTATAACTTATTATTATTAACTTATTATTATCATTTAAATCAGCCACAAACAAAAGCCTGATAAAAAAGAGTGACCTTATCAAAATTAGATTTTTTTTCTTTAAAGGGGTTGTCCATTACTTGAACAATTACTTCTCATTCTCCATGTTTGCCCCCATAAAAATAATAAAGTCTGTACTCACCTCTGATGATGGTGCGGTTCCAGCGATGTCTGAACCTGCGTTCCCAGTGTCGATGTGACATTGTTGAACCAAACAGCACCGGCTTCCCTCACCCCATCTTTATATGGTCAAGTAATTAACAGGAAATAAGTGCCAGCTGCAGCTCTCACTTCCTGTAAATTACTTAAATGTTTGAAGGCGAGGAAAAGGAAGCCAATGATGATAACCTCTGGTGCCGGCACGGTTCCAATGATGTCTGAACTTGCATTCCCAGGGTCCACATAACATTGTTATGACACGCGATCCCCGCAACCGATTAGCACCAGCCGCCTTCCCTCTCCCAGCCTTCGTGTGGTCCAGTCATTAACAGGAAGTGAGTGCCAGCTGCAGTTCTCACTTCCTGTAAATTATATAAATATTTGAAAGCAAGGAAAAAGAAGCCAATGCTAATAACAATGTCACATGGGCCCTTGGAACTTGAGTTTCAACATCACTGAAAACATGCTGCCATCGGTGGTGAATATAGGCTTTATTAGGTTTATAGAAGCGCGCATGCAGAATGAAAGGTGGTTGTCCTGGTAGTGGACAACCCCTTTAAAGAATTTCCAGCTCCATTTTCAAAGGAAATTTATGGAAATGTACTAATGAAATTAAATTGATCCATATCTTATTAGCGTGGGATAATTCTTACTTAACATTGAACCTAGACAGACAATACTGCTGTGTACTTATAAAGTGTGAGGTCTAAGCCTTGCTAAATAATGTGTTTATATTGCTAATCTAAATGAACATCACTCCTAAAAATCACAATTGATAGGTTAAATAAATTGTTTATTTTATTATTGCCCTGCAGATTTCTTATTCATCCCTCAACTGGAATTATTTACACCCAACCTTGGGCGATCCTGGATGCTGAGGAAAACTCAAAGTATAACTTTTATGTCAAAGCTGAGGACACAGAAGGAAAATACAGCTTAGCTGAAGTCTTTGTTACAGTTTTAGACATTAACGACCATTGCCCAGAATTTAATGAAAATATTCAAGAAAGGACTATGATTATTGGTAGTCCGGTGAAAATAGAGGTAAGCATTTATTGGAAATAATGCACACATTTTAGAGGTTGTCTAACTCTCACTGAGTATTTGGTGAGTTTTCTTACCTCAGTATTTGTAAGCCAAAATGAGTGGAACAGTCAGATGAAAAGTATAATAGAAACACGGGCACCACTTCTGCATTTCTGACCCACTCCTAGTTTTCGCTTAAAGATACAGATGAAAAATACTGACCAAATACTCAACGTTTGACCATAACCTAAACCTTCAATTCCTGGATTGAATGATTACTCTCTTGCGGCCTTATGCATAAAAAATGAAGCTGTAAGGCATAGCACTGGCTCTTCTCTGTTTATGCCTATCTGCACAATGAATAGCACACTCTGTCCAGAAGGAAACTCTGAGCTCCGAGTTTCATTGGAAAAAAAAACTTTAAAAACCCCAGCGATAGCCAGTAAGTTCTGCTTTCTTGACCCCTACTTTGCTAGTTCACATCTCTATTTGTACAAAATCTGTGGGAGGAGAAAACAGTATTAGACTAGAATAAAATTTGTGTGTCTGAAGTGAAATGACATAGGCGTCAAAAACGTATGCAAATGTTTGACAAAGGACAAACTACATCTGTCTGAACCTTGAAATATACGTCCATCTATGTCTAAATAAGTTTTTTGTTTTAATTGAATTTTTTTTATTTATTTTTTTCAAATAGTTTTTAATGGTATAGACAGGAAAACATATCTATATTTAAACATATTGATATCTACAGCTATACATTTCAATATATCTCCCATACTGAATGAAAATAATGAGGGAAAAAAGTATGTTATTTGACCACCAAAAAACAAAGTTTTTTTTGAATGTCCAAAAAATAGAACAATAGGACATACAGTCATATGAAAAAGTTTGGGCACCCCTATTAATGTTAACCTTTTTTCTTTATAACAATTTGTGTTTTTGCAACAGCTATTTCTGTTTCATATATCTAATAACTGATGGACTGAGTAATATTTCTGTATTGAAATGAGGTTTATTGTACTAACAGAAAATGTGCAATCCGCATTTAAACAAAATTTGACCGGAGCAAAAGTATGGGCACCCTTATCAATTTCTTCATTTGAACACTCCTAACTACTTTTTACTGACTTACTAAAGCACTAAATTGGTTTTGTAACCTCATTGAGCTTTGAACTTCATAGGCAGGTGTATCCAATCATGAGAAAAGGTATTTAAGGTGGTCACTTGCAAGTTGTTCTCCTATTTGAATCTCCTATGAAGAGTGGCATCATGGGCTCCTCAAAACAACTCTCAAATGATCTGAAAACAAAGATTATTCAACATAGTTGTTCAGGGGAAGGATACAAAAAATTGTCTGAGATTTAAACTGTCAGTTCACTGTGAGGAACATAGTGAGGAAATGGAAGAACACAGGTACAGTTCTTGTTAAGCGCAGAAGTGGCAGGCAAAGAAAAATATCAGAAAGGCAGAGAAGAAGAATGGTGAGAACAGTCAAGGAAAATCCACAGACCACCTCCAAACACCTGCAGCATCATCTTGCTACAGATGGTGTCAATGTGCATCGGTCAACAATACAGGACACAATTCCCAAGGAGAAGCTGTATGGGAGAGTGATGCGAAAGAAGCCATTTCTGCAAGCACGCCACAAACAGAGTCGCCTGAGGTATGCAAGAAGAAGGTCCTGTGGACTGATGAAACAAAGATTGAGTTGTTTGGTCATACAAAAAGGCGTTATGCATGGAGGCAAAAAAACACGGCATTCCAAGAAAAGCACTTGCTACCCACAGTAAAATTTGGTGGCAGTTCCATCATGCTTTGGGGCTGTGTGGCTAATGCCGGCACTGGGAATCTTGTTAAAGTTGAGGGTCACATGGATTCAACTCAATATCAGCAGATTCTTGACAATAATGTGCAAGAATCAGTGACAAAGTTGAAGTTATGCAGGGGATGGATATTTCAGCAAGGCAATGACCCAAAACACCGCTCCAAATCTACTCAGGCATTCATGCAGAGTAACAATTACAATGTTCTGGAATGGCCATCCCAGTCCCCAGACCTGAATATCATTGAACATCTGTGGGATGATTTGAATTGGAATTGTTTTGTAAACAGGAATGGTCAAATATACCTTCATCCAGGATCCAGGAACTCATTAAAAGCTACAGGAAGCGACTAAAGGCTGTTATTTTTGCAAAAGGAGGATCTACAAAATATTAATGTCACTTTTATGTTGAGGTGCCCATACTTTTGCACCGGTCAAATCTTGTTTAAATGCGGATTGAACATTTTCTGTTAGTACAATAAACCTCATTTCAATCCAGAAATATTACTCAGTCCATCAGTTGTTAGATATATCAAACTGAAATAGTTGTTGCAAAAACCCAAATTGTTATAAAGAAAAAAGGTTAACATTAATAGGGGTGCCCAAACTTTTTCATATGACTGTATGCATAATAAAACATTGTTTCCAGTCTTTTTTCACTCTCTCTCTTGCCCATTTTATGCTGCTATATACTATCTGAATACAGTTTTTAGCCTAATAGGATTAACCTAGCCTTAATAGGATTTCTCTATGAGCCCTGACCACATGTGTTGCGGTCACTTTAGTTCTCCTCACATGTTAGTAAATAAAGTGAGTATAAAAGAGCTACACATCCCTGTTAAAATCCTTGTTTTTGTCACATAAAAAAATCCTGCGAAGAATAATCATTTTGAAACCTTTTCCTCCATGTATCTCATAATATGTACAAATCTATTGAGAAACAAACTTAAAGGGTTTTTCAATGAACAAAGTTAATATTAATTAATTGCTCTTGGAATAATAATGTTTTGAGATAATCTTATATACGCAAAGAGCTAGGCATAGTTGGACTTTGGGTGAAATTTCAGGATTAATGCACTCTAACTTTTTCAGGTGACCTTCTCTAAACTTTTGAATGTTCATGTCCAACTCTTCAATGTTTCAGTACTTTTTGCACAATGTGCTGGTCCCCAACAAGGAGCTTAATGGCAAAATTCACAACAGATATTTGTTCCATTAATCACCAAATACATTTTGGGATTCCATTAGAATTAGTATTTAAACACTCTTCCTCATCATGGTGCTCACATTTTGAGTGTCATCAGTAGAGTTGAGCGCGGTTCTAGGTTTGTGATTCTCCAGTTCTAGGCTCGAGTGATTTTGGGGGCTGTTCTAGATCGAACTAGAACTCGAGCTTTTTGCAAAAGCTGAATGGTTCTAGATACGTTCGAGAACGGTTCTAGCAGCAAAAAAAACAGCTAATTCCTAGCTGGCTTTCCGCTGTAATAGTGTAAGTCACTCTGTGACTCACACTATTATGAAATTTCAGTGTATAGTGTGCGGGAACAGCGCCTTCAGATCACTGTTGTATGGATAATGGCGATCGCCATTTTTTTTTTTTCCTTGTCTTCCTTCCCTAAGCGCGCGCGTGTAGTGGGGCGGGCCAGCATGTCAGCCAATCCCAGACACACACACAGCTAAGCGGACTTTTATCCAGAGAAGCAACGGCATGTGTGATAGGATGTCCATGTCACATGTCCCTGCATTATAAAACCGGACATTTTCCTCCAGCATGCCATTATCTGCCTTCTGCGTCCTTGGTGTCAGACATCACTGGCGCAGCTCCGTCCTGAGTCCTATCGCCGATACTGCTGTGTGCGCTCCATACACAGCGCTGGACAGCTTAGGGAGAGCACTTTCTATCAGTCCTTTTAAGGGCTCATACCGGCAGGGTCAGAGCCATAGGTGACAGGTCCTGAAAACAGAGACAGCGTCTGTGTAGCTAAGGTCAGAGATTTCCTCGCTGCATTTCCCCATTAGGAGGGAATAGAAAGGCAGGCTTCCATTCCTCTACCCAGAGCCCCACAACCCTGGCACTGTACCCTCCTGTCCTCTGCACACCAACTCATTATAACTAAGCCATTATACTAGCAAACACTGAGTGTACCTAGTGTCATCCTAAACGTGGCTATTGGACTTCTGTATACTCCCAGTAGTGCACAGATATTTGCAGCACGTCTGCCTGCATTGCACACTCAAACTGATAGTTACTAAGCAATTATACTAGCAAACACTGAGTGAACTTAGTGGCATCCTAAACGTGGCTGTTGGACTTATGTATAGTCCCAGTAGTGCACAGATATTTGCAGCACCTCTGCCTGCATTGCACACTCAAACTCATTGTTACTAAGCCATTGTACTAGCAAACACTGAGTGTACCTAGTGTCATCATAAACGTGGCTATTGGACTTCTGTATAGTCCCAGTAGTGCACAGATATTTGCAGCACCTCTGCCTGCATTGCACACTCCAACTCATTGTTACTAAGCCATTATACTAGCAAACACTGAGTGAACTTAGTGGCATCCTAAACGTGGCTGTTGGATTCTGTATTGTCCCACTAGTGCAAAGATATTTGCAGCACGTCTGCCTGCATTGCACACTCAAACTCATTATAACTAAGCCATTATACTAGCAAAAACTGAGTGTACCTAGTGTCATCCTAAATGTGGCTGTTGGACTTCTGTATAGTCCCAGTAGTGCACAGATATTTGCAGCACCTCTGCCTGCATTGCACACTCAAACTCATTATAACTAAGCCATTATACTAGCAAACACTGAGTGTACCTAGTGGCATCTTAAATGTGGCTGTTGGACTTCTGTATAGTCCCAGTAGTGCACAGATATTTGCAGCACATCTGCCTGCATTGCACACTCAAACTCATTATAACTAAGCCACTATACTAGCAAACACTGAGTGTACCTAGTGTCATCCTAAACGTGGCTATTGGACTTTGCTATAGTCCCAGTAGTGCAAAGATATTTGCAGCACGTCTGCCTGCATTGCACACTCAAACTCATTATAACTAAGCCATTATACTAGCAAACTTTAAATGTACCTAGTAGCATCCTAAACGTGGCTGTTGGACTTCTGTATAGTCCCAGTAGTGCACAGATATTTGCAGCACCTCTGCCTGCATTGCACACTCAAACTCATTATAACTAAGCCATTATGCTAGCAATTTATGCTGCCAGTTTAAGGGCCGTAGTTGCATTGTCAGGGATATTTATTCTTTATTATTCTGCTGTTAATAAAGCTAGACCACCACTGCAATCTACACCACCTCTCAATTTTTACTACCACATTTTCAGTGCACAATCTTGTCGCAATCAACATGAGTGGCAAAATGACAGATGCTGGTGGAAAGGGGAAGAGGCTTGCTGGAAAAGGAAAAAAAGGGTTTGTCCGTGGGGAAGGTGGCAAAGCTCCATTATCATCTGCTGAAGATAGACCATCTACCAGCAAAAGTAAGATGTCTACTACTTACCGTGGACAATCCGATGTGCTCCCTTTTTTACGGACACGAACAACAGGAACAAAGGTAGATGATGGCCAAAAAAGGAAAATGCTTGAATGGATCTCAAGTGGTCCAACAAGTGCCCTCTCAGCCACTTCAAGTACCGCATCCAAAAAACACCAGTCCTCTGAGTTGTCAGCCCAATCAAACTTGCTTTCTCCCAGCTCTGAAGTCTCTATCCGCCCTGCACAGTATGGTGGAACTGAGATGGCTGAGTCTGCAGAGCTGTTCAGTCACACTATAGCCTGGGAATCAGAGGTCTGCTCCCAAGCACTGTAGCTTGGGAGCAGACCTCTGATTCCCAGGCTATAGTGTGACTCACTGTAGAGTACAGACCAGGAAATGGTCTGCAGTGATGCCCAGAACCTTTGTGACTCTGATTCAGGCCGTGAGGACCAAGTTTCTGAGCATAATGAGGACCCTTTGTCACAAACTGTAACACCTGTGGTTATAGACAATGAGGAACATACTGATGAAGATGAGACTCAGATACCCGATTGGGATTACAAATTAAATATTCGGTCAGGGCAAGAAAAGGCTCGGTCTGAGGGTGAGGGGAGTGCAAACACAACAATTGATGATGAAGTTCTAGATCCCACCTACTGTCAACCCCCAGTCAGGCACTCGAGGAGGTCAACAGAGGCGGTGGAGGAGGATGCAACCGACGACGAAGTTACCTTGCACCTTCCTGGACAGAGTCGGAGCACTGGTAGCACGTCTACAACTGCATCATCAGCCACCACTCTGCCTCTGAGCACTAGTCGGAGGGGCTCAGCAGGTCGCATGCCCTCTAAGCCTTGCCTAGCCTGGTCCTTTTTTGACATAGAAAAAGATCGCCCAAATTATGTCATGTGTAAAATTTGTCGTGATTCTGTTAGTAGAGGTCAAAACCTCAGCAGTTTGACAACTTCTTCCATGAATCGTCACATGAATAAATATCATATGGCCCGGTGGGAAGCTCACCGTGCTGCAATGCGGCCTAGCAGAGCGAACCATCCACGGCCTGCCCCTTCCAGTGCATCCGCGCGCTCTTCATCTTCTAGGACTGTGGGGACAGCTGTCACACCTGGTTTTCCACGCACAACTTCCACCACTGTAACCGCAACAGGCAGTTTGCTTGGTAGGTCGTCAGTTGGTTTGGAAGGGGAAACAAGTGCGTGTGTACAGCTCTCTCAGACATCGATAGCACCAACGTTGGATGAAGGCAACATCATGTCTCCGCCTGCACTTTCTTCACAAACCTGCAATTTTCCAGGGACACCCTACTCAACACCGTCTACAAACAGCAGCCAGATCTCTGTCCCTCAGATGTGGTCAAATAAAAGGCCATTTCCTGCGACCCATGACAAGGCTAAGAGGTTGACTCTATCCCTCTGTAAGCTCTTGGCTACTGAAATACTGCCTTTCCGCCTAGTGGACACACAGGATTTTAGAGACCTTATGTCTGTCGCTGTGCCCCAGTACCAGATGCCTAGTCGCCACTACTTCTCTAAGAAAGGTGTGCCTGCGCTACACCAGCATGTCGCACACAACATCACTGCTTCCTTGAGAAACTCTGTGTGTGAACGGGTGCATTTCACCACCGATACTTGGACCAGTAAGCATGGACAGGGACGTTACATGTCGCTGACTGGGCACTGGGTAACTATGGTGATAGATGGTGAAGGGTCTGCTGCACAAGTCTTGCCGTCCCCACGACTTGTGTGTTAATCCTCTGTCTGTCCAAGTTCCACCACTGCTTCTGCCTCCTCCACCTCATCTGGGTCCTCCACCTCCGCCCCAAGCCTGCCTGGTCAGGCCACCAGCGTTCTCACTGCGCAGAAGGAATCACGCACCCCTCATTACTATGCTGGCAGCAGAGCGCAACGGCATCAGGCGGTCTTTAGCTTGACATGTCTTGGGAATAGGAGTCACACAGCTGAGGAGTTGTGGTCAGCTCTGCGGTCAGAGTTTAATAAATGGTTGTCTCCACTCAACCTGCAGCCTGGTAAGGCCGTGTGCGACAATGCTGCAAACCTGGGTGCGGCCCTTCGCCTGGGCAAGGTGACACACGTGCCTTGTATGGCTCACGTGTTGAACCTTGTCGTCCAGCAATTCTTAACACACTATCCCGGCCTAGATGGCCTTCTGACCAGGGCACGAAAACTGTCTGCTCACTTCTGCCGTTCAACCGCTGCAGCTGAGCGACTTGCATCTCTCCAGAAGTCTTTCGGCCTGCCGATTCATCGCCTGAAATGAGATGTGGCGACACGCTGGAATTCGACTCTCCACATGTTACAGCGACTGTGGCAGCACCGCCGAGCCCTGGTGCAATACGTCATGACGTATAGCCTGGGCCAACGAGATGCAGAGGTAGGGCAGATCACCCTGATGGAGTGGTCTCAGATCAAGGACCTATGCACCCTTCTGCAGAGTTTCGACATGGCGACGAATATGTTTAGCGCTGACAATGCCATTATCAGCATGACAATTCCAGTCATTTACATGCTGGAGCACACGCTAAACACTATTCGGAGTCAGGGGGTGGGACAACAGGAAGGGGAGTTACTGCAGGAGGATTCATATGCGCAAGAGACAACAACATCACCAAGGTCCAGACGTTCATCATCACCAATGCAGCAGGCATGGGACCTTGGGGGACAGGGATCAACAAGGGCGCATAGTAGCAGGCGAAATGTTGAGGAAGGTGCAGGAGAACATGAAGAAATGGAGGACGAACTGTCCATGGACATGGGAGACTCAGCGGATGAGGGAGACCTTGGTCAAATTTCAGTTGAAAGAGGTTGGTGGGAGATGTCAGAGGAAGAAAGAACGGTTAGCACCTCTATGCCACAAACACAGCGTGTACTTGGTCCGCATGGCTGCGCAAGACACATGAGTGCCTTCTTGTTGCACTACCTCCAACATGACCCTCGTATTGTCAAAATTAGAAGTGATGATGACTACTGGATTGCCACACTATTAGATCCCCGGTACAAGTCCAAATTTTGTGACATAATTCCAGCCATAGAAAGGGACGCACGTATGCAGGAGTATCAGCAGAAGCAGTTACTCGATCTTAGCTCGGCTTTTCCACCAAACAACCGTGAAGGTGCAGGGAGTGAATCTCCCAGTTGTAACTTGACAAACATGGGACGGTCTCGTCATCTTCAACAGTCTACACGTACCAGTAGGACCGTATCTGGTGCTGGTAACAGCAATTTTATGGAATCTTTTCATAATTTTTTTAGACCCTCCTTTGCAAGGCCACCAGAGACAACAAGTCTGACACATAGTCAACGGCTGGAGAGGATGATACAGGAGTATCTCCAAATGAACATCGATGCCATGACTGTGCAACTGGAGCCTTGCTCCTTTTGGGCTTCAAACCTAGAAAAATGGCCAGAGCTATCAACTTACGCCTTGGAGATTTTGTCGTGTCCAGCAGCCAGCGTTGTCTCTGAACGTGTCTTCAGTGCTGCTGCGTGTGTGCTGACAGATAAGCGCACGCGTCTGTCCAGTGACAATGTGGACAGACTGACGTTCATCAAAATGAACAAGTCATGGATCCAGAAGGAATTTACAACCCCTGTGTCATCCTGGGGAGAGTAAATGCTTGTAGATTTGGAATGTGCTTGATGCAAATCTAGCTGTGAAGTGTACAACTAGGGCACAAGTGCTGCCACTGAATGGGTGGGTGTGTGTGGGGCACAATTTTTGGAAAAAAGGGAGACTCCGCTTGGAGTAACCCTTGCTTACATTGTTTTTAAAAGAAGCCAAGATGAACAAGTCATGGGTCAGCAAAGACTTTATCTACCTACCCCGGAGTCATCCTGGGGACGGATAAGAATGGCGTATTTTTGAATGTGCTTGATGCAAATCTAGCTGTGAAGTGTACAACTGGGGCACAAGTGCTGCCACTGAAGGGGTGGGTGTGTGTGGGGCCCAATTTTTGGAAAAAAGGGAGACTCCCCGCTTGGAGTAACCCTTGCTTGATGTGTTTTTAAAAGAAGCCAAGATGAACAGAGCTGGGATCAGGAAAGACTTTGCTACCTACCCCGGTGTCATCCTGGGGACGGTTAATTATGGCGTATTTTTTAATGTGCTTGATGCAAATCTAGCTGTGAAGTGTACAACTGGGGCACAACTGCTGCCACTGAAGGGGTGGGTGTGTGTGGGGCCCAATTTTTGGAAAAAAGGGAGACTCCGCTTGGAGTAACCCTTGCTTGCTGTGTTTTTAAAAGAAGCCAAGATGAACAGAGCTGGGATCAGGAAAGACTTTGCTACCTACCCCTGTGTCATCCTGGGGACGGATAAGAATGGCGTATTTTTGAATGTGCTTGATGCAAATCTAGCTGTGAAGTGTACAACTGGGGCACAACTGCTGCCACTGAAGGGGTGGGTGTGTGTGGGGCCCAATTTTTGGAAAAAAGGGAGACTCCGCTTGGAGTCACCTTGCGGTGTTTTACATGACTTTAGAAGGGCGTGCCATGCCTATATCTGTGTGTCCTCCTCTTTTTCCTTGTCCAGCTGTTTTGTTTTCGCATGAGTATATGTCCTTGTCACTTTCCCATGTGTTTGTGTTGTGTTGTGAGTTGTTTGTCACCTTTTGGACACCTTTGAGGGTGTTTTCTAGGTGTTTTTCTGTGTTTGTGATTGCCTGCCATTGTTTCCTATTGGCTCGAGTTCGGTTCGTCGAACGTTCGACGAACCGAACTCGAACGGGACCTCCGTTCGGCGAACCGACCTCGAGCCGAACCGGGACCGGTTCGCTCATCTCTACTCTTTACCTTAGAACCTCAATCCGTCCTGCAAGAAGAGTGGGAAACCATGCTGAATGCATTACTTTGATCAGCAGAAGTGATCGGATAGTACAGGCATAAAGTCACCCAAGGGAACTAGTAATATCAATAAAAAATGCAAAAAAGGTTTTTAAAAATATGAAAAAAACAACCTAAAAGTTCAAATCACCCTCCTCTTGCACCATTGAAAATGGAACAATAATGACAAATACACATATTTGATATTGCCGCATTCAGAATTGCCCGATCTATCAAAATATAAGATCAATGATTCTGGTCAGTAAGGGGCATAGTCAGAAAAAAAATCAAAACACCAGAATTACATTTTTTTTGGTCACCACAACAAATAAATTAAAATGCAATAACAGGCGATCAAAATATCACGTCTACTCTTACATGGTATAATTAAAATGGTCAGCTCAAGATGCCATAAAATATGCCCTTAAACAGCTCCAGATCCTACAAAATGAGAAGGTTACAGTTCTCGGAAAATAGCTACCAAAGCTCAATTTTTATTTTTTTTTACAATCTTTTGAATTTGTTTTCACCACTTAGATAAAAGTAAAACTAAACGTTTGGTAACTATGAACTCGTACTGACATGGAGAATTATATTACTACGTCAGTTGTACCATATAGTTAACATGGTAAATAAAAAAAACAATTGTGGATTTGCACTTTTTGGCAATTTCACCGCACTTGGAATTTTTGTTCCTGTTTTTTAGTACAATATGGGGCAAAATGAATGGTATCTTTCAAAAGTGCAACTCGTCCCGCAAAAAACAAGCCCTCATATGGCAATATTGATGGTTTCCATAAATTTCACCCAAGAGCCAAATATCCCTAACTTTTTTGAGTAGTGTATGTGTACCTGCTATTTACTTTTAATAGTGTCTGACCGTACAGGGACATGGTCTGATCATACCATATATCCTGGGCTGGAGAAGAAGTTAAAAAGTATACAGACATTACAGCATGGGATTGCAAATAATCCTTTCTTTGAGGTAAAACATTTTTTAAAAACAGGCAGGGAAATGATTCACAAAAAGAATTAGCTATGACCCTGCGCTGTAATTTCTGAATACTATTTTGCATCTTCCCCTGCCCAGGAGCTTTGGTATGATCAGACCATGTCCCTTTATGGTCAGATACAGCCATTACACAGTCAAATCAGTGGCACATTTATAAAATTATCTCAACACAGGCACATTTTTTTAAACACATCCAATTGCTGAACTTTGTTATTCCAAGATCTACACTCGTGAGCAAAATGGTAACAATGTGTTGAACTTTTGCTTTTCAGGCTCCATATCTCACTATCCACTACAGCTTTGAGCATGAGACTAACTTCATTTTATAGACAATCATCTTGGCTATCTTATACATAAATTTGACTTGCAACTATTTAGCATATGATTAGTTATGTAGACTCTTGTCATGTCACTGCATTGTTTTGCTCCTGGTGGTGGAAAAATATTTTTCTTCCTGTATAAGAATTACAACTAGGGATGATCGAATACTTTTTTTTAATATGATTATTCGGCTTCACGAATATTTTCCAAATACCTCGCCTCTATTTGACTATTCGCGAATATTCGATGCGCAATGTAAGTCTATTGGAAACCCGAATAACAACTATTTGGAACTATTAGGGCTTCCCATAGACTTTCAGTATATTGCACATCGAATAGTCGAATGGCGGCGAGGTATTCGGAAAATATTTGAGAAGCCGAATAATCGAAGTATTCGATCATCCCTAATTACAACCTGTTTTCACATTCCCTAATAGCTCAGTATGTTGATTCCAAAGTAAAATGTCACTGATTCGAATCAAGCACAACCATGAAGAAGATTTCCCAAGAAAAGAAAACAACATCCAGCTCATCAATAGCGGTTTATCAACTAAAAAAATTGACATTCTGCTTCATGTGAGTGCTATGACAGTTAGAAGAATACAAAATTAAGTCCATCCATCCATTCAAAAGAAAAGAGGTGTACGTCAAGGCAAAATATTGGAGTCATCACAAGGTACATCAGTTCTGGCGCAACAAATGCAGTGGACATGGCTCTAATGCTTCGTAATAGTGAGATCATGGATGTCCATTTAAGCACCATTTGATGCACGTTATACAAGTCTGGAATGGTGGCCTGAAAAAAGGTGAACACAACTCAGCTTCAACAATATTATCATAAGAAGTGTCAGCTTGAGTTGGCAAAAGGTACAAAACGTGGACAGTAGAAGATTTTAATAGGGTGATTTGGAGTCATGAGATGAAAGTTAATAGACTAGGCCAGTGATGGCGAACCTATGGCACGCGTGCCAGACTGGGCACACAGAACCTTTTCTGCTGGCACGCGCGCTGTCGCCTCATCCTGCCGCTTTGAACTGCTGGCGCAGTCGCGTCGGCAGTTCATACTTGTGTTGGAGCGGAGGGATATTACTCCTTGCTCTGACACTCCTCCTCTCCTGGGCCGCAGGTCTGTTGCCTAGGAGACGGAGGAGCGTCAGTAAGCGGCGCCGGTGTAATGATGTCTTCTGGCCGCGCAGGAACTGAGAACCCAGCGGTGCGCAGCAGTGAAGCGGGTGCTGGAAGGTGAGTTGGGAGGGTTGTTTTTTTTTTAACTTGTGTGCTGCTGTGCCAAGGTGGGGGGGCAGCGCCAGCATGGGAAAACATGCATGCCAGGATGGGGGGGCAGTGCCAGCATGGGGAAACATGCATGTCAGAATGAGGGGGGGGCAGTGCCAGCATGGGGAAACATGCATGCCAGAATGGGGGGGCAGTGCCAGCATGGGGAAACATGCATGCCAGAATGGGGGGGCAGTGCCAGCATGGGGAAACATGCATGCCAGGATGGGGGGGCAGTGCCAGCATGGGGAAACATGCATGCCAGGATGGGGGGGCAGTGCCAGCATGGGGAAACATGCATGCCAGGATGGGGGGAGCAGTGCCAGCATGGGGAAACATGCATGCTAGGATGGGGGGCAGTACCAGTATGGGGAAACGTGCATGCCAGGATGGGGGGGACAGTGCCAGCATGGGAAAACATTCATGTGAGGATGGGGGAAGGCAGTGCCAGCATGGGGACACATGCACGCCAGCATGGGAAAACATGCACGCCAGCATGGGAAAACATACATGCCAGAATGAGGGGGGCAGTGCCAGCATGGGAAAACATGCACGCCAACATGGGAAAACATGCACGCCACGATGAGGAAAACATGCATGCCAGGATGGGGAAAACATGCATGCCAGGATGGAGGAAACATACATGCCAGAATGAGGGGGGCAGTGCCAGCATGGGAAAACATGCACGCCAACATGGGAAAACATGCACGCCACGATGAGGAAAACATGCATGCCAGGATGGGGAAAACATGCATGCCAGGATGGAGGAAACATACATGCCAGGATAGGGAAAATATACATGCCAGGATGGGGAAAACATGCATGACAGGATGGGGAAAACATGCCAGAATAGGATACATTTACCAGAAAGGGGAACATTTACCAGGATGGGGAAACATGTTGGGATGGGGTATATTTACCAGAATGGGGGAACATGTCAGGATGGGGAACATTTACCAGGATGAGGAAACATGTCAGGATGGGGAACATTTACCAGGATGGGGGAACATGTTGGGATGGGGAACATTTACCAGGAAGGGGAACATGCCAGGAAGGGGGAAATTTACCTGGATGGGGGAACATTTATCAGGATGGGGGTACATTTACCAGGATGGGAGTACATTTACCAGGATGGGGGAACATTTACCAGGATGTGGGAACATTTACCAGGAATGGGGTACGTTTATCAGGATGAGATACATGCCAGGATGGGGGAACATTTACCAGGATGAGGAATATTTACTAGGTTGGTGAATATGCTGGAATGGGGTACATTTACCAGGATGGGGCCATAATGGGGACAGATATACCATAATGTAGGAAATATATATCAGGATGGGGGACATGTTTACCAGGAAGGGGGACATAACTACACAATGAAAGGGGAGGGGAGCAACTCCTTCATCTTTATGGGATTTCAAGATATTCAGACTTTAAAATGTAGATGTGGATTACAGGGTGACATCTGATTACATTCCATGCTAAAATCTGTCTAATATGCTGCAATTTTTTTCCAGAGGGATCAATCCAACTGCTGTGTGTGGAAAAGGGCAGGGGCTCAGCTTCGATGTGTGGTAAGCATGCATGAGTGTGATGCCCCCTGCTGAAGAGAAGAGAAAACTGCAAAGGTAAGGTTAAAATAAATTATTTACATAATAGGATTGGTTGGCACTTTGGAAAAAAAAATTGGGTTTAGGGCTACAGTTTGGGCACTCGGCCTGTGAAAGGTTCCCCATGACTGGACTAGGCTCTATTAGGTGTGAATGGGTATGCAAGAAACAAGGAAAAAAGGAACTTACAAATTGATAAATTGAAGGAATTGTCAAGTTCAGTGTAGGAAACTTGAAGATATAGGTACATTTC